>NC_091285.1:277191307-277791307 GCF_032444005.1 Ranitomeya imitator | reverse complement strand
CAGCAGGATATGCTATGCCTGTGCTAAATTTCATAAAATGTCCCACATAAACAAAATGCTGGTTTTCTACATTCTAAAATTAAAAGGGTCCAGTATCTGAGAAAAAATGTGTATCTAAATAAGAGATGGGAAATGTGTGACTCTCACTTAACCTTCTGTGAGCATAGCCATCAGCTAATGTATGTGGTCACATTATAATGTCATATATTTCTCCCTATAGTACGGATTGAAGGCTAAATTTGCATGTGAACTTTATATTGGTAAGTGCATTCAATTACTTTCATAAACTTTATAATGAGCATTACAGAATATTTATAAACAAATCCTAGGTTATCAGTACACACTGTTGCAAGGTCACTGGCAAAGTACTGGAGGGGAGATATGTATACCTGAGGTTGTTAGCTTCAGTAATATGAACCTAGAAGAATGCTCCAACACACTATGTGTTGAGAAGGGTTAATAGGCCATGTAAAAGGCTGGGTTTAGTGAACATCTCTAGAGTGGGTGGGGGCTGTTTACCATATCTCCACCCCAGGGTGTGGTTTCTGAGGTAAACAGTTATCTTTCTGAGTCATTTGGTGTTGGGTGTGCCTGGATATGTTAATTCCAGAGCTGTGTGAGTGAAGATAAAGGAAAGTTGGTCCTTTTGGGAGGCTCCAAAACATTGGGAATAGCAAATAGAACAAACTGCGGTGGGTATAATAATAGCTGGTATACGACTCTATTCAGCCAAAGGTACACGTCTTCTAGGATCCATGCCTGGTTCATTTTAATGAATGTTATCTTGCCCACGTTGGCTGTGGACAGGCAGATGCACCTGTCTGTGATCACACCCCCTGCCATGTGAAACACAAGCTCCGACTGTACACTTGCATCATCGCAGGCAAACACCTCCAAGGCATTAAAGGCAAGCTCAGACCATGTCTGCAATTTTGAGACCTACAAGTTAAATGGCGCAGGCTCATCACTCAGTATGTGGAGATGTGTGGACACATGCTCTTCCACCATATTGTTGAAACGCTGCCTCATGCTAATATGGACCATATCAGATGGTGGTGCTGGATATTGTGGCATGCTGAGGAAGGTTTTTGACATTTCAACCAGGCTAACGCTCTCTTCCGAGGTGGTACCAGTGCCACAGCGGTGTTGACGACTTCCTCCACCTTGTGCTTTCACTGAGCCCCCTGCTGTTAGGTTAGGTGGGAACTCCGTGAGTAGTGCATCCATCGGAATGCACTTGTATTCCTGCATTTTCCAATCCCGCTCCAGTGATGAGAGTTAGGATGGTACTTTGGTCTTGTAGCGTGAATCCAGCAGGGTTGCCACCCAGTAATTAGCACTGGTAACAATCCGGGCATCAGCATGTATTCACTCATGTGTGGCACGGTGCCCAGAGCCAACAACAAGCTGTCCTCTGTGGGAGGTGTATCGTCTGTGTCCTCTGTATCCCCCAGCCACGCTCCAGCAGCCAATATGCTTTGAGTGCCACCCTGATATCATCTGTGTCCTCTGTATCCCTCAGCCACGCTCCTGCAACCACGCTGCTTTGAGTGCCACCCTGATGTGAACACAGTTCTTTCTCCTCATCCTGCAAAACTGTCCCCTGGCTGGACAGTTGTGTACCTGACCACTGTTGGTACAGGAACCTGTTATGACCTGGTGGTCAGGACAATAATGGACCTGGTGGTTAAGAGCACACGGAATGACCTGATAGTTACTGATAATAAGGACGAGCTCTGGGACGTGGGAACTCTGCTGACCGCAATCCCTAAACCTATCAAACACACTAGAAATAGCCGTGGATTGCGCCTAACGCTCCCTATGCAACTCGGCACAGCCTAAGAAACTAGCTAGCCCTGAAGATAGAAAAATAAAGCCTACCTTGCCTCAGAGAAATTCCCCAAAGGAAAAGGCAGCCCCCCACATATAATGACTGTGAGTAAAGATGAAAATACAAACACAGAGATGAAATAGATTTAGCAAAGTGAGGCCCGACTTACTGAACAGACCGAGGATAGGAAAGGTTACTTTGCGGTCAGCACAAAAACCTACAAAAAGACCACGCAGAGGGCGCAAAAAGACCCTCCGCACCGACTCACGGTGCGGAGGCGCTCCCTCTGCGTCCCAGAGCTTCCAGCAAGCAAGACAACAAATTAAATAGCAAGCTGGACAGAAAAATAGCAAACCAAAGAAATACAAGCTGAAACTTAGCTTCTGATGGGAAGACAGGTCACAAGAACGATCCAGGAGAGAACTAGACCAATACTGGAACATTGACAGGTGGCCTAGAGCAAAGATCTAAGTGGAGTTAAATAGAGCAGCAGCTAACGAATTAACCTAGTCACCTGTGAAACTCAGAAACACCCACCAGAGGAAGTCCATGGACAGAACCAGCCGAAGTACCATTCATGACCACAGGAGGGAGCCCGACAACAGAATTCACAACAGTACCCCCCCTTGAGGAGGGGTCACCGAACCCTCACCAGAGCCCCCAGGCCGACCAGGATGAGCCAAATGAAAGGCACGAACCAGATCGGCAGCATGAATATCAGAGGCAAAAACCCAGGAATTATCTTCCTGACCATAACCCTTCCACTTGACCAGGTACTGGAGTTTCCGTCTCGAAACACGAGAATCCAAAATCTTCTCCACCACATACTCCAACTCCCCCTCAACTAACACCGGGGCAGGAGGATCAACGGATGGAACCACAGGCGCCACGTATCTCCGCAATAACGACCTATGGAACACATTATGGATGGCAAAAGAAGCAGGAAGGGCCAAACGAAATGACACAGGATTGATAACCTCAGAAATCTTATACGGACCAATGAAACGAGGCTTAAACTTAGGAGAGGAAACCTTGATAGGAACATAACGAGACGACAACCAAACCAAATCCCCAACACGAAGTTGGGGACCCACACAGCGCCGGCGGTTAGCGAAACGTTGAGCCTTCTCCTGGGACAATGTCAAATTGTCCACCACATGAGTCCAAATCTGCTGCAACCTATCCACCACAGTATCTACACCAGGACAGTCTGAAGACTCAACCTGCCCTGAAGAGAAACGAGGATGGAAACCAGAATTGCAGAAAAACGGCGAAACCAAAGTAGTCGAGCTGGCCCGATTATTAAGGGCGAACTCAGTCAATGGCAAAAAGGACACCCAATCATCCTGATCAGCAGAAACAAAGCATCTCAGATATGTTTCCAAAGTTTGATTAGTACGTTCGGTTTGGCCATTTGTCTGAGGATGGAAAGCCGAGGAAAAAGACAAATCAATGCCCATCCTAGCACAAAAGGATCGCCAAAACCTTGAAACAAACTGGGAACCTCTGTCAGAAACGATGTTCTCCGGGATACCATGTAAACGAACCACATGCTGGAAAAATAATGGCACCAAATCAGAGGAGGAAGGCAATTTAGACAAAGGTACCAAATGGACCATCTTAGAAAAGCGATCACAAACCACCCAAATGACCGACATCTTTTGAGAGACGGGGAGATCCAAAATAAAATCCATAGAAATATGCGTCCAGGGCCTCTTCGGGACCGGCAAGGGCAAAAGCAACCCACTGGCACGAGAACAGCAGGACTTAGCCCGAGCACAAGTCCCACAGGACTGCACAAAAGAACGCACATCCCGCGACAAAGACAGCCACCAGAAGGATCTAGCCACCAAATCTCTGGTACCAAAGATTCCAGGATGCCCAGCCAACACTGAACAATGAATCTCAGAGATAACTCTACTAGTCCATCTATCAGGGACAAACAGTTTCTCCGCTGGGCAACGGTCAGGTCTATCAGCCTGAAATTTTTGCAGCACCCGCCGCAAATCAGGGGAGATGGCAGACAAAATTACCCCCTCTTTGAGAATACCCGCCGGCTCAGGAACACCCGGAGAGTCAGGCACAAAACTCCTTGACAGGGCATCAGCCTTCACATTCTTAGAGCCCGGAAGGTACGAAACCACAAAATCAAAACGGGAGAAAAATAACGACCATCGAGCCTGTCTCGGATTCAACCGTTTGGCAGACTCAAGATAAGTCAAATTCTTGTGATCTGTCAAGACCACCACGCGATGCTTGGCTCCTTCCAGCCAATGACGCCACTCCTCGAATGCCCACTTCATGGCCAACAATTCACGATTACCAACATCATAGTTACGCTCAGCAGGCAAAAACTTTCTAGAAAAGAAAGCACATGGCTTCATCACCGAGCCATCAGAACTTCTTTGCGACAAAACAGCCCCTGCTCCAATCTCAGAAGCATCAACCTCAATCTGAAACGGAAGCGAAACATCTGGCTGGCACAACACAGGGGCAGTAGAAAAACGACGCTTCAACTCCTGAAAAGCCTCTACAGCCGCAGAAGACCAATTGACCACATCAGCACCCTTCTTGGTCAAATCAGTCAACGGTTTAGCAACAGTAGAAAAATTAGCGATGAAGCGCCGATAAAAATTAGCAAAGCCCAGGAACTTTTGCAGGCTCTTCACAGATGTCGGCTGAGTCCAATCGTAAATGGCCTGGACTTTAACAGGGTCCATCTCGATAGTAGAAGGGGAAAACATGAACCCCAAAAATGAAACCTTCTGAACTCCAAAGAGACACTTTGACCCCTTCACAAACAAGGAATTCGCACGAAGGACCTGGAACACCATTCTGACCTGCTTCACATGAGACTCCCAATCATCCGAAAAGACCAAAATATCATCCAAATACACAATCAGGAATTTATCCAGGTACTCTTGGAAGATGTCATGCATAAAGGACTGAAATACTGATGGAGCATTGGAAAGCCCGAATGGCATAACCAGGTACTCAAAATGGCCCTCGGGCGTATTAAATGCAGTTTTCCATTCATCGCCTTGTTTAATACGCACAAGATTATACGCCCCTCGAAGATCTATCTTGGTGAACCAACTAGCCCCCTTAATCCGAGCAAACAAATCAGACAGCAGCGGCAAAGGATACTGAAATTTGACTGTAATTTTATTAAGAAGGCGGTAATCAATACAAGGTCTCAAAGAACCATCCTTCTTGGCCACAAAAAAGAACCCTGCTCCTAACGGTGATGACGACGGGCGAATATGGCCTTTCTCCAAGGATTCCTTTATATAACTCCGCATAGCGGCGTGTTCTGGCACAGATAAATCGAACAATCGGCCCTTAGGAAACTTACTACCAGGAATCAAATTAATTGCACAATCGCAATCCCTATGAGGAGGTAGGGCACTGGCTTTGGGCTCATCAAATACATCCCGATAATCCGACAAAAACTCTGGAACTTCAGAAGGAGTGGAAGACGAAATAGACAAAAATGGAACATCACCATGTAGCCCCTGGCAACCCCAGCTGGACACAGACATAGATTTCCAGTCCAATACTGGATTATGAACCTGTAGCCATGGCAACCCCAAAACAACCACATCATGCAGATTATGCAACACCAGAAAGCGGATATCCTCCTGATGTGCAGGAGCCATGCACATGGTCAATTGGGTCCAATACTGAGGCTTATTCTTGGCCAAAGGCGTAGCATCAATTCCTCTCAATGGAATAGGATACTGCAAGGGCTCCAAGAAAAAACCACAGCGCCTAGCATACTCCAAGTCCATCAAATTCAGGGCAGCGCCTGAATCCACAAATGCCATAACAGAATAGGATGACAAAGAGCAAATCAGAATAACAGACAATAGAAATTTAGACTGTACCGTACCAATGGTGGCAGACCTAGCGAACCGCTTAGTGCGCTTAGGACAATCGGAGATAGCATGAGTGGAATCACCCCTGTAAAAACATAGCCCATTCCGACGTCTGTGTTCTTGCCGTTCAGCTCTGGTCAAAGTCCTATCACATTGCATAGGCTCAGGCCCATGCTCAGATAGTACCGCCAAATGGTGCACAGCTTTACGCTCACGCAAGCGTCGATCGATCTGAATGGCCAAGGACATAGACTCATTCAGACCAGCAGGCATGGGAAACCCCACCATGACATCCTTAAGGGCTTCAGAGAGACCCTTTCTGAAGATTGCTGCCAGGGCACATTCATTCCACTGAGTGAGCACAGACCACTTTCTAAACTTCTGACAATATATCTCCGCTTCATCCTGACCCTGACACAGAGCCAGCAAGATTTTCTCTGCCTGATCCACTGAATTAGGTTCGTCATAAAGCAATCCAAGCGCCAGGAAAAACGCATCAACATCACGCAATGCCGGATCTCCTGGCGCAAGGGAAAATGCCCAGTCTTGAGGGTCACCACGTAACAAAGAAATAATGATCTTTACTTGTTGAACAGGGTCACCTGAGGAGCGAGGTTTCAAGGCAAGAAACAATTTACAATTATTTTTGAAATTCAAGAACTTAGATCTATCACCAAAAAACAAATCAGGAATTGGAATCCTAGGCTCTGACATCGGATTCTGAACCACAAAATCTTGAATGTTTTGTATCCTTGTAGTGAAATTATCCATCCAAGAGGACAGACCTTGAATGTCCATGTTTACACCAGTGTCCTGAACCACCCAGAGGTAAAGGGGAAAATAGAGACAAAACACACTGCAAAGAAAAAAAAATGGTCTCAGAACTTCTCTTATCCCTTCTATTGAGATGCATTAGTACTTTGGGCCACCTGTACTGTTATGACCTGGTGGTCAGGACAATAATGGACCTTGTGGTTAAGAGCACACGGAATGACCTGATAGTTACTGATAATAAGGACGAGCTCTGGGACGTGGGAACTCTGCTGACCGCAATCCCTAAACCTATCAAACACACTAGAAATAGCCGTGGATTGCGCCTAACGCTCCCTATGCAATTCGGCACAGCCTAAGAAACTAGCTAGCCCTGAAGATAGAAAAATAAAGCCTACCTTGCCTCAGAGAAATTCCCCAAAGGAAAAGGCAGCCCCCCACATATAATGACTGTGAGTAAAGATGAAAATACAAACACAGAGATGAAATAGATTTAGCAAAGTTAGGCCCGACTTACTGAACAGACCGAGGATAGGAAAGGTTACTTTGCGGTCAGCACAAAAACCTACAAAAAGACCACACAGAGGGCGCAAAAAGACCCTCCGCACCGACTCACAGTGCGGAGGCGCTCCCTCTGCGTCCCAGAGCTTCCAGCAAGCAAGACAACAAATTAAATAGCAAGCTGGACAGAAAAATAGCAAACCAAAGAAATACAAGCTGAAACTTAGCTTCTGATGGGAAGACAGGTCACAAGAACGATCCAGGAGAGAACTAGACCAATACTGGAACATTGACAGGTGGCCTAGAGCAAAGATCTAAGTGGAGTTAAATAGAGCAGCAGCTAACGAATTAACCTAGTCACCTGTGAAACTCAGAAACAGCCACCAGAGGAAGTCCATGGACAGAACCAGCCGAAGTACCATTCATGACCACAGGAGGGAGCCCGACAACAGAATTCACAACAGGAACCCACCCTCCGTGCCATGTATGTATGACTGTGCTGATAATGCTGTGAATTGTCTCTGTTCCTACTCCTCTTCTTCCTGTGGCACCACCTCATCCAGCATAGCCTGAATTGTTTTTTTCAGAGAGGCATAGAAGTGGGATAGTAACGCTGAAGTTGACATCATCAGTAGAGTTGAGCAAATTTTTCAAAACACAGCCGAATGTCATTGGAGTCAATGGGAGTAGAAATGAATGAATATGTTCGGAACTGATTAATTAGTCAACAGCAAAATTGGTTCTGACATGAAAACAGTTCAACTTAACTAATTTTAGGGTGCTGAAAATGAAAATGATGGTTACATTTTGAAATTGGCTCTAGTTTTTATGATACAGGGGTGCGTCGATATTTCTCACAGCCTTTGATACAACGCTAGGCAATGGCTTTTGTGCTATTTTTTGATCAAAAAACAGTATTACTAAAAACTCTGTGTTATTTAAATGCACTTTTGCTTTTTTACTTAGTTACATCAGGGTCTTTGCTTACTATTTCTCTTGTAGATTTTAATGTTTTGTGGCCAATGTGAACACGCGTTTAACTTCTGCATGTTTACTAACTCAAGTTAAGCTCAATTTTTGTGTTTTTTGCTAGACAATGAATACATCATCAGCCTTGCGTCATCACTTTTGCACCATCCAACTGACTAATGGATTGCTTCATCATTATTGCATCATCTCCAAATGACCAATGAATTGAGTCATCAGCATTTCATCATCTCTAAATGACCAATGATAGATGCCAAAGAAAGAAAGATGATGCAATCCTAATTAAACTCACATCACAGAACTGCGCACCGTTCTCCCTCTATCAGTCACACAGCAATTTCAATGGTCGACTGATATCATCGTTCAGCTATTCAGTGATGCCTCGGACTTGCATTAATAAAGCAGATAATTTCTGCTATATCTGTGGTGAGGTGACTTTTGAGTCACAAAATCGAAACTTGACTCATATGGTTAAGAAAGCCTACAACCTGTATTTTGGCTGCAAAATAGGAAATCAGGACAAGTTTCAGCTTATTTAAAACAACTTTGGATTCTTTTTTATAATTTTCTTCAGATGAGAAGTCAGGACAAAGCTGTGACATGTGGGTACTGAGTCCTCATATCAGGACAGAGAAAAACAAAGGCGCTCTATGTGTGGATCAGTATAACCATATACAGTTGAAACCAGAAGTTTGTATACACTGTATAAAAAGACACATATGCAAGTTTTTCTCAATATCTGACATGAAATCAGAATAAACCTTTACTGTTTTAGGTCAACTAGGATTACCATAATCTTAATATATACCTACCTTGTAATGTCTTCACATCCTGTTCCATCCAGATTTGTCTGGATCCCAGAATTCCAAGCGGCGGAAGTTCATCGACCTCCATATTGGGACACCCAAGTAATGGGTGTCTCAATATGGAAACTGCTGGTAGTACCAGCCTCTTGTGCGGTACCACTAGCGGAACACTTTCGCACCGCACACACACACACACACTGTATACGCCATACACACCACACAAACACACACTGTATATGCCGTACGCACCACACACAGACATACACACTTACTGTATATGCCGTACGCACCACACACACACACACACACTGTATACACTGTACGCAGCCTCTTGCGTGGTACCACCAGCGGAACACCGCCATGAACATGCCGCTGCCGTGATCAGCTGAATGATTCATTGATCTCCACCATCTTTGTACAGGAGGAGCGCATGTGCAGTTTTAATGTGACCATCACTATCTGTCTGCACAAAGATGGCGGCGGTCTGATTTACTGCACCTGCGTGAATTCCATGCAAGCGCAGTGAATCATTCAGCTGATCCTGGCGACAGATGCGCGACGTGTCTACAGGCAGAGGAAGTTGGTCACATTAAAGGGGTTTTTCCCACTAACGAAAGTTCATTTTAAAAATTGTTTGTGTCTGACTGTGTACGGAGCATACCACATCTCCTGGGCAGGGAAAAAGCAAAAGACAATACTGACATTACAGCAGGGGATCACAGAGGATTTCTTTTGTCAGGTAAAATGTTTCACTGACTGTTTTTCAACAATTTTTTACCTCACAAAATGTATCCTCTGCGATCTCCTGCTGTAATGTCAGTATTGTCTTTTGCTTCCTCACTTGCCCAGGAGCTGTGGTATGTTCTGTACACGGTCAGACACAGACAATTTTTAAAATTAACTTTCGTTCGTGAGAAAACCCATTTAAAAAGCAAATATCAACGCCAACATGGCTCCTCCTAAAAAGTATACCAATGCCCCCATCGTGACATTACCGCCCTCCCAATGCGATAACATCGGGTCTCCATCTATTTATTAATATTTGCCAAGTACCAGAATAATGGCATTTAAGGCATTTTTAACTTACTTCAAAATCAAAAGGTTACATACATTTCATTAGTATTTGGTACCATTGCCCTTAAACTGAAAGACTTGGCTGAGACATTTGGGATATCCTTCCACAAGCTTCTCACAATAGTTGGTCGGAATTTGGACCCATTCCTCCTGACAAAACTGGTGTGACTGATCCAGGTTTGTAGGTCACTTTGCTCGTACCTGTGTTTTCAGCTTTGCCCATAAATTTTCAATAGAAATGAGATCAGGGCTTTGTGATGGCCACTGAAAACATTGACTTTCTTATCCTTAACCCAATTTGTTACCATTTTGACAGTATGCTTTGGGTTGTTATGGACTCTGCACTATGACGAGGCTGAAACCCTACGATGTAGAGGGCAACCCATTCCTTGCGAATAGACCCACCGACGATCCTAGGTTAATCTCAAGCGAAGACCTATAGATAAGGGTAAGGGGTTCCCTAAAGAACTAAGGACTGGGTACAGAAACGGGTCACCTACTAATAGAAAACAAAGAGAAGTCTGCAGAAACCAATAGAAAACATAAAATAAGGCTAGCAGAACCAGAGGTGCCAGCACTGCACAAATAACACACACAGAAGACAAAGCAAAGCACAAAGCTAGAGCTCAAGCAGATAAACACTGTTGTCCAGCAAGGACTGGGGGGCAGGTGCTGATTAGTAAAGAGTGAAACAAACACCTGACCCAAGACAAACCCAGCACCAGAGGAAAAAGACCATCAGCCAGAACTCCACAAGAAAATGGCGGATAGTCACAAACTAAACAGATTCTAACAGTACCTCCCCTATGACGAGGATCCCCCGGATCCTCTAGGCCGGGCCTTATTCGGAAATCTCCTGTGAAAAGCCTAAATTAACCTTGAGGCTAAGACGTCCACAGCTTTCACCCAGGAATTGTCCTCGGGACCGAAACCCTTCTAGGACACAAGATACTGTATCCCTCCTCTATGCCACCTGGAATCAAGAATGCGTGAAATCTCAAACTCGCAGTCCTCATCATTTAGAGGAGCAGACAGCATAGCCACCTTGTCTGGCGTGTTAACCTTCTTCAGCAAAGATACATGAAAAACTGAATTAATTTTCCAGGACAAAGGAATGTCTAATCTCACCGCTGCCGAGTTGACAATGTGAACCACTTTGAAAGGTCCTACAAACTTTTGCCCCAACTTTTTAGAAGGGATCTTCAAACACAGATTCCTAGAGGACAACCAAACCATGTCCCCAACAACAAACCTCGCCTCCCTTCTTCTCCTGTCCAAATTTCCAAAAAAACACTCCTCCTCAGGCACCGCCACCCCAATCCTAGAAAAAGGACCGAAAGATGGATTTTTCCCAGTACAACAAAAGAAAGGAGAACACCCAGCTGAAGAATACGTATGATTATTGAGAGCAAACTCAGCTAATGGTAGATATTCCGACCACATCTCCTGATTGTCCGCTACAAAACATCTCAAAAACTGCTCAACATCCTGGTTCTTCCTCTCCCCTATCAGAGACAATGTCTGTCGGAACACCATGAAGTCTGACAATCTTTCTCACAAATGCCCTGGCAAGTGTCTTAGCGCAGGATAATTTATTGAACGGGACCAGATGACACATCTTACTAAACCGGTCCACAACAACCCAGATAACAGAAAAACCCTCAGGGACCGGCAGGTCGGTGATAAAATCCATTGCAAGATACATCCATGAAGAACTAGGAACCTCTAACGGCCAAAGCAACACTGCCGCCGGAGCATGAGAAGCCTTAGACCTAGCGCGCACGGTACACTGATGCACCCACTTGACAATTTCTCTTAGCCACCCCGGCCACCAGAGACTCCGACTGATCGACTTTCTTGTTTCGGCAATCCCTGGATGATCCGCCAAACAAGACTCATAACATTCCATAAACAAAGCTCTCCTCAGGGCTTTAGGCACAAAGAATTTCCCATACGGAGTGTTAGTTGGTGCCGCATCCTGGGCTTTAAGAATGCTATTTTCCAACTCAGAACCTAATGCTGCCACCACCACCCCTCTCTGCAGAATAGATTCTTCCTTTTCAGTATTAACCACTGGGGAGAAACTTCGAGACAAAGCATCAGCTTTAACATTTTTTGTCCCAGGGATATATGTCACAGAGAAATGGAACAAAAACAATGCCCACCTAACTTGACGGGCATTCAAACGTTTAGCAGCATTCAGATGGATGAGGTTCTTATGATCAGTAAAGACTTGTAAAGGATGTCTAGCGCCCTCTAAAAAATGTCGCCAATGCTCAAATGCGAGCTTAATAGCCAGCAATTCTCGGTTCCCAACATCGTAGTTGAATTCCGCCTCTGAAAATTTCTTAGAAAAGAAAGCACAGAAATGCACTCCATCCTCTGCCTCCTGGGACAGAACAGCCCCCACTCCTACTGATGAGGCATCCAGAAAGGGCTTAGTCTCATCTGTCTGGATCAAAACAGGAGCAGGGCTAAATGCTCAAAAGCCTTAACAGCCTCAGGGGACCATTGGACATTATTGGAACCCTTCTTAGTAAGAACAGTAAGGGGTTTTGCAATAACAGAAAAATTCTTTATGAATTCTAATTAGCAAACCACAAAAATCTTTGAATCGACTTCAAGCATTCAGGTCTAGGCCACTCCAATACCGCTTGAACCTTCACCGGGTCCATCTCAAAACCATCACAGGAAACAAAATACCCAAAAAAACTGATACCACAAACTCGCATTTCTCCAGTTTAGCAAAGCATGTTTTCTCTCAGAATCTGCAGAACCTCACGGACTCTCTGCCAATGCGACTCCAGATCGGGCGAATAGATCAAAATACCATCCAAATAAACAATCACACTCCTAGAGATCAACAGCATCGGGATGTCGTTAATTAAATTTTGAAAGAACGCCGGAGCATTTGTAAGGCCGAAAGGCATAACTAGACACTCAAAATGACCTTCCGGGGTATTAAAGGCTGTCTTCCATTCATCACCTTCTTTAACCCGCAGCAAATTATATGCGCCACGAAGATCGATCTTAGAGAACCACTTTGCTCCAACTAATTTGTTAAACAAATCTGGAATTAGCGGCAAGGAGTAAGGATTGCGCACAGTGATCTTATTAATCTCCCTGAAATCCATATATGGCCTAAGACCCCAATCTTTTTTTTGCAAAAAGAACCCCACAGCCACAGGGGACTTAGAGGATCTTATATGGCCTGCAGCAAGACTAGTCTGCATGTATTCCTTTAAGGCCTCCCTCTCCTGAATCGTCAGATTAAATAAACGACTCTTAGAGAGAGTATCACCTGGGACGAACTCAATAGCGCAATCGTAATCTCTATGAGGTGGTAGAGCTTGTGACTCCACTTCTGAAAATACTTTCCAGAATTCCTGAATGGCTTCAGGTAGCTCATTTTTCACAACAGCAGCAATGTGTACATCACAACATTTCCCATAACAATCCTTACCCCGGGATCTTATCTACTTGACAACCAGTCCAGTACAGGATTGTGCATTTTTAACCAGAGTAACCCCAAGGGAACTGGAAAAGGCAATTTATAAAGTACAAACAAATCTAAAGATTCCTGGTGTTCGATATTCACAGTGAGTGGAACCTGGTGACCTTTCGAGAAACGCACCCATGCTCTAGAGGAGTGTTATCAATCGCCACTACAGGAAAAGGGCATGATAAAGGTACAGAATCAATCTTATACTTGTCTAGAAATTGTTGGTCAATAAAATTAAATGCAGAACCACAGTCCACCATCACTTGAAAATCAATCGAATGACTACGACAGGTAGAACTACCAGAAAAAGAAACTCCTGCCGACCGTAAAAATGCAATGTGAAAGGGAGGGTTATTCTGATTGACCTTTTTTTTCTCTTTTCCTTGTTTACATTGCCTAATAAAATGGTCAGCCTTACCACAATAAAGGCATAGCCCTTCAGGGAATCTTCTCTGCCTTTCCTGGGAACGAGAGGACATCGCCCCAAGTTGCATCGGCTCCCCACAGTCAACGGGGGTCTTCAGCAAAATTTAAACCTTCTCCTCATTCTGTCTACCTCTCAATCTTCCATCCACCCGGATAGCTAATTGCATAGCAGCCTCAAGCGTAGCAGGTGCAAGATATGCAATGAGCAAATCTTTAACCCTGTCATTCAAACCTGTTAAAAACTGACTCTTGAGTGCTGGATCATTCCAGCTGACCTCTGCAGACCATCGTCTGAACTGGGTACAATATCTCTTATCGTCGCCAGAACCCTGTTTCAGCCGCCTGAGTTCTGCCTCGGCTGTAGTGACCTGATCAGGATCATCATATAATACCCCCATAGCAGAAAAAAACACTTCTACTGACATCAAACAAGGGTCATCCGGACACAATGAAAATGCCCAAACTTGTGGCTCACCTCGCAATAACGACATAATAATCCCCACACGCTGTAATTCGGCCCCTGAAGACCTGAGTCTAAGCCGAAAATAAAGTAAACATGCATTTTTAAACAAAAAGAATTCCTGCCGTTTACCAGAAAAACATTCAGGCAAACCCACCTTAGGTTCTTCAGAACGGATTCCATGGCAATTACTCACGTGCTGTTGTAAGCTGGCAACTTACAACGTTAACCCTTGCAGACGCTGAGCAAGATCTTGAACGCTGTTCATATTGCAGAAATCCGAGAGAGTTTTTAAAAAAAATTTTATACTTCTTTCTGGCTGGACAAACTGTTACGGATCTGCAACACAGGACTAAGGTAGAAGGTGGAAAAATGAACCTGCACTATGACTAGGCTGAAACCCTACGATGGAGTGGGCGACCCATTCCTTGCGAATAGACCCACAGACGATCCTAGGTTAATCTTAAGCGAAGACCTATAGACAAGGGGAAGGGGTTCCCTAAAAGAACTAAGGACTGGGTACAAAAACAGGCCACCTCCTAATAGAAAGCAAAGAGAAGACTGCAGAAACCAATAGAAAACAGAAACTAAGGCTAGCAGAACCAGAGGTACCAGCACTGCACAAATAACACACACAGAAGACAAAGCAAAGCACCAAGCTAGAGCTCAAGCAGATAAACGCTGTTGTCCAGCAAGGACAGGTGCTGGTTAATAAAGAGTGAAACAAACACCTGACCCAAGACAAACCCAGCACCAGAGGAAAAAGACCATCAGCCAGAACTCCACAAGAAAATGGCAGAAAGTCACAAACTAAACAGATTCCAACATGGGTCATTGTCCATTTGGAAGACCTATTTCTGTCCAAGCTTTAACTTCCTGGCTGATGTCTTGAGATGTTGCTTCAGTATTGCCACGTAGACGTAGATCTTTTCTCATGATGCCATCTATTTTGTGAAGTGCACCAGTCCCTCCTTCAGAAAAACAACCCCACAACATAATACTGCCACCCCCGTGTTTCACAGTTGGGATGGTGTTCTTAGGCTTCCAAGCTTCACCTTTTTTCCTTCAAACGTAATGATGGTCATTATGCCCAAAAAGTTCAATCTTCATTTC
The DNA here is from genome assembly GCF_032444005.1 of Ranitomeya imitator. Classification (NCBI taxonomy): domain Eukaryota; kingdom Metazoa; phylum Chordata; class Amphibia; order Anura; family Dendrobatidae; genus Ranitomeya; species Ranitomeya imitator. The sequence continues at coordinate 277,775,958 of NC_091285.1, read as the reverse complement.
ATCAGACCACAGGACATGACTTCAGAAATTAAGGTCTGTGTTCCTCTGTGCATTTGCAAACATTAATTTGTCTTTTTTGTTTCTTTTAGAGTATTGGCTTCTTCCTGGCAGAGTGGCCTTTCGGCCCATGTTGATACAGTACTCGTTTCACTGTGGATATTGACACAATCTTACCAATTGCCGCCATTGTCTTCACAAGGTCTTTTGCTTTTGTCCTTGAGTTGATATGCACATGTCGAACCAAAGCTCGTTCATCTCTAGAACATAGAACGCATCCCTTTCCTGAGCGGTATGATGGCTGGACAGTCCCATCTGGTTTGTACTTGTGTATAATTGTTTGTACAGATGAACGAGGCACCTTCTGGTATCTTGAAATTATACTCAAGTGTCATGGTTGTGGAAAGGGTTGTCCTCTCAGGGTTAAATTTGTATGGCCTCCTTTTGGTTTGGAGGGGTATATTTTCCTGCCTTCATCTGGGGATCCTTGTCAGTGATACATCTGTTCTAGCTGTGTGTCTGACCCCCCCTTCTCGTGTATGATCCGATCTGTGTTCTCGTTTTGTGCATTGCTTTGTGATTCTGCTTACTGTCTGTTTCTGGATCTGACATTCGGCTTAGTACTCTTACTAATCTCCTGTCTGCCCTGTTTGTACTGCACTGCTATCTCCGGCTACCTGAACTTTTTCTACGTCCTGACCACTCTCAGCACCTCATCCTTTAGTACTTCATTGACCTCCTGGCTTGACTTCGGCATGTTCAGACTACTTTCCGGTTTCGCCGGTCACCGCTGCTACTCGGCTTCTGGCTCTGCCTCCGGCCCCTCCCACGGTGGTCACGTGTTTCAGGTCCTGTGCTCTGACAGGTAAGCTCACCACAGCGCTCCCCTCTCACCCCCCTTTTCTTCTATATCTCGCGCACAGACTCCTTCTGTAAGTCTGCAGCAGGGTTCTTGATACCAAGGATGAGCCAGACTTGTGCAAGTCCACAATTCTCTTCCTGATATATTAGCTGATTTCTTTAGGCTTTCCCTTAATGCTGCACAAAGAAGCAGTGTGTTTCAGATGTGCATTAAAATACATCCATAGGTGTGTCTCTAATTAGCGAAGATGTTGCCAAAAAACCTATTAGAAGCTTCCAAACACATGACATCATGATATGGAAATTCCAGAATTGTTTAAAGGCATAGTAATCTTAGCATATGTAAACTTTTTACTTTACAGTAACTAATAATAATGTCTTAAAACTCTCTCTCATTATTCTGGCATTTTGCAAATATTAGTAATCATGGTAATCCTAATTGACCTAAAACAGGAAAGTTTATTGATTTCATGTCAGATATTAAGAAAAGCATGCATATCTGTCTTTTTATATAGTGTATGTAACCTTCTGGTTTCAACTGTATGTAAAGATACAATGTGGTAGTGTGCTCACCTGTGATGGTTGTGCTCGAGCGGGTACAACCCTGACGGAATCCACCAAAGCCTACTGCAAAGACAACTAGCAATGCCTGAAGAAGGGGACAGACCAAAGATACAATGTGGTAGGGTTCTCACCTGTGATGGTTGTGCTCAAGCAGGTACAACCCTGACGGAATCCACCAAAGCCTACTGCAAAGACAACTAGCTATGCCTGAAGAAGGGGACAGACCATCCCTGAAGCGTGTTTCTTTAATCAATAATTCCTTCCTCTACTATAACGGCTTAATCTACCTTGTAGGCAGCCCTCAGAGACAGCGTTCCATTTTGTTCCTGTTACCTCTTCACTTCAAATTGGGACAGTCCCCCTGGATCAAGGATGGTTGAGAACTATGCCATTAGGTCAATGACCTCACGTGATTAAAAATTGACTATCTGAATCCTTCTAAGCTCTATGTAGAAACAGGAAGTCAATTTTTCCTTCATGACTCATGAGCCACTGCAATGTCCCTGGTAGAGGGTGGAGTGGAGAAGCTAGGTCAAGAGTTGAAGAGGGGAATAATAAATGCAGGACAAGAGACTTTTCTTTTCTCTGCTTTATGTAGAAACAGGAAGAAATAGCTGGGTAGAAAGGCAAAATGAGCAATTGTAAGTAAACAGTGCTATATAATATGATGATTGCAATATATTAAGAGTATAAAAACTTTGATGGAAATGCTTCTTTAATTCTAGATTAGTTAATATTTCATCTGGGGTCCTGGCTTCTCTGACTGTGGTCCTTGCTGTTTAGCATTTTTATTTGCAACGGTCTAGTCTGACTAGCATTTCAGCCAGGGTCTTCGTGTTCAGTATTTTTGTTGGGGTCCTGACTTGTTAGCATTTTAGGATCTGCACAATTTTTTTTTCTGGAAATAAAATTAAATACATTGAGCCATACTGAACCATAACTATAAAACTTCTGAATACAAGAAAGATATGATTGTTCAGTATAATCCTGTGACCATCTGATTATGTTTTGCGATCAGAAAAATTTTAAAGAAATACATATTTCTAGTTAATTGGAATTGTTTCATAAATGTGCTCTCCAAGATGTGCATTTGCTTTTCATTTTCTCTTTTCTACTAGCAAAAAAAAAAACCCTAGGTGGATCAAAAGTATTGAAGTAAATGAGATAAGATTATTCATATATCTGTCAGATAAGCTTTTGATTCTGCTCATGAGCTTTTTCATACTACAGCGACTGTAAAATTATCCAGTAAATTATTACACAGTAACAAACATGCCAGAAGCAGATAATTAGTTAAGGCCTCTTTCCAGGGGTGAACCTAGCCTCTCTGCTGCCTGAGGCGAACGGAAAAATGGCGCCCCCCCCACAGTCCCTGCCTCACTGCCTGTGCACACACATCCCTCCACCGGACCCGGTAATCGCCGCTCGCAGTGGCATACCGGCAGAGGTGTATCTAGGGTTTCTGGCACCAGGGACAAGAATTCATTTTGGTGCCCCCCCTCCACCAAGGACATATGCGATTTGCACACTTAGTCATGTACCCACGAGCTCCTCTCCCTAATGCTCTCAATGTTCAGTGAAAAACTGAGAGAAGCAGAAGAGAAGCTCGATGTCACAGGACCATAAGTATGAAAATCACATATGAGTGAAGTGTCCATGTGACGACTACTGGAACCTGCAGAGCTGAATCCTGACATCGCAGCTTCTGAATTCTCACAACTAATGCCCTGCACACTACTAGGATTCTCCCTTGCCGGTGGACGGTCATGTCAGCACAAGCATGTGATTTGTATACTTCTGACCACATTTCGCCTAGACGAGCCCGGGCTCGCTTAGTTCATTTTCAATGACGGAGGCTACACATGTCTAGTCAGCACGTGACTGCGTGTATGTAAATCACCAGCACGAGAGAATCCTGACAGCGTTCAGTTCGCACTGTGAGAAGTCAGAAGTCTGCAGTCACAAAGAATAACTGCAGACTCATTACAAACCTGGACAACGCCTTTAAAGCTCCTAACATAAATAAAAAGATGAGAATTAGTTAGTATCACAAATAACATTTACATCCAGGTACCTTATAGATGGCGTTGACTCTGGAGCCGTTCTTCTTTTCTTCATCTTGTCCAGACCCCATGATGAGTTTTCTCAGCCACAGCCGACTCTTCAGACTTCCATCTTTTCAGCTCTTTTGCAGAAAATCTCCACAAGACGCCTTTAAAGATACAAGTGTCATTATAATGCTCCGGAATATAAAATTGCCCCTCACTATATTGTCTGCACAAAATATGACCCCACACTGTCCCTCTTATGGTACGTGCTCTTCACACTGAACTCTCCTTTCTATACCGGCCCCCTCTTCACACTGTCCTCTCACACTGTGTCCCCCCTATAGGGCCTAGTATTTATACTCCATATTTATACTCCATCCTCCCACCCTGTGTGCATGGCTCCCCCATCCTTCTCCCCTGCGTGCATGGCTCCTCTATCCTCCCACCCTGCGTGCATGGCTCCCCCATCCTGCTCCCCTGCGTGCATGGCTCCCCCATCCTTCTCCCCTGCGTTCATGGCTCCCCCATCCTTCTCCCCTGCATTCACGGGTCCCCCATCCTTCTCCCCTGCGTTCATGGCTCCCCCATCCTTCTCCCCTGCGTTCACGGCTCCCCCATCCTTCTCCCCTGCGTTACGGCCCCCCCATCCTTCTCCCCTGCGTTCACGGCTCCCCCATCCTTCTCCCCTGCGTTCACGGCTCCCCCATCCTTCTCCCCTGCATTCACGGCTCCCCCATCCTTCTCCCCTGCGTTCACGGCTCCCCCATCCTTCTCCCCTGCGTTCACGGCTCCCCCATCCTTCTCCCCTGCGTTCACGGCTCCCCCATCCTTCTCCCCTGCGTTCACGGCTCCCCCATCCTTCTCCCCTGCATTACGGCTCCCCCATCCTTCTTTCCTGCGTTCACGGCTCCCCTATCCTTCTCCCCTGCGTTCACGGCTCCCCTATCCTTCTCCCCTGCGTTCACGGCTCCCCCATCCTTCTCCCCTGCGTGCATGGGTCCCCCATCCTTCTCCCCTGCGTTCACGGCTCCCCCATCCTTCTCCCCTGTGTTCATGGCTCCCCCATCCTTCTCCCCTGTGTTACGGCTCTCCCATCCTTCTTTCCTGCGTTCACGGCTCCTCCATCCTTCTCCCCTGCATTCACGGCTCCCCCATCCTTCTCCCCTGCATTCACGGCTCCCCTATCCTTCTCCCCTGCATTCACAGCTCCCCTATCCTTCTCCCCTGTGTTCACGACTCGCCATCCTTCTCCCCTGCGTGCATGGGTCCCCCATCCTTCTCCCCTGCGTTCACGGCTCCCCCATCCTTCTCCCCTGCGTTCATGGCTCCCCCATCCTTCTCCCCTGTGTTACGGCTCTCCCATCCTTCTTTCCTGCGTTCACGGCTCCCCCATCCTTCTCCCCTGCATTCACGGCTCCCCCATCCTTCTCCCCTGCGTTCACGGCTCCCCCATCCTTCTCCCCTGCGTTCACGGCTCTCCCATCCTTCTCCCCTGCGTTCACGGCTCCCCCATCCTTTTCCCCTGCGTTCACGGCTCCCCCATCCTTCTCCCCTGCGTTACGGCTCCCATATCCTTCTTTCCTGCGTTCACGACTCCCCCATCCTTCTCCCCTGCGTTCACGGCTCCCCTATCCTTCTCCCCTGCGTTCACGGCTCCCCTATCCTTCTCCCCTGCGTTCACGGTTCCCCCATCCTTCTCCCCTGCGTGCATGGGTCCCCCATCCTTCTCCCCTGAGTGCATGGGTCCCCCATCCTTCTCCCCTGTGTTCATGGCTCCCCCATCCTTCTCCCCTGCGTTCATGGCTCCCCCATCCTTCTCACCTGTGTTACGGCTCTCCCATCCTTCTTTCCTGCGTTCACGGCTCCCCCATCCTTCTCCCCTGCATTCACGGCTCCCCCATCCTTCTCCCCTGCGTTCACGGCTCCCCTATCCTTCTCCCCTGCGTTCACGGCTCCCCTATCCTTCTCCGCTGCGTTCACAGCTCCCCCATCCTTCTTCCCTGCGTGCATGGGTCCCCCATCCTTCTCCCCTGCGTTCACAGCTCCCCTATCCTTCTCCCCTGCGTTCACGGCTCCCCCATCCTTCTCCCCTGCATTCACGGCTCCCCCATCCTTTTTCCCTATCATACTCACCTCTCACCGCGCGGCACAGAACAGAACTTCCTGGCATCTCTTCTCCAGCGTCTTCCTTCCTGTCTTCAGCGGTCACATGATAGCGCTAATTAAGGTCATGAATATTCATGACCTTAAATGAGCAGTACCATGTGACCGCTGAAGACAGGACGCGCTGCTGGCGCTGAGACACAGTTGCAGCCACCGCTGGAGGAAGGTGAGTATTACGTCTTCAGGGAGGGAGGGAGGAGGGGGGCGGGCACTTGACCCCGGAGTTTTATATAAAAAAACAAAAGCAAAAAAAAAAACCTAGCAGCGCAAATCCAGTTACTACGGAATCTGCCGCCCCCTCTCTTCTGCCGCCTGAGCCAAAGGGCTCAAATCGCCTAATGGAAGCAGCGTCCCTGCCTCTTTCACACTTGTGTCTTCTGGCGTCAGTCACAATTCGTCGTCAAGACAGAGCGACGTATCTGCCAAAAATAGTGGAAAACGGATGCAACGGATCCAGTTTTTTGACGGATCTGCTAGACAGATCCGTCGGAAAATAGGATCTGTTGCATCCGTCACATCCGTTTTTTCAATCCGTTTCATCCATTTTTCTGGCGGATCTGTTTTTCATACCTCCAAATGGGAGGCTCCCAAATGTGATTGGCTACTGGAAAATAATGGAAACCTATATATTGAGTGTTTTAACAGACCATCTTTGAGAGTTTTTAGAGCAAGTGGCAGAAATGGAAGAAGTTATAGCAAATATTGTGAGCATCTATGCGGATTTTGCTTTTGAGGCCAATGGGTTGGCAGTGATTGTTCGGGAAAAGGAGGAAACAAGACAGCGCATCCTTCGTCAGTGAGGTCGCCGACACCTTTGGATCCATCCGATCACTGCACAGCGATTGACCCGCGGTGTCTATTCAACTCTGTACATGGAATTGAGGCAAAACCCTGAGAAGTTCGTCAATTATGTACGTATGAGACCTGAAAACTTTGATGTTTTGGTGGAACGGGTTGGAGAACTAATCAGGAGAAAGGACACCTATTTGCACTTTTCTCTAGTCACTGTCCACGACAGCATAGGAGGTTGTCTCCATGCCCTAATGGGGGACAGGAAGCACAAGAGGTTAAAAGAGCCTCCCACCTCCTAAACCTCAGTGTCTTTCTTGTCCCCCATGGGGCATGGAGAGGTTATCTGGTATGCTGTGTGGCCGGTGACTGCAGCATTACCTTGTTCTATATTAGCCAGGCAGCGGCGGTCGGGTTCCTCCTCCGCAATGAAGCTACACCCGTCTCCCTGCTTGCAGTGATTCTGGGACCTGTCCTGATCCTCCTGCGCCTCCTTTGGGGGTAAAGCGGATCAGTGACCCCCACCGGAGGCCTCCAGCAGCTCTCCGTCTCTCTTTCTCTTGCGCGTGCCGCTTGGTGAACCCGGAAGTGACGTCTGAGCACTTCCAGGTCGTGCGTTTTGGCTGGAGCGCACTCACTTCCGGTTTTTGGCCATCTTGGCCTCAGGGGGATCCGAGCAGCGTACGGAGCATGCCGATCTAATCATGCCTTCTCAGGACCCAGGAAAAAGGAGGGGGGGAAACACTTTCCGTCGCTGGGGGAGGGTTTAAGGATATAAACCCTCCAGAAGACATTGTCTGGTAAGGATGATGGACGGTGTTCCTGCAAACCCCGTGTCTGCAGAGCCCAGCGCTACTCCTGCCTTAGTAAGTGGTGTGTTAGGGGGTGGGTCCTAGGAAGGGCAAGCTAGTATAGCTCGTGTGTATCACTCCTCTCCCCTTTATTTTGTTATAGGGAGTCAAGGCCACACAAAAGCCCTCCAAATCTGCACCCAAGTGTGCCATCTGCCTCAAAAAACTCCCATCAAAATGGGATAAAAAGTTATGTTGTGAATGCACGGAATCAGTAATTAGGGCTGAGCATAACTCCCTAATAGAAGAGATAAAATCCATAGTTAAAAATGAAGTTTAATCATCTCTTGCAAACCTTACACCTCCTACTACTGTTTCACTAACCCCAGGTCCTTCGGCTCCTAAGAAAAGAAAAATATATATCGAACCCTCTGATTCAGACTCAGACGGTTCTGTGAGTTCATCCTTATTCAAATGGGAAGAGTCTTCACCCAAAAGGCCTTCTGAAAAGAGGAAATATTTTTTCTCTATGGAGTTCATGGAGGATCTAGTTTCCGCTGTGCGCAATACGATGGGGTTTGAGGAAAAAGAAGCCTCAGGTGCAGTACAAGAAGATCTGTTCGGTGGTCTGAAGGCGGAAAAACAGTTAGGTTTTCCTGTCCATGAAAACATTCTGGGTATGATTTCTCAAGAATGGGAATCACCAGAAAAACGCCTAAATATTCCGTCCGAATTAAAAAATAGATTTCCCTTAGACGGAGAGTCGGTCAATTGGGAAATCCCTAAAGTGGACATACAGGTTGCTAGAGTTGCTAAGAGAACCTCTCTTCCCTTTGAATACTCATCACAATTAAAAGACCCAATTGACAGAAAGGTGGAAAGCCTCTTAAAAATTTTTGGGGAATCTTCCTTCTCGTCACTTAAGACTAATATTGCCTCCACATGTGTGGCTCGGTCTGTCTATAGGTGAAAAGATCAGCTGGAAACCCACATATCCCTGGGAACCTCTAGAGGGCAGCTGTTGGACTCTCTTCAATTATTAAGGAGTTCTTCAGGATTCTTGGCTGACGCATCAGCTTAGTCGATTCGTATTGCTGCTAGAGCAATAGCTCAGTCTAAGGCCGGCCTCACACTAGTGAGTTTTACGGACGTATGAGCGCATTAAATACGTCCGTAAAACACGCATTCCACACGGCCCAATTATTCTCTATGCCCCAGCTCCTATCTGCCGTATTTTACTGATCCGTATTATACGGCTTTCTACGGTCGTAGAAAATCGCAGTATGCTGCGTTTGTCACCGTATTGCGCAAAAAAATCGCCAATGCAAGTCTATGGGGGCCCGAAAAATACGGATTACACACGGACCAGCAGTGTGACTTGTGAGAAATACGTAGCGGTGTTAGCGAGAAAAGCCGGCAATTCAGTGCGGTGTACAGTAAAATCACACTGACAGCTTACAATAGAATAGGTGGAATAAATGTGTACACATAGAATAGGTATATATATATATATATATACATATATATATATATATATATACTAGCTGAAGAGCCCGGCGTTGCCTGGGCATAGTAAATATTTGTGGTTAGTTATAGCACCTCACTTTTTCCCCCTCACATCTCTCATTTTCTCCCTCACACCTCTCATTTTCTCCCTCACTCCTCTCATTCCCCCCTAACACTTGTCATTTCGACCTCACATCTGTCATTTTCTGATCACTCCACTATTTTCCCTCACTCCTCTCATTTTGCACTCACACCTTTTCATTTTCACCTCACACCTCTCATTTTCACCTCAGTATATACATGTTTGTCATCTCCCTTATATATAGTATACACCTGTATGTCATCTCCTGTATATAGTATATACCTGTATGTCATCTACTGTATATAGTATATACCTGTGTGTCATCTCCCCTGTATATAGTATATACCTGTATGTCATCTTCTATATATAGCATATACCTGTATGTCATCTCCTGTATATACTATATACCTGTAGGTCATCTGCTCCTGTATATAGTATATACCTGTGTGTCATCTCCTCCTGTATATAGTATATACCTGTATGTCATCTCCTCCTGTATATAGTATGTACCTGTATGTCATCTCCTCCTCTATATAGTATATACCTGTGTGTCATCTCTCCTGTATATAGTATATATCTGTGTGTCATCTCCCCTGTATATAGTATATACCTGTGTGTCATCTCCTCCTGTATTAGACCTCGTTCACACGTTATTTGCTCAGTATTTTTACCTCAGTGTTTGTAAGCTAAATTGGCAGCATGATAAATCCCCAGGACAGGTCATGTGACTGACAGCTGCCGTATTTCCCATATGGTACACTTGTTGCTCTTGTAGTTTGTCTGCTTATTAATCAGATTTTTATTTTTGAAGGATAAAACCAGACTCTTGTGTGTTTTAGGGCTAGTTTCGTTTGTCAAGTTGTGTGTTGAGTTGCGTGTGGCGACATGCATGTAGCGACTTTTGTGAGATGAGTTTTGTGTGGCGACATGCATGTAGCAACTTTTTGTGTGTCGAGTTGCATGTGACAGGTAAGTGTAGCAAGTTGTGTGCAGCAAGTTTTGCGCATGGCGAGTTTTCCATGAGGTGAGTTTTGCACTTGTGGCGAGTTTTGCGTGAGCCTAGTTTTTGCATGTGGCGAGTTTTGCGCGTGGCGAGTTTTTAGCACCGACTTTTGTGTTTTGACTTTTATGTGGCGAGGTTGGTGTATGTGTGGTGAAATTTGTGCTGAGGGTAATATGTGTTCAAGCACGTGGCAGTGTGTGGCGCATTTTGTGTGTGTGTTCATATCCCCGTGTGTGGTGAGTATCCCATGTCGGGACCCCACCTTAGCAACTGTACGGTATATACTCTTTGGCGCCATCGCTCTCACTCTTTAAGTCCCCCTTGTTCACATCTGGCAGCTGTCAATTTGCCTCCAACACTTTTCCTTTCACTTTTTCCCCATTATGTAGATAGGGGCAAAATTGTTTGGTGAATTGGAATGCGCGGGGTTAAAATTTTGCCTCACAACATAGCCTATGACGCTTTCAGGGTCCAGACTGTGCAAAATTTTGTGGCTGTAGCTGCGACAGTGCAGATGCCAATCCTGGACATACATACATACATACACACACACACACACATTCAGCTTTATATATTAGATATATATATATATGTCAGTGAGACACATATATGTATAGATATTAATATTTCATCCAGCGCGAGATAGCTTAAAAGCCGGTAATTCAATTGCCGACTTTTGCTATCTCCTTCAAAAACCCGACATGATTTGAGACATGGTTTACATACAGTAAACCATGTCATATTCCCATTTTTTTTGCATATTCCACACTACTAATGTTAGTAGTGTGTATGTGCAAAATTTGGCCGCTCTAGCTATTAAATTAAAGGGTTAAATGGCGGAAAAAATTGGCGTGGGCTCCCGTGCAATTTTCTCCGCCAGAGTAGTAAAGCCAGTGACTGAGGGCACATATTAATAGCCTGGAGAGGGTCCATGGTTATTGCCCCCCCCCCCCGGCTAAAAACATCTGCCCCCAGCCACCCCAGAAAAGGCACATCTGGAAGATGCGCCTATTCTGGCACTTGGCCACTCTCTTCCCATTCCCGTGTAGCTGTGGGATATGGGGTAATGAAGGGTTAATGTCACCTTTGCTATTGTAAGGTGACATTAAGCCAGATTAATAATGGAGAGGCGTCAATTATGACACCTATCCATTATTAATCCAATTGTATGAAAGAGTAAAAAAAACACACACACATTATTAAAAAGTATTTTAATTAAATGAACACACCGTTTGTTGTAATATTTTATTGTACGCTCAATCCACTGGCTGAAGACCCTCGCTCTGTGACAAAGAAAAAATAATAAACCAACAATATACATACCTTCCGTAGATCTGTAACGTCCCATGTTGTAAATCCATCTGAAGGGGTTAATTTTTTTACAGCCAGGAGCTCTGCTATAATGCAGCTGTGCTGCTGGCTGTAAAACCCCAGGGAATGAATGGAAACTAGGTCAATGACCTGTAGTTACCTTCATTCACGGTGAGGCGCCCTCTGCTAGTTGTCCTCATTTGAACTCGAGCCTGGGAACTTTTCTGATTTTTTCCCACGCTCGAAGGACATCCAGCAGAGGGCGCCTCACGGCGAATGAAGGTAACTACAGGTCATTGACCTAGTTTCCATTCATTCGCTGGGATTTTACAGTCAGGAACACAGCTGCATTATAGCAGAGCTCCTGGCTGTAAAAAAAATTAACCCCTTCAGATAGATTTACAACGTGGGACGTTACAGATCCTCGGAAGGTATGTATATTGTTGGTTTATTATTTTTTCTTTGTCACAGAGCGAGGGTCTTCAGCCAGTGGATTGAGCGTACAATAAAATATTACAACAAACGGTGTGTTCATTTCATTAAAATACTTTTTAATAATGTGTGTGTGTTTTTTTAACTCTTTCATACAATTGGATTAATAATGGATAGGTGTCATAATTGACGCCTCTCCATTATTAATCTGGCTTAATGTCACCTTACAATAGCAAAGTGGCATTAACCCTTTGTTACCCCATATCCCACCGCTACACGGGAATGGGAAGAGAGTGGCCAAGTGCCAGAATAGGCGCATCTTCCAGATGTGCCTTTTCTGGGGTGGCTGGGGGCAGATGTTTTTAGCCGGGGGGGCCAATAATCATGGACCCTCTCCAGGCTATTAATATGTGCCCTCAGTCACTGGCTTTACTACTCTGGCGGAGAAAATTGTGCGGGAGGCCACGCCAATTTTTTCCGCCATTTAACCCTTTAATTTAATAGCTAGACCGGCCAAATTTTGCACATACACACTACTAACATTAGTAGTGTGGAATATGCAAAAAAATGGGAATATGACATGGTTTACTGTATGTAAACCATGTCTCAAATCATGTCGGGTTTTTGAAGGAGATAGCAAAAGCCGGCAATTGAATTACCGGCTTTTAAGCTATCTCGCGCTGGATGAAATATAAATATATATATATATATATATATATATATATATATATATATATATGTGTCTCACTAACAAATATATATATATATATATATATATATATATATTAGACAGTATATATGTTTTTATTATTTTTTGAGCACATGGATCCCTTGTATATCCGTATGTCGGTTTTGCAAGCCTGCGAGTAAATCTCGCAGTACGGATGCCATACGAATTACATACGGAGGATGCCATGTGCAAAATACGCTGACACACCCTGCCTACGGAGGAGATACGGACCATTATTTTGGGGACTTTTCAGCGTATTACGGCTGTAAATTACGGACCGTATTTTTATACGCTGAGTGTGAGGCCGGCCTAACTCTGCTAGAAGAGCCTTATGGCTGAAAATGTGGAGTGGTGATTCTACATCCAAAATTAAACTCTGCTCCATCCCGTTTAAAGGTGGACATGTGTTTGGCCCTGCCCTTGATGACATTTTGGAAAAGGATACAGATAAAAAGAAGACTCTTCCTGAGCAAAAATGTAACAAAAAAGCGTTTTTTTTTTGTCCCTCAAACTGCTCAAAGGGGGAAAGGAAAAACGAGAAGATGGAGCTATGCTAACGGGAGGGGGAAAAATATCCTGGTTCCCCAAAAACAACAGGAGGACAAACAGTGAATCGTGCGCTGTAGGGGGGACGCTATCAAGATTCCTTCACCAATGGACTCTAATATCAGAAAGCCATTGGGTGACGAACATTATCAGAGAAGGTCTATTGATAGAATTCCAATCTCTTCCCCCTCTGGGCGTAAGAGTCACGTCTCTTCCCGACTTACCAGAATCTTTTGATATCAGGTCTTCAGAGTCTTCTGAAAGCGAATGTAATTTCCCCAGTGCCAGATCAAGAACTAGGGGAAGGTCACTATTCACGCCTTTTCATAGTAAGGAAGCCATCTGGAGATGCGCAAATAATTATAAATCTGAAGGGTCTAAATCATCACGTTCTGTACAGAAGATTCAAAATGGAATCAGTAAAGACGGCGATTCCACTGATAGCCCCACAATACGTGATGGTAACAATCGATCTAAAAGATACTTATTTTCATATTTCCATTCACCCCCATCACAGAAAATACCTAAGATTTGTCGTTCTTCAAAATCAACAGATAAAACATTATCAATACAACGTGCTGCCGTTCGGGATATCATCAGCTCCAAGAATATTTTCAAAGGTTATGGCAGGGACGGTGACATACATTCGCAAGCAGAGCATCTGTATAGTACCCTATCTAGACGACCTGCTAATCATAGTCCCATCCTCTCACATTCTAAAATCTCAGGTGCAAAATGTATTAGATATCCTCCGGTCATTGGGGTGGATTCCAAATTTAAAAAAAATCAGAGCTCCAACCCTCTATGATAAGAAAGTTCCTAGGAGTGGTCCTAAATTCCAAACATCAAATGTCTTTTCTTCCGGAGGATCATCTCAGCAACCTGATATCAAAAATATCGAAACTCAGAGGAATGAAACTCCCTACCATCCGAGAGGCAATGTCTGCTTTAGGCTCAATGATGGCCGGCATTCAGACTGTTCCCTGGGCCCAGGAACACTCCAGAACCCTACAAAATCACATACTAAAAAATTGGAACAGGAATTCCGGTTCACTGAACAAAAGAATTCAGACCCCGGAAGGAAGTGGTGTGGTATCAGTCTCCCCTAATCTCTGTAACCACAGATGCAAGCCGGAGGGGTTGGGGGGTATGGTCCTGCATACTACCTTTCAGGGTCTCTGGAGTCAAGAAATAGCTGCCAGCTCATCCAATACCAGGGAGCTGAAAGCAGTGGAACAAACCATTTTGGCAGCAAGTGGGATCATTACAGGTCACCACATAAAAGTTTATTCGGACAATGTCACAGCAGTAGCCCACCTCAAACATCAAGGGGGCACAAAGTTCTACAATCTAAAAGCTATATCAAGAAGAATATTTTGCTGGGCGGAGAAGCATTTACTATCCCTAACAGCAGTACACCTAAAGGGATCCTCCAACAGGCAGGCAGATTTTCTGAGTCGGCAGGATATAAATCCAGGGGAGTGGAAACTGAATCAGGAGATTTATTCAATGCTAGTTTCCAAATGGGGTCTACCAGACATCGACCTGTTTGCCTCAGCCCAGAATGCGCAACTCAACCATTATTTTTCCCTGAATCCCAGAGACAGTGCCAAAGGGATAGATGCATTTGCTCAACAGTGGAAGTTTCACCTAGTTTATGCTATTCCCCCAATACCAATGATAGCCAAAACCCTCCAGAAAATCAGAGAGGATCACGTTCCAACTATACTAATAGCTCCTATGTGGCCAAAACTAAGTTAGTTCAGCTTAGTGATCGATCTTCAGGTGGATGGACCAGTGCTGCTACCAGTCAAGACAAACCTTCTATCACAGGGGCCGATATACCACCCAGACCCTGGAAGGCTGAAGTTAGCTGCTTGGCTTCTGAAGCCCGGGTGCTAAAGAAAAAAGGGCTGTCAGATAAAGTAATAGCAATGCTTCAGATGTCTAGAAAACCAGTCACTAATAAGATATACAACAAAGTGTGGAAAAGATGTCATCCTCATGTGAGCCTAATCCGCCTGACCCTCTACATCCAAATATATCCCAGATACTGGATTACAGAAGGGCCTAGACCTGGGCCTGAGCCCTAGTACTTTAAAGGTTCAGGTCTCGGCTCTCAGTTCAGTTTTTGATTTTGACTTAGCTGGCCACAGATGGATCAGAAGATTTATGGTGTCAGCCTTGAGGAAAAATAATAGAAAACGGCCTAATATTCCCCTATGGGATCTAAATGTGATTCTTAAAGGACTTACGCAACATCCATTTGAGCCTCTTTCAACATGTACTCCCCAGATTCTTTCTTGGAAAGCAGCCTTTTTAGTAGCCATCACTTCAAGAGAACTTCAAGCTCTGTCCATTAGAGAACCCTACTTCACTATCAGAGAAGATAGCTTAGTGTGTAGATGGTGGATGGTGCGAGGCGCAGAGAAGAACGAGGACACAAGGTTGCAGTCTCTTTACCTTTACTGAAGACTTCAGCATCCACAGTCCAGGGCACCAGCTCACAGTGCAGGCAGAGTCCGGCCGGTTTGGAGTCAAGTCCAGAGTTCCCTTATCCAGGTGGAAATCAGTAGCCTTCCTTTGCGCTGCGGAGGTGTAGTCCCTTACTGCCTATGGCTTCACATAAGGGTCTCACAGATGCAATGTTTCGCTCTCTCTGTCCCCCATATAGGATAGGACAATACCCGTATGACTGGTGACTTGAGCCTGTTTATAGGGTCTCTTAGATAACCCGGTGAAACAGGCTAGTTTAACCCCCCATCCAGAATATACCCGGGGTTAAAGTGGCCTAGGCCAGATTATACCCCGGGTATATTCTGGCCTAGCCCAAACTATACCCCGGGGTATAAATTGGACTAGTCCAGTTTATACCCCTCTGGGTCAGAATATACCCAGGGTATATTCTGGCCTAGCCCAAACTATACCCTGGGGTATAAATTGGACTAGTCCAGATTATACCCCTCCAGGTCAGAATATACCCCAGCTGCTGTAGATCAGGCAGCGCACAGGGCCCCAGGCAGCATACAGGGGCCCCAGGCAGCGCACAGGGGCCCCAGGCAGCACACAGGGGCCCCAGGCAGTGCACAGGACCCCAGGCAGCGCACAGGGGCCCCAGGCAGCGCACAGGGCCCCAGGCAGCGCACAGGAGCCCCAGGCAGCGCACAGGGGCCCCAGGCAGCACACAGGGGCCCCAGGCAATGCACGGAGCCCCAAACAGCACACGGTGCCCTAGGCAGTGCCCAGGACCCCAGGCAGCCCACAGGGGCCCCAGGCAGTGCACAGGGCCCCAGGCAGCGCACAGGGGCCCCAGGCAGCGCACAGGGCCCCAGGCAGCATACAGGGGCCCCGGGCAGCCCACAGGGCTCCAGGCAGCACACAGGGGCCCCAGACAGTGCACAGGACCCCAGGCAGCCCACAGGGGCCTCAGGCAGTCCACAGGACCCCAGGCAGCCCACAGGGGCCTCAGGCAGTCCACAGGGCCTCAGACAGGCCACAGGGGCCCCAGACAGCGCACAGGGCCCCAGGCAGTGCACAGGGGCCCCAGACAGCGCACGGAGCCCCAAACAGCGCACGGTGCCCCAGGCAGTGCACAGGACCGCTGGCAGCCCACAGGGACCCCAGGCAGCAAACAGGGCCCCAGGTAGCGCACAGGGGCCCCAGGCAGTGCACAGGGCCCCAGGCAGCGCACAGGGTCCCCAAGCAGCGCCCAGGAGCCAAGGCAGTGCACAGGGCCCCAGGCAGCGCACAGGGGCCCCAGGCAGCGCCCAGGGCCCCAGGCAGCGCACAGGGCCCCAGACAGGGCGTGCTGCAACCCACGGCACGCTGTCTCTTCCCCCTCCCTTGTGCACACTCTCTGCCACCCTGTGCGCTGCCTGGGACCCCGTGTGCTGCCTGGGGCCCCGTGCGCTGCCTGGGGCCCCTGTGCTCTGCCTGGGGCCCTGTGTGCTGCCTGGGGCCCCTGTGCTCTGCTTGGGGCCCCGTGTGCTGCCTGGAGCCCCTGTGCACTGCCTGGAACCCCATGCGCTGCCTGGGTCCCCATGTGCTGCCTGGAGCCCTGTGCGCTGCTTGGGGCCTCTGTGCGCTGCCTGGGGCCCCGTGCGCTGCCTGGGGCCCCGTGTGCTGCCTGGGGCCCCTGTGCACTGCCTGGGCCCCAGGCAGCTCACAGGGGCCCCAGGCAGCACACAAGGGCCCCAGGCAGCACACGGAGCCCCAAACAGCGCACGGTGCCCAGGCAGTGCACAGGACCCCAGGCAGTGCACAGGGGCCCCAGGCAGCGCACAGGGCCCCAGGCAGCACACAGGGGCCCCGGTAAGCCCACAGGTCTCCAGGCAGTGCACAGGGACCCCAGGCAGCACACAGGGGCCCCAGGCAGCGCACGGAGCCCCAAACAGCGCACGGTGCCCCAGACAGTGCACAGGACCCCAGGCAGTGCATAGGGGCCCCAGGCAGCAC
The DNA here is from genome assembly GCF_032444005.1 of Ranitomeya imitator. NCBI lineage: Eukaryota > Metazoa > Chordata > Amphibia > Anura > Dendrobatidae > Ranitomeya > Ranitomeya imitator. The sequence continues at coordinate 277,758,680 of NC_091285.1, read as the reverse complement.
ACAGGGGCCCCGGGCAGCTGACAGGGCTCCAGGCAGCACACAGGGGCCCCAGGCCCCAGGCAGTGCACAGGACCCCAGGCAGCCCACAGGGGCCCCAGGCAGCCCACAGGGGCCCCAGACAGCGCACGGAGGCCCAAACAGTGCACGGTGCCCCAGGCAGTGCACAGGACCCCAGGCAGCGCACAGGGGCCCCAGGCAGCGCACAGGGCCCCAGGCAGCGCACAGGGGCCCCAGGCAGCGTACAGGGGCCCCAGGCAGCACACAGGGGCCCCAGGCAATGCACGGAGCCCCAAACAGCACACGGTGCCCTAGGCAGTGCCCAGGACCCCAGGCAGCCCACAGGGGCCCCAGACAGCGCACAGGGTCCCCAGGCAGCGCCCAGGAGCCCAGGCAGCGCACAGGGCCCCAGGCAGCGCACAGGGGCCCCAGGCAGCGCCCAGGGCCCCAGGCAGCGCACAGGGCCCCAGACAGGGCGTGCTGCAACCCACGGCGAATGCAGCAAGCTGGATTTTCTTGTGTTCACCGAATTGTCAAAACAACGCATGCGAACACAAACGCAAACATCCGCAGGGCCTACGTACCCAATGATAAAGATAGGGTACGCAGGCCGCATGCGGCCGCATGCGCACCTGGGCTGAGCTTAATTGGTGGGCGCGACAATGGGCGGGGCTTCACTGTGAGCGTACACAGCCGTGCGCAAATGTGAAACTAGCCTAAGATGTCTAGGGCTCCTGTGCGATGTGTGATGTCTGGGGCCCCTGTGCGATGTCTGGGGCCCCGTTCTTGAGTACATCACTCAATGGTTCTCATAAGCGTGAAAAATCGGATCTTTAATATGCTTTAATCTTTAATATACTCAAGAACGGGGCCACAGACATCACACAGAGGGTCCCAAACAGTGCACATGGGATCCCAGACAGCGCACAGGAGGCAGAGACAGCGCACAGGGGCCTTGCGCGCTGTCTCTTCCCCCTTGCACACTGTCACTTCCCCCTCCCTTGTGCACTGTCTCTGCCCCCCTGTGCGCTGCCTGGGGCCCTGTGTGCTGCCTGGATCCCCATTCACTGTCTCTTCCCCCTTGCACACTGTCACTTCCCCCTCCCTTGCGCACTGTCTCTGCCCCCCTGTGCGCTGCCTGGGGCCCTGTGTGCTGCCTGGATCCCCGTTCACTGTCTCTTCCCCCCTTGCACGCTGTCTCTTCCCCCTCCCTTGTGCACTATCTCTGCCCCCTGTGCGCTGCCTGGGGCCCCGTGTGCTGCCAGGGGCCCCATGTGCTCTGCCTGGGGCCCCGTGTGCTGCCTGGAGCCCTGTGTGCTGCCTGGGACCCCTGTGCACTGTCTGGGCCCCCGTGCTCTGCCTGGGGCCTCGTGTGCTGCCAGGGGCCCTTGTGCGTTGCCTGGAGCCCCGTGTGCTGCCTGGGGCCCCGTGTGCTGCCTGGATCCCCATTCACTGTCTCTTCCCCCCTTGCACGCTGTCTCTACCCCCTCCCTTGTGCACCCTCTCTGCCACCCTGTGCGCTGCCTGGGGCCCCTGTGTTCTCCCTGGGGCCCTGTGTGCTGCCTGGGGCCCCTGTGCTCTGCCTGGGGCCCCGTGTGCTGCCTGGGGCTCCTGTGCACTGCCTGGAGCCCCGTGTGCTGCCTGGGGCCCCGTGCGTTGCCTGGGGCCCCTGTGCTCTGCCTGGGGCCCCGTGTGCTGCCTGGGGCCCCTGTGCACTGCCTGGGCCCCAGGCCCTAGGCAGCACACAGGGGCCCCAGGCAGCACACGGAGCCCCAAACAGCGCACGGTGCCCAGGCAGTGCACAGGACCCCAGGCAGTGCACAGGGGCCCCAGGCAGCGCACAGGGCCCCAGGAAGCACACAGAGGCCCCGGTAAGCCCACAGGGCCCCAGGCAGCGCACGGAGCCCCAAACAGCGCACAGTGCCCCAGACAGTGCACAGGACCCCAGGCAGTGCATAGGGGCCCCAGGCAGCACACAGGGGACCCGGGCAGCTCACAGGGCTCCAGGCAGCACACAGGGGCCCCAGGCAGTGCACAGGACCCCAGGCAGCCCACAGGGGCCCCAGGCAGCCCACAGGGCCCCAAGCAGCCCACAGGGGCCCCAGGCAGCGCACAGGGCCCCAGCCAGCACACAGGGGCCCCAGGCAGCTCACAGGGGCCCCAGACAGCGCACGGAGCCCCAAACAGTGCACGGTGCCCCAGGCAGTGCACAGGACCCCTGGCAGCGCACAGGGGCCCCAGGCAGCGCACAGGGCCCCAGGCAGCGCACAGGAGCCCCAGGCAGTGCACAGGAGCCCCAGGCAGCGCACAGGTGCTCCAGGCAGCACACAGGGGCCCCAGGCAATGCACGGAGCCCCAAACAGCACACGGTGCCCTAGGCAATGCCCAGGAGCCCAGGCAGCCCACAGGGGCCCCAGGCAGCGCACAGGGCCCCAGGCAGCGCCCAGGGGCCCCAGGCAGCGCACAGGGCCCCAGGCAGCATACAGGGGCCCCGGGCAGCCCACAGGGCTCCAGGCAGCACACAGGGGCCCCAGACAGTGCACAGGACCCCAGGCAGCCCACAGGGGCCTCAGGCAGTCCACAGGACCCCAGGCAGCCCACAGGGGCCTCAGGCAGTCCACAGGGCCTCAGACAGCCCACAGGGGCCCCAGGCATCGCACAGGGCCCCAGGCAGTGAACAGGGGCCCCAGACAGCGCACGGAGCCCCAAACAGCGCACGGTGCCCCTGGCAGTGCACAGGACCCCAGGCAGCGCACAGGGGCCCCAGGCAGCGCACAGTGCCCCAGGCAGCGCACAGGGGCCCCAGGCAGCGCACAGGAGCCCCAGGCAGTGCACAGGGGCCCCATGCAGCGCACAGGGGCCCCAGGCAGCGCCCAGGGGCCCCAGGCAGCGCACAGGGCCCCAGGCAGCATACAGGGGCCCCAGGCAGCGCACAGGGCCCCAGGCAGCATACAGGGGCCCCGGGCAGCCCACAGGGCTCCAGGCAGCACACAGGGGCCCCAGACAGTGCACAGGACCCCAGGCAGCCCACAGGGGCCTCAGGCAGTCCACAGGACCCCAGGCAGCCCACAGGGGCCTCAGGCAGTCCACAGGGCCTCAGACAGCCCACAGGGGCCCCAGGCATCGCACAGGGCCCCAGGCAGTGAACAGGGGCCCCAGACAGCGCACGGAGCCCCAAACAGCGCACGGTGCCCCTGGCAGTGCACAGGACCCCAGGCAGCGCACAGGGGCCCCAGGCAGCGCACAGTGCCCCAGGCAGCGCACAGGGGCCCCAGGCAGCGCACAGGAGCCCCAGGCAGTGCACAGGGGCCCCATGCAGCGCACAGGGGCCCCAGGCAATGCACGGAGCCCCAAACAGCACACGGTGCCCTAGGCAGTGCCCAGGACCTCAGGCAGCCCACAGGGGCCCCAGGCAGCGCACAGGGCCCCAGGCAGCGCACAGGGGCCCCAGGCAGCGCACAGGGCCCCAGGCAGCATACAGGGGCCCTGGGAAGCCCACAGGGCTCCAGGCAGCACACAGGGGCCTCAGGCAGTCCACAGGACCCCAGGCAGCCCACAGGGGCCTCAGGCAGCGCACAGTGCCCCAAGCAGTGCACAGGGGCCCCAGACAGCGCACGGAGCCCCAAACAGCGCACAGTGCCCCAGGCAGTGCACAGGACCCCAGGCAGTGCACAGGGGCCCCAGGCAGCGCACAGGGTCCCAGGAAGCACACAGAGGCCCCGGTAAGCCCACAGGGCCCCAGGCAGCGCACGGAGCCCCAAACTGCGCACAGTGCCCCAGACAGTGCACAGGACCCCAGGCAGTGCATAGGGGCCCCAGGCAGCACACAGGGGACCCGGGCAGCTCACAGGGCTCCAGGCAGCACACAGGGGCCCCAGGCAGTGCACAGGACCCCAGGCAGCCCACAGGGGCCTCAGGCAGCGCACAGTGCCCCAAGCAGTGCACAGGGGCCCCAGACAGCGCACGGAGCCCCAAACAGCGCACAGTGCCCCAGGCAGTGCACAGGACCCCAGGCAGTGCACAGGGGCCCCAGGCAGCGCACAGGGTCCCAGGAAGCACACAGAGGCCCCGGTAAGCCCACAGGGCCCCAGGCAGCGCACGGAGCCCCAAACAGTGCACGGTGCCCCTGGCAGTGCACAGGACCCCAGGCAGAGCACAGGGGCCCCAGGCAGCGCACAGTGCCCCAGGCAGCGCACAGGGGCCCCAGGCAGCGCACAGGAGCCCCAGGCAGTGCACAGGGGCCCCATGCAGCGCACAGGGGCCCCAGGCAATGCACGGAGCCCCAAACAGCACACGGTGCCCTAGGCAGTGCCCAGGACCCCAGGCAGCCCACAGGGGCCCCAGGCAGCGCACAGGGCCCCAGGCAGCGCACAGGGGCCCCAGGCAGCGCACAGGGCCCCAGGCAGCATACAGGGGCCCTGGGAAGCCCACAGGGCTCCAGGCAGCACACAGGGGCCTCAGGCAGTCCACAGGACCCCAGGCAGCCCACAGGGGCCTCAGGCAGCGCACAGTGCCCCAAGCAGTGCACAGGGGCCCCAGACAGCGCACGGAGCCCCAAACAGCGCACAGTGCCCCAGGCAGTGCACAGGACCCCAGGCAGTGCACAGGGGCCCCAGGCAGCGCACAGGGTCCCAGGAAGCACACAGGGGCCCCGGTAAGCCCACAGGGCCCCAGGCAGCGCACGGAGCCCCAAACAGCGCACAGTGCCCCAGACAGTGCACAGGACCCCAGGCAGTGCATAGGGGCCCCAGGCAGCACACAGGGGACCCGGGCAGCTCACAGGGCTCCAGGCAGCACACAGGGGCCCCAGGCAGTGCACAGGACCCCAGGCAGCCCACAGGGGCCCCAGGCAGCCCACAGGGCCCCAAGCAGCCCACAGGGGCCCCAGGCAGCGCACAGGGCCCCAGCCAGCACACAGGGGCCCCAGGCAGCTCACAGGGGCCCCAGACAGCGCACGGAGCCCCAAACAGTGCACGGTGCCCCACGCAGTGCACAGGACCCCTGGCAGCGCACAGGGGCCCCAGGCAGCGCACAGGGCCCCAGGCAGCGCACAGGAGCCCCAGGCAGTGCACAGGAGCCCCAGGCAGCGCACAGGTGCTCCAGGCAGCACACAGGGGCCCCAGGCAATGCACGGAGCCCCAAACAGCACACGGTGCCCTAGGCAATGCCCAGGAGCCCAGGCAGCCCACAGGGGCCCCAGGCAGCGCACAGGGCCCCAGGCAGCGCCCAGGGGCCCCAGGCAGCGCACAGGGCCCCAGGCAGCATACAGGGGTCCCGGGCAGCCCACAGGGCTCCAGGCAGCACACGGGGGCCCCAGACAGTGCACAGGACCCCAGGCAGCCCACAGGGGCCTCAGGCAGTCCACAGGACCCCAGGCAGCCCACAGGGGCCTCAGGCAGTCCACATGGCCTCAGACAGCCCACAGGGGCCCCAGGCATCGCACAGGGCCCCAGGCAGTGCACAGGGGCCCCAGACAGTGCACGGAGCCCCAAACAGCGCACGGTGCCCCAGGCAGTGCACAGGACCCCAGGCAGCGCACAGGGGCCCCAGGCAGCGCACAGGGCCCCAGCCAGCATACAGGGGTCCCAGGCAGCTCACAGGGGCCCCAGACAGCGCACGGAGCCCCAAACAGTGCACGGTGCCCCAGGCAGTGCACAGGACCCCAGGCAGCGCACAGGGGCCCCAGGCAGCGCACAGTGCCCCAGGCAGCGCACAGGGGCCCCAGGCAGCGCACAGGAGCCCCAGGCAGTGCACAGGGGCCCCATGCAGCGCACAGGGGCCCCAGGCAATGCACGGAGCCCCAAACAGCACACGGTGCCCTAGGCAGTGCCCAGGACCCCAGGCAGCCCACAGGGGGCCCAGGCAGCGCACAGGGCCCCAGGCAGTGCACAGGGGCCCCAGGCAGCGCACAGGGCCCCAGGCAGCATACAGGGGCCCTGGGAAGCCCACAGGGCTCCAGGCAGCACACAGGGGCCTCAGGCAGTCCACAGGACCCCAGGCAGCCCACAGGGGCTTCAGGCAGCGCACAGTGCCCCAAGCAGTGCACAGGGGCCCCAGACAGCGCACGGAGCCCCAAACAGCGCACAGTGCCCCAGGCAGTGCACAGGACCCTAGGCAGCCCACAGGGGCCCCAGGCAGCAAACAGGGCCCCAGGCAGCATACAGGGGCCCCAGGCAGTGCACAGGGCCCCAGGCAGCACATAGGGTCCCCAGGCAGCGCCCAGGAGCCCAGGCAGCGCACAGGGCCCCAGGCAGCGCACAGGGGCCCCAGGCAGCGCCCAGGGCCCCAGGCAGCGCACAGGGCCCCAGACAGGGCACAGGGCCCCAGGCAGCACACAGGGGCCCCAGGCAGCGCACAGGGCCCCAGGCAGCACACAGGTGCCCCAAGCAGCACATAGGAGCCCCAGGCAGCATACAGGGCCCCGGGCAGCACACAGGGGCCCCAGTGGGCTGTCTGGGGCCCTGTGGACTGCCTGAGGCCCCTGTGGGCTGCCTGGGGTCCTGTAGACTGCCTGGGGCCCCTCTATGCTGCCTGGAGCCCTGTGGGCTGCCCAGGGCCCCTGTATGCTGCCTGGGGCCCTGTGCGCTGCCTGGGGCCCCTGTGCGCTGCCTGGGGCCCCTGTGGGCTGCCTGGGGTCCTGGGCACTGCCTAGGGCACATGTGCTGTTTGGGGCTCCGTGCATTGCCTGTGGCCCCTGTGTGCTGCCTGGGGCCCCTGTGCGCTGCCTGGGGCTCCTGTGCGCTGCCTGGGGCCCCTGTGCGCTGCCTGGGGCCCTGTGCGCTGCCTGGGGCCCCTTTGCGCTGCCTGGGGTCCTGTGCACTGCCTGGGGCACCGTGCACTGTTTGGGGCTCCGTGCGCTGTCTGGGGCCCCTGTGAGCTGCCTGGGACCCCTGTGTGCTGGCTGGGGCCCTGTGCGCTGCCTGGGGCCCCTGTGGGCTGCTTGGAAACTAAGATTGAGTGATATACTCAAGAGCAGGGCCCCAGACATAGCACAGGGGGTCCCAGACAGCATACAGTGGGTCCCAGATAGCGCACAGGGGACATGCGTTCTGTCTATTTCCCCCCCTTGCACGCTATCATTTACCCCCTTGCTCACTGTCTCTGCCCCCTGTGTGCTATCTGGGACCCCCTGTGGGCTGCCTGGGGTCCTGTGGGCTGCCTGGGGTTCTGTGCACTGCCTGGGGCACCGTGCGCTGTTTGGGGCTCCGTGCGCTGCCTGGGACCCCTTTGTGCTGCCTGGGGCACCTGTGAGCTGCCTGGGGCCCTGTGGGCTGCCTGGGGCCCCTTGTGCTGCCTGGGGCCCCGTGTGCTGCCTGGGCCCCTGTGTGCTGCCTGGGACCTCATGTGTTGCCTGGGGTCCTGTGTGCTGCCTGGGGTCCTGTGTGCTGCCTGGGGTCCTGTGTGCTGCCTGGGGTCCTGTGTGCTGCCTGGGGCCCCTGTGGGCTGCCTGGGGCCCCGTGTGCTGCCTGGGGTCCCGTGTGCTGCTTGGGGCCCCTGTGTGCTGCCTGGGGCCCTGTGCGCTGCCTGGGGCCCCTGTGCGCTGCCTGGGGCCCTTTGTGCTGCCTGGGGCCCCTGTGCGCTGCCTGGGGCCCTGTGCACTGCCTGGGGCCCCTGTGCGCTGTCTGGGCCCCCGCGCTCTGACAGGGGCCCCATGCGCTGCTTTGGGCCCCGTGCGCTGCCTGGGGCCCCATGCGCTGCCTGGAGCCCCGTGCGCTGCCTGGGGCCATGTGCGCTGCCTGGGGCCCTTTGGGCTGCCTGGGGCCCTGTGTGCTGCCTGGGGCCCCATGTGCTGCCTTGGGCCCCATGCTCTGCCTGGGGCCCCGTGTGCTGCCTGGGGCCCCTGTGTACTGCCTGGGACCTCATGTGTTTCCTGGGGCCACGTGTGCTTCCTGGGGTCCTGTGTGATGCCTGGGGCCCCTGTGCGCTGCCTGGGGCCCCTGTGAGCTGCCTGGGGCCCTGTGGGCTGCCTGGGGCCCTGTGCGCTGCCTGGGGCCCCATGTGCTGCCTGGGGCCCCGTGTGCTGCCTGGGCCCCTGTGTGCTGCCTGGGACCTCATGTGTTGCCTGGGGCCACGTGTGCTGTCTGGGGTCCTGTGTGCTGCCTGGGGTCCTGTGTGCTGCCTGGGGCCCCTGTGTGCTGCCTGGGACCTCGTGTGTTGCCTGGGGCCCTGTGTGCTGCCTGGGGCCCATGTGTGCTGCCTGGGGCCCTGTTGTGAATTCTGTGGTCAAGCTCCCTCCTGTGGTCATGAGTGGTACTTCGGCTGGTTCTGTCTATGAGCTTCCGCTGGTGGATGTGAGTGGGGCTGCGGCTTCTGAGTTTCCTTCCTCAGGTGACGAGGATAAGTCGTTAGGTGCTGCTCTATTTAACTCCACCTAGTTCTTTGTTCCTGGCCTCCAGTCAATGTTCCAGTATTGGTCTGGCTTTCTCCTGGATCATTCTTGTGGCCTGTCTGCCCTGCATAAGCTAAGTTCTGCTTGTGTTACTTTTGTGTGCTATATTTTCTGTCCTGCTTGCTATATTGGATTTTCTTGCTTGCTGGAAGCTCTGAGACGCAGAGGGAGCACCTCCGTACCGTTAGTCGGTGCGGAGGGTCTTTTTGCCCCTCTGCGTGGTTGTTTGTAGGTTTTTGTGCTGACCGCAAAGCTATCTTTCCTATCCTCGGTCTATTCAGTAAGTCGGGCCTCACTTTGCTAAATCTATTTCATTTCTGTGTTTGTATTTTCATCTTAACTCACAGTCATTATATGTGGGGGGCTGCCTTTTCCTTTGGGGAATTTCTCTGAGGCAAGGTAGGCTTATTTTTCTATCTTCAGGGCTAGTTAGTTTCTCAGGCTGTGCCGAGTTGCATAGGGAGCGTTAGGCGCAATCCACGGCTACCTCTAGTGTGGTATGATAGGATTAGGGATTGCGGTCAGCAGAGTTCCCACGTCTCAGAGCTCGTCCTATGTTAGTAACTATCAGGTCACTTTGTGTGCTCTTAACCACTAGGTCCATTGTGGTTCTGAATCACCTGTTCATAACAGTACTGGAGGCCCAAAGTACTAATGCTTCTCAATAGAGGGAAAAGAGAAGTTCTGAGACCATTTTTTTTTCTTTGCACTGTGTTCTGTCTTTCTTTTCCCCTTTACATCAGGGTGGTTCAGAACACAGGTGTAGACATGGACATTCAAGGTCTGTCCTCTTTGATGGACAATCTCGCTATAAGTGTTCAGAACATTCAAGATTTAGTGGTTCAGAATCCTATGTTAGAACCTAAAATTCGTATTCCTGAGTTATTTTCCGGAGACAGAGCTAAGTTTCTGAATTTCAAAAATAATTGTAAACTATTTCTGGCTTTGAAACCCCGCTCCTCTGGTGACCCAGTTCAACAAGTAAAGATCATTATTTCTTTATTACGTGGCGACCCTCAAGACTGGGCATTTTCCCTTGCGCCAGGAGATCCTGCATTATGTGATATTGATGCGTTTTTTCTGGCGCTCGGGTTGCTTTATGATGAACCTAATTCAGTGGATCAGGCAGAGAAAATCTTGCTGGCTCTGTGTCAGGGTCAGGATGAGGTAGAGATATATTGTCAGAAATTTAGGAAGTGGTCTGTGCTCACTCAATGGAATGAATGTGCTCTGGCAGCAATTTTCAGAAAGGGTCTCTCTGAAGCCCTTAAGGATGTCATGGTGGGATGTCCTATGCCTGCTGGTCTGAATGAGTCTATGTCTTTGGCCATTCAGATCGATCGACGCTTACGTGAGCGTAAAACTGTGCACCATTTGGCGGTATTATCTGAGCATAAACCTGAGCCTATGCAATGCAATAGGACTTTGACCAGAGCTGAACGGCAAGAACACAGAAGACGGAATGGGCTGTGTTTTTACTGTGGTGATTCCACTCATGCTATCTCCGATTGTCCTAAGCGCACTAAGCGGTTCGCTAGCTCTGCCACCATTGGTACGGGACAGTCGAAATTTCTTTTGTCCGTTACTTTGATCTGCTCTTTGTCATCCTATTCTGTCATGGCATTTGTGGATTCAGGCGCTGCCCTGAATTTGATGGACTTGGAGTATGCTAGGCGCTGTGGGTTTTTCTTGGAGCCCTTGCAGTATCCTATTCCATTGAGAGGAATTGATGCTACGCCTTTGGCCAAGAATAAGCCTCAGTACTGGACCCAGCTGACCATGTGCATGGCTCCTGCGCATCAGGAGGATATTCGCTTTTTGGTGTTGCATAATCTGCATGATGTGGTCGTGTTGGGGTTGCCATGGCTACAAGTCCATAAACCAGTATTGGATTGGAAATCAATGTCTGTGTCCAGCTGGGGTTGTCAGGGGGTACATGGTGATGTTCCATTTCTGTCTATTTCATCATCCACCCCTTCTGAGGTCCCAGAGTTCTTGTCAGATTACCGGGATGTATTTGATGAGCCCAAGTCCAGTGCCCTACCTCCGCATAGGGATTGTGATTGCGCTATCGATTTGATTCCTGGTAGTAAGTTTCCTAAAGGTCGACTGTTTAATTTGTCTGTGCCTGAGCACGCCGCTATGCGGAGATACGTAAAGGAATCCTTGGAGAAGGGTCATATTCGCCCGTCGTCGTCGCCATTGGGAGCAGGGTTCTTTTTTTGTGGCCAAGAAGGATGGTTCGCTGAGACCTTGTATTGATTACCGCCTTCTAAATAAAATCATGGTCAAATTTCAGTACCCCTTGCCGCTGCTGTCTGATTTGTTTGCTCGGATTAAGGGGGCTAGTTGGTTTACCAAGATAGATCTTCGTGGTGCGTATAATCTTGTGCGCATTAAACAGGGCGATGAATGGAAAACAGCATTTAATACGCCCGAGGGCCATTTTGAGTACCTGGTTATGCCATTCGGGCTTTCTAATGCTCCATCAGTGTTTCAGTCCTTTATGCATGACATCTTCCGAGAGTACCTGGATAAATTCCTGATTGTATACTTGGATGATATTTTGGTCTTCTCGGATGATTGGGAGTCTCACGTGAGGCAGGTCAGAATGGTGTTCCAGGTCCTGCGTGCTAATTCTTTGTTTGTGAAGGGGTCAAAGTGTCTCTTTGGTGTTCAGAAGGTTTCATTTTTGGGTTTCATTTTTTCCCTTCTCCTATCGAGATGGATCCTGTTAAAGTTCAGGCCATTTATGATTGGACTCAGCCGACATCTCTGAAGAGTCTGCAAAAGTTCCTGGGCTTTGCTAATTTTTATCGTCGCTTCATCAATAATTTTTCTAGTATTGCTAAACCGTTGACTGATTTAACCAAGAAGGATGCTGATGTGGTCAATTGGTCTTCTGCTGCTGTGGAAGCTTTTCAAGAGTTGAAGCGTCGTTTTTCTTCTGCCCCTGTGTTGTGTCAACCAGATGTTTCGCTCCCGTTCCAGGTCGAGGTTGATGCTTCTGAGATTGGAGCAGGGGCTGTTTTGTCGCAAAGAAGTTCTGATGGCTCGGTAATGAAACCATGCGCCTTCTTTTCCAGGAAGTTTTCACCTGCTGAGCGTAATTATGATGTTGGCAATCGAGAGTTGCTGGCCATGAAGTGGGCATTCGAGGAGTGGCGTCATTGGCTTGAAGGAGCTAAGCATCGCGTGATGGTCTTGACTGATCATAAGAACTTGACTTATCTCGAGTCTGCCAAACGGTTGAATCCTAGACAGGCTCGTTGGTCGCTGTTTTTCTCCCGTTTTGACTTTGTGGTTTCGTAGCTTCCGGGCTCTAAAAATGTGAAGGCGGATGCCCTGTCTAGGAGTTTTGTGCCCGACTCTCCGGGTTTGTCTGAGCCGGCGGTTGTTCTCAAGGAGGGGGTAATTTTGTCTGCCATCTCCACTGATTTGCGGCGGGTGCTGCAAAAATTTCAGGCTAATAGACCTACCCATTGCCCAGCGGAGAAACTGTTTGTCCCTGATAAATGGACGAGTAGAGTTATCTCTGAGGTTCATGGTTCGGTGTTGGCTGGTCATCCTGGAATCTTTGGTACCAGAGATTTGGTGACTAGATCCTTTTGGTGGCCGTCTCTGTCGCGGGATGTGTGTTCATTTGTGCAGTCCTGTGGGATTTGTGCTCGGGCTAAGCCCTGCTGTTCTCGTGCCAGTGGGTTGCTTTTGCCCTTGCCAGTCCCGAAGAGGCCCTGGACACATATCTCTCTCAGATTTGGACTCATGTGGTGGACAATTTGACATTGTCTCAGGAGAAGGCTCAACGTTTCGCTAACCGCAGGCGCTGTGTGGGTCCCCGACTTCGTGTTGGGGATTTGGTTTGGTTGTCATCTCGTTATATTCCTATGAAAGTTTCCTCTCCTAAGTTTAAGCCTCGTTTCATTGGTCCATATAGGATTTCTGAGGTTCTTAATCCTGTGTCTTTTCGTTTGACCCTTCCAGCTTCTTTTTCCATCCATAACGTATTCCATAGGTCATTGTTGCGGAGATACGTGGCACCTGTGGTTCCATCCGTTGATCCTCCTGCCCCGGCTTTGGTTGAGGGGGAGTTGGAGTATATAGTGGAGAAGATTTTGGATTCTCGTATTTCGAGACGGAAACTGCAGTACCTGGTTAAGTGGAAGGGTTATGGTCAGGAAGATAATTCCTGGGTCTTTGCCTCTGATGTTCATGCTGCCGATCTGGTTCGTGCCTTTCATTTGGCCCATTCAGGTCGGCCTGGGGGCTCTGGTGAGGGTTCGGTGACCCCTCCTCAAGGGGGGGGGGTACTGTTGTGAATTCTGTGGTCAAGCTCCCTCCTGTGGTCATGAGTGGTACTTCGGCTGGTTCTGTCTATGAGCTTCCGCTGGTGGATGTGAGTGGGGTTGCGGCTTCTGAGTTTCCTTCCTCAGGTGACGAGGTTAAGTCGTTAGGTGCTGCTCTATTTAACACTACCTAGTTCTTTGTTCCTGGCCTCCAGTCAATGTTCCAGTATTGGTCTGGCTTTCTCCTGGATCGTTCTTGTGGCCTGTCTGCCCTGCATAAGCTAAGTTCTGCTTGTGTTACTTTTGTGTGCTATATTTTCTGTCCAGCTTGCTATATTGGTTTTTCTTGCTTGCTGGAAGCTCTGAGACGCAGAGGGAGCACCTCCGTACCGTTAGTCGGTGCGGAGGGTCTTTTTTGGTTGTTTGTAGGTTTTTGTGTTGACCGCAAAGCTATCTTTCCTATCCTCGGTCTATTCAGTAAGTCGGGCCTCACTTTGCTAAATCTATTTCATCTCTGTGTTTGTATTTTCATCTTAACTCACAGTCATTATATGTGGGGGGCTACCTTTTCCTTTGGGGAATTTCTCTGAGGCAAGGTAGGCTTATTTTTCTATCTTCAGGGCTAGTTAGTTTCTCAGGCTGTGCCGAGTTGCATAGGGAGCGTTAGGCGCAATCCACGGCTACCTCTAGCGTGGTATGATAGGATTAGGGATTGCGGTCAGCAGAGTTCCCACGTCTCAGAGCTCGTCCTATGTTAGTAACTATCAGGTCACTTTGTGTGCTCTTAACCACTAGGTCCATTGTGGTTCTGAATCACCTGTTCATAACAGGGCCCTTTGCGCTGCCTGGGGCCGCTGTGCGCTGCCTGGGGCCCCTGTGCGCTGCCTGGGGCCCTGTGTGCTGCCTGGGGCCCCTGTGTGCTGCCTGGGGCCCTGTACTCTGCCTGGGGCCCTGTGCGCTGCCTGATCTACAGCAGCTGGGGTATATTCTGACCTGGAGGGGTATAATCTGGACTAGTCCAATTTATACCCCAGGGTATAGTTTGGGCTAGGCCAGAATATACCCGGGTATATTCTGGCCCAGAGGGGTATAAACTGGACTAGTCCAATTTATACCCCGGGGTATAGTTTGGGCTAGGCCAGAATATGCCCGGGTATAATCTGGCCTAGGCCACTTTAACCCCGGGTATATTCTGGGCGGTGGGGGGGGTGGTTGGGGTAATACCAGCTCTGTAGGTGTCACCGTGCCTCCTGGGTGTATGTGCGGAAAGGTAACCTGCAATTAGCTGTCCTGCCGGTCTCTGAAATAAGGCGTAGAGGTCCTTACTCCCTCCGTGTTCCAGCTACCGGGATTTTGAGCCTCAGAAGGAGACAGCTTGAGCGGGGCGGGTCCCCTTCTGGTATCCTCTCCTTTGCTTTGACTTCCTTCGCGCTAGCTGCAATACAATTCTGCCTTTCAATGTCTCTTCCCAGGAGCTGCAGCTCTGAGGGCATGCACAGCTCCATTTACCCTCCATCCTCCTTAGACTCTGGTCTGGAAAGATCTAACAGAACTCCTGTCTGGAGCTCTGCCAGGAACTAACTAATTTTCCCTACAGACTACCAGTTATATATATATATGAGGAGTGACCTAATAACTAGGAGCAGAAGCTCCCCCTGGTGGTCTGGAGTGTGAAATGTGTTGCATGTTTGTGATACCTGGATGCAGTTATCCTTCTTTGCCTCCAAACGTAGCATCACTCTCCCCGAGAGGAAAGCAATACCACTGCGACGACCAGGACCCTGGGGGGCCGCACATACGCTGCAAGCCATTTCGACCCCCCCCCTCTTCTCACCCTGCCTGCTGCTTGTGTGTGTGTAATTCAAAACCCTCACTAGAATCACTAATGAAGTTTATGGCTTGACCTGCACATACCTACACTGCCACTCCCTCCTCAGAGGAATGTCTTTGTGTGGTGACTCAAAAATGTAAATAGTAGAAAGAGGAGTGCATGTCATTACTCAGCCCACTCAGTGATGTCAGGACCAGAGGACATATCTTACCCCTGCTGAGTTGGGAGTAGTGTTGGTCCAGGAAGAGCATGGCAATCTGTCCTCATGCATCTAGATATATATGGATGTCCTTATCCTCCTCCGCCACGGCCAGCCATGAGATAAAATGACATGACGACATGTAAGTGTTCTTTTCAATTTTAATCCCATTTTATTTGTAATTGTATTGTACATATACCATATATACTCGAGTATAAGACGAGATTTTCAGCCCATTTTTGGGGGCTGAAAGTCCCCCTCTCGGCTTATACTCGAGTCATACCCAGGGGTCGGCAGGGGAGGGGGAGCGGGGGCTGTCTAATTATACTCACCTACTGCTGGCACGGTCCCTGCACGTCCCTGCTTCTTCCAGCACTGCAGATTCTTCCTGTACTGAGCGGTCACATGGTACCGCTCATTACAGTAATGAATATGCGGCTCCACCTCCCATAGAGGTGGAGCCGCATATTCATTACTGTAATGAGCGGTAACTGTGACCGCTCAATACAGGAAGAAAATGCAGCGGTAGAAGAAACAGGGACGTGCAGGGACCGCGCCAGCAGTAGGTGAGTATACGGGAAGGGGAGCGCTGCGCTGCTTGATATTTACTGCTCCTCGTTCCGGTGCAGCTCCGTCTTCAGCGTCCTCTGGCTGTGACGCTCAGGTCAGAGGGCGCGGTGACGTGGTCAGTGCACGCCCTCTGCTGAACGTCAGTGCTGAAGACAGAGCCTCACCGGAACGAGGAGCAGGTAACTATTGAAAGTGCCGGGGGTCCTGAGTGAAGAGAGGTGAAAATGTGATTTTTTTTTTATGGCAGCAAAAGCATATGGGGCAAGTGACTGTATGGAGCATCTTATGGGGCCATAACGCTTGTGCAGCACTATATGGGGCAAGTGACTGTACGGAGCATCTTATGGGGCCATAACGCTTGTGCAGCACTATATGGGGCAAGTGACTGTACCGAGCATCTTATGGGGCCATAACGCTTGTGCAGCATTATATGGGGCAAGTGACTGTACGGAGCATCTTATGGGGCCATAACGCTTGTGCAGCACTATATGGGGCAAGTGACTGTACGGAGCATCTTACGGGGCCATAACGCTTGTGCAGCACTATATGGGGCAAGCGACTGTATGGAGCATCTTATGGGGCCATAACGCTTTTGCAGCATTATATGGGGCAAGTGACTGTATGGATGATCTTATGGGGCCATAACGTTTGTGTAGCACTATAAGGGGCAAGTGACTGTATGGAGCATCTATGGGGCCATAACGCTTGTGCAGCACTATATGGGGCAAATGAATGTATGGATGATCTTATGGTGCCATAACGTTTGTGTAGCACTATATGGGGCAAGTGACTGTATGGAGCATCTTATGGGGCCATAATGCTTGTGCAGCACTATATGTGGCAAGTGACTGTATGGAGCATCTTATGGGGCCATAACGCTTGTGCAGCACTATATGGGGTAAGTGACTGCATGGAGCATCTATGGGGCCATAACGCTTGTGCAGCACTATATGGGGCAAATGAATGTATGGATGATCTTATGGTGCCATAACGTTTGTGTAGCACTATATGGGGCAAGTGACTGTAAGGAGCATCTTATGGGGCCATAATGCTTGTGCAGCACTATATGGGGCAAGTGACTGTACCGAGCATCTTATGGGGCCATAACGCTTGTGCAGCATTATATGGGGCAAGTGACTGTACGGAGCATCTTATGGGGCCATAACGCTTGTGCAGCACTATATGGGGCAAGTGACTGTACGGAGCATTTTATGGGGCCATAACGCTTGTGCAGCACTATATGGGGCAAGTGACTGTACCGAGCATCTTATGGGGCCATAACGCTTGTGCAGCATTATATGGGGCAAGTGACTGTACGGAGCATCATATGGGGCCATAACGCTTGTGCAGCACTATATGGGGCAAGTGACTGTACGGAGCATCTTACGGGGCCATAACGCTTGTGCAGCACTATATGGGGCAAGCGACTGTATGGAGCATCTTATGGGGCCATAACGCTTTTGCAGCATTATATGGGGCAAGTGACTGTATGGATGATCTTATGGGGCCATAACGTTTGTGTAGCACTATAAGGGGCAAATGAATGTAGGGATGATCTTATGGTGCCATAACGTTTGTGTAGCACTATATGGGGCAAGTGACTGTATGGAGCATCTTATGGGGCCATAATGCTTGTGCAGCACTATATGGGGCAAGTGACTGTATGGAGCATCTTATGGGGCCATAACGCTTGTGCAGCACTATATGGGGTAAGTGACTGCATGGAGCATCTATGGGGCCATAACGCTTGTGCAGCACTATATGGGGCAAATGAATGTATGGATGATCTTATGGTGCCATAACGTTTGTGTAGCACTATATGGGGCAAGTGACTGTAAGGAGCATCTTATGGGGCCATAATGCTTGTGCAGCACTATATGGGGCAAGTGACTGTACCGAGCATCTTATGGGGCCATAACGCTTGTGCAGCATTATATGGGGCAAGTGACTGTACGGAGCATCTTATGGGGCCATAACGCTTGTGCAGCACTATATGGGGCAAGCGACTGTATGGAGCATCTTATGGGGCCATAACGCTTTTGCAGCATTATATGGGGCAAGTGACTGCATGGATGATCTTATGGGGCCATAGCGTTTGTGTAGCACTATAAGGGGCAAGTGACTGTATGGAGCATCTATGGGGCCATAACGCTTGTGCAGCACTATATGGGGCAAATTAATGTATGGATGATCTTATGGTGCCATAAAGTTTGTGTAGCACTATATGGGGCAAGTGACTGTATGGAGCATGTTATGGGGCCATAATGCTTGTGCAGCACTATATGGGGCAAGTGACTGTATGGAGCATCTTATGGGGCCATAACGCTTGTGCAGCACTATATGGGGTAACTGACTGCATGGAGCATCTATGGGGCCATAACACTTGTGCAGCACTATATGGGGCAAATGAATGTATGGATGATCTTATGGTGCCATAACGTTTGTGTAGCACTATATGGGGCAAGTGACTGTATGGAGCATCTTATGGGGCCATAATGCTTGTGCAGCACTATATGGGGCAAGTGACTGTACCGAGCATCTTATGGGGCCATAACGCTTGTGCAGCATTATATGGGGCAAGTGACTGTACGGAGCATCTTATGGGGCCATAACGCTTGTGCAGCACTATATGGGGCAAGTGACTGTACGGAGCATCTTATGGGGCCATAACGCTTGTGCAGCACTATATGGGGCAAGCGACTGTATGGAGCATCTTATGGGGCCATAACGCTTTTGCAGCATTATATGGGGCAAGTGACTGTATGGATGATCTTATGGGGCCATAACGTTTGTGTAGCACTATAAGGGGCAAGTGACTGTATGGAGCATCTATGGGGCCATAACGCTTGTGCAGCACTATATGGGGCAAATGAATGTATGGATGATCTTATGGTGCCATAACGTTTGTGTAGCACTATATGGGGCAAGTGACTGTATGGAGCATCTTATGGGGCCATAATGCTTGTGCAGCACTATATGGGGCAAGTGACTGTATAGTGCATCTTATGGGGCCATAACGCTTGTGCAGCACTATATGGGGCAAGTGACTGCATGGAGCATCTATGGGGCCATAACGCTTGTGCAGCACTATATGGGGCAAGTGACTGTATGGAGCATCTATGGGGGCGTAACGCTTGTGCAGCACTATATGGGGCAAGTGACTGTATGGAGCATCTTATGGGGCCATAACGCTTGTGCAGCACTATATAGGGCAAGTGACTGTATGGAGCATCTTATGGGGCCATAACGCTTGTGCAGCATTATATGGGGCAAGTGACTGTATGGAGCATCTTATGGGGCCATAACGTTTGTGCAACACTATAAAGGGCAAATATCTCTATGGAGCATCCTATGGGGCCCTTATTACTCTTTATGCAGGATTATATGGGGCATATTTTAATATGGAGCATCTAATGGGGCCCATCAAACTTTATGGAGCATTATATGGGGCTCCTGATTCAATATGGATATTCAAAAACACTTAACCTACTGATGTCTCAATTAATTTTACTTTTATTGGTATCTATTTTTACTTTTGAAATTTACCGGTAGCTGCTGCATTTTCCACCCCAGGCTTATATTTGAGTCATTAAGTTTTCCCAGTTTTTTTGTGGCAAAATTAGGGGGGTCGGCTTATACCCGGGTTGGCTTATACTCGAGTATATACGGTATTTGTCTTCTTTATAATATCTTTTTAATACTTTGCAAACACTGCCTACCTTTATATGGAGTAAAATATACAATTACTAGCTTGTCTCTTCATGCTCTATGCGAACTGTTGCGTCCTCTGAAGTGAATTACGCTACTGATTTGGGTTGTCTCTGGACCTGCTAATCCGGAGCTGGTGCAGCATACTTTGTTCTGTGCAATTGGGAATCTCTGTAGCGACCAGCGGCGTTGATAATTATTGTTCCCGCTTGAGTGGGAGTAGTTATATCACCATCACTGCAGCATGCCAAATAGCCAGTACATAGCAGGCAGCCTTGCTGGCGACTAATTACCCTAGGTGCAGTACCTGATCTGACCTGAGGGTAAAGGGGGCACCAGAGATCTGAAAGTTCCAAACCGGAATTGGGAAGTGGGATATAGATAAATCCCCTTCAGAAGGAACCAGGGGCAACCAAACAACGCCGGCTCGTGACAAATTGGTGTGAGTAGTGGGGACGATAAAGGTATCCTCCCCGGGATAGGCAGCACATGCCCAGACTAGGAACTCGGCCCGGCCGAAATCTCAGTCCACACAAGCACCACCTCTGGCTGCCATCTTCTTGAGGCCGTGGGCTCCCAGTCTGGCGGCTCACGCCTTCAGTGAAGCAATGCACTCCGCTCCGCCTCACCACCAAAATCGAACCCGCAGCAACACACTGCTGATGCACCCCCTTGCCCCACTCAGAGCCCAAAGCATTGCCCCATTTCTGCCGTCAGCTTCCTGAGGAAGGGACCATGCCTCCTGTGGCCCTGTTCCATCACCGCCACCCCCCAGGTAAGATATCTTAAATTCGGACTATAAGACGGATCCCCACCTTATAAGAAAACCTTTATTTTCCTATCCAAAATCTGTGGTGCGTCTTATGATCCGGTGCATCTTATAGTATGAAAAATACGGTAATTATCCTTCTAAGCCAATTGTCCAGGTTTTGCTTAAGAATTAGTTAATTATTACTAATATTCAATATTCTTTGGTCTGGGCATTTATCAAAACTCCACTGCTGTAAGCTAGAATTTTTATTTAAATATTGCACCCTTTTGCAACAGGTCAGATCGCTTTCTCATATTCATAGGAATTCGATATAGGTAGTTTTATATCTTTATCTCTTTTAATTTTAACTTTAATCTAATTCAGGTTTCCTTTTATTCAAATCACCTGTGAAGACCTGGATCTTTGCTGGATTTTCCATATCACCACATTCACTATATAATATAATTTTTTTTTTATTCTATCATGAAATCTCATTTGTAATAGTTCAAAAGAGTGAACTTATATTGAGCTCAGATTCAGATATGTGATTTCATCCTGCAGGGAAAAATATATACAAAGTGAGAGGAGTTGGAGAGGTTACAGAAAACTGTGGACTACCTGCAATGCCGAATAGAGCAGTCTTTCTCTTACTGTTAAAGAACTTGATGTTCCACCATTTTTAAATGAAACAGCGTGGATTCACATACAGCTTTTTTATGTAAAAGCACCACTGCAGTTTTTGAGTCAGTCAGAAGTCAGAAGTGGATCCATCAGGAAAGCGAAGTGTAAGTCATTCTTTTATATTTCCTATTACTTTTTAATCTTTTTGAATACTGCTTTATGTTCCTTGCTAGACAAGTGTTATGTGGCTTTATGATAAAGGACTTTAGCAGATATAGGTATTTAAAAACTGTGCTTACAAAATGTGCCAGTGAAGTAACAGATTTAGTATGTGATATAAACTTAGATGACTAAATTTAACCATGCACCAAATTTATCAAACAGCATAAACCACTTTGATAAATTTGGTCCATTATAGACTGATTAGACTGTTTACAGTGTCATAAATTAGATAGTTTTAGTAAATCTTATCCACTATTTTTAAAACCATTCCTGATTAAATTTATTTTTTTTTAGACAATAATTTCCAATTTTGAAGATCACAAAAAATACTTTACACTAACAACATATAAAATACCATACCATACATAGGGAAGTAGAAATTGGAGTAGCCATAAACCACCAATAAAGTTAAACAAGAATATTTATTAGAAAAAAATAATTAACAAACAGTTAACCAACAGTGTAACAATAATATCAAGAACCCTGCTGCAGACTTACAGCAGGAGTCTGTGCACGAGATACAGGACAGGGGGGTGAAAGAGGAGCGATGCAGTCAGCTTACCTGCCGGAGCGCAGGACCTGAAACATGTGACTACCGGGGGAGGGGCCGGAGGCGGAGCCAGATGCCGAGTAGTGGTGGTGACCGGCAAAACCGGAGAGGAGTCTGATCGTGCCGAAGTCAAGCCAGGAGGTCGATGAAGTACTAAAGAGTGAGACGCTGAGAGTGGTCAGGACGTAACAAAAGGTCAGGTAGCCGGAGATAGTGGTACCGGATCATACACGTGAAGGCAAACAGACTACACATTATGCAAGCACACCAGGGGGTCAGACACACAGCCAGAACAGATGTATCACTGACAAGGATCCCCAGACGAAAGCGAGTAAATATAGCCCTCCCCAAACCAAAATGAGGCCATACAAAATTAACCCTGAGAGGACAGGGAAGGAACCCTGTCCACAATCATGACAAATAAGTCATAAATAAGGAGGATTAACAGAGAGAGATCCACCAGACCCATCCAGAATCAAGCAGTATATAGTATATGCTAGACCTATACACCGAGTCACCATGTGTAGTAAAGATCCAAAAAACATACAATGAAACTAGAGACTAGTTTATAGGTTGTAATGCTTACCCATAGTGAAGGAAGGAGAAAGTCGCACGCAAAACGTGCATTGGGGTAGCGCTGGTAGAGCTCCACCAAGTCTCCTCTCTTCTCCCTTCACTATGGGTAACCATTACAACTAGTGATGGGCGAGCACTAAAATGCTTGGGTGCTCGTTGCTTGGGTCGAGCAAATTGGAATACTCAGGTACTTGAACCGAGCAACGAGCCCAATGTAAGTCTATGGGAAACCTGAGCATTTTTACCGTGATCCCCCCCAGGGGTCCTTTTAAGGTCTAAAAACATCTGAAAATGATGGAAACAGTACTCAAATGACAAAGGAACATCATAGGGAATGACCCTGAAATCATTTCGGATTCCCAGGTCACAGCTGTGAGCAATGTTGTCAGAGTCTTATGCCATTTTTACAGGCGCACCCAAAAACATACAAAAACAAAACCAAAATGGATTTTCCTGGGAAATATGTTAAGGAACTTCCTTTCCAGGGTAATGACTTTTATATAAGGCAAAATAATTAACCCAAAACAAAAATGTTCCTCCACCACTTGGTCTATGTTCACAGGTAGCGTGTTTGATGCATTTTTCAACTTTAGCATTGCTTTCAACCAATACAAATGCATTCACTGGGACATGTCATTGTAACATTTAACAACCCTAGCTGGCCATGTGGTGTGTGACACATCATCACACACATCTTGCTTCATTTATGAAGGAGGGACTCTTAAAGTCACAAATCCTATTTTTATAGTGGCATCAGGCAACATTAATATTCTTAAAGGGCCATTATTATACAGTGGGTCTCCTATACTGTTATTGCCTATGCAGTGAGTGGCTGGGTTACCAAAAATTAGGATGCACCACAATACTATCTAGCTAATCGTTACTCAGATGCATCCGCTCTTCGCCAGTCATTACACTAGCTGCCCTTTCATTACAGGATACAATTCAAAGTACTTGTTCTCACCCATAAAGCTCTTCACAGTGCAGCACCCCCTTACATCTCCTCCCTCATTTCTGTCTATCGGCCTAACCGACCTCTTCGCTCTGCAAATGACTTTCGACTAACCTCTGCACTAATCCGTACCTCCCACTCCCAACTACAAGACTTCTCCCGTGCTGCGCCAATCCTCTGGAATGCTCTACCCCAAGAAATTAGGACCATCCACAATCTGCATAGTTTTAGGCGCTCCCTCAAAACCCATTTGTTCAGAGCGGCCTATCATGTTCCCTAATCAGTTATTTTGTTTGTGTGTAGCCCATTCACTACTTCCATCTATCCCACACTCCCTGAAAATGGCTGGACCATCATTGTAAATACATCATTGTAAATATACACCTGTACTTTGTATTTTCCCACCTCATTGTAGATTGTAAGCTCTCACGAGCAGGGTCGTCTTGTGTTGCTTTAATTATTGTATTGTTAACCCCTTCATGACCATGGGATTTTTCATTTTTCCGTGTTCGTTTTTCACTCCCCTCCTTCCCAGAGCCATAACTTTTTTATTTTTCCGTCAATTTGGCCATGTGAGGGCTTATTATTTGCGGGACGAGTTGTACTTTTGAACGACATCATTGGTTTTAGCATGTCGTGTACTAGAAAACGGGAAAAAAATTCCAAGTGCGGTGAAATTGCAAAAAAAGTGCAGTCCCACACTTGTTTTTTGTTTGGCTTTTTTGCTAGGTTCACTAAATGCTAAAACTGACATTATGATTCTCCAGGTCAGTACGAGTTCGTAGACACCTGACATGACTAGGTTATTTTTTATCTAAGTGGTGAAAAAAAATTCCAAACTTTGCTAAAAAAAAAAAAAAAAAAAATTGCGCCATTTTCCGATACTCGTAGCGTCTCCATTTTTCGTGATCTGGGGTCGGTTGAGGGCTTATTTTTTGCGTGCCGAGATGACATTTTTAATGATAGCATTTCGGTGCAGATACGTTCTTTTGATCGCCCGTTATTGCATTTTAATGCAATGTCGCGGCGACCAAAAAAACCTAATTCTGGTGTTTCGAATTTTTTTCCCGCTACGCTGTTTAGCGATCAGGTTAATGCTTTTTTTTATTTGATAGATCGGGCGATTCTGAGCGCGGCGATACCAAATATGTGTAGATTTGATATTTTTTTTATTGATTTATTTTGATTGGGGCGAAAGGGGGGTGATTTAAACTTTTATATATTTTTTATTTTTTTAACATTTTTTTCAACTTTTTTTTTTACTTTTGCCATGCTTCAATAGCCTCCATGGGAGGCTAGAAGCAGGCACAACGCGATTGCCTCTGCTACATAGCAGCGATCTGCTGATCGCTGCTATGTAGCAGAAATGGAGGTGTGCTGTGAGCGCCGACCACAGGGTGGCGCTCACAGCCACCAGCGATCAGTAACCATAGAGGTCTCAAGGACCTCTATGGTTACAATGCAGACGCATCGCCGACCCCCGATCATGTGACGGGGGTCGGCGATGACGTCATTTCCGGCCGCCCGGCCGGAAGCGGTAGTTAAATGCCGCTGTCTGCGTTTGACATTTGCATTTAACTAGTTAATAGGTGCGGGCAGATCGCGATTCTGCCCGCGCCTATTACGGGCACATGTCAGCTGTTCAAAACAGCTGACATGTCCCGGCTTTGGTGCGGGCTCACCGCAGAGCCCTGCATCAAAGCAGGGGATCTGACCTTGGACGTACTATCCCGTCCAAGGTCACATAGGGGTTAACATTGTTACTTATGACTGTTGTGTTTGAAGCTGTTAAACTGTAAAGCGCTGCGGAATATGTTGGCGCTATATAAATAAAGATTATTATTATTAATACTCCTTTCACACGACGTCCAGGAGGGCCTCCTGAAAAAATGTTCCCATTATAAGAAAGTGGGTCTCCTATAGTGTTTGCCTATGCATTGAATACAAGGCCTGCCCTGTCCCAAAGTTACATGCACCCCACTAAGCCTCTGAACCCACGTACTGAATGGCTACAGGAAAACCAAGTTCACATTATTCATTTAGTACTGCCATACTGTTTGCTTAGGCATTGAATGCAAGGCCTGCCCTGAACAAAATTCACATGCACCCCTATAAGCCTTGGAAGAGATGTAGATGTGTGCCTCCTGAAAGCAATGTTCCCATGATTAGGAAGTGGGTCTCCCATAGTGTTTGACTATGCAGTGAATGCAAGGCCTGCAAAAAATTAGGAGGCACTCCAAATGCCCATTGAAAGAGATGTGGAGGAGGTCCCCATAAAAAAATGTTCCCATTATAAAGGAGCTGGTCTCTTATATTTGTAATGCCCATACACTAAGTGTATGGGCTGACATACATTTCCCCCTGGGGGGTACACTTTTTTGAAATTTTTTTTACGGGCATCATAAACACCCTTGCCAAAAATTAGAGTGGCTGTTGCGTCACGGAATACGTTCACCCTCGTGTTCTAGTGGTGGTGTCTGAAGAGATGTGGAGGATGTCCTCCTATGAATCTATTCCCAATTTAAAGGAGCGGGTCTCCTATACTTCGAATGCCCATACACTAAGTGTATGGGCTGACAAACATTTCCCCCTGGGGGTACACTTTTAAAAAAAAGAAACATTTTTTTTACGGGCATCATAAACACCCTTGCCAAAAATTAGAGTGGCTGTTGCATCATAGAATACATCACCCTAGTGTTCTAGTGGTGGTGGATGATGAGGATGAGGAGAAGAAGGAGGATAACACTAAATAGCCAAAATCAGGACGCATATACCCATGTGTGGGTGTGAAGAGGTGCATGGGAATACACCTCCCAAAAAAAGACACTGTATTGGAGGTTATGTTTTGCTGTCTTTCAGTGGTATACAGAAGTCTGGCCCAATCCAGCCCGTGTTCATTTTTAGAGGAGTCAGCCTATCAGCATTTTCAGTTGACAAAACGCTAGCGGCAGGGCAGG
The DNA here is from genome assembly GCF_032444005.1 of Ranitomeya imitator. NCBI lineage: Eukaryota > Metazoa > Chordata > Amphibia > Anura > Dendrobatidae > Ranitomeya > Ranitomeya imitator. The sequence goes on along the minus strand of NC_091285.1, from coordinate 277,733,071 downwards.
CCAGGGCCTCCAAGGTGTAGAGAGGCACTTCATGCCACATGTCCAGCTTGGATACCCAATAATTAAAAGGCACATAGGAATCATGGAGGATGTTGGTACGGTCAGCAAGGTACTCCCTCAGCATTTTCCCAAACATGGCACTCCTTGTAAAAGTTACCGCGCCTCTGGGCCAGGATGATGGGAGTGTATGAGAAAACTCTCCCAGACCTTTGCCAGTGTTCCCCTGCATCTGCTGGATTGGATTTGTGTCTATCTCACCTGTACTCCTTGGTAGTCCAAAGAACTATGACGTCTGCCGCCAGCATTCGCAGATGGGAATTTTGTTGGCAATTCTGCAACAAGGGCCCTCTGTTGCTGCACCATTTTAGTAGACCTGTCTGCCTCTAGGAGAAGAGATTGAAAATTCTCCTTGTAGCGTGGGTTTAGAAGAGTCGCGAACAAGTAATGAGTGTCACTGAAAATTTTTATAATGCGAGCATCACGGGAAAGGCAGTACAACATAAAGTAAGCCATGGGTGCCAGACTGCTAACAGGCAACACTTCCGTGTCCTCACCAACAGGACGACTGACCATACTGTCCTCCTACCTGTCCTCAGGCCATCCACGCTGAACAGACCGTATGACAGTTGTGCTTGTAGTACCGTCTATAGTGCATGAAAGTAGCTCCTGTTCTTCCTTCTCCTCCTTTTCCTCATTGTCTACCAATTGGGACGACATGAGGCTGGACTGTGTGTAATCACCCTGTACGGTTCCTTGCTCCATGTCCTTGTGCTCCGCCTGCAATGCATCCTCTTTCATTGTGAGCAGAGAGCTTTTCAGAATGCAGTGAAGTGGGATGGTGACGCTAGTTATGGCGTCATTGCTGCTCACCATCTTGGTGGAGTCTTCAAAGTTTTAGAGGATGGTACATATGTCTGACATCCATGTCCACTCCTGAGGTCTTATGTGTGGAGTCTGAATTGAATAACGATGGCCTTGATGATGCTGGTAGTCAACAACTGCCCTCTTCTGCTAACAAATCTTTTCCAACATATGCAATGTAGAGTTCCAATGCATGGGGACATCACACCAGACGGTGAGCCGGAAGCTGCAAACGCTGCTGAAGCACGGCAAGGGTGGCTGAATTTGTAGCTGACTTTCTAAAATGGGCACACAGGCGGCGTACTTTCACAAGCAAATCGGACAGCTCCGGGTAGCTTTTGAGAAACTGTTGAATGACGAGGTTTAGCACATGGGCCATGCATGGTACATGTGTGATCTCATCTCACCTCAGAGCCGCCACCAGGTTCCTGCCATTGTCACATATGACCATGCCTGGCTGTAGGTTCAGCGGTGTCAGCCACAAGTCTGACTGCTCTTTCAGAGTTGTCCACAGCTTTGTCTTCAGCATTGTATGGTTTGTCACTTAATCATATTAGCTTCAGCAAAGCCTGTTGCCGCTAGGCTGAGGCAGTGCTGCAGTGCTTCCAGCTTGTGACTGATGTGCTCATTTCAGAGATGGAGGATGAAGAGGAGGAATTCCAGGAGCTGTAGACTGTGGGTGAAACCCTGATTGATGTAGGATCAGCAATCCTTGGCGTCAGGAGGACATGTTTCATCCCAAGGTCAGACTGGGTCCCTACTTCCACTATGTTAACCCAGTGTGCCGTCAGTGAGATGTACCATCCCTACCCACAAGCACTTGTCCACGTGTCCGTGGTTAGGTGGACTTTCCCAGTAACAGCATTGTTGAGGGTAAGGGTAATGTTGTGGCACACATGCTGGTGTAATGCCGGTATGGCACACCGGGAGAAATAGTGGCGGCTGGGGATCAAGTACCTTGTTACAGCCGCCGCCATCAGGTTGCGGAAAGCTTCCGTCTCCATGAGCCTAAAAGGCAACATTTCAAGCGCAGGCAGATGAGAAATGTGTGAATTTAGTACTGTGGCCTGTGGGTCATTGGCAGCGTATTTCCGCTTGCATTCCAATGATCTTTTTAATCATAGACCCGAGACAGGGACAAGGGGGCATCCTCTACGTCTGGAGGAAAGAAGGTTTAAGCATAATAACAGACGCGGATTCTTTACTATAAGAGCAGTGAGACTATGGAACTCTCTGCCGTATGATGTTGTAATGAGTGATTCATTACTAAAATTTAAGAGGGGACTGGATACCTTTCTTGAAAAGTATTATGTTACAGGTTATATATACTAGATTCCTTGATAGGGCGTTGATCCAGGGAACTAGTCTGATTGCTTTATGTGGAGTCGGGAAGGAATTTTTTTCCCCAGTGTGGAGCTTACTCTTTGCCACATGGTTTTTTTTGCCTTCCTCTGGATCAACATGTTAGGGCATGTTAAGTTAGGCTATGGGTTGAACTAGATGGACTTAAAGTCTTCCTTCAACCTTAATAACTATGTTACTATGTTATTATGTAATGACTGGGGTATGGACAACTGAAGGCTGCGCTGGGACAAGGACGTGCTTGATGATGGTGCTAGTTGACTGTGGGCAATGACAGGTGCAGGGCACAAGGCATCCTGGCATGCGCCATGGACAGGGGATTGGCTTGCACGCACAACAGTGGTAGAAGCAGTGGTGTCACCTGCAAACACTGTTCCTGGAGCCTGGGGTTTGGCCCACAAAGTCGGGTACTTCACTGCCATGTGCCTGATCATGCTGGTGGTGGTCAGGCTGGTAGTTTTGCTACCCCTGCTGATGAGAGCATGGCAGGTGGTGCAAATGGCCTGTTTGGGGTTATCAGTAGAGTCTTTAAAAAACAACCAGATTCGAGAAGACATAACAGTTGGAATGGCAACTTCCGTCATGTTGGTGTTACGGGGAACGGATGCACACCTTCTGTCTGCGGCCACCACACTGCTTCTTCCTGCCTGTTGGGGTGCTATGTGTTACCGCTCCTGTCCCTGCGTGCCGCTGTTGCTCCTCCTCCAGGTTTCAGCGTCCCAGTCTCTCTCTCTGTGCAGCGTCTCATCCTCCTGCCGCTGCGCGTCACCGCCGCTCCTCTTCCTGGTCTGACCGGCTTACCCTCTGCACTTGAGTTGGCAACAGTTTTCATCTCAAACATCTTCAAACTCCATGGCTTCCCTCAGCACATCGTATCCAACAGAGGAGTTCAATTTACATCTCGTTTTTGGAGGGCTTTATGCAAACTCTTGAAGGTTTCTTTGGATTTCTCTTCCGCGTATCATCCACAGACTAATGGTCAAGCTGAGTGAACTAATCAAATTTTGGCTGCTTATCTGCGACACTTCATCAATGCCCATCAGGACGACTGGGTCAGTCTGCTTCCGTGGGCTGAGTTTGCTTATAATAGTCACTCCAGTGAGGCACCTACAAAATCTCCTTTCTTCATTGTCTTTGGACAACACCCTGGTATGCCCCTTCCGGTCCCTCCTGCGTCTGGCGTGCCAGCAGCCGACTCGCTGTCTTTGAGTTTTTCCACAATTTGGGGTGAAGTGAGAGAAGCACTCAATAAAGCAACTTTGATAATGAAGAGTCACGCCGACAAGAGGCATTTGGATTCTCCTCCTTTTATGCCTGGCGACAAAGTCTGGCTTTCTTCGAAATTCATCAGACTCAAGATACCGTCCTACAAGCTTGGTCCATGCTACATTGGTCCCTTTGAGATTCTGAGTTGGGTCAACGAAGTCACTTACAAGCTGAAGTTGCCTGCCACGCTCCGTATTCCCAATACCTTCCATGTGTCTCTACTTAAACCCGCTGTTTTTAACCGCTTTCATCCTCCCTCTTGTACCTCTTCTCCACCTGTCAGTGTTGATAACAACATTTTTGAGGTTAAGGATATTGTAGCTCAGAAAAAGGTTCGTGGAAGAGATTTTTTCCTGATAGATTGGAGGGGTTTTGGTCCAGAGGAGAGGTCCTGGGAGCCTATAGAGAATATCAATGCTCCTCGTATCCTAAACAAATTTCTTTCTAGTCAGGGTAAGGGGAGTAGTAAGGGAGGGGGTACTGTTACCACTCCTGCCCCTGCGTGCCGCCATCGCTCCTCCTCCAGGTTTCAGCATCCCAGTCTCTCTCTCTGTGCAGCGTCTCATCCTCCTGCCGCTGCGCGTCCCCGCCGCTCCTCTTCCTGGTCACAGCGCGCTCGTGCCCAGATGATCCCTTCACTTCCGGTTCCTTGCTCTGTCAGGGGCGTCCGGTGTTTGCGCAGGCGCCCTGGGATCATCAAAGGACGCATGCGTTCCTCTGCTTCTCCTCCTTCCCCGGAACTCTCCAGTGACAGCCAATCTGGGTAAGACTTCTTCCATAAAAGGTCGGTCTTCCTGCTTAGCTATGCCTGATTGTCATATAGCCTTCGCTAGTGCATCTGGCCCGTTCGCTCTACCTGTGCTCTCAGTCTTTTGTGTACTACGTAGTCCGAGCTCTTTGTCCTTGCCTTGCCTGCTTCCTCCCTGTGTTGTTAGTTCTTTCCTCAGCTACCCTTCCGTATTTATTTAGCTCCTCTCTGTTTCCTTTTTCCCGCAGGCTCCTCCTGTCTTGGCTCCCCGGTCTGACGTCCGTCTCCCTGGTCCTGAGCTTCGGTCCTGCCTTCCCAGTTTTCCTTTTGTTCGTCTCTCACTTTCCACCCTTTCTCCTTAGTCCTTGTTTTCTTCTCTCTAGAGCCGCCCCTCTTGGTATGGCCACTGTGGTTTTGACTCCTTTGGGCTTGCCCCTGACGGTCCCTGTATAGGGGTCGGTTCCATTAGGTCAGCTCGCCCGGAGGGTTGGTCTCTCACACGGTCCAGAGGGTCCACTCTCCTTCACACTACTAATCGCGTCATAGTACAATCAGGCCATGGACCCCGCCGGTACCCCATTCTCGGCCCAGAAGGAGCTGGCTATCTTGCGTGAGAATCAGCAGCGCATTATGTCTTTCATGAAGACTATGGAGTCTCGCTTGTCTTCCTTACAGGCTGCTGATCCGGTTAACGCCGCTCAATTAGCTAGCCTTCAGCAGGAGCTTACTCAGCAGCGAGATACTCAGGCTTGCATGCTGAGTTATATGGCCTCCATCGATGATCGCCTGTTTAGTTTGCAGTCCTCAGCTTCCGCTCAGGTTCCTTCTCTCGATTTTAGTCCATCTTCCATTCCTCACCCACCACCTCGCCTTGGAAAGCCTCCGAGGTTTAGTGTGGATCCCAAAATCTGTAGAGGGTTCCTAAATCAGTGCCGTCTCCACTTTGAGCTTCTTCCCCAACAGTACCCCACTGATCGGGCTAAGGTGGCTTTTCTTGTGTCTCATCTTGAGGGGGAGGCTTTGGCCTGGATTAACCCCTTGTGGGAGCGTGATGATCCTTTAATCTCCCACTTAGAGGACTTTCTTGGGACTTTTCGTAAGGTCTTTGACGAACCTGGACGTCTGACCTCCACAACGGAGTCCCTCTTTAACCTTCATCAGGGTTCTCTGTCGGTAGGCCAATACGCCATTCGTTTCCGTACTTAAGCCTCAGAACTAGGGTGGAACAACGAGGCTCTAGTTGGCGCTTTCTGGCGGGGCCTGTCAAGCCGAATCAAGGATGAGCTTGCAGGTCGAGATACCCCTTCTACCTTAGAGGATCTTATTTCCCTGGCCACACGCATCGACCTTTGCTTTCAAGAGCGATCTCGTGAAGCCGCTAGGGAGAAGAGACCTAATATTTCCATGCTTCCTTTTCGTCAGTCCAGTAGTCCTCGACTCTTTTCTTCCCCTACTCCTCCTGCACCTGAACCCATGCAAGTGGATCGCTGTTATGAACAGGTAATTCAGAACCACAATGGACATTGAAGTTCAGAGCACACAAAGTGACCTGACAATTACCAAAACACATAGGACGAGCTCTGAGACGTGGGAACTCTGCTGACCGCAATCCCTAATCCTATCCAACCACACTAGAGGTAGCCGTGGAACGCTCCTGACCAGACTTATGCGCCTCGAGCACAGCCTGAGAAACTAGCTAGCCCTGAAGATAGAAAAATAAGCCTATCTTGCCTCAGAGAGATACCCCAAAGGAAAAGGCAGCCCCCCACATATAATGACTGTGAGTTGAGATGAAAATACAAACGCAGAGATGAAATAGATTTAGCAAAGTGAGGCCCGACTTACTGAACAGACCGAGGATAGGAAAGATTGCTTTGCGGTCAACACAAAACCCTACAAACAACCACGCAGAGGGGGCAAAAAGACCCTCCGCACCGACTAACGGTACGGAGGTGCTCCCTCTGCATCCCAGAGCTTCCAGCAAGCAAGAAAAACCAATAATGCAAGCTGGACAGAAAAAATAGCAAACAAAAATAACACAAGCAAAACTTAGCTTATGCAGAGCAGACAGGCCACAGGAACGATCCAGGAGGAAGCAAGATCAATACTAGAACATTGACTGGAGGCCAGGAGCAAAGCACTAGGTGGAGTTAAATAGAGCAGCACCTAACGACTTCACCACATCACCTGAGGAAGGAAACTCAGAAGCCGCGGTACCACTCACATCCACCAACGGAAGCTCATAGACAGAATCAGCCGAAGTACCACTTGTGACCACAGGAGGGAGCTCTGGCACAGAATTCACAACAGTACCCCCCCCCTTGAGGAGGGGTCACCGAACCCTCACCAGAGCCCCCAGGCCGACCAGGATGAGCCATATGAAAGGCACGAACAAGATCGGCAGCATGGACATCAGAGGCAAAGACCCAGGAATTATCTTCCTGACCATAACCCTTCCACTTAACCAGATACTGGAATTTCCGTCTCGAAACACGAGAATCCAAAATCTTCTCCACAATATACTCCAACTCCCCCTCCACCAAAACCGGGGCAGGAGGCTCAACAGATGGAACCATAGGTGCCACGTATCTCCGCAACAATGACCTATGGAATACGTTATGGATGGAAAAAGAATCTGGAAGGGTCAAACGAAAAGACACAGGATTAAGAACCTCAGAAATCCTATACGGACCAATGAAACGAGGCTTAAACTTAGGAGAGGAAACCTTCATAGGAATATGACGAGATGACAACCAAACCAAATCCCCAACACGAAGTCGGGGACCCACACAGCGTCTGCGATTAGCGAAACGTTGAGCCTTCTCCTGGGACAAGGTCAAATTGTCCACTACATGAGTCCAAATCTGCTGTAACCTGTCCACCACAGTATCCACACCAGGACAGTCCGAAGACTCAACCTGCCCTGAAGAGAAACGAGGATGGAACCCAGAATTGCAGAAAAACGGCGAAACCAAGGTAGCCGAGCTGGCCCGATTATTAAGGGCGAACTCAGCCAAAGGCAAGAAGGACACCCAATCATCCTGATCAGCAGAAACAAAGCATCTCAGATATGTTTCCAAGGTCTGATTGGTTCGTTCGGTCTGGCCATTTGTCTGAGGATGGAAAGCCGAGGAAAAAGACAAATCAATGCCCATCCTAGCACAAAAGGCTCGCCAAAACCTCGAAACAAACTGGGAACCTCTGTCAGAAACGATGTTCTCCGGAATGCCATGTAAACGAACCACATGCTGGAAGAACAATGGCACCAAATCAGAGGAGGAAGGTAATTTAGACAAGGGTACCAAATGGATCATCTTAGAGAAGCGATCACAAACCACCCAAATGACCGACATTTTTTGAGAGACGGGGAGATCCGAAATAAAATCCATAGAGATATGTGTCCAAGGCCTCTTCGGGACCGGCAAGGGCAAAAGCAACCCACTGGCACGAGAACAGCAGGGCTTAGCCCGAGCACAAATCCCACAGGACTGCACAAAAGAACGCACATCCCGCGACAGAGACGGCCAACAAAAGGATCTAGCCACTAAATCTCTGGTACCAAAGATTCCAGGATGACCAGCCAACACCGAACAATGAACCTCAGAGATAACTTTATTCGTCCACCTATCAGGGACAAACAGTTTCTCCGCTGGGCAACGATCAGGTTTATTAGCCTGAAATTTTTGCAGCACCCGCCGCAAATCAGGGGAAATGGCAGACAAAATTACTCCCTCTTTGAGAATACCCGCCGGCTCAGACAAACCCGGAGAGTCGGGCAAAAAACTCCTAGACAGGGCATCCGCCTTCACATTTTTAGAGCCCGGAAGGTACGAAACCACAAAGTCAAAACGGGAGAAAAACAGCGACTATTGAGCCTGTCTAGGATTCAACCGTTTGGCAGACTCGAGATAAGTCAAGTTCTTGTGATCAGTCAAGACCACCACGCGATGCTTAGCTCCTTCAAGCCAATGACGCCACTCCTCGAATGCCCACTTCATGGCCAGCAACTCTCGATTGCCAACATCATAATTTCGCTCAGCAGGCGAAAACTTCCTGGAAAAGAAGGCGCATGGCTTCATCACCGAGCAATCAGAACCTCTTTGCGACAAAACAGCCCCCACTCCAATTTCAGAAGCATCAACCTCGACCTGGAACGGAAGCGAAACATCTGGTTGACACAACACAGGGACAGAAGAAAAACGACGCTTTAACTCTTGAAAAGCTTCCACAGCAGCAGAAGACCAATTGACCACATCAGCACCCTTCTTGGTCAAATCGGTCAATGGTTTAGCAATACTAGAAAAATTACAGATGAAGCGACGATAAAAATTAGCAAAGCCCAGGAACTTTTGCAGACTCTTCAGAGATGTCGGCTGAGTCCAATCATAGATGGCCTGGACCTTAACAGGGTCCATCTCGATAGTAGAAGGGGAAAAAATGAACCCCAAAAATGAAACCTTCTGAACACCAAAGAGACACTTTGATCCCTTCACAAACAAAGAATTAGCACGCAGGACCTGGAACACCATTCTGACCTGCTTCACATGAGACTCCCAATCATCCGAGAAGACCAAAATATCATCCAAGTATACAATCAGGAATTTATCCAGGTACTCTCGGAAGATGTCATGCATAAAGGACTGAAACACCGATGGAGCATTAGCAAGTCCGAATGGCATAACTAGGTACTCAAAATGGCCCTCGGGCGTATTAAATGCAGTTTTCCATTCATCGCCCCGCTTAATACGCACAAGATTATACGCACCACGAAGATCTATCTTGGTGAACCAACTAGCCCCCTTGATCCGAGCAAACAGATCAGATAGCAGCGGCAAGGGGTACTGAAATTTGACCGTGATTTTATTTAGAAGGCGGTAATCTATACAAGGTCTCAGCGAACCATCCTTCTTGGCCACAAAAAAGAACCCCGCTCCCAATGGCGACGATGACGGGCGAATATGACCCTTCTCCAAGGACTCCTTCACGTAACTCCGCATAGCGGCGTGCTCAGGCACAGATAAATTAAACAGTCGACCTTTAGGAAACTTACTACCAGGAATCAAATTGATAGCACAATCACAATCCCTACGCGGAGGTAGGGCATTGGACTTGGGCTCATCAAATACATCCCGGTAATCAGACAAGAACTCTGGGACCTCAGAAGGGGTGGATGATGAAATAGACAGAAATGGGACATCAACATGTACCCCCTGACAACCCCAGCTGGACACAGACATTGATTTCCAATCTAATACTGGGTTATGGACTTGTAGCCATGGCAACCCCAACACGACCACATCATGCAGATTATGCAACACCAGAAAGCGAATATCCTCCTGATGTGCAGGAGCCATGCACATGGTCAGCTGGGTCCAGTACTGAGGCTTATTCTTGGCCAAAGGCGTAGCATCAATTCCTCTCAATGGAATAGGACACTGCAAGGGCTCCAAGAAAAACCCACAACGCCTAGCATACTCCAAGTCCATCAAATTCAGGGCAGCGCCTGAATCCACAAATGCCATGACAGAATAAGATGACAAAGAGCAGATCAAAGTAACGGACAAAAGAAATTTTGACTGTACCGTACCAATGGTGGCAGACCTAGCGAACCGCTTTTTGCGCTTAGGACAATCGGAGATAGCATGAGTGGAATCACCACAGTAGAAACACAGCCCATTCTGACGTCTGTGTTCTTGCTGTTCAACTCTGGTCAAAGTCCTATCGCACTGCATAGGCTCAGGTTTATGCTCAGATAATACCGCCAAATGGTGCACAGATTTACGCTCTCGCAAGCGTCGACCGATCTGAATGGCCAAAGACATAGACTCATTCAGACCAGCAGGCATAGGAAATCCCACCATGACATCCTTAAGGGCTTCAGAGAGACCTTTTCTGAAAATAGCTGCCAGCGCACCTTCATTCCATTGAGTGAGCACGGACCACTTTCTAAACTTCTGACAATAAATCTCTATCTCATCCTGACCCTGACACAGAGCCAGCAAATTTTTCTCTGCCTGATCCACCGAATTAGGTTCATCGTACAGCAATCCGAGCGCCAGGAAAAACGCATCAATATTACATAATGCAGGATCTCCTGGCGCAAGGGAAAATGCCCAGTCTTGAGGGTCGCCACGTAATAAAGAAATAATAATCCTAACTTGTTGAACTGGGTCACCAGAGGAGCGAGGTTTCAAAGCCAGAAACAGTTTGCAATTATTTTTGAAACTCAGAAATTTAGCTCTATCTCCAGAAAACAAATCAGGAATAGGAATTCTTGGTTCTAACATAGAATTCTGAACCACAAAGTCTTGAATATTTTGTACTCTTGCAGTGAGATGATCCACACATGAAGACAGACCTTTAATGTCCATCACTACACCTGTGTCCTGAACCACCCAAATGTCTAGGGGGAAAAAAAGGCAAAACACAGTGCAAAGAAAAAAAAAATGGTCTCAGAACTTCTTTTTTCCCTCTATTGAGAAGCATTAGTACTTTGGGCCTCCAGTACTGTTATGAACAGGTAATTCAGAACCACAATGGACATTGAAGTTCAGAGCACACAAAGTGACCTGACAATTACCAAAAAACATAGGACGAGCTCTGAGACGTGGGAACTCTGCTGACCGCAATCCCTAATCCTATCCAACCACACTAGAGGTAGCCGTGGAGCGCTCCTGACCAGACCTATGCGCCTCGAGCACAGCCTGAGAAACTAGCTAGCCCTGAAGATAGAAAAATAAGCCTATCTTGCCTCAGAGAGATACCCCAAAGGAAAAGGCAGCCCCCCACATATAATGACTGTGAGTTGAGATGAAAATACAAACGCAGAGATGAAATAGATTTAGCAAAGTGAGGCCCGACTTACTGAACAGACCGAGGATAGGAAAGATTGCTTTGCGGTCAACACAAAACCCTACAAATAACCACGCAGAGGGGGCAAAAAGACCCTCTGCACCGACTAACGGTACGGAGGTGCTCCCTCTGCGTCCCAGAGCTTCTAGCAAGCAAGAAAAACCAATAATGCAAGCTGGACAGAAAAAATAGCAAACAAAAATAACAAGGAAGCAATACCAATACTAGAACATATACTGGAGGCCAAGAGCAAAGCACTAGGTCGAGTTAAATAGAGCAGCACCTAACGACTTCACCACATCACCTGAGGAAGGAAACTCAGAAGCCGCAGTACCACTCACATCCACCAACGGAAGCTCATAGACAGAATAAGCCGAAGTACCACTTGTGACCACAGGAGGGAGCTCTGCCACAGAATTCACAACAGATCGCGTTAAGATGGCAGAGCAGCGTCGTAAGGAGAGACGTCCCCGGGGTCTCTGTTTCTACTGCGGTAGTGCTTCCCATTTGCTGTGTGGTTGCCCTGAAAGGCCGGAAAACTCCTCAGCCTAGGACAGGTAAGAGAGACCTCCCTAGTTGTCCCTGTTTCCTCTCTACCTTTGACCCTTTCTGTTTTATTAGTCCTCAATCAGAAACGTTTTTCCGAGGTCGCGTATGTGGATTCGGGTGCGGCAGGTAATTTTGTCAGTCTTGAAGCGGTTCGGAGGCTTCGCATTCCAGTTCTCACTCTGGCCACTCCCCGTCTTATTGCATCAGTGGACGGCAGACCATTGCAAGAGGTCATCACCATGGTTACTGTTGTGAATTCCACTCTTGGGCTCCCTCCGGTGGTTGTAAGTGGCACTTTTGTGAGTTCTGCTCTTGGGCTCCCTCTTGTGGTTTCTAGTGGTATGGCTGCTCCTTGGAGTTAGCTGTCATCAGCTGCCTCCACTTATCATCTCTTCTGCTCGGCTATTTAGGTCTGGCTCTTTCTTCAGCCAGTGCCACTTGTAAATGGTTCCTGGTTGGATTCACATCTCTTTGGAGTTCCCTGTTATCCTGACCAGTTCAGCTAAGCTAAGTTTTTGCTTGCTATTTTCTGTCCATAGATTGTGGACTTATCCATTCTGTGCTTTCTATGTTTGTCCAGCTTATCAGTGTGAATTAATTCTGTCTTGCTGGAAGCTCTGGGAGGCAGATTTTCCCTCCACACCTTTAGTCAGGTGTGGAGATTTTTTGTAAACTCTGCGTGGATTTTTGTAGTGTTTTATACTGACCGCACAGTATTCCATCCTGTCCTATCTATTTAGCTAGACTGGCCTCCTGTGCTCATCCTGGTTTCATTCTGTGTTTGTCTTTTCCCTCTCCACTCACAGTATTTGTGGGGGGCTAATCTATCCTTTGGGGATTTTCTCTGAGGCAAGATAGTTTTCCTGCTTATTTCTTTAGGGGTAGTTAGCTCTTAGGCTGTGACGAGATGCCTAGGGAGAGTTAGGAGCATTCCACGGCTACTTTTAGTGTTGTGTTGAGCTTAGGGACTGCGGTCAGTACAGTTACCACTTCCTTCAGTGCTCGTTCCATGTTGCTCCTAGACCACCGTATCATAACAGTACAAGTGGCCAAAAATGAATTAAATGCATCTCAAAAGAAGGAAAAGAAAGTTCTGAACCATTTTTTTTCTGTGCTCTGGTTTGTCTTTTTTTTCCTCTTGATATCTCGGTGGTTCAGGATATATGCTTTGGCATGGATGTTCAGGGTTTGTTTTCTCATGTGGATCAACTTGCTGCAAGAGTACAGAGTATCCAGGACTATGTTGTCCAGACTCTGGCTTTAGAGCCCAGAATTCCTACTCCTGATTTGTTTTTTGGGGACAGATCCAAGTTTTTGAACTTTAAAAATAACTGCAAATTGTTTTTTGCTTTGAAACCCCGTTCTTCTGGTGATCCCATTCAGCAAGTAAAAATCATCATATCCTTGTTGCGTGGTGACCCTCAAGACTGGGCTTTTTCTCTTGAAACAGGGGATCCGGCATTATTGAATGTAGATGCATTTTTTCAAGCGCTCGGATTATTGTATGACGAACCTAATTCTGTGGATCATGCAGAAAAAACCCTATTGGCCTTGTGTCAAGGTCAGGAAGCGGCAGAGTTATACTGCCAGAAATTTAGAAAATGGTCTGTGCTCACTAAATGGAATGAAGAGGCTCTGGCTGCTATTTTCAGAAAAGGTCTTTCTGAAACCCTTAAAGATGTTATGGTGGGCTTTCCTACGCCTGCCGGTTTGAGCGAATCTATGTCTCTAGCCATTCAGATTGATCGGCGTCTGCGCGAGCGCAAAGCTGTGCACCATATGGCAGTATCCTCTGAGCAAAGTCCTGAACCTATGCAATGTGATAGGATTTTGACTAGAATAGAAGGGCAGGATTTCATACGTCAGAATAGGCTGTGTTTTTACTGTGGTGATTCGGCTCATGTTATCTCTGATTGCCCTAAGCGTACTAAGATAGTTGCTAGGTCTGTTACCATTAGTACTATACAGCCTAAATTTCTCTTATCTGTGACCCTGATTTGCTCATTGTCATCCTTTTCTGTCATGGCATTTGTGGATTCAGGCGCTGCCCTGAACTTAATGGACTTAGAATTCGCCAGGCGCTGTGGTTTTTCCTTGCAGCCTTTGCAGAGCCCTATTCCTTTGAGGGGCATTGATGCTACACCCTTGGCCAAGGATAAACCTCAGTACTGGACACAGATGACTATGTACATGGCTCCTGCACATCAGGAAGATTGCCGTTTTCTGGTGTTGCATAACCTGCATGATGTTGTTGTACTGGGATTTCCATGGTTACAGGAACATAATCCGGTGCTGGATTGGAAAACTATGTCGGTGACTAGTTGGGGTTGTCGAGGAGTATATAGTGACGTTCCTTTGATGTCAATTTCCTCTTCCCCATCTTCTGAGGTCCCTGAGTTTTTGTCGGATTTCAGGATGTATTTGATGAGCCCAAGTCCAGTTCCCTTCCTCCACATAGGGACTGTGATTGTGCTATTAACTTGATTCCTGGTTGTAAGTTCCCTAAGGGCCGACTTTTCAATCTGTCTGTGCCAGAGCATGCCGCCATGCGGAGCTATGTTAAGGAATCTTTGGAGAAGGGGCATATTCGGCCCTCTTCATCACCATTGGGAGCGGGTTTCTTTTTTGTTGCTAAGAAGGATGGCTCCTTGAGACCCTGTATTGATTATCAACTTCTTAATAAGATCACGGTCAAATTCCAATACCCCTTGCCTTTGCTTACTGATTTGTTTGCTCAGATTAAGGGGGCTAGTTGGTTTACTAAGATTGACGTCCGAGGGGCATATAATCTTGTTCGTATTAAACAGGGTGACGAATGGAAAACTGCATTTAATATGCCCGAAGGCCATTTTGAATACCTTGTGATGCCATTTGGGCTCTCTAATGCTCCATCTGTGTTCCAGTCTTTCATGCATGATTTATCTTGATAAATTCATGGTCGTATATTTGGATGATATTTTGATTTTTTCCGATGATTGGGAGTCTCATGTGAAGCAGGTCAGGATGGTGTTCCAGATCCTTCGTGATAATGCTTTATTTGTGAAGGGGTCTAAGTGCCTATTCGGAGTTCAGAAGGTCTCTTTTTTGGGTTTTATTTTTCTCCCTCGTCTATAGAAATGGATCCTGTTAAGGTCCAAGCTATTCATGACTGGATCCAACCCACATCTGTGAAGGGTCTTCAAAAATTTTTGGGCTCTGCTAATTTCTATCGCCGTTTCATTGCCAACTTTTCCAGTGTGGTTAAGCCCCTTACTGACTTGACGAAGAAAGGCGCTGATGTGACGAATTGGTCCTCTGAGGCTGTTGAGGCCTTTCAGGAGCTTAAACGCCGATTTACTTCTGCCCCTGTGTTGCGTCAACCGGATGTTTCTCTTCCTTTTCAGGTTGAGGTCGACGCTTCTGAGATTGGGGCAGGGGCCGTTTTGTCTCAGAGGGAGTCTGATGGTTCTTTGATGAAACCGTGTGCTTTTTTTTCCAGAAAGTTTTCGCCTGCGGAACGCAATTATGATGTCGGCAATCGGGAGTTGTTGGCTATGAAGTGGGCGTTTGAGGAGTGGCGACATTGGCTTGAGGGAGCTAAACACCGTGTTGTGGTCCTGACCGATCATAAGAATCTGATTTACCTCGAGTCGGCCAAGCGGCTGAATCCTAGACAGGCTCGATGGTCCCTGTTTTTCTCCCGTTTTGATTTTGTGGTCTCGTATCTTCCGGGATCTAAGAATGTTAAGGCTGATGCCCTCTCTAGGAGTTTTTCGCCTGATTCTCCTGGAGTCCTTGAGCCGGTTGGCATTCTTAAGGAGGGGGTGATTCTTTCTGCTATCTCCCCTGATTTGCGGCGGGTGCTTCAGGAATTTCAGGCTGATAGACCTGACCGCTGTCCAGTGGGGAAGCTGTTTGTTCCTGATAGATGGACAAGTAAGGTAATTTCTGAGGTTCATTGTTCAGTGTTGGCTGGTCATCCTGGGATTTTTGGTACCAGAGATTTGGTTGCTAGGTCCTTTTGGTGGCCTTCCTTGTCGCGTGATGTGCGTGCTTTTGTGCAGTCCTGTGGGACTTGCGCCCGGGCCAAGCCTTGCTGTTCCCGCACTAGTGGGTTGCTTTTGCCTTTGCCGGTCCCTGAGAGGCCTTGGACGCATATTTCCATGGATTTTATTTCGGATCTTCCTGTTTCCCAGAAGATGTCTGTTATCTGGGTTGTTTGTGACCGGTTCTCTAAAATGGTCCATCTGGTACCTTTGCCTAAGTTGCCTTCCTCCTCAGATCTGGTTCCATTATTTTTTCAGCATGTGGTTTGTTTGCATGGCATTCCGGAGAATATTGTGTCTGACAGAGGTTCTCAGTTTGTCTCTAGATTTTGGCGGGCCTTTTGTGCTAGGATGGGCATTGATTTGTCTTTTTCTTCGGCGTTTCATCCTCAGACTAATGGCCAAACTGAGCGAACTAATCAGACCTTGGAGACCTATTTGAGATGCTTTGTGTCTGCTGATCAGGATGATTGGGTGTCTTTCTTGCCGTTGGCTGAGTTTGCCCTTAATAATCGGGCTAGTTCGGCTACTTTGGTTTCACCTTTCTTTTGTAATTTTGGTTTTCATCCTCGTTTTTCTTCTGGGCAGGTTAAGCCTTCTGATTGTCCTGGTGTTAATTCTGTGGTGGACAGGCTGCAGCAGATTTGGACTCATGTGGTGGACAATTTGACGTTGTCTCAGGAAAGGGCTCAACGTTTTGCTAACCGCCGTCGGTGTGTTGGTCCCCGGCTTCGTGTGGGGGATTTGGTTTGGTTGTCTTCTCGTCATGTTCCTATGAAGGTTTCTTCTCCTAAGTTTAAGCCTCGGTTTATTGGTCCTTATAAAATTTCTGAAATTATTAATCCGGTGTCTTTTCGTTTGGCTCTTCCTGCCTCTTTTGCCATTCATAATGTTTTCCATAGATCTTTGTTGCAGAGATATGTGGTGCCCGTTGTTCTTTCGGTTGACCCTCCTGCCCTGGTGTTGGTTGAGGGAGAGTTGGAATATGAGGTTGAGAAGATTTTGGATTCTCGTTTTTCGAGGCGGAGACTTCAGTATCTTGGCAAGTGGAAGGGTTATGGCCAGGAGGATAATTCTTGGGTTGTTGCCTCCGATGTCCATGCCACCGATTTGGTTCATGCTTTTCACTTGGCTCGTCCTGATCAGCCTGGGGGCTCTGGTGAGGGTTCGGTGACCCCTCCTCAAGGGGGGGGTACTGTTGTGAATTCCGCTCTTGGGCTCCCTCCGGTGGTTGTAAGTGGCACTTTTGTGAGTTCTGCTCTTGGGCTCCCTCTTGTGGTTTCTAGTGGTATGGCTGCTCCTTGGAGTTAGCTGTCATCAGCTGCCTCCACTTATCGTCTCTTCTGCTCGGCTATTTAGGAAAATAGCTATGGAGGATACCCACTAAATAAAACATAACCTTTAATAAATATAGATAAAAAGCTCAGGCCCTTTTTCCCCACTTTGTCTTGACTAGGTTTGGCGTAACTCGGATTAAGTTCAAGTGCCTGTTTTGCCATGGGGCTAGCCAAAGAAAACAAAATCAGTCATATTTATTTCTATCTTGTAGTATAGGAACCACTGTTTCATACCACGTATATTTACAGTAGCGATATGCAATGGGGATCTTACTAGCATTTTTTAAAAAACCCATTTTTTAGCTCTGTAAGAAATTCTTTGATCTCTTCTCAGACCTAACTTTATATCACTTTGTTTGTCCTCTGTACTGACCCCCTCGTGATCTAGCTGGAGTTTTTTTTCACGTGTATTATGTACCTTTTGGCGGCCATGTTGGTCAACGTTTGCCCCCCTACAAATGTCGCGCAGATATATGTTCTGTTGGCTGGTTATTTTGAGCATCTAGGATGTTCTCCCTTATTATACCTTCCTCCCCTCTTTCTCGTCTAGCCGCTCTTTTGTTATCGGACCGGGTCACTCTGGTACCGACACTCTGACTATTTGCATTCCACGAATTTGGTGCTTGCAAACTATGATACATATAGCACATGCATAACAAGGAGTATGTTGTAATACACAATGAGTTATGGGCATGGCACTCCTTTATATATCATATGTGTTATGCTCATAATTCATGACAAATGGGGCATCCATATCACAATATTATCATCCTATGTGTCATCTCGTACTCCTTGAATATGACGTCCGTTACTTAAGATGGAAAGGGTGTGAGATGGCGAGTTGCGTTATATGACCTAAATTATCTTTTTACTTGGCGAGCCTACAAGTGGCGCTGATATCTTCATCTTAAGTGTCATGCTCGCAATTTATTACAAATGGGGTACACATATTATAACCCCATATCCCTTGTGTGCTATTCGGACCCCTTGAATACGGCGTCCGCAATCTAAGGGCCTAATATGGCATATTTGTGTTATGTGATCTATAGGAGTGTTTGATGTGTCAGGCAGTTACTATGTATTTGAGGACATGGGTATATATGCACCTGGGAGTTGCCTGGTATGCTACATCCATGGTTAACGATATACACACACATTATGGCGCTGACACCCTATCCATCTGGACTCCTTGAATATGGCGTCTGTCACTTGTTAGAAAAGGTATTTACATAATGGCGCGATTATCCTGCATGAACCATATGAGTGCTCTATTGGGCAGCACTTATGCACTGGAGGTGGCGCGGGTGGGTCGGCATCTGCCTCCCCTCTGGAGCGGCTGGGGCGGCTGATAGGCTATACACACGCCTATGTTATCTGTGGGGACGCCGGACTTCACCAATATGGTGGGTGGAGGTGACGTATATAAAATGGCGACGGCACTTCCGGTACTGGAGGTAGCGTAGGTGGGCTGGTATTTGTGTCCCCCTTGGTGCGGCCGGGAGGTTACACATATGCCTTTCGTATCTGCGAGGACGCCAAGCTCCACCAATATGGTGGGCGAAAGTGACGTATCAAAGATGGCGACGGCACTTCCGGCTTTGCGCGTCCTCGCTGTTTGAAGGTAATGATGCGGCTGCACGGCCATAATACGGTATGTAATCACTGTTAATCAATTAGGGGACTAATTATCTCAGCTGAGCAATAAGCTATGCAATATAAGAGGGGGCATTATGGTCAGTACATCAGGACTTACTTCAGCTGCGGACACAGCAAGCTTTCTGTGGGATTTTCCAGCCACTGCTGAACCCATTGGATACAGACTCATACGGACCTGTATGGACTTTTATGGATTGTCCTGCCTTGAATTACAGAGGGGATCTACTGGCATCTCCTTAAGTGTATAAACTCCCCTGATGATGCTCCCCCATTGGAGTTGAAACGCGTAGGGAGAAGAGAGACATTTAGGACATATTTTGGTTGGTGGGTTCCCATAGCAGGGCTCACTTGGGGCCTGTCCTTGTTAGGACAGGAGCTCTTATAAGGGTTTACAGGGAAGACAGTGGCAGTGTACTTTTCCCTACCCTTGGCCCATAGCGTTTTGGAACCACCACCCTCATGACCTTTGAGGGATTTCCATGTGTCCGTCTAAATTGGTAAGACTGATCCAATTTTTTTATCTTGAGCACTGGTTCACCTGAGCACGTGTGTTTTGTTTATATGTGTTATGTTAGGGCCTGAGCTTTTTATCTATATTTATTAAAGGTTATGTTTTATTTAGTGGGTATCCTCCATAGCTATTTTCATATTTATCCTGAGGATATAGACAAGGATAGTTTTTCACGCCTTAGCTATTTTTCTACTATTTCTTATTTTTTGTTATGGCTGGCTTTCTGGCGACGGGCCCAGATACAGAGTTATGGCTCACTGAGGCTAGAGACATCTTTTCAGAAAAAGAATTCTCCCAAAAGAAATACACACCCACCTACACCTCAGCTTTTAAAGATCTGGATAGGATCTACAGGGAACAAATTGTTTCCTGGTGGGAGCTACAGAGTTTAGAAAATTATATTAAAAACGGGATCGTCCCAAGGGGACTACGTATCCCTTTGCTCCCAGCTACACGGTGTAGGACCCCCCAGTTGATGTGCCTTTGGGAGAAAGAGGCCACTTGCAGTTCCCTGAGGTTTATGCAAATACTGGCTAGCGAGGAAAAAATAAATCTTGAAAGATTAAATAATAAGCTCAAGGAGCAGATTGACATCACAAAAAAATTTAAGTCTGAAAGTGATTTCACTATTAAGGAGAGTCAACTGCAGAATTCCATTGAGAAATTTCAATACAATCTTAAAGAAAGAAAACATAAGCAATATCTCAGGGATCTGCAAGACTTTAAAGAAGGAATGGTCTATCAGATAACAGCGGATAGAACAGAGAGGGAGAGGGATACTGATCTGTCTTCCACTGAAACAGATCTCTCAGACACTGAGGGCAGAGGAAATAATCCCAGAGGTCGCCAAAGGGGCAGAGGGGGCGGATATCGTAGAGGCAATAAATACCAACACTCAAATCTGAGAACCGGTTTTTTAGATCGGCCATACCAACTTCGGAGCCAGACCGCCTTCAACAGGGAGGAGAGTCACAGATTTTAAACCTCTCTAGTAGACAACTAACTACAGCCGAGATGGCGGTATTGTCGAAAGGACTGTCGTTTGTCCCTAGTACGGACCTCAAGGTCTTTGAAATGGTCAAGGACCTTAACCTCTTTGTGGGAAAATTGAGATGGCATAAATTCTTCAAACTTAAGGATAAAAGGATATGCTATGATTTGAATATTCCGCATGATATGTTGTCTGATGTACGCCTCTTAGCAGACCTGGATAGTACACCTAATAATGATAACGGACGAGGCCCATTCACTCAATTAAAAAACGCTAGCAAGAGTATGGCACCAGTGGGGGGAGACCTGTTCGCAATAGATGTGTTTCTTAATTTAAGTATTAGTGACATTAAAGAACATGCCAAAAACCAGTCGAGACATAACCTCACTAGGGAACAGATGACAGCCCTCCGCAAGATGGAAACAGATACATCCCTGGTATTTAAACCCTCCGATAAGGGGGGGAATGTAGTCGTGATGGACATAGATAAATACAGGGATATGTGTCTATCAATTTTGAATGATGGTTCCACATATACACGGGTAGCCGCAAATCCCACTAATAATTGTCTTAAAACACTGGCGGCAATACTTGAGAAGGCAAAAGACGACAAACTTATTAGTGGGGATGAATTATCTTTTTTGTTACCCCGTCATCCAACTATGGCCACATTTTATGCCCTACCTAAGGTCCATAAAGGTCTGGACCCCCTGAGAGGTAGGCCCATAGTGTCGGGCATAGGGAGCATCGGACAAAACATCGGCATTTATTTGGACGATGTTTTGAGACCTTTTGTGCTATCACTCCCATCCTACATCAGGGACACGATGGACCTACTGCGTAAATTGGAGGGTATCTCTCTTGAACCGGATACTCTACTTGCAAGCATTGACGTTGAGGCGTTGTACTCCTCAATCCCGCATGATTGTGGTATACAGGGGGTACGGCACTTCATTAGTGCCAGGGGCCGTCAATTCAATGCTCATAATGAGTTTATTTTGGTCCTCCTTGAGTTTGTACTCACCAATAACTACTTTACATTTGATGGCAGGATCCTCCACCAGCTCAGGGGCACCGCTATGGAGAATCCCTGCGCGCCCACCTACGCAAATTTGTTCCTGGGCTGGTGGGAGGATCGTATTGCCTTTTCAGAACAGCATACCAATTACCTGGCCCATATCGATTTATGGGTCAGGTATATTGATGATATTTTTGTGATTTGGAAGGGGACAAAAGAGGAGTTTGGCCAATTTATGGTATCCCTTAACAACAATCAAAATGGTCTCAAATTTACATCTGATATCCAAGAGTTTCAACTACCTTTCTTGGATATATTAATTACCAAATCGGAGGATGGGGCTCGACTGGAGAGTACTATTTACAGGAAACCCACCGCAACTAATTCCTTGTTGAGGTGGGAGAGTAGTCACCCCTACTCTTTAAAGAAAGGTATCCCGAAAGGACAGTATCTGAGACTCAAAAGGAATTGTTCTAACCAAAGGGACTTCAAAGTTATGGCCGATGACCTTAGGCTAAGGTTCTTGGCTAGAGGCTACCCGGATCGGATTTTGCGAGAGGCATTTCGATATGCCAATAAGCAAAATAGGGAAAACCTCCTCATACCTCGGAGGGAGGAAGTGGAATCCTCCAAAGTGACGAGACTTATCTGCACCTACGATAATGGAGCATCATCTGTCAATAACATTATACGTAAACACTGTGGCATTCTAAAGATGGATGGGGACTTGAGAGATACCCTGGGAAGGGAACCGGTCATTACTTATCGGAGGTCTAAGACATTAGGCGACAGACTCGTACATAGCCATTTTTCTACACCTAGAGAAACAACATGGCTCCCACAGAGACCGGCAGGTTGTTTTAAATGCGGTGGGTGCATAGCGTGTGAATCAATATGTACCGGAAAGGAATTTTTCAATGAGAATACACATGAAACCTTTTGGTTGAAAAGATTTGTAAACTGCAAAAGTACAGGGGTTATTTATAGAGCCATCTGTCAATGTGGTATTACCTATATTGGGAAGACAATCAGAGAATTTAGGAGAAGGGTGGGAGAACATCTTGGAGACATACGACATCGAAGAGACACCCCAATTGCCAAACATGTCAATGGTATACATGGGGGTGATACTAGAGTCATACAGTTTATGGGGATTGACCAAATTGACATGCCAAAAAGAGGTGGTGACCTGGACAGATTGTTGTTACAGAGGGAGGCCAGGTGGATTTTTACCCTGGACACTTGCCATCCTCGAGGTCTGAATGACCAGATTAATTTTGGATGTTTTTTGTAACCATCCCCCCTTTCCCTTCACATGAAACCCAAATAATAAAACCCCCTCCCTCCTATCCCTCCCCCCCCTTTTTCCCCCCTTTGTCTTGACTAGGTTTGGCGTAACTCGGATTAAGTTCAAGTGCCTGTTTTGCCATGGGGCTAGCCAAAGAAAACAAAATCAGTCATATTTATTTCTATCTTGTAGTATAGGAACCACTGTTTCATACCACGTATATTTACAGTAGCGATATGCAATGGGGATCTTATTAGTATTTTTTAAAAAACCCATTTTTTAGCTCTGTAAGAAATTCTTTGATCTCTTCTCAGACCTAACTTTATATCACTTTGTTTGTCCTCTGTACTGACCCCCTCGTGATCTAGCTGGAGTTTTTTTTCACGTGTATTATGTACCTTTTGGCGGCCATGTTGGTCAACGTTTGCCCCCCTACAAATGTCGCGCAGATATATGTTCTGTTGGCTGGTTATTTTGAGCATCTAGGATGTTCTCCCTTATTATACCTTCCTCCCCTCTTTCTCGTCTAGCCGCTCTTTTGTTATCGGACCGGGTCACTCTGGTACCGACACTCTGACTATTTGCATTCCACGAATTTGGTGCTTGCAAACTATGATACATATAGCACATGCATAACAAGGAGTATGTTGTAATACACAATGAGTTATGGGCATGGCACTCCTTTATATATCATATGTGTTATGCTCATAATTCATGACAAATGGGGCATCCATATCACAATATTATCATCCTATGTGTCATCTCGTACTCCTTGAATATGACGTCCGTTACTTAAGATGGAAAGGGTGTGAGATGGCGAGTTGCGTTATATGACCTAAATTATCTTTTTACTTGGCGAGCCTACAAGTGGCGCTGATATCTTCATCTTAAGTGTCATGCTCGCAATTTATTACAAATGGGGTACACATATTATAACCCCATATCCCTTGTGTGCTATTCGGACCCCTTGAATACGGCGTCCGCAATCTAAGGGCCTAATATGGCATATTTGTGTTATGTGATCTATAGGAGTGTTTGATGTGTCAGGCAGTTACTATGTATTTGAGGACATGGGTATATATGCACCTGGGAGTTGCCTGGTATGCTACATCCATGGTTAACGATATACACACACATTATGGCGCTGACACCCTATCCATCTGGACTCCTTGAATATGGCGTCTGTCACTTGTTAGAAAAGGTATTTACATAATGGCGCGATTATCCTGCATGAACCATATGAGTGCTCTATTGGGCAGCACTTATGCACTGGAGGTGGCGCGGGTGGGTCGGCATCTGCCTCCCCTCTGGAGCGGCTGGGGCGGCTGATAGGCTATACACACGCCTATGTTATCTGTGGGGACGCCGGACTTCACCAATATGGTGGGTGGAGGTGACGTATATAAAATGGCGACGGCACTTCCGGTACTGGAGGTAGCGTAGGTGGGCTGGTATTTGTGTCCCCCTTGGTGCGGCCGGGAGGTTACACATATGCCTTTTGTATCTGCGAGGACGCCAAGCTCCACCAATATGGTGGGCGGAAGTGACGTATCAAAGATGGCGACGGCACTTCCAGCTTTGCGCGTCCTCGCTGTTTGAAGGTAATGATGCGGCTGCACAGCCATAATACGGTATGTAATCACTGTTAATCAATTAGGGGACTAATTATCTCAGCTGAGCAATAAGCTATGCAATATAAGAGGGGGCATTATGGTCAGTACATCAGGACTTACTTCAGCTGCGGACACAGCAAGCTTTCTGTGGGATTTTCCAGCCACTGCTGAACCCATTGGATACAGACTCATACGGACCTGTATGGACTTTTATGGATTGTCCTGCCTTGAATTACAGAGGGGATCTACTGGCATCTCCTTAAGTGTATAAACTCCCCTGATGATGCTCCCCCATTGGAGTTGAAACGCGTAGGGAGAAGAGAGACATTTAGGACTTATTTTGGTTGGTGGGTTCCCATAGCAGGGCTCACTTGGGGCCTGTCCTTGTTAGGACAGGAGCTCTTATAAGGGTTTACAGGGAAGACAGTGGCAGTGTACTTTTCCCTACCCTTGGCCCATAGCGTTTTGGAACCACCACCCTCATGACCTTTGAGGGATTTCCATGTGTCCGTCTAAATTGGTAAGACTGATCCAATTTTTCTATCTTGAGCACTGGTTCACCTGAGCACGTGTGTTTTGTTTATATGTGTTATGTTAGGGCCTGAGCTTTTTATCTATATTTATTAAAGGTTATGTTTTATTTAGTGGGTATCCTCCATAGCTATTTTCATATTTATCCTGAGGATATAGACAAGGATAGTTTTTCACGCCTTAGCTATTTCTCGGCTATTTAGGTCTGGCTCTTTCTTCAGCCAGTGCCACTTGTAAATGGTTCCTGGTTGGATTCACATCTCTTTGGAGTTCCCTGTTATCCTGACCAGTTCAGCTAAGCTAAGTTTTTGCTTGCTCTTTTCTGTCCATAGATTGTGGACTTATCCATTCTGTGCTTTCTATGTTTGTCCAGCTTATCAGTATGAATTAATTCTGTCTTGCTGGAAGCTCTGGGAGGCAGATTTGCCCTCCACACCTTTAGTCAGGTGTGGAGATTTTTTGTAAACTCTGCGTGAATTTTTGTAGTGTTTTATACTGACCGCACAGTATTCCATCCTGTCCTATCTATTTAGCTAGACTGGCCTCCTGTGCTCATCCTGGTTTCATTCTGTGTTTGTCTTTTCCCTCTCCACTCACAGTCATTATTTGTGGGGGGCTAATCTATCCTTTGGGGATTTTCTCTGAGGAAAGATAGTTTTCCTGCTTCTTTCTTTAGGGGTAGTTAGCTCTTAGGCTGTGACGAGATGCCTAGGGAGAGTTAGGAGCATTCCACGGCTACTTCTAGTGTTGTGTTGAGCTTAGGGACTGCGGTCAGTACAGTTACCACTTCCTTCAGAGATCGTTCCATGTTGCTCCTAGACCACCGTATCATAACAGGTTGCTGAGGAGGTTGAGTTGCAAGTCGGAGCTCTTCATCACGAGAGGATTGCTTTCTATGTACTACCTCACCTTTCCCATGCTCTATTACTCGGGTTGCCGTGGCTCCGTACTCATGAGCCTACCCTAGATTGGCGTTCGGGTGACGTTCTTTGCTGGGGATCTACTTGCCAAGAACAGTGTTTTTTCTTTCCGTTTGTCCAGTCGCTCCTTCTCTGTCTACTGCTGTTCCCGCAGGATTACCTTCTCCTTATTGGTCCTTTACTGACGTCTTCAACAAACAGGAGGCTGAGAACCTTCCTCCTCATAATCCTTACGACTGCCCGATTGAGCTTCTTCCTGGTAGTACACCACCAAGAGGTAGAATTTACCCACTTTCACCTGCAGAGACCCAGGCGATGTCCGATTACATCCAAGAGAATCTTGCCAAAGGATTCATCGGGAAATCTTAGGAATACTAGGATGTCATCCAGGTATACAACCACGCAGGAGTAGAGGAGGTCTCGAAAGATATTGTTAACGAATTCTTGGAATACTGCGGGGGCATTGCAAAGGCCGAAAGGCATGACCAAGTATTCATAATGGCCGTCCCGGGTGTTAAAGGCGGTCTTCCACTCGTCACCCGGGCGGATATGAACCAAGTTGTAGACACCTCGCAGGTCACGTTTGGTGAAGATACGAGCTCCTCTAAGTCGATCAAAAAGCTCAGGGATGAGAGGAAGAGGATACTTGTTCTTGACTGTAATGTTATTCAACCCACGGTAGTCTATACAAGGGCGAAGGGTACCGTCTTTCTTCTTAGCAAAGAAAAATCCTGCTCCTGCAGGAGAATCAACAAATATAAATGACAAAAAAACATGGTAAAGTATATAATCACTTGTAAATTGATAACCATGTAAGTATAGGATTACTGTGGCCTATCATCAATTAAATCATAATAATCTTTATTTTTATATAGCGCTAACATATTCCGCAGCGCTTTACAGTTTGCACACATTAGCATCACTGTCCTCAATGGGGCTCACAATCTAAATTCCCTATCAGTATGTCTTTGGAATGTGGGACTCCAGCGCTGCAAGGCTGCAGTGCTATCCACTACTACATAGATACTGAAAAAACGATGATCAAAAGGCAATAATTCCAATATAAAAGCCATAATTTGTATTAATACAACTACATTTAAAAACACATACTGCCAATCATTAGGGAAGTAGAACCACCAACAAATATCACACCATCACAGTGTTAACGCACAGCGTCCGAGCATTAGTTAATTACAGGTAATAGTACCGGGCGATGTTACAATAAGACACCCTGGTACATTGCAAAGTACAGACAAATTCCTGCCCTATGTGCCACTGCTCAGGCAAATAGCCATACCTCCTAGCACAAACCCCTATAAAGCCCACAAGAGGCCTATATAAAAAGGGGGAACATAATAATTACCATTTAGGGGAGTAGCCGTCACTGCTGGACAGAGTGCGTCTGCCCCGACGTGCGTTTCGGACTCCTTTTTCAAGGGGCCTATTGAGTGCAGTGATCCCTGTCATTTATAGTTCCGGGATGCAGCGTGAAACACCGCAAACCGGATGTAGATTGTCCGCCCCGGAAGTGACGCGCCATGTTGCCTAGCTACCAGCGACGCCAGCGGCGTCGGCGTCACAGAGCGAACAGAGCAGGGGAAAAACCCCCGCCCCATCACCAGACGCCGAAAGCCGGCAGGAGTGGCCAGGAGCGGGCAACATGCGCGTGCAGGGGAAGGACACTGGGATCAAAGAATATCATACTGCACCCATATATATCGTCATGATCGCAGACCTATAATACCGATTAGACTATTGCCGGGCTACTAATAATAAGACAACAGGACTAATAGGATATTCATAGAAAAATAGCACCCATACTAACCCAGTTCATTATTATAATATATAGATACACAACAAATTAATATATACATATACAGTAGGCACTTTGGGTGAAATTCCGATCTCCAATAAAAGTCCATAGCTTGTTTTTCATCATCATTGCATCCATTATTAGTGTCCTTTACATGCCGCGGCAGTTTCCATTAAGCTGGCAATCAACGTGAGACACGATACAAAACACAAAAATCTAAAAAATAATAATAAAAACAATGTTAAGAAACACATAGAGATGGTGAGAGATGCGTCGCTGACAGTCGACAGGTGATAGAAGAGGACTATAGAAATGAGGCATAGCTGATATTTTCATTGAGTCCAGATGGATATATGGTACCCAAGGTCCATATCCATCTGGACTCCAATTGAGCCAGTCTTTTAGTCAAATTCCCTCCCCGAACGCCAGCATCAAGCATATCAATGCCGCGGACCCTAAATAGGGCCCCATTACAGTCATGATACTGTTTAAAATGACGGGGAATTGTTTTTAATGACTGTATATCATTCACAGTTGCTGCGGCCGCTATGCCCAACACGTGCTCTCTGACGCGTACTTTCAGTTGCCTACTGGTCATCCCAATATAGATTTTATGGCATGGGCATACTCCATAATAAATTACGTACCGACTTGTGCAAGTTATCCATTTTTTGATCTTAAAGGATCGTGAGCCATCCTGGCTCTCAAAGTTGGTACTCTTTTCGATATTCACACAAGCGACACAGCGGCCACATGAGGAACATCCCTGTCGTCTTGGCATATGATCTAAGAAAGTGCCATGGGACTCGGTGGCATAGTGGCTAAATACCAAGTGATCGCGCAAATTTTTCGATCTCCTAGCCGTTATGGCTGCCTTTACTGGTAAAAATTTAGCAATCACTGGGTCTGCCCTCAAAATATGCCACAATTTATCCATAATGTTCCTCATGAGAGCAAACTGTGAATGATAATTCGTCACAAATCTGACCATGTTTTGACCTTTTTTAGATTCTTTGGGGCCGTATAGTAAGGTGTTTCTTGATGCATGTTTTGCCCTATTGAAGGCTTTTTTAATCATGCGGTTACTATACCCCCGTTCTCGTAGACGTAATTTCAGATCTTCTGCCTGAATAGCAAACTCCTCATCAACCGAACATAATCTCCGAAGGCGCAGAAATTGCCCAGTGGGAACCGATTGAATCATGTGTCCCGGGTGTGATGAGGACGCATGCAGCAGCATGTTGGTGGAGGTTGGCTTGTGGAAAATATTAGTTTGTACCTCTCCTCTTTCGTCCTTATGTAGCAATACATCCAAAAACAAGACGACAGGGATGTTCCTCATGTGGCCGCTGTGTCGCTTGTGTGAATATCGAAAAGAGTACCAACTTTGAGAGCCAGGATGGCTCACGATCCTTTAAGATCAAAAAATGGATAACTTGCACAAGTCGGTACGTAATTTATTATGGAGTATGCCCATGCCGTAAAATCTATATTGGGATGACCAGTAGGCAACTGAAAGTACGCGTCAGAGAGCACGTGTTGGGCATAGCAGCCGCAGCAACTGTGAATGATATACAGTCATTAAAAACAATTCCCCGTCATTTTAAACAGTATCATGACTGTAATGGGGCCCTATTTAGGGTCCGCGGCATTGATATGCTTGATGCTGGCGTTCGGGGAGGGAATTTGACTAAAAGACTGGCTCAATTGGAGTCCAGATGGATATGGACCTTGGGTACCATATATCCATCTGGACTCAATGAAAATATCAGCTATGCCTCATTTCTATAGTCCTCTCCTATCACCTGTCGACTGTCAGCGACGCATCTCTCACCATCTCTATGTGTTTCTTAACATTGTTTTTATTATTATTTTTTAGATTTTTGTGTTTTGTATCGTGTCTCACGTTGATTGCCAGCTTAATGGAAACTGCCGCGGCATGTAAAGGACACTAATAATGGATGCAATGATGATGAAAAACAAGCTATGAACTTTTATTGGAGATCGGAATTTCACCCAAAGTGCCTACTGTATATGTATATATTAATTTGTTGTGTATCTATATATTATAATAATGAACTGGGTTAGTATGGGTGCTATTTTTCTATGAATATCCTATTAGTCCTGTTGTCTTATTATTAGTAGCCCGGCAATAGTCTAATCGGTATTATAGGTCTGCGATCATGACGATATATATGGGTGCAGTATGATATTCTTTGATCCCAGTGTCCTTCCCTTGCACGCACATGTTGCCCGCTCCTGGCCACTCCTGCCGGCTTTTGGCGTCTGGTGACGAGGCGGGGGGTTTTCCCCTGCTCTGTTCGCTCTGTGACGCCGACGCCGGCTGGCGTCGCTGGAAGCTAGGCAACATGGCGCGTCACTTCCGGGGCGGACAATCTACATCCGGTTTGCGGCGTTTCACGCTGCATCCCGGAACTATAAATGACAGGGATCACTGCACTCAATAGTCCCCTTGAAAAAGGAGTCCGAAACACGCGTCGGGGCAGACGCACGGTGTCCAGCAGTGACGGCTACTCCCCTGTTATGAACTGGTGGTTTAGAAACACAATGGACCTGGTGGTTAAGAGCACACAAAGTGACCTGATAGTTACTAATAACATAGGACGAGCTCTGAGACGTGGGAACTCTGCTGACCGCAATCCCTAATCCTATCACACCACACTAGAAGTAGCCGTGGAGCGCTCCTGACCAGACCTAGGCGCCTCGGCACAGCCTAAGAAACTAGCTAGCCCTGAAGATAGAAAAATAAGCCTACCTTGCCTCAGAGAAATTCCCCAAAGGAAAAGGCAGCCCCCCACATATAATGACTGTGAGTAAAGATGAAAATACAAACACAGAGATGAAATAGATTTTAGCAAAGTGAGGCCCGACTTACTGAATAGACCGAGGATAGGAAAGATAGCTTTGCGGTCAGCACAAAAACCTACAAACAACCACGCAGAGGGCGCAAAAAGACCCTCCGCACCGACTAACGGTACGGAGGTGCTCCCTCTGCATCCCAGAGCTTCCAGCAAGCAAGACAAACCAAAATAGCAAGCTGGACAGAAAAATAGCAAACCAAGAAACACAAGCAGAACTTAGCTTATGCAGGGAAGACAGGCCACAAGAATGATCCAGGAGAGAGCAAGACCAATACTGGAACATTGACTGGAGGCAAGGAACAAAGAACTAGGTGGAGTTAAATAGAGCAGCACCTAACGACTTAACCTCGTCACCTGAGGAAGGAAACTCAGAAGCCGCAGCCCCACTCACATCCACCAGAGGAAGCTCATGGACAGAACCAGCCGAAGTACCACTCATGACCACAGGAGGGAGCTTGACCACAGAATTCACAACAGTACCCCCCCTTGAGGAGGGGTCACCGAACCCTCACCAGAGCCCCCAGGCCGACCAGGATGAGCCAAATGAAAGGCACGAACCAGATCGGCAGCATGAACATCAGAGGCAAAGACCCAGGAATTATATTCCTGACCATAACCCTTCCACTTAACCAGGTACTGGAATTTCCGTCTCGAAATACGAGAATCCAAAATCTTCTCCACTATATACTCCAACTCCCCCTCAACCAAAACCGGGGCAGGAGGATCAACGGATGGAACCACAGGTGCCACGTATCTCCGCAACAATGACCTATGGAATACATTATGGATGGAAAAAGAAGCTGGAAGGGTCAAACGAAAAGACACAGGATTAAGAACCTCAGAAATCCTATACGGACCAATGAAACGAGGCTTAAACTTAGGAGAGGAAACTTTCATAGGAATATAACGAGACGACAACCAAACCAAATCCCCAACACAAAGTCGGGGACCCACACAACGCCTGCGGTTAGCGAAACGTTGAGCCTTCTCCTGG
The DNA here is from genome assembly GCF_032444005.1 of Ranitomeya imitator. Taxonomy (NCBI): domain Eukaryota; kingdom Metazoa; phylum Chordata; class Amphibia; order Anura; family Dendrobatidae; genus Ranitomeya; species Ranitomeya imitator. The sequence continues at coordinate 277,701,854 of NC_091285.1, read as the reverse complement.
GACAATGTCAAATTGTCCACTACATGAGTCCAAATCTGCTGCAACCTATCCACCACAGTATCCACACCAGGACAGTCCGAAGACTCAACCTGCCCTGAAGAGAAACGAGGATGGAAACCAGAATTGCAGAAAAACGGGGAACCCAAAGTAGCCGAGCTGGCCCGATTATAAAGGGCGAACTCAGCCAAAGGCAAAAAGGACACCCAATCATCCTGATCAGCAGAAACAAAACATCTCAGATATGTTTCCAAGGTCTGATTGGTTCGTTCAGTTTGGCCATTTGTCTGAGGATGGAAAGCTGAGGAAAAAGACAAATCAATGCCCATCCTAGCACAAAAGGCTCGCCAAAACCTCAAAACAAACTGGGAAACTCTGTCAGAAACGATGTTCTCCGGAATGCCATGTAAACGAACCACATGCTGGAAAAACAATGGCACCAAATCAGAGGAGGAAGGCAATTTAGACAAGGGTACCAAATGGACCATCTTAGAGAAGCGATCACAAACCACCCAAATGACCGACATCTTTTGAGAGACAGGGAGATCCGAAATAAAATCCATAGAGATATGTGTCCAGGACCTCTTCGGGACTGGCAAGGGCAAAAGCAACCCACTGGCACGAGAACAGCAGGGCTTAGCCCGAGCACAAGTCCCACAGGACTACACAAACGAACGCACATCCCGCGACAGAGACGGCCAACAAAAGGATCTAGCCACCAAATCTCTGGTACCAAAGATTCCAGGATGACCAGCCAACACCGAACAATGAACCTCAGAGATAACTCTACTCGTCCATTTATCAGGGACAGTTTCTCCGCTGGGCAACGGTCAGGTCTATCAACCTGAAATTTTTGCAGCACCCGCCGCAAATCAGGGGAGATGGCAGACAAAATTACCCCCTCTTTGAGAATACCCGCCGGCTCAGGCAAACCCGGAGAGTCGGGCACAAAACTCCTAGACAGGGCATCCGCCTTCACATTCTTAGAGCCCGGAAGGTACGAAACCACAAAGTCAAAACGGGAGAAAAACAGCGACCAACGAGCCTGTCTAGGATTCAACCGTTTGGCAGACTCGAGATAAGTCAAGTTCTTGTGATCAGTCAAGACCACCACGCGATGCTTAGCTCCTTCAAGCCAATGACGCCACTCCTCGAATGCCCACTTCATGGCCAGCAACTCTCGATTGCCAACATCATAATTACGCTCAGCAGGCGAAAACTTCCTGGAAAAGAAGGCACATGGTTTCATCACCGAGCCATCAGAACTTCTTTGCGACAAAACAGCCCCTGCTCCAATCTCAGAAGCATCAACCTCGACCTGGAACGGGAGCGAAACATCTGGCTGGCACAACACAGGGGCAGAAGAAAAACGACGCTTCAACTCCTGAAAAGCTTCCACAGCAGCAGAAGACCAATTGACCACATCAGCACCCTTCTTGGTTAAATCAGTCAACGGTTTAGCAATACTAGAAAAATTATTGATGAAGCGACGATAAAAATTAGCAAAGCCCAGGAACTTTTGCAGACTCTTCAGAGATGTCGGCTGAGTCCAATCATAAATGGCCTGAACTTTAACAGGGTCCATCTCGATAGTAGAAGGGGAAAAAATGAAACCCAAAAATGAAACCTTCTGAACACCAAAGAGACACTTTGACCCCTTCACAAACAAAGAATTCTCACGCAGGACCTGGAACACCATTCTAACCTGCTTCACGTGAGACTCCCAATCATCCGAGAAGACCAAAATATCATCCAAGTATACAATCAGGAATTTATCCAGGTACTCTCGGAAGATGTCATGCATAAAGGACTGAAATACTGATGGAGCATTGGAAAACACGAATGGCATAACCAGGTACTCAAAATGGCTCTCGGGCGTATTAAATGCTGTTTTCCATTCATCGCCCTGTTTAATATGCACAAGATTATACGCACCACGAAGATCTATCTTGGTGAACCAACTAGCCCCCTTAATCTGAGCAAACAAATCAGACAGCAGCGGCAAGGGGTACTGAAATTTGACTGTGATTTTATTTAGAAGGCGGTAATCAATACAAGGTCTCAACGAACCATCCTTCTTGGCCACAAAAAAGAACACTGCTCCCAATGGCGACGACGACGGGCGAATATGACCCTTCTCCAAGGATTCCTTTACGTAACTCCGCATAGCGGCGTGCTTAGGCACAGACAAATTAAACAGTCGACCTTTAGGAAACTTACTACCAGGAATCAAATCGATAGCACAATCGCAATCCCTATGCGGAGGTAGGGCACTGGACTTGGGCTCATCAAATACATCCCGGTAATCCGACAAGAACTCTGAGACCTCAGAAGAGGTGGATGATGAAATAGACAGAAATGGAACATCACCATGTACCCCCTGACAACCCCAGCTGGACACAGACATAGATTTCCAATCCAATACTGGGTTATGGACTTGTAGCCATGGCAAACCCAACACGACCACATCATGCAGATTATGCAACACCAAAAAGCGAATATCCTCCTGATGCGCAGGAGCCATGCACATGGTCAGTTGGGTCCAGTACTGAGGCTTATTCTTGGCCAAAGGCGTAGCATCAATTCCTCTCAATGGAATAGGATACTGCAAGGGCTCCAAGAAAAACCCACAGCGCCTAGCAAACTCCAAGTCCATCAAATTCAGGGCAGCGCCTGAATCCACAAATGCCATGACAGAATAGGATGACAAAGAGCAGATCAAAGTAACGGACAAAAGAAATTTCGACTGTACCGTACCAATGGTGGCAGACCTAGCGAACCGCTTAGTGCGCTTAGGACAATCGGAGATAGCATGAGTGGAATCACCACAGTAAAAACACAGCCCATTCTGACGTCTGTGTTCTTGCCGTTCAGCTCTGGTCAAAGTCCTATCACATTGCATAGGTTCAGGTTTATGCTCAGATAATACCGCCAAATGGTGCACAGTTTTACGCTCACGTAAGCGTCGATCGATCTGAATGGCCAAAGACATAGACTCATTCAGACCAGCAGGCATAGGAAATCCCACCATGACATCCTTAAGGGCTTCAGAGAGACCTTTTCTGAAAATTGCTGCCAGCGCACATTCATTCCATTGAGTGAGCACAGACCACTTCCTTAACTTCTGACAATATATCTCTACCTCATCCTGACCCTGACACAGAGCCAGCAAATTTTTCTCTGCCTGATCCACTGAATTAGGTTCATCATAAAGCAATCCGAGCGCCAGAAAAAACGCATCAATATCACATAATGCAGGATCTCCTGGCGCAAGGGAAAATGACCAGTCTTGAGGGTCGCCACGTAATAAAGAAATAATGATCTTAACTTGTTGAACTGGGTCACCAGAGGAGCGGGGTTTCAAAGCCAGAAACAGTTTACAATTATTTTTGAAACTCAGAAACTTAGCTCTATCTCCAGAAAACAAATCAGGAATAGGAATTCTAGGTTCTAACATAGAATTCTGAACCACAAAGTCTTGAATATTTTGTACTCTTGCAGTGAGATGATCCACACAAGAAGACAGACCTTTAATGTCCATCACTACACCTGTGTCCTGAACCACCCAAATGTCTAGGGGAAAAGAAAGACAAAACACAGTGCAGAGAAAAAAAAAATGGTCTCAGAACTTCTCTTTTCCCTCTATTGAGAAGCATTAGTACTTTGGGCCTCCAGTACTGTTATGAACTGGTCGTTTAGAAACACAATGGACCTGGTGGTTAAGAGCACACAAAGTGACCTGATAGTTACTAATAACATAGGACGAGCTCTGAGACGTGGGAACTCTGCTGACCGCAATCCCTAATCCTATCACACCACACTAGAAGTAGCCGTGGAGCGCTCCTGACCAGACCTAGGCGCCTCGGCACAGCCTAAGAAACTAGCTAGCCCTGAAGATAGAAAAATAAGCCTACCTTGCCTCAGAGAAATTCCCCAAAGGAAAAGGCAGCCCCCCACATATAATGACTGTGAGTAAAGATGAAAATACAAACACAGAGATGAAATAGATTTTAGCAAAGTGAGGCCCGACTTACTGAATAGACCGAGGATAGGAAAGATAGCTTTGCGGTCAGCACAAAAACCTACAAACAACCACGCAGAGGGCGCAAAATGACCCTCCGCACCGACTAACGGTACGGAGGTGCTCCCTCTGCGTCCCAGAGCTTCCAGCAAGCAAGACAAACCAAAATAGCAAGCTGGACAGAAAAAATAGCAAACCAAGAAACACAAGCAGAACTTAGCTTATGCAGGGAAGACAGGCCACAAGAACGATCCAGGAGAGAGCAAGACCAATACTGGAACATTGACTGGAGGCAAGGAACAAAGAACTAGGTGGAGTTAAATAGAGCAGCACCTAACGACTTAACCTCGTCACCTGAGGAAGGAAACTCAGAAGCCGCAGCCCCACTCAAATCCACCAGAGGAAGCTCATGGACAGAACCAGCCGAAGTACCACTCATGACCACAGGAGGGAGCTTGACCACAGAATTCACAACACACCCCTAAACGGTAATTATTATGTTCCCCCTTTTTATATAGGCCTCTTGTGGGCTTTATAGGGGTTTGTTTTAGGAGGTATGGCTATTTGCCTGAGCAGTGGCACATAGGGCAGGAATTTGTCTGTACTTTGCAATGTACCAGGGTGTCTTATTGTAACATCGCCCGGTACTATTACCTGTAATTAACTAATGATCGGACGCTGTGCGTTAATACTGTGATGGTGTGATATTTGTTGGTGGTTCTACTTCCCTAATGATTGGCAGTATGTGTTTTTAAATGTAGTTGTATTAATACAAATTATGGCTTTTATATTGGAATTATTGCCTTTTGATCATCGTTTTTTCAGTATCTATGTAGTAGCATGGTGGATAGCACTGCAGCCTTGCAGCGCTGGAGTCCTGGGTTCAAATCCCACCCAGGACAACATCTGCAAAGAGTTTGTATGTTCTCTCCGTGTTTGCGTGGGTTTCCTCCGGGCACTCTGGTTTCCTCCCACATTCCAAAGACATACTGATAGGGAATTTAGATTGTGAGCCCCATCGAGGACAGTGATGCTAATGTGTGCAAACTGTAAAGCGCTGCGGAATATGTTAGCGCTATATAAAAATAAAGATTATTATTATTATTATTTAATTGATGATAGGCCACAGTAATCCTATACTTACATGGTTATCAATTTACAAGTGATTATATACTTTACCATGTTTTTTTGTCATTTATATTTGTTGATTCTCCTGCAGGAGCAGGATTTTTCTTTGTTAAGAAGAAAGACGGTACCCTTCGCCCTTGTATAGACTACCGTGGGTTGAATAACATTACAGTCAAGAACAAGTATCCTCTTCCTCTCATCCCTGAGCTTTTTGATCGACTTAGAGGAGCTCGTATCTTCACCAAACGTGACCTGCGAGGTGTCTACAACTTGGTTCATATCCGCCCGGGTGACGAGTGGAAGACCGCCTTTAACACCCGGGACGGCCATTATGAATACTTGGTCATGCCTTTCGGCCTTTGCAATGCCCCCGCAGTATTCCAAGAATTCGTTTACGATATCTTTCGAGACCTCCTCTACTCCTGCGTGGTTGTATACCTGGATGACATCCTAGTATTCTCGACTGATCTACCGTCCCATCGAAAAAGTGTCCGCATGGTCCTACAACGTCTAAGAGAAAATCACCTGTACGCCAAATATGAGAAATGTCTTTTTGAGCAGACTTCTTTGCCTTTCCTCGGATACATTGTCTCTGATTCTGGTCTTAAAATGGATCCCGAAAAAGTGAATGCTATTGTCAATTGGCCACGACCTTGCGGGGTGAAGGCCATCCAACGATTTCTTGGATTCGCCAATTATTATAGGCAATTTATATCCCATTTCTCCTCCGTGATCCAGCCTCTTTCCTCTCTCACCCGAAAAGGTTCCGACTCGAAGAGGTGCACTCCAGAGGCGGAGAGAGCCTTTGAATCTCTTAAACAGTCTTTTTCCTCCGCTCTGGTCTTGCATCATCCTGAGGTTAACAAACCTTTCATTCTGGAGGTGGATGCATCCTCCACGGGGGCTGGAGCTCTGCTCTCTCAACGGACTGCTGTTGGTCGGATGGTTCCCTGTGGCTTCTTCTCTAAAGCATTTTCAACATCCGAACGTAACTATACTATTGGAGATCATGAATTGCTGGCTATTAAATTGGCTTTAGAGGAATGGAGGTATCTGCTAGAGGGTTCCGTACATCCATTTGTTATATACTCCGACCATAAGAACCTAGCCTATCTTCAAACTGCACAGAGACTTAATCCTCGACAAGCCAGATGGTGTCTGTTTTTTGCCCGTTTTTAGTTTGAGTTACGTTTCCGACCGGGTAAGAAGAACGTCAAAGCAGACGCACTGTCAAGGTCTTTTCAGCCAATGGATTTAGAGGAGGAACCAGCATACATCTTGGATCCTTCCAAAGTTATTGCCGTGGCTCCCTTGAGGATGATTTGTCCTCCACCAGGTAAAACCCTAGTACCGGAGTGTAACAGAGAGAGGGTGTTGCGTTGGGGCCATTCTTCTAAGTTGGCTGGTCACGCGGGATTCAATAAGACTTTTCTTCTCATCTCTCGCTATTATTGGTGGCCTAAGCTACGTCTGGACGTCAAAGACTTTGTTGCATCTTGCCCTTCCTGCGCTAAGAACAAAGTTCCTAGACAGTTTCCTTTTGGAACTCTGCTTCCTCTTCCAGTTCCCTCTGCGCCGTGGCAGCATATTGCCATGGATTTCATTACCGACCTACCAAGTTCTTCTGGCTGTACAGTCGTCCTTGTGGTTGTTGACCGGTTCTCCAAAATTTCATCCCTCTGACCGGCTTACCCTTTGCACTTGAGTTGGCAACAGTTTTCATCTCAAACATCTTCAAACTCCATGGCTTCCCTCAGCACATCGTATCCAACAGAGGAGTTCAATTTACATCTCGTTTTTGGAGGGCTTTATGCAAACTCTTGAAGGATTCTTTGGATTTCTCTTCTGCGTATCATCCACAGACTAATGGTCAAGCTGAGCGAACTAATCAAATTTTGGCTGCTTATCTGCGACACTTCATCAATGCCCATCAGGACGACTGGGTCAGTCTGCTTCCGTGGGCTGAGTTTGCTTATAATAGTCACTCCAGTGAGGCACCTACAAAATCTCCTTTCTTCATTGTCTTTGGACAACACCCTGGTATGCCCCTTCCGGTCTCTCCTGCGTCTGGCGTGCCAGCAGCCGACTCGCTGTCTTTGAGTTTTTCCACAATTTGGGGTGAAGTGAGAGAAGCACTCAATAAAGCAACTTTGATAATGAAGAGTCACGCCGACAAGAGGCATTTGGATTCTCCTCCTTTTATGCCTGGCGACAAAGTCTGGCTTTCTTCGAAATTCATCAGACTCAAGATACCGTCCTACAAGCTTGGTCCATGCTACATTGGTCCCTTTGAGATTCTGAGTCGGGTCAACGAAGTCACTTACAAGCTGAAGTTGCCTGCCACGCTCCGTATTCCCAATACCTTCCATGTGTCTCTACTTAAACCCGCTGTTTTTAACCGCTTTCATCCTCCCTCTTGTACCTCTTCTCCACCTGTCAGTGTTGATAACAACATTTTTGAGGTTAAGGATATTGTAGCTCAGAAAAAGGTTCGTGGAAGAGATTTTTTCCTGATTGATTGGAGGGGTTTTGGTCCAGAGGAGAGGTCCTGTGAGCCTATAGAGAATATCAATGCTCCTCGTATCCTAAACAAATTTCTTTCTAGTCAGGGTAAGGGGAGTAGTAAGGGAGGGGGTACTGTTACCACTCCTGCCCCTGCGTGCCGCCATCGCTCCTCCTCCAGGTTTCAGCATCCCAGTCTCTCTCTCTGTGCAGCGTCTCATCCTCCTGCCGCTGCGCGTCCCCGCCGCTCCTCTTCCTGGTCACAGCGCGCTCGTGCCCAGATGATCCCTTCACTTCTGGTTCCTCGCTCTGTCAGGGGCGTCCGGTGTTTGCGAAGGCACCCTGGGATCATCAAAGGACGCATGCGTTCCTCTGCTTCTCCTCCTTCCCCGGAACTCTCCAGTGACAGCCAATCTGGGTAAGACTTCTTCCATAAAAGTTCGGTCTTCCTGCTTAGCTATGCCTGATTGTCATATAGCCTTCGCTAGTGCATCTGGCCCGTTCGCTCTACCTGTGCTCTCAGTCTTTTGTGTACTACGTAGTCCGAGCTCTTTGTCCTTGCCTTGCCTGCTTCCTCCCTGTGTTGTTAGTTCTTTCCTCAGCTACCCTTCCGTATTTATTTAGCTCCTCTCTGTTTCCTTTTTCCCGCAGGCTCCTCCTGTCTTGGCTCCCCGGTCTGACGTCCGTCTCCCTGGTCCTGAGCTTCGGTCCTGCCTTCCCAGTTTTCCTTTTGTTCGTCTTTCACCTTCCACCCTTTCTCCTTAGTCCTTGTTTTCTTCTCTCTAGAGCCGCCCCTCTTGGTACGGCCACTGTGGTTTTGACTCCTCTGGGCTTGCCCCTGACGGTCCCTGTATAGGGGTCGGTTCCATTAGGTCAGCTCGCCCGGAGGGTTGGTCTCTCCCACGGTCCAGAGGGTCCACTCTCCTTCGCGCTACTGATCGCGTCATACTATGCCTCCTTTCCCATGTGTGCTGCTGTCCTCTCTCTGCATGTCCTCCTGCCAGGTTGGGTCAGTTACTATATCATCCACCACTTCGTCTTCTACATCCACACCTTGGTCCTCCTCCTGATTTTCTGGCAATTGTGTCTCATCATCGTTCAGCTCTTGTGACACTTTTCCTCCGTGTGACTGTGGTTGCTCAAATATTTGGGCTTCGCTACATGTGATCTCATCTTGCCCCGCTTCAAGTGGACCGGGTGAGAGTCACGAATCTATAAATGGAAAAGTGAACAGCTCTTCGGAGAGTCCAAGTGTCGGATCAGTTGTCTAAGGGCACTGAGCATGGTGGGAGGAAGGAAGAACATTGTGAGTAATATGTAGTCCGGACTGACGGCTACTCAGACTTCACCGTGTTGAAGTCATGGTGGTGGTAGCGGCAAAGTGACTGGAAGCATTATTTGCTATCCAACCAACAACCTTTTGACACTGCTCTAGGTTCAATAGTGGTGTGCTGCGGTCCCCTAGTAATTGGGACACGAACGTCAAGCGAGAAGATGTGGGTGTTTGTTGAGGCCCACTTTCAGCTTGTCCACTGTCTCAGTCTCTGCATGCACCATCAGCATCACGTCCACTTCCCCATCCCTTGCCACTTAACTTGCCCATTTTAAATTGAATACTACAATATTTTCCACGTTCACTACATGTGGCTGAATTTGGAGTAAACTTATATGTGATCAGTGTGCGTAAAAAACACAGTTTAAGTTATCTGGACAGTAGGTACATTTTTTTAAAACTTTTTTTAGTAACTAAGGTAAGACACAGCAAAACCAGTTCAAAGGAGACCTAAAATGCCACAATTTTTACCCCACAGATAGAGGAGGCGTTTGACAGAGATACCACACTGTTCAATATGTGGCCTGTATATTTTTAATTTAAACAGAAATACTGTATAGAACTAGGGTAACACACCGCAAAAAAAGGTGAATGTAGGCCTGAAATGCCCAAATTTGTAGCCCACAATTAGATCAGGCATCTTTCAGAGAAACCACAATGTCCAATATGTGGCCTGTATTTTTTACCCCAAAATATTGAATAGAACGAAGGTAATAAATAGCAAATACAATGGAATGTAGGCCTGAAATGCCCAAATTTGTAGCCCACAATTAGATCAGGTGTATTTCAGAGAAAAAACAATGTCCAATATGTGACCTGTATTTTTTACCCCAAAATAATGAATAGAACGAGGGTAACAGACAGCAAATACAGTGGAATGGAGGCCTGAAAGGCCCAAATTTGTAGCCCACAGATAGATCAGGGGTCTGACAGAGGTACCAGACTGTTCAATATGTGGCCTATATTCTGTATTTTTTCCCCCAAATACTGTATAGAACGAGGGCAACAGACAGCAAATAAAGTGGTATGGAGGCCTGAAATGCCCAAATTTCTAGCCCACAGATAGATCAGGGGTCTGGCAGAGAAAGCACAATGTACAATATGTGGCCTGTATTTTTTACCCCAAAATAATTAATAGAACGAGGGTAACAGACAGCAAATACAGTGGAATGGAGGCCTGAAATGCACAAATTTATAGCCCACAGATAGATCAGGGGTCTGTCAGAGGTACCACACTGTTCAATATGTGGCCTGTATTTCTGTATTTTTTCCCCAAAATACTGTATAGAACGAAGGTAACAGACAGCAAATAAAGTGGAATGGAGGCCTGAAATGCCCAAATTTCTAGGCCTGAAATGCCCAAATTTCTAGCCCACAGAGAGATCATGGGTCTGACAGAGAAAGCACAATGTCCAACATGTGGCCTGGTTTTTTTTTACCCCAAAATACTGTATAGAACGAGGGTAACAGACAGCAAATACAGTGCAATGGAGGCCTGAAATGCACAAATGTGTAGCCCACAGATAGATCAGGGGTCTGACAGAGAAAGCACAATGTCCAATATGTAGCCTGTTTTTCTTTTCCACCAAAATACTGTATAGAACGAGGGTAACAGACAGCAAATATAGTGGAATGCTCTGGATTGCTTTGGAATAATATAATCAGGATTAAGATGACAAAAAAATTCTTCCTAGCTACTGATACCTGGGGCTAGGTATATATGTAATAAACAGCAGCAGCAGACAGTAATGGAATGGACCCTCTTGATGTATGCAATGATATCTATATACCCACATACAGTGCCTGCATTCCTTGCATTGATATGTATAGAGCCACATACAGTCTCCTGCCTACCTAGCACTGCAATCTAGATACTCCGTAATTAGACCTTAGAAGGACTGTTGGTTTAGCTGGATTTGTTGATTCTATGATGGTAGACCCACACTGACTAATAAATCCCCAAACCTGACCCTATCTCGGCAGCAGCTTTCCCTACACTGTCTGAAACAGTAGCTGAATGGGCCAAGCAGGGCAGCGCCAGGTCTCTTATAGACCTGATGACTCTGTGCAGCCAGCCAGTCACCGTAATGCCACAAACAAGATGGCTACGGCATTACAGTGTGTGGCAGACAATCCCTGCATGTTGATTAGCTCTGTAAAGAGCGCCAATCATGCAGGGCGGAGACCCGAGCTCCCGCCGAGCAAACCTGGAAATGCTCGGTGCTCGCATTACCGAGTATGCTCGCTCATCACTAATTACAACCTATAAACCAGTCTCTTGTTTCATAGTATGTTTTTTGGTCTTTACTACACATGGTGACTGGGTGTGTAGGTCTAGTATATACTATACTAGATGGTGGCCTGATTCTAACGCATCGGGTACTCTAGAATAAATATATATATATATATGTGTGTACGTATATAGCAGTCATATAGTATAGTATATAGCACAGGCCACGTAGTATATAGGAGTACTACGTGGCCTGTGGTATATACCATGTGGCTGCTATATACATACATATTGTAGAATACCCGATGCGTTAATATAGGCCACACAGTAAATAATACAGCCCACGTAGTATATAACACAGCCCACACAGTATATAGCAGCCACGCAGTATATAGCAGCCAAGCAGTATATAACACAGCTCACGTAGTATGTAACACTGGCCATGTAACATATAACACAGCCCACGTAATATATAGCACAGCCCACATAGTATCTAACAGTGGCCACGTAGTATATAGCATGCAGTATAGAACAAAGCCACGTAGTATATAACACTGCCCACGTAGTATATAGCAGCCATATAGTATATAATGCAGCCCATGCAGTATATAACACTGGCCACGTAATATATAGCACAGCCCACGCAGTATAGAACACAGCGCACATAGTATCTAACACTGGCCAGGTATTATATAGCAGCCACGCGGTATCTAACACAGCCCACGTAGTATTTAGCAGTGTGGGCATCATATCCCTGTTAAAAAAATAATTAAAATAAAAAATAGTTATATACTCACCCTGCGGGATCCAGCGTAGAGCCAGCGAACCTCTGGCGATGCGCGCGGTTGCCGCCATCTTGCGTTCCCAGGATGCATTGCGAAATTACCTAGATCACTTAGCGGTCTCGCGAGACCGCTAAGTCTTCTGGGTAATTTCGCAATGCATCTCTGGGACTGGAAGCTGGCGGGAGCGCATCGTCGGACTACGGAAGGTGAGAATAGGCAGCATCAATAGTAAAAACTTGGTCACACAGGGTTAATAGCAGCGGTAACGGAGTGAGTTACCCACGACATAACGCGGTCCGTTACCACTGGCATTAACCCTGTGTGAGCGGTGACTGGAGGGGAGTATGGAGCGGGCGCTGACTGCAGGGAGTATGGAGCGGGCGCCGGACACTGGCTGCGGGGAGTATGGAGCGGGCACTGACTGCGGGGAGTATGGAGCGGGCACTGACTGTGGGGAGTATGAAGCGGGCGCCGGGCACTGACTGCGGGGAGTATGGAGCGGGCACTGACTGCCGGGAGTGGAGCAGGCGCCGGGCACTGACTGCAGGGGAGTAGGGAGGGACTAATCGGCCTGTGGCCATCGCTGATTGGTCGTGGCAGCCATGAAAGGGAGCTGGCGAGACCAATCAGCGACTTGGATTCCATGACAGACAGAGGCCGCAACCAATGAATATCCGTGACAGAAGGACAGACAGACAGAAAGATGGAAGTGACCCTTAGACAATTATATAGTAGACTAGATGGTGGCCCGATTCTAACGCATTGGGTATTCTAGAATATGCATGTCCACGTAGTATATTGCCCAGCCATGTAGTATATTGCCCAGTCACGTAATATATTGCCCAGCCACGTAGTATATTGCCCAGTCACGTAGTATATTGCCCAGTCACGTAGTATATTGCCCAGTCATGTAGTATATTGCCCAGTGACGCAGTATATTGGCTAGCCACGTAGTATATTGCCCAGCCACGTAGTAAATTGCCCAGCCATGTAGTATATTGCCCAGTCACGTAGTATATTGCCCAGTCACGTAGTATATTGCCCAGCGACGTAGTATATAGCAGAGGCACGTAGTATGGTATATTGCTCAGTCACGTAGAATATTGCCAGTCACATAGTATATAGCACAGCCATGTAGTATATTGCCCAGTTACGTAGTATATTGCCCAGTTACGGAGAATATTGTCCAGCCACATAGTATATTGCCCAGCACAGATCCACGTAGTATAGAGACGTAAAAAAAAAATAAACATATTCTCACCTTCCGAAGGCCCGTTGGAAGTCCTGCTATACTCACCATCCGCCGCCTTTGCCGCTCCTCGCCAGGCTCCCGGGACCGCTATATTGCAAGCGGCAAGGTCCTTGTCATGCAGGACCTGCCGTGACATCGCGGTCACATGAGCGTGTAGCGGTCAGATGACCGTGACGTCACGGCAGGTCCTGCTTGCGCAGGCGCGCAGGCCCTGTGATGACGTCACGGTCACATGACCGTGACGTTTTGGCAGGTCCTTCTGCCACACCATCCGTGCGACCGGAACATGGCGGTTGTATCGCGAGGAGCGGGAAAGGCGGCGTAGGTGAGTAATCGTTTTTTATTTTTTTTATTATTTTTAACATTAGATGTTTTTACTATTGGCACTGCATAGGCCGCGTCAATAGTAAAAAACTTGGTCACACAGGGTTAATAGCAGCGGTAACGGAGTGCGTTACCCGCGGCATAACGCGGTCCGTTACCGCGGGCATTAACCCTGTGTGACCGGAGGGGTGTATGCGGGCGCCGGGCAGTCAGTGCGGGGAGTAAGGAGCGGCCATTTTCTTCCGGACTGTGCGCGTCGCTGATTGGTCGCGGCAGCCATGACAGGCAGCTGCCTAGACCAATCAGCGAACGAATAACCGTGACTGAAGGACAGACAGACAGACGGAAGTACCGCTTAGACAATTATTGTTATGATCCGGTGACCTAGGAGCTGCATGAGAACTTTCACTGGAGAAAGTGGCCACTGTACTGACCGCAATCCTGAACTTAACACCGCAACTAGAAGTAGCCGTGGAGTGTACCTAACACACCTAGACACCTCGTCACAGCCGGAGAACTAAATACAGATGGAAATAGGAATACTATCTTGCCTCAGAGAAAATCCCCAAAGGATAGACAGCCCCCCACAAATATTGGCGGTGAGTCGGAGAGGAAAAAACATACACAGGCAGAAAAACAGGATTAGCACAGGAGGCCACTCTAGCTAGATAGGACAGGATAGGACAGAGTTCTGTGCGGTCAGTATAAAAACCCTTCAAAACATCCACAGCAGAATATACAAAAACTTCCTACATCTTTACTAAAAGATGTAGGAGCGTAAATCTGCAACTCCAGTGAATCCTAAAATCAGAGCAGGAATAAAACTGAAACAAGCACACTGGCAGTGTGCCACAGAAACAAACACCAAACACTTATCTTTGCTGAAATAGGCAGCGAGCAGGAGAAGCCAGAAAGTGATCCAACACTTCACAAGGAACATTGACTACTGGCAAGGGCTAAAGGATCCTGCCCACTTAAATATCCCAGTCAGAATTGTAATCATCCGATACACCTGGCCAGGTCTGTGACTCAGAGACAACTGCATTCCCACCTACAACCACTGGAGGGAACCCAAGAGCAGAATTCACAACAATTATGTATATAGATACTGCTTGATATTCTGGATTGGTCTGGGGGATCTCTGTCTGCTAATCCTCCTTATTCATGACATATTTTGGAGTATTCCACCGCCTGATGTTGCGGTACTATTACCTTATGGGGGAACATTAGACTCTAGTCCCTTACTCAATGATTAATATGTGTTTTTGGTATATGTTCTTATTCATACCATACATTGAGTATATGCAATAATGCGATATGGTGTTTTTTTTAATCAAGATGGAATATTATTTGGATGTTTTTATGCAATGAAATGGGACATGCAGTTTTCTCTACCTTTTACAAAATACCTTGTTGTATATCTTTTACATGCCTTTTTCAAAATGCTTCATCTCTGCCAACTTTATTTGTCAAATCCCCTATCCACTCTTCTTGACAAATTTGCTATTTCAATTGGATCTTTTTACTTAACTAACATTTATCACATTTATAGTATTTCAACACTTGTTCTCTTAATTTTCGCAAAGAAAAGATGCACACACTTTGAATTATAAATTAACTACAAAAACTGTGAAGGACTATAACAATATATTGTATAGGGCATTTGCAATATTTATGTAAAAAAAACAAAACTTCCTTAGTCTATTTTTTAGCATTTGTAAACTTTTGTGGTAATTTGTCTAAATATAAACTGAATCTTCACGATTTTCTAAAAAGGTCTAATTATGCATCCTAACAATGTAGTAAAATGAGCCATTTGTCTCCGCAAACACTGCATCATCAAATCCTAAGAAAAGAAAAAAATAGAACTACCTAATGCCAAGAAGAAGTGCTGTCTCATTTTATCGGAGATTGTGATTTATAAATGAGAGAGCGGTTTTGGCTGCAAATCAGCAGTCGAAATCGGCTGATAATATTGCATTTAATTTGGTTCATTCAGGATCTCCTGTTGTTGCCACGCATAATTAGATTCTGTTTAGTTACAAGCCTCAGCATGAAAGCTAAGGAAATGGGGACACACAGCACAGATTGGTTTAGCATTCATGAAAAAGATGTAGCCTTCCCTGGACCCTTTAGTCAAATAGGACATTTTAATTGACTATACACTACAGATTTTAAACCTGACATCTACAGGCTTCTGCACATTTCTGGTAAGTGTTGGCACAAAGTTCATTATTTACTGCAGATGTAGGATGCACAATTTGTACAGAGAAACTACTATGTGCTGAGCCACAAGGGTATGTGCACACAAGTTTCTCAGGCAGCTTTAGAGCAGTTTCACTCTGAAACCCACTTGAAAAAGTAGTGACAAAGTGCTAAAAAAAGTCAACATATATATTTCTTTGTAAAGCAAAAAAAAAGTACTTGCTGTTCATATGTTCAGACTTTTGAGCATCTTTTAGCTGCTTCAGATTTCCTAAGATGCTAAGAAGTGAGCTGACCATTCTTCAAGTGTTTTCCATTTGGTGGGCACTGTGTACTTGCAATACAAGTTAATGGAAAGGCTCAAAGCATGACAGAAGAGGCATGAGCATCTTTTTGAGCATTTTTTCAGAGTTTAGTTTGAAATAAAAAACTGATAGTGGTATTTTAATTGTTGAATTGAGTAAAAATAATCTGGTAAAAAAAAAGGAAACCCAAAAATGCTAAGAAGATGCTAAAAAACTTCCAAGAGTCAAAAAAGTTGAAACAGCACTGTCCAAAAAAATGTTCAAACAAAATGAAATGGACAGTTTCCCATAACATTTTTGGCTTCAGAAACAGACATTTTGGAAAAAGATGTAAATATACCCTTGCACATTCAACTATTATTTAATATGCTTTGCTTATAGAGTAATATCATATTCCGCAGCGCTTTAAATACATTATCATCACTGTCACCATTGGGGCCTACAATCTAAATTCCTTATCAGTAGGTCTTTGGAATGTGGGAAGAAATCGAAGAATCTGTAGGAAACCCATTCAAACATGGGGAGAACATACAAACTCTTTGCAGATGCCAAACTTCCCAGAAAAAACTGAGTTCAAGTCCAAATTAAAAAAAAGTACAAATTTTATTCCACAATAAATCACATACAAAAATACTCAAATTTTAATAAAAAAAACAATAATTAATAGCTTTTACAGCAAGGGAAACTGAAATAGCACAGAAAAACGGTGAGAGCCCCTATTAATACCGCATGCATTCATTAGTAAAGTGCACAGTGCATATTTGAACAGGATTCCCAGGGCTGGGTAATGAATATATATAGTATATGGATCCCTCTTATGGATCCAGAATCAAGTATTCCACAAATGACCCATCCACCCCAGCCCTAGATTCCCTACCCATATTGCAGCATCAACGGGGTCCACACCGTAGTCGGCTTCGTCAGGGGGCAGTGCTTCATTGCATTCCTCATCCTCACATACACGCTCCACAATAAGGGCCATCCCTGTTATGAACTGGTGGTTTAGGAGCAACATGGGACGAGCTCTGAAGGAGGTGGAACCTGTACTGACCGCAGTCCCTAAGCTCAACACAACACTAGAAGTAGCCGTGGGATGCTCCTGTCGCTCCCTAGGCACCTCGTCACAGCCTGAGAACTAACTACCCCTAAAGATAGAAAAAGGAAAACTATCTTGCCTCAGAGAAAATCCCCCAAAGGATAGATAGCCCCCCACAAGTAATGACTGTGAGTGGAGAGGAAAAAGAGATACACAGAATGAAACCAGGATGTAGCACAGGAGGCCAGTCTAGCTAGATAGATAGGACAGGATAGAATACTGTGCGGTCAGTATTAAAAACTACAAAAATCCACACAGAGTTTACAAAAATCTCCACACCTGACTAAAGGTGTGGAGGGTAAATCTGCTTCCAAGAGCTTCCAGCTAAACTGAATTAATCCATACTGACAAGCTGGACAAAACATAGAATGCACAGAAAGAATAAGTCCACAACATGTGGACAGCAAAGAGCAAAGCAAGGACTTATCTTTGCTGAACTGGTCAGGATATCAGGGAAATCCAAGAGAGATGTGAATCCAACCAGGAACAATTGACAAGTGGCACTGGCTGAAGGAAGAGCCAGGCATAAATAGCCGAGCAGAAAGACAATCAGTGGAAGCAGCTGCAGACTGCTAAATCCAAGGAGCAGCCATACCACTTAAAACCACCGGAGGGAGCCCAAGAGCAGAACTCACAAAAGTGCCACTTACAACCACTGGAGGGAGCCCAAGAGCGGAATTCACAACAGTACCCCCCCTTGAGGAGGGGTCACCGAACCCTCACCAGAGCCCCCAGGCCGATCAGGACGAGCCAAGTGAAAAGCACGAACCAAATCGGCGGCATGGACATCGGAGGCAACAACCCAAGAATTATCCTCCTGGCCATAACCCTTCCACTTGACAAGATACTGAAGCCTCCGCCTCGAAAGAAGAGAATCCAAAATTTTCTCAACCTCATATTCCAACTCTCCCTCAACTAACACCGGGGCAGGAGGATCAACCGAGGGAACAACGGGCACCACCAGGGCCGTATTTGCCACTAGGCACTTGAGGGCACGTGCCTAGGGCGGGGACAGGCGAGGGGGCGGCACCTCAGCAAGGTTTTTTCTTTTTTTTCCTTTTTTTTTTTTTTTTTATATACTAGTCCTGTGCGTCCCTTCCTGAAGACAGGGGTGGCAGAGCGGCAGCCAGAACACGTGGTGCTGGTGCCGACTCTCCCTACTTCCCCTGCTGAGACACAGTGACCCCCTGCTCACAGCCTCACTGGTGCCCAGCGGAATGTGACTGCTGAGGTGGAGCAGCGGCGCCCTGTGTCCCGACCCTGGGTCCTGTCCTGGGCTCACATTGCTGGCCTGGAGAACTCGCAGTAGAGCAGTACATACACAGTAAGTAGTGTACAGTCTCTAATGATCTCCCTCCTGGCTCCTGCCCGCGCGCTGCCTGCTGCACTGCACGGCTCTGTCTGTGACTCACCTCACGTTCCTCACCCCTTTCCTCACATTCCTCAGCCACCTCTCTGACAGTAGTGCCTGAGGCTGGAGGAGCCCTGCAAACACACAGCAGCCCTTGAATGTTTGATCTTTGCTCCCGGCAGACGGAGCCAGAGAGTGAGTGGTGGGGGTGGGGTATAATACACCCCCACTCACTCTATCTGGGTC
This sequence comes from Ranitomeya imitator, assembly GCF_032444005.1. Classification (NCBI taxonomy): domain Eukaryota; kingdom Metazoa; phylum Chordata; class Amphibia; order Anura; family Dendrobatidae; genus Ranitomeya; species Ranitomeya imitator. The sequence continues at coordinate 277,683,079 of NC_091285.1, read as the reverse complement.
CTAGGAGCAAACATTGCCAGTGCTGGTGTGTGTGTGCCTGCATGTATGTGTGTGTCTGTGCGGTGCTGTGTGTGTGTGTGTGTGTGCGGGCAGCAGAGCTGTGTGTGTGTGTGTGCGGGCAGCAGAGCTGTGTGTGTGTGCGGGCAGCAGAGCTGTGTGTGTGTGCGGGCAGCAGAGCTGTGTGTGTGTGCGGGCAGCAGAGCTGTATGTGTGTGCGGGCAGCAGAGCTGTATGTGTGTGCGGGCAGAAGAGCTGTATGTGTGTGCGGGCAGCAGAGCTGTATGTGTGTGCGGGCAGCAGAGCTGTATGTGTGTGCGGGCAGCAGAGCTGTATGTGTGTGCGGGCAGCAGAGCTGTATGTGTGTGCGGGCAGCAGAGCTGTATGTGTGCGGGCAGCAGAGCTGTATGTGTGTGCGGGCAGCAGAGCTGTATGTGTGTGCGTGCACAGGCAGCGGAGCTGTATGTGTGTGTGTGGGCGCAGAGCTGTATGTACTGTATGTGTGTATCTGTGCGGTGCTGTATGTGTGTGTGTGTGTGTGGGCAGCAGAGCTGTATGTGTGTGCGGGCAGCAGAGCTGTATGTGTGTGTGTGCGGGCAGCAGAGCTGTATGTGTGTGTGTGCGGGCAGCAGAGCTGTATGTGTGTGTGTGCGGGCAGCAGAGCTGTATGTGTCTGCGTGCACGGACAGCGGAGCTGTATGTGTGTGTGTGTGCGCGCGGAGCTGTATGTATGCGTGTGTCTGTGCGGTGCTGTATGTGTGTGTGTGTGCGGGCAGCATAGCTGTATGTGTGTGCGTGCACGGACAGCGGAACTGTGTGTGTGCGCGCGGAGCTGTATGTACGTGTGTGTCTGTGCGGTGCTGTGTGTGTGTGCGGGCAGCAGAGCTGTATGTGTGTGCGTGCACGGGCAGCAGAGCTGTATGTGTGTGTGCGCGCGTGGAGCTGTATGAATGTGTGTGTCTGTGCGGTGCTGTATGTGTGAGTATGCAGGCAGCAGAGCTGTATGTGTGTGCGTGCACGGGCAGCGGAGCTATATGTGTGTGTCTGTGCGGTGCTGTATGTGTGTGTGTGCGGGCAGCAGAGCTGTATGTGTCTGCGTGCACGGGCAGCGAAGCTGTAAGTGTGTGTGCGTGGGCAGCGGAACTGTATGTATGCTTGTGGAGCTGTGTGTGTATGCGGAGCTGTATGTATGTGTGTGTGTGTGTGTGTGTGTGTGTGTGTAGCTCTATGTGTGTGCGGAGCTGTTAGTGCCAGTGTGTCGCCCCATCCCGGACCATCTTTTTACTATTGATGCTGCCTATGCAGCATCAATAGTAAAAAGATAAAATGTTAAAAATAATTACAAAAAATAGTGCTATTCTCACCTTCCTCAGTCCACCGATGCGCGATGCTGCCACCAGCTCCCATTCCCAGTGATGCATTGCGAAAGTACCCAGATGACTTAGCGGTCTAGACCGCTAAGTCATATGGGTAATTTCGCAATACATCACTGGGAACGGAAGCTGGCGGCAGACCGCTAAGTCATCTGGGTAATTTCGCAATGCATCACTGGGAACGGAATCTGGCGGCAGCATCGCGTGCATCGGTACAGCTTCGGTGGACGCCGGGGGGTGAGTATATAACTATTTTTTATTTTAATTCTTTTTTTAACAGGGATATGGTGCCCACACTGCTATATACTACGTGGGCTGTGTTGTATTCAACGTGGGCTGTGTTATATACTGCCTGGCTGCTATATACTATGTGGGCAGTGCTATATACTACGTGGGCAGTGCTATCTACTGCGTGGGCTGTGTTATATACTGCCTGGCTGCTATATACTACGTGGGCAGTGCTATATACTGCATGGGCTGTGTTATATACTGTGTGGGCTGTGTTATATACTGCGTGGGCTGTGTTATATACTGCGTGGGCTTTGTTATATACTGCGTGGGCTGTGCTATATATTACGTGGGCTGAGTTATATACTGCGTGGGCTGTGCTATATACTACGTGGCTGCTATATACTACGTGGCTGCTGTATACTACGTGGCTGTGCTATGTACTATGTGGCTGTGTTATATACTATATAATATGGTACTGAGGGGGTATAGAGCTGGAGTAACAGATCTACTCCCTCATTTGTATGCAAACCGATTTCAGATGAATTGACTGAACATGTAAAAATATTGCTGGAATTGTCTTTGAAAGAGCTACATGGGCATATACATAGATTTTGACCCCTTACTGTTTCCCTATGGGACTTGCGAACATGTGCAGCACTTGCGGTTTTACTGCTAGCAGCGTTTTTTTTCCGTTGCTGCAAGTACCACATTTACCGGATCGCGGCAAAACCGCAAGTGCGGCACATGTCTGCAAGTCCCACAGGGAATGAATGAGGCCGAACGCAGTGTTGCCGTAAGTGATGCGTTACATGGCAGATGCAGAAAAACTGCCCGATCTGCCGCGAATGGTAAAAATCGCTGATGTGAAAGTAGCCCAAGTCACTGCTGACAGTGTCTGCTTTAGGGTACCGTCACACTAAGCGACGCTGCAGCGATACCGACAACGATGTCGATCGCTGCAGCGTCGCTGTTTGGTCGCTGGATAGCTGTCACACAGACAGCTCTCCAGCGACCAACAATCCCGAAGTCCCCTGGCAACTAGAGTAAACATTGGGTTACTAAGCACAGGGCCGCGCTTAGTAACCCGATGTTTACCCTGGTTACCAGCGTAAACGTAAAAAAAAAAAAAACACTACATGCTTACCTTCCGTGTCTGTCCTCCGCCGCTCTGCTTTCCTCTGCACTGTCAGCGCCGGTCAGCTGGAAAGCAGAGCGGTGACGTCACCGCTGTGCTTTCCGGCTGGCCGGCGCTCACAGCCAGTGCAGAGAAGCACAGCGCCGGTGGACAGACACAGAAGGTAAGTATGTAGTGTTTGTTTTTTTTACGTTTACGCTGGTAACCAGGGTAAACATCGGGTTACTAAGCCCTGCGCTTAGTAACCCGATATTTACCCTGGTTACCAGTGAAGACATCGCTGGATCGGCGTCACACACGCCGATTCAGCGATGTCTGCAGGGAGATCCAGCGACAAAATAAAGTGCTGGACTTTCCCCAGCGACCAACGATCGCCCAACAGGGGCCTGATCGTTGGTGTGACGGTACCTTTAGTCATAGTCACCAATGGGGGAGGCAGCATGAAAAGTGCCTAGGGCAGAAAAAACTCTAAATACGGCCCTGGGCACCACATATATCCGCAACAAAGATCTATGGAAAACATTATGAATGGCAAAAGAGGCTGGAAGAGCCAAACGAAAAGACACCGGATTGATTATGTCAGAAATCTTATAAGGACCAATAAACCGAGGCTTAAACTTAGGGGAAGAAACCTTCATAGTAACATGACAAGAAGACAACCAAACCAAATCCCCCACACAAAGCCGGGGACCAACACACCGACGGCGGTTAACAAAACGTTGAGCCTTTTCCTGAGACAACGTCAAATTGTCCACCACATGAGTCCAAATCTGCTGCAGCCAGAACATCCTCATTCCATTTAGTGAGCACAGACCATTTCCTAAATTTCTGGCAGTATAATTCTGCCGCTTCCTGACCTTGACACAGGGTCAACAGGGTTTTTTCTGCATGATCCACAGAATTAGGTTCGTCATACAATAATCCGAGCACTTGAAAAAATGCTTCTACATTCAGCAATGCCGGATCCCCTGATTCAAGGGAGAATGCCCAGTCCTGAGGGTCACCACGCAGCAAGGATATGATGATTTTAACTTGCTGAATGGGATCACCAGAAGAACGGGGTTTCAAAGCAAAAAACAATTTGCAGTTATTTTTAAAGTTCAAAAACTTGGATCTGTCCCCAAAAAACAAATTAGGAGTAGGAATTTTAGGCTCCATGGCTGGAGTCTGGACAACATAATCTTGGATACTCTGTACTCTTGCAGCAAGTTGATCCACATGAGAAAACAAACCCTGAACATCCATGCCAGAGCATAAATCCTGAACCACCCAGAGATCAAGAGGAAAAAAAAGACAAAACAGAGCACAGAAAAAAAAATGGCTCAGAATTTTTTTCCCCTTCTTTTGAGATGCATTTAATTCATTTTTGGCCACTTGTACTGTTATGAACTGGTGGTTTAGGAGCAACATGGGACGAGCTCTGAAGGAGGTGGAACCTGTACTGACCGCAGTCCCTAAGCTCAACACAACACTAGAAGTAGCCGTGGGATGCTCCTGTCGCTCCCTAGGCACCTCGTCACAGCCTGAGAACTAACTACCCCTAAAGATAGAAACAGAAAAACTATCTTGCCTCAGAGAAAATCCCCCAAAGGATAGATAGCCCCCCACAAGTAATGACTGTGAGTGGAGAGGAAAAACACATACACAGAATGAAACCAGGATGTAGCACAGGAGGCCAGTCTAGCTAGCTAGATAGGACAGGATAGAATACTGTGCGGTCAGTATTAAAAACTACAAAAATCCACACAGAGTTTACAAAAATCTCCACACCTGACTAAAGGTGTGGAGGGTAAATCTGCTTCCCAGAGCTTCCAGCTAAACTGAATTAATCCATACTGACAAGCTGGACAAAACATAGAATGCACAGAACAAATAAGTCCACAACATGTGGACAGCAAAGAGCAAAGCAAGGACTTATCTTTGCTGAACTGGTCAGGATATCAGGGAAATCCAAGAGAGATGTGAATCCAACCAGGAACCATTGACAAGTGGCACTGGCTGAAGGAAGAGCCAGGCATAAATAGCCGAGCAGAAAGACAATCAGTGGAAGCAGCTGCAGACTGCTAAATCCAAGGAGCAGCCATACCACTTAAAACCACCGGAGGGAGCCCAAGAGCAGAACTCACAAAAGTGCCACTTACAACCACCGGAGGGAGCCCAAGAGCGGAATTCACAACACATCCCCACTGGACAGTTCCTTCGTGCCAGAAGGGTCTGTACCTCTGATTCTTTATTTGAGGAACAAGCTGTGGACCTTGGGGAACGCTTTAAGCAACATGGCTATAGTAGGCGTGTAATCAAGAAGGGGTATATGAAAGCAAAAACGATCTGTAGTAATGATCTGTAAAAGCTATTATCATTTTTTGATTAAAATTTGACTATTTTTTGTATGTGATTTATTTTGGAATAAAACTTGTACTTTTTTAAATTTGGGCTTGAACTCTGTTTTTTCTGGGAAGTTTGCCATCTGCAAGGAGTTTGTATGTTCTCCCCATGTTTGAATGGGTTTCCTACAGGTTCTTCGATTTCTTCCCCACCTGAGCTCAAACCTGAGCCTGTCCCTGCACTCCCCTAATGCCCTATGAGGGTCCTTCCCCCCGCTGCCGTCAGGATACATCATTCCTAGTAGTCATCTATTACTGCCCTGGCTAGTGCACTGGCCAGCAAGGAGCACTAGCCTTACCTCTGCAGATAATACACACAGGGGGAAGTGACAAACACCAAAGGGACAAGTTAACAAAAACACCACACTTAGCTTATGTACACCGCTGCTAAGCTCCACACCGAAAACAACAGTAACTGGACTCCAAACCCCAGACATGGCTGACACCAGAGTGCTGCTCCTGTTAGGCTGGTCTCCAGAAAGGAACTGTATCACCAACAGTCAGCTGATGCATCAGGTGATCTTTTAAAGGATGATGGGAGAGGTCACCACCTGCATCAGCTGACCCAGCAGCACTGCAGTAACATCAGATTGCCAGCGGGGGAAAGAAACTGACATTAACCCCCGACGGTCCAAAAAGAAAAAGTTTTAAACTGAATGGAACTAGAGCTGCCACAAATCCAAAAATGGATCATGACAGCAATTTCACACTTTTATTTTATGAATTTCAATGTAATTAGGTAGCATTGAAACTGAATTTCCAAGAAGGAAAATCTCATGATTAATAGACATATTAATGATATGCAAATAATGAAAAATTAGAAAATTAAAATAAAATTTTTCAAAAATGTTTTGATTTATTCAGCATTGAGTATGAGCTCCACGTGCAAAAATACAAGCACTTACACACTATGGCATACTATCAATGAGGTTACTAATGGCTGAGGAATATTCTGTCACGCTGAATGCATTTGCCTATGCAAATCATCAAAATCAACTGCTGGCAGCTCCCTTTCAGTCGCCAACCAATCAGCGGATCTTGATGATTTGTGTGTCCAAGTGAATTCAGTGTGGCAGTGTCACGCTCTGACAGTCTTTGGTAAGGAAGGGGGGCCTCAAACTGTCCCTATAACTGGGACCTTAATTCTTCCTTTCATGGGGATACCCTTGAAGGTAGAGAGGCCAGAGTCTCTGACCTTACTATACTCCAGTTAGACTCAAATATGTCCCCTACCCTACCCCATGAGTTATGAGACAGAAATGTAAGGTAAACAAGACACAAAGACAAAACAGGGATAACATAAAATTTATATAACACAAAACACTAATCAATAATAGGGGGGAGGATAGGTACAGGGAGGAAAAGACTAAATGGGAACAGGGGCAAGGAGGTAAACACACACGTACTACAGCAAACCACAGAACACTACTACAACAACTCTACTCCAACCACTTAGCTTAAGTACACAGCACAGGAAGACAAATCTTTCACTGGCAAGGACAAGAAGGTCTGACCAGTTTATATAGGAAGAGGTAATGACCAAGTCAGAAGCAGCTGAAAGGGAGCTGCATAGATCAGCATAGAAAGGGCCATTGATCTCTGGGAAACTAAATCCATTTAATATGGGACACAAATCACATCATTTCTAAAGAAGACTTGCAATTCATTACCTCACATGATCGTCTAACTCCAGGTCTTCCAGGGGAAAGTGACACCTTGTGACAGGCAGAACATTTCTCAGACAACCATTAATATCCTCATTGATAACTTGCCAAGGCATGTAAGTGCTTGTATTTTTGTGTGTAGCCCTCATTCTCAATACTGAATAAATTAAGATATTTTGAAAATATAATTTCCATTTTTTCACCATTTGCATATTTTTAACGTGTATCAATCCTGTGATTTTTATAATTCCACGATTGTTCCTTCTTGGCGTTGCAATTTCAATTTTGTGCATATAAATAAAAATAATGTGCTGAATGTTGCAGTCTGAAAAACGAAATTTGTGGGCAACTATCTATACGGCTAGGTGATTACTTTCCAACTTGGTACAAATCCTTTAGATATTAAAGTCTGCAGTAAAAGAGAGTATAGTCAATTTCTGATGAGTGAGAGTGATAGGAGAGAGGTAGAGTGTTAGGTTGGCCATACACTTCAGATTGCTGTGAATGTATGGCAAGGCTGACTGTGCTCTTACTTATATTATAAGAGTAAGATTGCATTTACACTAGCCAATTACATACATAAAACCTACCAATCCCTTGACAAACCAGTCGAAAGAAATAATTTTTAAGCCTGCTTAAAAATAATAGTTTTTGAAGGTACATTCTGAATCATCATTCAGAACAAGGCTCCATAGGCTTACATTATAAAAGTGACTTCCGGTTCACACATAACCCCCTGTATGAGTGGGTGATTAGGAATTTCAGTCATATGAGTCTGAAGAGAACAGGAGCAGCACTGGAAACTAGTGAAGATAATGATAGATAAGTGTTTTATTGCACTTACTCTACACAACACCCATATTTAGACAGGTTTAGCAACTAAACAATTTGTGAGAGTGCGTCCTCAATGTTAAAATAACCTGCCTAACTTGCATACGTTTATACAGTTGTGCTTAACAAGATACACTCCAGGCAATTGCAACAGGACATTCTAAGTGGAGGAAAAAGACTCAGAGGCTGTATAGATGGAAAGAAAACTATTTCTTGCAATTCTTTGACATGGTGGCTGGAAGTAGAGAATCTGTCACTAGGGGTCCCTTATTCATATGAGATCGAAGCTATAATAATGACAGATGCAAGCTTGGATGGATGGGGAGCGCATCTGAGGGATTGTGTAGTCCAAGAAATCTGGTCAACAATCAAGAGATGTTCGTTAAACATGAAAGAACTGCTGACGGTAAAAAATGCAATAGCAAAGTTCCTTTTCTTCCTACAATGCATCATGTTCGTATCTTGTCAGACAGTCGGACAACGGCGGCATACATCAACCATCAAGGGGGCACAAGATCCTGCTCTCTGATGGTGGTAGCGAAGGAGATCTTTCAGGTTGCAGAACAGCATCATTTGAACAGTGTTACACATAAAGAGGAAGGAAAATGAAAGAGCAGATTCCATAAGTCGGAACCAACTAAGACATGGAGAATTGGAGCTGGATCAAACAATATTCCAACAGATTTTGGATTGTTGGGGCCAGTTCCCAAACATACAAAACAGAAAGGTAAAATGATTCTACTCTCTAGATCCAAGAGAAAAAACACTCGCAGTAGATGCTCTGCAGATTCCTTGGGACTTTGATCTGGCCTACGCCTTTCCTCCATTGATGTTGATTCCTGCAGTGTTGAGGAAAATCAGGGAAGAACAAGCAAGAATCATTCTGATTGCCCTATTCTGGCCCAAGATGGTTCTGGTTCTCATGGATAAGGATGATGTCTGTATCAGATCCATGGATCCTCCCAGATATTCTGGATCTTCTGAGTCAGGGTCCAGTTTTCCAATCTGAAGAAGTCAGGCCTTCATTTGACAGACTGGAATTTGAGAGGTTAGTAGTAATTCAGAGAGTTTTTTCCCCAAATGTAATATCTACTTTCCTTAAAAGCAGAAAACCAGTAACAACTAAGATATATGGTAGAACCTGGGCAAGGTTCTTGTCTAGCTCGGGGTGAAATCTGGGTGGCAAAATACCAATTAATGCCATATTAGAATTCCTCCAGAAGGGTATGGAAATGGGCCTATCTTCTAGTACTCTTAAGGTGTAGGTGTCGATCAAGGGGCCTTAGACAACTATAATCTGGTGGCTCAAAGATGGATTGTTTGATTTATCAAGACATGTGACAGATCAAGGTTCACACCTGGCTCAATAATACCTCCCTGATATTTAAATTTGGTCCTGGATGCATTAACTAAAGCCCCTGTGAATCACTGAAAGGATTGCCAGCCAAGATTCTCACCTTAAAAACTATGATATTGGTGGCACTAACTTCGGCCAGTAGAGTCAGTGACAAATAGGTCTTGTCGGTTAACCATCCATTTACACAGATTTCTGAAGATAGGATTGTCTTAAAGCGAACCTGTCAGCAGGATTTTGATAAGTAAACTACAGAAGCTGAGAACAGAAGAGTGCCCTACAAAATAAACATGGAGGACTGTGATGCAAGAGAAAACCTATGTAAAGAAGAGGTCCTCCAGTCATAATTTGTATGAAAAGTAAATAATTATATTGGAATACATGATTAAAAGATTAAAAATGGAGATGTAAACACACAGAACAGAAATTGAAAACAAGCAAACACTGAGCAGGCAAATAAGTTATGTCCAAAGTTATACATGAGATATATCACTTTGCAGAATAGACTCTTAAAGGGAACCTGTCGCCACTTTTCTGTCCTACCAGATAATTTTAGTCAGTGTCAGCTATGCATTCCCTAAATTCTTATGTAACCCTCTGACTCCCCATGTATCACCCATAAAAACCTTTTATATTTCTCCCGCGATGTAAGGGTCCGTCCGGTCCGATAGGCATGGCTTCAGTTCACTCACTCCAACCCTCTCCTTGGCTGCTGCAAGCAGTCCTTGACATGAATGACACCGATCACTGTGAGATATTGCGCCCGTGCAGTCATACGCACTTCTGCTTTTCAGCTTTTATATTAATATATAAACACAGGTGTATTCAAGTAAACAGGAATTAAGTGCAAGGTGCAAATGGCTAAGGCTGGTTTCACATTTGCGTTTTTATTTTGCGTTTTTGCGCAAAAAAAGGCATGCGTTTTTTCCTTTTCCCTATACTTAACATTAAAAACGCATGCGTTTTTTTGCATGCATTTTGACGCGTTTTGACGATGCATGCGTTTTTTCTCTGCATGCGTTGTGTTGCAGAAATGCAACATGTAGTAATTTCTAGCGGCGTTTTTTTGCCGCAAAAAAAGCGCATGCGTTTTTTTTGCGGCAAAAAAACATATTGATGTCTATGTAAACGCATGCGTTTTTAAGCACATGCATGCGTTTTTATAGAAAAACACAAGAATACACACTGATAAGCCACCCCCCAACCCTAACCCTAAGGGATCCTAACCCTAACCCTAAGGGTTAGGATCCCTAGGGTTAGGGTTAGGGCTAAGGTTAGGGTTTGTGTTAGGGTTAGAGTTTGGGTTAGGGTTTGTGTTAGGGTTAGAGTTTGGGTTAGGGTTAGAGTTTGGGTTAGGGTTAGGATCCCTAGGGTTAGGGTTAGGGCTAGGGTTAGGGTTAGAGTTTGGGTTAGGGTTTGTGTTAGGGTTAGAGTTTGGGTTAGAGTTTGGGTTAGGGTTAGGATCCCTAGGGTTAGGGTTAGGTCTAGGCTTAGGGTTAGGGTTAGAGTTTGGGTTAGGGTTTGTGTTAGGGTTAGAGTTTGGGTTAGGGTTAGAGTTTGGGTTAGGGTTAGAGTTTGGGTTAGGGTTTGTGTTAGGGTTAGAGTTTGGGTTAGAGTTTGGGTTAGGATTAGAGTTTGGGTTAGGGTTAGGGTTTGTGTTAGGGTTAGAGTTTTGGTTAGGGTTTGTGTTAGGGTTAGAGTTTGTGTTAGGGTTAGGGTTAGAGTTTGTGTTAGGGTTAGAGTTTGGGTTAGGGTTAGGGTTTATGTTAGGGTTAGAGTTTGGGTTAGGGTTAGAGTTTGGGTTAGGGTTAGGATCCCTAGGGTTACTAGGGATCCTAACCCTAACCCTAGGTATTTCTGTTTATAGTGGGTTTTCTAGTTGATTTTGATGATTGGCAGCTGTCACACACTTCTCATCATGCGTTTCAAAAACGCAAACGCAGGAAAAAACGCATGTAAACGCGTCAAAACGCCGCGTTTGTGTTAAAACATGCAAAAACGCATGCACCTAAAAAACGCAGCGTTTAAACGCGTTTTTTCACCAAATGCGTTTGCGTTTAAAACGCTGCGTTTTTAAACGCAAATGTGAAACCAGCCTAAGATGTAAAAAAGGACATAAGTAAATAGGCTGGACAATGCTGGGTTTTGTTTCTTGTAACTCCTAAAGAGTGTTATACAAAAAGTATAATTAACTAAGTAAACTAAATGAATAATTCATAGGAGAGTCAAGAAACAAAAGTTTTTTTTCACACCATAGCTCAAAGTACAGGCAAGTGCATAGTATCACATAGACACATACAGCTCTCGCAAAAATTAAGAGACCACCACATCAAAACCCTGTCATGGGCAGCCCATTCTCCAGACCTGAACCCCACTGAAAACCTCTGGAATGTAATCAAGAGGAAGATGGATAGTCACAAGCCATCAAACAAAGAAGAGCTGCTTAAATTTTTGCGCCAGAGGCAGTGTGAAAGACTGGTGGCAAGCATGCCAAGATGTATGAAAGCTGTGATTAAAAATCATGGTTATTCCACAAAATATTGACTTCTGAACTTTTCCTGAGTTAAAACATTAGTATTGTTGTTTCTAAATTATTATGAACTTGTTTTCTTTGAGGTATTTGAGGTCTGAAAGGACTGATTTTTTTTTATTTTGACCATTTCTCTTTATCAGATATAAAATACAAAATGTATTGCTTGGAAATTCGGAGACATGTTGTCAGAAGTTTATAGACTAAAAGAACAATTTACATGTTACTCAAAAATATACCTAGAAAGAGAAAAATCAGACAAACTGAACATTTTGCAGTGGTCTCTTAATTTCTGCCAGAGCTGTATATAAATCCAGGCCAGAAGGTGTGGATAATTACCCAGGATCCAGAGAGCTCCAGTGTATCCCTTGATGCACGTTTTGATATTCTCTTCCTCAGGAGGTGTGCACAAATCGTCTGTCTCTATGATGTGGAACATGTTTGTGCTTTGAGGCAGGCCTGTGGGAAGGTGTTGCCTTAGTTTCTCTGGCTTAGAGCACCAAGATAAGACCCTGCCTACAGTCCTGCCCCGGAGCACGGCATCTCATTTACTGAAAATGTCTAACACAGATTACACAAGAACCACAACATGCATTTCTTCACCTCAGGTATCATTTTATTCAGTTTAACACTTCCAACCTGATAGTGTCTGTAGTTTACTTAGCAAAATTGTGCTGACAGGTTAGCTTTAAGACCGGACCCAGCCTATCTCCTGACAATGACACAAAATTACATAGAAAGCTTCACACCCTAAAGGTTAGATAGGTCCTGGTAGAGTTCTTGGCTGTGACGAAACAATGGAGGAAGAGTAAGGCTTTGTTTTCTTCCAGGGGGTTAGGCAAGGACTTCAGATGTCAAGGGGTACCCTAGCTAGATAGATCAGAGAGACCTACTCCTCTAGTAATGTGTCAGTTCCAGAGAACTTGAAGGTTCATTCTGCCAGGGCAGTGAGGACCTCCTGGGCAGAGAAGGCAGAAGTGTCTACCGGATATGTAAGTCGGCATCATGGTCCTCTCCTTCCACATTCCATAAACATTATCAACTTGATCTGTTTTCCTCTGCTGATCTTTCATTTGGGAGAAAAGTGTTACAAGCGGTGAACTCTCCCTAAGGTGGAATTGTTCTATATAAATCAGGTAGTGCTGTCATGTGAGAAGGGGAAAAATCTTGGCTTCTTACTGGTAACAGGATTTTACAGAGCCCATGACAGCACCCTTATATTTCCTCCCACCATCTTTTATCACTATTTGGTGTGCACTACTCAATTTGGATGTACAGTGGGGAAAAAACGTATTTAGTCAACAACCAACTGTGCAAGTTCTCCCACTTAAAAAGATGAAAGAGGCCTGTAATTGACATCATAGGTAGACAACTATGAGAGGCAAAATGAGAAAACAAATACAGAAAATCGCCTTGTCTGATTTGGCAAGATTTATTTGGCAAATTATGGTGGAAAATAAGTATTTGGTGATCCAAAAACATGCAAGATTCTGGCTCTCACAGACCTGTAAAGTCTTCTTTAAGAGGCTCCTCTGTCCTCCACTCATACCTGTAATAATGGGAATTGTTTGAACTTGTTATCAGTATAAAAGACACCTGTCTACAACCTCAAACAGTCACACTCCAAACTCCACTATGGTGAAGACCAGAGAGGTGTCGAAGGACACCAGAAACAAAACTGTAGCCCTGCATCAGGCTGGGAAGACAGAATCTGCAATAGGCAATCAGCTTGCTGTGATGAAATCAACTGTGGGAGCAATAATAAGAAAATGGAAGACATACAGCTAGGTCCATATATATTTGGACAGAGACAAAATTTTTCTAATTTTGGTTATAGACATTACCACAATGAATTTTAAACAAAACAATTCAGATGCAGTTAAAGTTCAGACTTTCAGCTATCATTTGAGTGTATCCACATTAAAATTGGATGAAGGAATTAGGAGTTTCAGCTCCTTAACATGTGCCACCCTGTTTTTAAAGGGACCAAAAGTAATTGTACAATTGACTCCAAGGCTATTTCATGGACAGGTGTGGACAATCCCTTCGTTATGCCATTCTCAATTAATCAGATAAAAGGCCTGGAGTTGATTTGAGGTGTGGTGCTTGCATTTGGAAGGTTTAGCTGTCAAGTAAACATGCGGTCAAAGGAGCTCTCCATGCAGGTGAAACAAGCCATCCTTAAGCTGCGAAAACAGAAAAAACCCATCCGAGAAATAGCTACAATCTTAGGAGTGGCAAAATCTACATGTTGGTACATCCTGAGAAAGAAAGAAAGCACTGGATTCATGGCAGCTCTGGTTCCATGATTTAAATGAAGCTTTTTTCCTTTCAGGACCAGAGGGGGGTTAATATCAGTTTCCCTCAGTGGCAATCTGTTGTAACTGCAGTGTTGTTAGGTCAGCTGATGTGGGTCGTGACCACTCACACCATCCTTTAAATGGTCACCTGATGCATTAGCTGGCTGTCGGTGATAGAGTACTTTACAGTGACCAAGCCTGGAGTAAGGAAATTGCTGACTGCTGTGGTTTACCATCTGGTTTCGTGAGTTCGTGATCCTGGTGCCTTTATTCTGCTGTGCGGTGCTTTGCAGCAGAGGAAGTTGTAAAGCTAAGTTGTGTTATTACGCCATTTGTCTCATGTTTGTCACTGTCCCCTGTGCTGTACTATCTGTAGCGGTGAGGCTAGCGCCTTTGCCGGCCAGTGCACTAGCCAGGGTGGTGTGAGGTGACAGCGAGGGATGAGGTTCCTGACAGCAGTGCGGGGAAGTGGAGAGCCCCCATGGGGCCGTGGGGTACTCGGTACCAGGTCCTGCGGTTCACAGGGGGATGTCACGGTGGCTGATCCGGTCCGTGGCCCTGGGACGTCCGTGTAATAGGGATAGGTCTTTAAAGGGATAAAGTTTGTGTTCGTGATGCCACCTGTGGTATTCGGTCAGGGTGACTGATGCTGCTTTAATGGGTCCGCTGGGGTGATGTTATGGCAACTAGATGGTGTACCTTCCCACAGGTGAAGTATATCCCCAGGGCTTCCCGGTGTGTAGATGGTGGATGGTGAGAGGTGCAGAGAAGAACGAGGACACAAGGTTGCAGTCTCTTTACCTTTACTGTAGACTTCAGCATCCACAGTCCAGAGCACCAGACCACAGGGCAGGCAGAGTCCGGACGGTTTGGAGGCAAGTCCAGAGTCCCCTTGTCCAGGTGGAAATACAAGCCTTCCTCTAGCGCCGTGGTGTAGTAGTCCCTTACTGCTAAGCTTCTCATAAGGTCCTCACAACTGTTATAGATGTTCTGTCTTTCTCTGTCCCCCAGCTAGGATAGGACAAACCCGTATGACTGGTGGCTTGCGGCGGTTTATAGGGACTCTAGCATGCCCCAGCCTCTAAGGGGTGCCACTGTGCCTCCTGGGTGTAGGGGCGGACATGTAATGTGAAATTAGCTGTCCTTCCGGTCTCTGAAGTAAAGCATAAAGGTCCTTACTCCCTCGGTGACCCCGGCTACCGGGATCCTGCGCCTCAGAAGGAGGCAGCCTGTGCAGGGCTGGTCCCCTTCTGGTATCCTCTCCTTTGCTTCCTCTCCTTACATGCTCGCTGCATTACAATTCTGCTTTCAATGTCTCTTTCTGGGAGCTGCAGCTCTGAGGGCATGCACAGCTCCTTTAACCTTCCATTCTCCTCAGACTACTGTCTGGAACTCACTCACTTTCCCTACAGACTACCAGTTATATATATATGGGAAGTGACCTAATAAATAGGAGCAGCAGCTCCCCCTGGCGGCCTGGAGTGTAAACTGTGTTGCATGTTTGTGGTACCTGGATGCAGTTATCCTTCATTGCCTCCAAACGAAGCATCAATCTCCTCGAGAGGAAAGCAATACCACTGTGATGACCTGGACTTGGGGGCGCCGCAGAAGGACCCACTTAGGGCATTAGGGGAGTGCAGGGTCAAGCTCAGGTTTGAGCAGGAAGTGACCATTCCTCATTTCCCTATTGGTAGGGCCTTCCTCACCCCTTTCCCATCCTGCTGTGTGTCGTGCCATGCTCGGACCAACCCTTCCCTTCCTTCGTGGGGTCGCTATATATATAATGACACACAGGAAACTTGGTCTAAGTTGAAGGAACGATTAATGCAGCACGTTATCAGCAAATACTGGAGGTAAATTTGCACTCATCAGCTGCTTATGGGACGTACTTGGACGTTCCAACATGTCCATGATCCAAAACACAAGGCCATGTCGACCTGTCATTGGCTATAGCAGAACACAGTGAACTTTCTGGTGTGGCCGTCTGTCTCCAGACCTCAATATCATTGAGCCACTTTGGAGAGATCTCAAGGGCGCAGTTCATGCTAGACAGCACAGGAATTTACAGGAACTGGAGGCTTTTTGCCAAGAAGAGTGGGCAGCTTTACATCTGAGAAAATAAAGAACCTCATCAACAATTACCACAAAAGACTTCAAGCTGTCATTGATGTTAGAGGGGGCAATACACGGTATTAAGAAATCGGGTACGTGAACTTTTGATCAGGGTCATTTGGATGTTTTTGGTTATCATTATGATTTAAAAAGAGAAAACACAGTAGTTTGACAATAAATGGCTTCACCCAACCCGTAACCATGTGTGGAGAAAAAGTTTTGGTGTTATAATTGTAGATTATGAGCCCTCGCGGGCAGGGTCCTCTCTCCTCCTGTACCAGTTGTGACTTGTATTTTTCAAGATTATTGTACTTGTTTTATTATGTATACCCCTCCTCACATGTAAAGCGCCATGGAATAAATGGCGCTATAATAATAAATAATAATAATAATAATAATAATTAATATTCTCTTAAAAAAGGCCAAGAAAGCAAAAATTCTGCAGGGGTATGTAAACTTTTGAGCACAACTGTGCATAGTCACTTCTGAAGCTATCAGGGGTGCCAATAGTGCCTTGTCTTGTTATATCCTTCCTGACTGGAACTTGTGTTGTAGATGTCAGAATATAAGAAAATCACCTGGTCTCTTTTTTAGGGTTATATCTCTGCTACAATTTCAAGCCATATGTATATTATACAGAATCTTACATCCTCAGCATCTCTGAAGATAGCAGAAGTGACAGTTTCATGTTAATCAGTCGATTATGGCTCCTTGACATGCTTGTAATTCTTTTGGAATAAAAATCTAAACTAAACTGTGGCTGCACATTGTTTCCCATTTTGATATGTATTCCAGGTGACAACCATTTGACATTTAGGGACTTATCAGTGAAATGGGAAGCATGTATAAATAGGCATATCCAGAGCAAATTAATAAGAAGCTGCTACTGACTAAAACTGGTTTCAAAATAATAACTTTTAAAACAAAAGACTGCTAAAACTAAAATTTTCATACAAATATAATTTATATGGTAGTCTTTCTGACGTCCTTTCAAATAATTTTCTGCAATCACTGAACTTTTTAAGCAGTGTCTGAGTAGAGGAATGATTCTTGTGTTGGAAAATGTAGATAAGTCATTTTTCACAATTCTGCTGCAAAAACAAAACAGAGAAAAGGGCAGGAGACATAATGAGCACAGTTATATAAACTATAGCAGACAGAAATGTAGCCAGAAATATCAGGGCCAGATACGCCCAAAGGGCCAGGTCCCAAAATCTCTATTATGACCATTACCATATATTCCTTTTTAATTAAGAATATAGCTGAATTTTTAATGCATGTAGGTAAATTCCATATGAGCTATTCCTTCTTTTATAGTTGTGTTATGTTGTACATTAGTGAACTGGAATTTATAAAATGGACTCTAAAAGCAAAGTCATGGTATGAATCAGTTAATTACACTCCCACCCCAAGAAAATACAGCAGAAGTATGGATATGTAGGAAGGGAAATGTCACAGTAAATGTTTCACCTTTTTCACTCACTTACATTGAAAAAGTCAACATGACAATATCTCTGACAACCCCCTGGATGATTATTCAAAAGCCACATCACAAAAACAATGTCATAATTCACTATGAAGCCCTAAAGGAATGCAAAAACCCAAGGGCAGTCTCTGCTCCCATGTGTAGCCATACTGGCCATCTAGCAGCAGCAAATCCTAAGGTTCAGTTTATAAGGCTGGTACCAAGCTTGCCAACTATTACATACAGGTGTTTCTCACAAAAATAGAATATAGTCAAAAAGTTAATTAATTTCAGTTCTTCAAAACAAAAAGTGAAACTCATATATTATATAGAGTAATTAAAACAGAGTGATCTATTTCAAGTGTTTATTTTTGTTATTGTTGATGGCTTTCAGCCAATGAAAACCCAAAAGTCATTGTCTCAGTAAATTAGAATAGTTTATAACAACAGCTTCAAAAATTATTTTAAAATCCGACATGTTGGCCTACTGAAATGTATGTTCAGTAATGCACTCAATACTGGGTCGGGGCTCATTTTGCATCAATTACTGCTGTTGTTAAGTCACGAAGTCAGGAGGACCAAGGTGATGGAAGAAGACATAACACAGAGATTGTAGCCAGCCCAGCCTCATCTCATCTGCTCAGTGTGAATTGGGTAACAATGAGGAAGTTGATGCTAAGGAAGAGGAGGAACAAGAGCTAGCATCAGAGGCTAGAAGCCACGCAACCTTCGTCCCGTCTTTCTTACATGGATGAGCTGAGGATGGGAATGAGGAGGAAGAGGAGATGGAGAGTCATCATCATGGTGGAGACAGAGAAGTGTTGGCTCTATGGAGCTTGGCACATATGGCTGACTTTATGTAACGCTGCCTTTCCCGTGACCCTCTCATTACATGTACTGGTTGTTCAACCTGCCAGATCCACACTACAAGGAGAACTTTGCATCTCTTCTTCCTAAGGTGGAGAGGTCTTCTAAAATGGTGCTATACCAGAAGGCCAATGTGAAAAATATGTTGAAAAAATTCCCATCAGATAATTCTAGCGGCAGGGGGCAAGCTTCCTTGCCCAACCAAAGAGGAGAGGCCAAGGAGACATGCAGGAGAGGAAGGGGTACATTCTCAAAGGCATGGGTCAATTTCATGATACCAGACCAGTGCCCAGGGCCTAATGACTGAATATTTTTGACAAGGAGGGAAAAGTTTTTAAAGATGGTTTGTAATAAAGTGTTTGTAATATTCAATATTCTAATGAGGCCCGCCAGTTGTTACCTTTCAGGGGTCTATAGATGACCCTCCTCATAATTTCGTTTTGGCTTTGCACTTTTTTCAAAGCCTTTATGACTGTATAAATACATCATCTATACTTTCAAAATATTTTCATTCAAATTTTTTTTATGGATTCAATAATTCATCCATACAGTTTAACACAGTTATTGTTGCATAACAGTGGTATGTAAATGTGGCGCCCCAGGGTCCTGATCGTCACAGTAGCATTGCTTCCCTCACGGGGGAGGTGATGTTACGTTTGGAGGCAAGAAGGGATAACTGTCACCAGGTAAACACGAGCATGCAACATTTTCACACTCCAGGCCACCAGGGGGAGCTTTTTTATTATTATTATTATTATACATTTTTATAGCGCCATTTATTCCATGGCGCTTTACATGTGAATACGGGGCAAATATAGACAAATACATTAAACATGAGCAGATAACAAGGCACACGAGTACATAAGGAGGGAGGACCCTGCCCGCGAGGGCTCACAGCTTTTGATCCTATTTACTAGGTGACTCCCCATATATATGGTAGTTTGTAGGGAAAGTTAGTCAGTTCATGCCAGGAAGCAGACTGGAACAGTCTGAGGCAGAAGAAGGTGTACGCAGCTGTGTAGCCACAGTGCTGCAGCTCCTGGGAACAGATTATATGAAAGCCGAATACATTGCAGTGAGCGTGTAGGAGAGAGGAGCACAGGCGAGGAGACCAGTGGGAGACCAGCCACGAGCAGGCTGCCTCCTTCTGAGGCGTAGACACCGGTAGCTGGAACACTGAGGACTGTAAGGGACTCCACAACTTACATCAGAGACCGGCAGGACAGCTGAACTGCAAGTTACCTGTCCGCCACACACACCTGAGACACAGTAACACATAGAGCCCGGGGCATGCTAGAGTCCCAATAAACAGACTCGAGTTACCTGTCATGCAGGTATTGTCATATCCTATATGGAGGACAGAGATGAACTGTGAGGACCTTATCTGAAACCATAGGCAGTAAGGGACTACAACACCACCGCGCTAGAGGAAGGCTTTGATCTCCACCTGGATAAGGGGACTCCTAACTTGCC
This sequence comes from Ranitomeya imitator, assembly GCF_032444005.1. Lineage (NCBI taxonomy): Eukaryota > Metazoa > Chordata > Amphibia > Anura > Dendrobatidae > Ranitomeya > Ranitomeya imitator. The sequence continues at coordinate 277,663,363 of NC_091285.1, read as the reverse complement.
TCCAAACCAGCCAGACCCTGCCTGCCCTGTGATCTAGAGCTCTGGACTGTGGCTGCTGAAGTCTTCAGTAAATAAGGTAAAGAGACTGCAAACCTGTGTCCTCGTTCTTCACTGCACTCCTCGCTATCTTCCACTTACACACTAGGAGCCCTGGGAATATACTTCACCTGTGGGAAGTTATACCATCTAGCTACCATAACATCACCCCAGAGGAGCCCGTAAAGCAACGTCGGTCCCCACTGACCGAATACCACAGGTGGTGTCAAGAGCATAAACTTTATTCCCTTTAAAGACCTTCCCCTTTTACATGGGCGCCCAGGGCCACAGACCAGGTCACCACCGTGACACCCCCCTTAGAACACCGGACCCGGTACCGGGTACCCCACGGTCCTGGCGGGTGACTCATCTTGGCATCACGAACAGGATGGACCGAACCTGAGAATTGGGTCATGTGCGCCTAAGAGACTGTACCTAACTGCGATTTGATTGAGAGATTGTGTAATGTAATTTGCTGCCAAAACCGCCACCATTAGAGCACAATGTGGCGTGCAGGAGGAGTGGGGCATGTTGTCATGGGTGGAGCTTGGAAGAACGGCGCAAAAGTAATGGCCCCCCCTCACAGATACTACTATGCCCATCAACGAATGAGGTCCGCCTCCTAGTCTGGGATGGCGGAAGAAGAAACTGCCCACAACCCTAAGATGCTGAGGAGAACCTGGTTGGCAAGATGGTGAGCGGAGGTCAACCGAAGGAGGGGGAGTAAGCCCCCAGCTATTCCAGTAATTGGATGAGGAAGAGGCTCTGCCGTCACTGATGAACACGGAAGTTCTCGGCGCAGAGCTGGAGGAGCTATGTCATCAGCTCCGGGGATCCTGGTACCATGCAGCTGCAAACGTCCGGGAGCAGCAGCGTAGCCAACCCCTGGAGCCCAGGCCTGCAGCAGAGGAGACCAGCACCAGAGATACCACAGCGGCAGGTAAGAACACCAACCCTGCCCCGGTCGCCGAGGACACCCTGCTAGTGCCCATAGATGCCCATCACTGCTACCACCCGGCCGGGTGTGTAGTCTCCTCGAGTGGGAATTGCCCTGGGAGACCTTACAGACCACTGATGCCTCGCTGCAGCCGACGAGGAAGGCCCTAGACATACAAGGAGAATGGGTGACCTTTCGGTGGAAACACACCAGCACCGACCTGATTGGGTTCCCCGGGAGGCCCAAGCTGAGGGAGAGCAGTTGGAAACAATTAGCCGGGATGAATACCGTCGACAGCAGGCGCTTCAGCGAAAGCGGGAGGACAAGGAGCAGGATCTCCGACTCCAGGCCGCAAAAAAAAAGGACTTGCAGGCCAAGGCCTGAGCCAAGAAAGTGAGTCAGGAGGACAGGGGCCCGCGGAGATATGGGACTGTGGTAGCGATCCGCATCGACTCCGGCTGGGGCTTTATCAAAGAGCCTGACCTCTATCCAAAGCTGTTTGTCACCAGGCGTGATGTGGAGGCCCACCTACAAGAGGGACACCCAGATAGGGACCTCAACCCCAGCGACCACGTCACCTACACCAGGCACCGGGGAGATAAAGGACGGTATGCTCTGCATGTGTATATATGTGTGCCGAAAGTCACCAAACCACCAGCTCGTGACCTTGAGCCACCACAAGCAGCCCCACTGTACTCACCAGCGCTCCCATCTGGAAAAGTGACACCTGAACCCAATTCTGGCAGAGCACCTGTCACCATGTGCTCAAAGTCTACCCAAACTGTAATTAAACAAAGTTCAAGGAGCACCCAGACTCCCACTTTGAGTATTGATGCACTTTACGTGGTATCTGGCAATCATCCAAATCCGCAGGTACTACCTTGGAAAAAGAACTAGATCTGCAAAGTTTGAATATGACTGTAAATAGTTGGAAGTTAACCCATTATTGCTGAAAGTTTAAAAATGACTGTTACAATTTAAAAGTTTAATAAACCTGACTTCGTTAAAAGGGATCCTCTGTTTACGGAGATAATCTGTTTAAAGAACATTTGAATCATGGACGGTGAATGGTTCACAAACTTTCTTGTAAATAGTTTGCACCTTCTTAAAGGTGCTTTCTACTGGTTTTACACAGAAGCTTTTAAGAGACTGCTTCTAATATTGCTGTGAAAGTTGCTTTGTTTTACAGAGACCTGAAGAAAAACCCATTTGGCGTGACAGGACTCCGGGTCTGGATACACACCTTGTAGCCCACCCAAGCCAATGTTGGGGGTTAATGACGGGTCCCTCACATCATTGCTGATGTTATAAAGATATTGATTGACTTAAGTTAACTTGAGTATTAAATTGCACCTTTAATTGCACTACCTCCATATTAAAGGACTTAAATATTATTTGCACCCTTAACCCCTTAGTGACAGAGCCAATTTGGTACTTAATGACCAGGCCAATTGTTGCAATTCTGACCACTGTCACTTTATGAGGTTATAACTCTGGAACGCTTCAACGGATCCCGCTGATTCTGAGATTGTTTTTTCGTGACATATTGTACTTCATGTTAGTGGTAACATTTCTTCGATATTACTTGCGATTATTTATAAAAAAAACAGAAATATGGCGAAAATTTTTAAAATTTTGCAATTTTCAAACTTTGTATTTTTATGCCCTTAAATCAGAGAGATATGTCACGAAAAATAGTTAATAAATAACATTTCCCACATGTCTACTTTACATCAGCACAATTTTGGAAACAAAATTTTTTTTTGTTAGGGAGTTTTAAGGGTTAAAAGTTGACCAGCAATTTCTCATTTTTACAACACCATTTTTTTTTAGGGACCACATCACATTTGAAGTCATTTTGAGGGGTCTATATGATAGAAAATAATGAAGTGTGACACCATTCTAAAAACTACACCCCTCAAGATTCTCAAAACCACATTCAAGAAGTTTATTAACCCTTTACGTGCTTCACAGGAACTGAAACAATGTGGAAGGAAAAAATGAACATTTAACTTTTTTTTGCAAACATCTTAATTCAGAACCATTTTTTTTATTTTCACAAGTGTAAAAACAGAAATGTAACCATCAATTTTGTTATGCAATTTCTCCTGAATACGCCAATACCCCATATGTGGGGGTAAACCACTTTTTGGGCGCACCGCAGAACTTAGAAGTGAAGGAGCGCCGTTTGACTTTTTCAATGCAGAATTGGCTGGAATTGAGATCGGACGCCATGTCACGTTTAGAGAGCCCCTGATGTGCCTAAACAGTGGAAACCCCCCACAAGTGACATCATTTTGGAAACTAGACCCCTTAAGGAACTTATCTAGATGTGTGGTGAGCACTTTGAACCCCCAAGTGCTTCACAGAAGTTTATAACGTAGAGCCGTGAAAATAAAAAATCGCTTTTGTTTACACAAAAATGATCTTTTCGCCCACAAATTCTTATTTTCACAAGGGTAACAGGAGAAATTAGACCACAAAAGTTGTTGTGCAATTTCTCCTGAATACGTCGATACCCCATATGTGAGGGTAAACCACTGTTTGGGCGCACCGCAGAGCTTGGAAGTGAAGGAGCGCCGTTTTACTTTTTCAATGTAGAATTGGCTGGAATTGAGATTGGACGCCATGTCGTGTTTGGAGAGCCTCTGATGTGCCTAAACAGTGGAAACACCCCACAAGTGACCCCATTTTGGAAACTAGACCCCTTAAGGAACATATCTAGATGTGTGGTGAGCACTTTAAACCCCCATGTGCTTCACAGAAGTTTATAATGTAGAGTCGTGAAAAAAAAAATCGCATTTTTTCTACAAAAATGATCTTTTTGCCCACAAATTTTTATTTTCACAAGGGTAACAGGAGAAATTAGACCACAGAAGTTGTTGTGCAATTTCTCCTGAATACGCCAATACCCCATATGTGGGGGTAAACCACTTTTTGGGCGCACCGCAGAACTTAGAAGTGAAGGAGCGCCGTTTGACTTTTTCAATGCAGAATTGGCTGGAATTGAGATCGGACGCCATGTCACGTTTAGAGAGCCCCTGATGTGCCTAAACAGTGGAAACCCCCCACAAGTGACATCATTTTGGAAACTAGACCCCTTAAGGAACTTATCTAGATGTGTGGTGAGCACTTTGAACCCCCAAGTGCTTCACAGAAGTTTATAACGTAGAGCCGTGAAAATAAAAAATCGCTTTTGTTTACACAAAAATGATCTTTTCGCCCACAAATTCTTATTTTCACAAGGGTAACAGGAGAAATTAGACCACAAAAGTTGTTGTGCAATTTCTCCTGAATACGTCTATACCCCATATGTGAGGGTAAACCACTGTTTGGGTGCACCGCAGAGCTTGGAAGTGAAGGAGCGCCGTTTTACTTTTTCAATGTAGAATTGGCTGGAATTGAGATCGGACGCCATGTCGCGTTTGGAGAGCCCCTGATGTGCCTAAACAGTAGAAATCCCCCACAAGTGACCCCATTTTGGAAACTAGACCCCCCATGGAACTTATCTAGATGTGTGGTGAGAACCTTGAATGCCCAAGTGCTTCACAGAAGTTTATAATGCAGAGCCATGAAAATAAAAAATATTTTTTTTTCCACAAAAAAGATTTTTTAGCCCCCAAGTTTTTATTTTCACAAGGGTAACAAGAGAAATTGGACCCCAAAAGTTGTTGTCCAATTTGTCCTGAGTATGCTGGTATCCCATATGTGGGGGTAAACCACTGTTTGGGCGCACGGCAGAGCTCGGAAGGAAGGAGCGCCGTTTTGGAATGCAGACTTTGATAGAATGGTCTGCGGGTATTATGTTGCGTTTGCAGAGCCCCTGATGTACCTAACCAGTAAAAACCCTCCACAAGTGACCCCATTTTGGAAACTAGACCCCCCAAGGAACTTATCTAGATGTGTGGTGAGAACTTTGAATGCCCAAGTGCTTCACAGAAGTTTAGAATGCAGAGTCGTGAAAATAAAAAAAGTTTTTTTTCACAAAAAAGATATTGTAGCCCCCAAGTTTTTATTTTCACAAGGGTAACAAGAGAAATTGGACCCCAGAATTTGTTGTCCAATTTATCCCGAGTACGCTGATGCCCCATATGTGGGGGTAAACCACTGTTTGGGCGCACGGCAGAGCTCGGAATGGAAGGAGCGCCTTTTTGGAATGCAGACTTTGATAGAATGGTCTGTGGGCATTATGTTGTGATTGCAGAGCCCCTGATGTACCTAAACTGCAGTAACCCCCCACAAGTGACCCCATTTTGGAAACTAGACCCCCCAAGGAACTTATCTAGATGTGTGGTGAGAACTTTGAATGCCCAAGTGCTTCACAGAAGTTTAGAATGCAGAGTCGTGAAAATAAAAAATATTTTTTTTTCACAAAATAGATATTGTAGCCCCAAGTTTTTATTTTCACAAGGGTGACAAGAGAAATTGGACCCCAGAAGTTGTTGTCCAATTAATCCCGAGTACGCTGATGCCCCATATGTGGGGGTAACCCACTGTTTGGGCGCACGGCAGAGCTCAGAAGGGAGGGAGCACCATTTGACTTTTTGAGCGCAAAATTGGCTGTCGTGTTTGGAGACCCCCTGATGTACCTAAACAGTGGAAACCCCCCAATTCTAGCTCCAACCCTAACCCCAACACACCCCTAACCCTAATCCCAACCTGATCCATAATCCTAATCACTAACCCTAACCATAATCACAACCCTTACCCCAAAACAACCCTAATGTCAACCCTAACCATAACCCTAATCAAAACCCTAAATCCAACACACCCCTAATCCTAATCTCAACCCTAACCCTATTCCCAATACACCCCTAATCACAACCCTAACACTAATCCCAAACCTAACCCTAATCCCAAGCGTAACCCTAATGCCAACCCTAACCCTAATACCAACCCTAATCCAAACCCTAACCCTAATCCCAGCTCTAACCCTAACTTTAGCCCCAACCCTAGCCCTAACTTTAGCCCCAACCCTAACCCTAGCCCTAAGGCTACTTTCACACTTGCGTCGTTTGGCATTCCGTCGCAATCCGTCGTTTTGGACAAGAAACGGATCCTGCAAATGTGCCCGCAGGATGCGTTTTTTGCCCATAGACTTGTATTGCCGACGGATCGTGACGGATGGCCACACGTCGCGTCCGTCGTGCACTGGATCAGTTGTGTTTTGGCGGACCGTCGGCACAAAAAACGTTCAATGAAACTTTTTTTGTACGTCGCATCCGCCATTTCTGACCGCGCATGCGTGGCCGTAACTCCGCCCCCTGCTCCCCAGGACATAGATTGGGCAGCGGATGCGTTGAAAAACTACAGCTGCTGCCCACGTTGTGCACAATTTTCACAACGTGCGTCGGTATGTCGGGCCGACACATTGCGACGGCCCCGTACTGACGTAAGTGTGAAAGAAGCCTAACCCTAAATTTAGCCCCAACCCTAAATTTAGCCCCAACCCTAACCCTAAATTTAGCCCCAACCCTAACCCTAAATTTAGCCCCAACCCTAGCCCTAACCCTAGCCCTAACCCTAGCCCTAACCCTAACCCTACCCCTAACCCTACCCCTACCCCTACCCTTACCCCTACCCCTACCCTTACCCCTACCCCTAACCCTACCCCTAACCCTACCCCTAACCCTAACCCTACCCCTAACCCTACCCCTACCCCTAACCCTAACCCTAACCCTAGCCCTAACCCTACCCCTACCCCTAACCCTACCCCTAACCCTACCCCTAACCCTACCCCTAACCCTAATTTTAGCCCCAACTGCTGTTCTCCTGCCGGCCGGCAGATGGAGACAGATGGCGGGCGCACTGCCCATGCGCCCGCCATTTTCTTCTGCCGGCGGCCAGGAGGAGCAGCATGAGGATCCAGGGACACAGGTGAGTATTGTAGGGTCCCCGAATCCCCCTATTTCTCTGTCCTCTGATGTGCGATCACATCAGAGGACAGAGAATTACACTTTACTTTTTTTTTTTTTTGCGGTCGCCGGTAAACAGTTAATTACCGGCGATCGCAAAACAGGGGTCGGTAAAACCGACCCCGATCATGCTCTTTGGGGTCTCGGCTACCCCCGGCAGCCGAGACCCCAAAGATTCTCCCGGTGCCGGCCGGCGGGCGCACTGCGCATGCGCCCGCCATTTTGAAGATGGCGGCGCCCACCGGGAGCCACGAGGAGCATCGGGAGAGCTAGGTGAGTATTGGGGGGCCACCTGGGACCCCTTTTCTCTGTCCTCCGATGTGCGATCACATCGGAGGACAGAGAAATTAAAAAGAGATCGCTTTTTTTTTTTTTTTTGCGATCGCCGGTAAACGGTTAATTACCGGCGATCGCAAATGCGGGGTGGGTTAAACCCCCCCCGAATCATGTTCTCTGGGGTCTCGGCTACCCCTGGCAGCCGAGACCCCGGAGAAAATCGGCCTCTGGGGGGCGCTATTCACTTTTTCCACAGCGCCGTTAATTAACGGCGCTGTGGTTTAAGTACCCTTAGCGGCCGCCGTTAAAAGGCGTATCGGCGGTCGCTAAGGGGTTAAAGGGAATGTTGACCTCTTGCACTCTGCTGAAATAATATCCAAAGTTAGTTAGAATTGTACTTTATATGCTAGAAAGTTAATATATTAGTGTGGTAATATACTGAATAAAATTGAAACTTGAACCTAGATAGCGTTGTGTGCAGAAAGTATTGAAAATGTAAGATGTTACACTGTTGAAATCAATGGACCTGATGTCTCTGTTGATAGGAAAATTCTGCTCTTTGAATAAAATAAAGATAATGTTTGTTTTGTATTTGAAGCCTTAGGAGATAGTATACCTGTAAGGGTCATTGCATTTCGTAGTTAGTTAATTATTATACTGATCCCTATTGTTAAAAGTAGGCCTACAATGTAAATATGTTCTTGTAACGTTCAAGTGTTCATACCTCCCATAAAGGGAAGCTCCAGTTTGTACTATTAACTTGATTTACATGTTTTATAGCATTTCAAAAATTGTATGTCTTTTTGCTAATATATTGTTGTTCTTCTTTTCCCAGTCCGGGAGTACTGGATTTAACGGGGGGTGGGGGGAGTGTAGCACCCCAGGGTCCTGGTTTTCACAGTAGCATTGCTTCCCACACGGGGAGGTGATGCTACGTTTGGAGGCAAGAAGGGATAACTGTCACCAGGTAAACACATGCAACATGTTCACACTCCAGGCCACCAGGGGGAGCTTTTGATCCTATTTACTAGGTGACTACCTATATATATGGTAGTTTGTAGGGAAAGTTAGTCAGTTCATGCCAGGAAGCAGACTGGAGCAGTCTGAGGCAGAAGAAGGTGTACGGAGCTGTGTAGCCACAGTGCTGCAGCTCCTGTGAAGAGATTTTACAAAAGCCGAATCATTGCAGTGAGCATGTAGGAGAGAGGAGCACAGGCGAGCAGACCAGTGGGAGATCAGCCACGAGCAGGCTGCCTCCTTCTGAGGCGCAGACACCAGTAGCCGGAACACCGAGGACTGTAAGGGACTCCACGACTTACATCAGAGTGCAAGTTACCTGTCCGCCATAAACACACCTGAGACACAGTAACACATAGAGCCCGAGGCGTGCTAGAGTCCCTATAAACAGGTTCAAGTTACCTGTCATGCAGGTATTGTCCTATTCTATATGGAGGACAGAGACGAACTGTGAGGACCTTATCTGAAGCAATAGGCAGTAAGGGACTGCAACACCACCGCACTAGAGGAAGGCTTTGATCTCCAGCTGGATAAGGGGACTCCTAACTTGCCTCCAAGCCAGCCAGACCCTGCCTGCCCTGTGATCTGGTGCTCTGGGCTGTGGCTGCTGAAGTCTTCAGTAAATAAGGTAAAGAGACTGCAAATCTGTGTCCTTGTTCTTCACTGCACTCCTCACCATTTTCCAGTTACACACCAGGAGCCCTGGGAATATACTTCACTTGTGGGAAGTTATACCATCTAGCTGCCATAACATCACCCCAGAGCACCCCTTAAAGCAGTGTCGGTCCCCACTGACCGAATACCACAGGTGGCATCACAAACATAAATTTTATTCCCTTTAAAGACCTTCCCCGGGTCGCCACCGTGACATCCCCTTGTGAACACCGGACCCGGTACCGGGTACCCCACGGCCCTGGCGGGCGACTCATAAAACTTATAAAAAGCGTAGAAAAATAGTTGAGGATTAGATTACTCATCAATAAAGAATTACATGCTTTCTGTCACATTTTGGTGGTATATATCAGTAGAGAAAAAAAAAAGCATTTGAAAATGTTGCTAATTTTTTCAGATTTCTTACCCATATACTATTCCGTGTTCTGGGTTGCATTTTTGTGATATATAATACTAAAAAAAATGTTAAAAAATTTAGCTTGGTTACATTTCACAGCCATACAGTATTACATGTTCTTGGGTAGATTTTGTAGGTATATAACCCTCAAAAAACTTGTTAAAAAATTTATCGGTATTACATTGTTTACCCATAGACTATTCCGTGGTCTGGAGTCCATTTCATTGGTATATAACGCTCAAAAAGGTTGTTTAAAAATTTATCGGTATTATATTGCTCATCCATAGGGTATTGCATCTTCTTGGCTACATTTCATTGCTATATAAGCTTCAAAAAACTAGTTAAAAAATTTATCGGTGTTAAACTGTGTGCACGTGTTGCAGATTTGGTGCGTTTGATTTTTTTTGCTGTGTAGATTTGTGACAAAAGTGAATGAGAAACCTGATGTGTCATGCACACGTGGAGTATTTTTGACTTGCAGACTTGGTTCAGAAAACAATCTGCTGCATGTCAATTCTCTATGCGTTTTTGCCATGCGGTTTTCACCATTTACTTCACTCCATTGAATTAAAAACACAGGCAAAAATGTGGCAAAAACGCATAAAAAAACGTGCATTTTGCTGCTGCGTTTTTTCAGCGAAGAGATGCATAAATTGTGCAGAAATTTTACTAAACGTGTGCACATACCCTTATCAGTACGAGGGGCGATCCAAAAGTAATGATAATCGGTTATTTCTATTGCACACAGAAATTAAAATAAAATGTTTTCTTCTCTCTTAGGTACCCACTAGTCCAGGAAAAAAAAATTACTTAAATAGACCACGATTCCCGGGAGCTACATTCATTTGAATATGAACTGCCGAGGAGTGAACATCAAAATGGAAAAAAACGAGCTCAGAGCTGTCATCACATACCTCTGCTTGAAAAAAATGACTACCAAAGACATACACAGCGACTTGGTGGAAACATTGGGGGACTCTTCTCCTCCATATTCCACAGTTGCACGCTGGGCCAAGGAATTTAATCTGGGAAGAACATCGACGGAAAATGAACATCGTGAAGGACGCCCATCCACGTCCCTCAATGAAGAAAACGTGAAAAAAGTTGAAGAAGTTGTATTGGCCGATCGAAGAGTGACTATCAGGCATGTAGCTGAGGTCACAGGGATCTCATATGGCAGTATTCAAAGAATCCTTGCAAAAGAATTGCATATGGGAAAGGTCTCCGCGCGTTGGGTGCCAAAAATGTTAACCGACAAACAAAAGAAGAAACGAGTTGACATTTCAATAGCAAATCTCGAAAAGTTCCAAGCAGACAAGGAAAATTTTTTGTCACGTTTTTTGACCATGAACGAGACCTGGATCCACCACTTTGATCCCGAAACTAAACAACAATCGATGACATGGAAACGAGCCGACGAACCGACGCCAAAGAAATTCAAAGTGTCAAGCTCAGCAGGGAAGGTTATGGCGTCCGTTTTTTGGGACGCTGAAGGAATTATTATGGTCGACTATTTGGAGAAGGGAGTCACTATTACGGGCTCCTACTACGCACAACAAATAAGAAGATTGCGGGAGGCTATCAAGGAGAAAAGGCGCGGCAAACTGCGGGCTGGAGTGTTGTTTCACCAAGATAACGCGCCGGCTCACAAAGCTGCTGTTGCCATGGCTACCATTCAAGAAGCGGGCTTTGAACTGGTGGAACACCCCCCCTATTCACCAGATCTAGCCCCCAGTGACTTCTTTCTCTTTCCTCGGCTCAAGGAACACCTCCGGGGCAAGAAATTTGACGACAATAGCGACGTGATAACCGCTGTTGGGGATTTTTTTGAGGGTCAAGATGAAGATTTTTTTTCGAAGGGAATTCTAAGTTTAGAAAAGAGATGGACTAAATGTATAGACTTGTTAGGAGACTATGTAGAAAAATAAATTTATTTTTTGACTATATTCATTGTGTTTAGTATTGATTATCATTACTTTTGGATCGCCCCTCGTATTATATTGATCACCCATAGAATATTCCGTGGTCTGGAGTACCGTTTCATTGGTATATAACCCTCAAAAGTGCAGGGCCTTTGAGTCTAGGAGTACCAATACATGACAATTTGTGCAGAATGTGTATGAGACCCTCCTTTATGTCTAATATACGGTGTATCTGAGTCCCCAATTTTTGGCAGTTCTTGCTTCCTTCATAAATTCAACAGAAATTTCCTATCATCTGTTCAGGAGATTTTGCTCTTGGGGTTTAACTTGTCAGCAGAAGGGTTTAAGAAGGGAAGGTGCAGGCCATAATTGATTAGGTTCAACCTTGTGGCCTTAAGGGTATGTGCACACGTCAGGATTTCTTGCAGAAATTTCCTGAAGAAAACCGGAAATTTTCTGCAAGAAATCAGCATTTTTTTTTTTGCGTTTTTTTCCCGTCTCTTTCGCGTTTTTTTTTAGCATTTTGCAAGCGAAATTAGCTTGCAGAATGCTAAAGTTTTCCAAGCGATCTGTAGCATCGCTTGGAAAACTGACTGGCAGGTTGGTCACACTTGCCAAACATAGTGTTTGACAAGTGTGACCAACTTTTTACTATAGATGCTGCCTATGCAGCATCAATAGTAAAAGATAGAATGTTTAAAAATAAAAAAAATAAAAAAAAGGGTTATACTTACCTGCAGACAGCCGATCTCCTCAGCGGCGTCCATTCCTATAGATGGTGTGTGTGTGCAGGACCTTCGATGATGTCACGGTCACGTGAGCGGTTACGCGACCAATCACAAGACGGCGACGTCATCGCAGGTCCTTCACACAGAGCATCTATAGGAATGGAAGCTGCAGCATGCACCGATGAGAGGCGGGAGGACTCCGGGGTCATCAGAGGGTGAGTATATCACTATTTTTTATTTTAATTCTTTTTTTTTTAACCAATTATATGGTGCCCAGTCCGTGGAGGAGAGTCTCCTCTCCTCCACCCTGGGTACCAACCGCACATAATCTGCTTACTTCCCGCATGGTGTGCATAGCCCCATGCGGAAAGTAAGCAGATCAATGCATTCCTAGGTGTGTGGAATCCCCACAATTCCGCAAATTTAATGAACATGTTGCTTTTTTTTCCGCAATGCGATTTTTTTCGCGAAAAAAAAAGCAACATTTGCACAAGAAATGCGGAATACACTTTAAATAATAGGCATATGTAAGCGTTTTTTTCGCGTTTTTATCACGTTTTTATAGCGAAAAAATGCAAAAAAAACCGCGAAAAATACTGAACGTGTGCACATGGCCTGAAGCTTTGCAATGTTTTCTTGCATTCACCAGCTATTACAGAAAAAAATTATGAAGGGTTTTTTCAGATTGCTAAACCTCTTACTGGTCTTACATGTAAGGGTGCAGATTTCAAGGTTTAGTCCCCGAATACTATTAGGGCTTTTGAACGATTAACCCCTTCACTCTGAAGACTGATTTCACCTTCCTGACCAAGCCAATTTTTATAATTCTGACCACTGTCAATTTATGAGGTAATAACTCCGGAATGCTTCAATGGATCCAACTGATTGTAAGAATGTTTTTTCATGACATATTGTACTTCATGATAGTGGTAAAATTTACAATGTGTCCGTAAAGTCATGGTGCACTTTTGACCAGTAATTGGAAAGCAACTAAAAACGATAGAAATGTGAAATCTGCTCCAAATAAAAAGAAAAACTCTCCCGGTTTCATACCTATCCACCGCCGGGGGGAAGGTTCAATCCAGAAACTCACTAACAAAGGTGGCATAGTGTGCATTGTTCGTGAGTTTCTGGATAGAACATTCCGCTGGCGGTGGATAGGCAGGGGTTCTGTCAAGCCATGCCCACCACGATCCCCGGATCTGATGCCCTTAGACTTTTACTGTTGGGGTTATGTAAAGCAACATGTGTACATTGAATGTATCAACGGCATTAATCACTTAAAACAGAGAATTACAGACGTTATTCACTCTGTTACACCAGACGTCCTTACCCGTGTGTGGCAAGAACTTCTCTATCGTTTGGATGTGTGTAGCGCAACAAATGGAGTCCACATCGAACTGCACTGAATAAGTATGAAATTGGGAGAGTTTTCCTTTTATTTGGAGCAGATTTCACATTTCTATAATTTTTTTGTTGCTTTCCAGTAACTGGTCAAAATTGCACCATGACTTTACGGACACACTGTATTTGATATGATTTGCGTTTATGTGTATAAATATCAGAAATTTGGCAAATATTTTGAAAAGTTCGCTGTCATGATAATGTAAAAATGTCATAATGTGAGATTAGTTCTAGAACGTACCATGTCACAGACACACACTGCAGCTTCGACCCGCCTTTCTCCCCCTCTGCATTCGCTCATACAACAAACTAAGCCCTACGGCAGATACTGTGCAACTTGATACCAATGTGTGAGCAGTTTATGGCTTTTAAACTGCAGATGACCAATCCCGTAAAGCCACTCATTCCCCCCTCCCCTTTCCCAAGGAATGTCCTTGTCTGGTGACTCAAAAAACGTAAATAGTAGGAAAAAGAGTGCATGTCATTACTCAGACCACTCAGTGATGTCACGACAAGAGGGCATATCTTTACCCCTGCTGAGTTGTGAGTGTGAGAGTTGGTCCAGGAAGCGAGCTAACAACAGCTCGGCAAAGGTATGCTCATGCATCTGGATATATGAAAGCCCTTTCTCCTCCATAGCACATGGCCAGTCACAGGCTGAAATTATCTGAATGCTATGTAAGTGTTCTATTCAATTTTAATCCCATTTTATTTGTAATTTGTAATTTACACATGATTTTGTCTTCTTTATAATATATTTTATACCTTGTCAACACTGCCTACCTATTTATGGAGTAAAATATATAATTTACTAGCTTGTCTTTTCATGCTCTATAAATGGACTGTCGCTTCCTCTGAAGTGAATTACTCTACTGATTTGGGTTGGCTCCGGACCCGTTAGTCCTTAGGAAATCGGAGCTCATGGCAGCATACTTTGTTCTGTGCGATTGGGAATCTTTGTAGCGATGGCGGCGTTGATAATTTTTCCCACCTGAGTGGGGGTAGTTAAATCTCCCTCACTGCAGCGTGCCCAATAGACAGTACATAGCAGGCAGCCTTTCTGGCGACTAATTACCCTAAGTGCATTACCTAATCTGACCTGAGGGTAAGGGGGCGCCAGAGAGCTGCAAGTTCCGAACCGGAACTGGGAAGTGGGATATAGATAAATCCTCTTGAGAAGGAACCAGTGGCAACCAAACAACCCCGGTTCATGAAAAATTGGTGTGAGTAGTGGGGACGATAAAGGTATTCGCCCCGGGATCCCTGACATATTGTTGGGATCCATAACATTCGCAATTTTCAAACTTTTAATTTCATTCCCTTAAATTATAGTCATATCACACAAAATAGTTAATGAATAACATTTTCCACATGTCTACTTTACATCAGCATAATTTTTGAAACGTAATTCTTTTGTAAGGGTTAAAAGTTGACCAGCGATTTCTCATTTTTACAACTAAATTTGCAAAACAATTTTTTTGGGACCACCTCACATTTGAAGTGACTTTGAGGGGCTTATATGACAGAAAATACCCAAAAGTGACACCATTCTAAAAACTGCACCACTCAAGGTACCCAAAATCACATTCAATAAATGTATTAGCCCTTTAGGTACTTCACAGGAATTAATGGAATATGGAAGGAAAAAATAAACACTTAACTTTCAGAAAAATTTTCCTCTAGACCTAATTATTTTTACTTTTGCAAGAGTTACAGGAGAAAATGGAAAGTACAATTTATTGTGCAATTTCTCCTGAACATGCCGATACCCAGCATCGGACTGGAGCACCTTGGGCCCACCAGAGAAAATCATTCTTGGGGCCCACTATGTAGCTACATAGAAATAGATATGTGACGCCCAGGAGACCGGGATACCCAGCACCGGACCAATGGAGTCTGTCTCTTGAGGGGGATGTCACGGGTGGCTTGACCCGGTGCTGTGGCCTCAGGCAAAGCACAGTGTAAGGGGTATCATGAGGGGACAGGCACTTACTTGATCAGCAGCAGGTTCTCCCAGCGGTGACGATCCCGATCCTGGATAGATGGCTATTGTCCAAATGAAAGACTGAGGCACTGAAACGTTTAACCAGTTTACTTTAACATAAAAGGATTTACAACCAGTCCTGTCACCGGAGTCTGTATGGGAACTCTGAGTTACTTTGACCCTGCCGGGGTCTTCGCCTCTTATTGTGCGCAATTTCTGTGTGGCCCTGCTGCTGTATGTGAACTGGCTGCCGGCCCAATCTGTCCCCTCCGGGTCCTGGTTCGACGGGCAACCCGAGTCCTTTTATCGGTTTACCCCCTCTGGGAATACCGCTGAACTCTGTGTCTGTTGCTGCGTCCGGCCCTAGTGAAGCTGATATCACCTCACGTTTTTCCGGTTGCTGTATTATATATAATGAATACAGCCACGGATCCGGTATCTGTCTTTGCGCCTGTTCTGGGTAGTGATTAATGCTACCCGGTTCTCACAATGTCCTTTTTCTCTATCCCTCTTCTCCTCAGGCCGGTGATTTAGGCCTGGTAACAGTCACAGGGCTGTTAGAGATTCAACTGTATGACCTCTCACTTTCAGCTCCTTAGCCCAACTGCCATTTCTTCTCTCAGACCAGAATGGATCAAGGGGAGTCTCTGGAGCTCCCCCTTCTGGCCGGAGGTGGTAGTGCAGTCTTGCTATTTTAGTATTTGTACTTACTGTCAGTAACTATTTTTGTGGCAAATACCCCTAGGGGTGCCACATTCCCCCTTAGTTAAGAACAGTACTCCGGGACTGTGGGACAATAACATTTTGAAATAACAATTAATATGTACAGAGTCTTAAAAATGAAAAGTTACAAAAACCACTCAAGGAAACAAAAATAGAGTTCTGTAAAAAGTCACTTCAAATAGCGTCCATTAATACAGTTCTATCCTTGAAGGTATTAGGAAAGGCACTGTACTTAGTGTCCAGGAATTTAGTTCCATTTTTCCAACGGAGTTATCAATATAAAGTCTAAAGAAAGTTCAAAAAGAGCAAAAAGCAAAGTTCAAAAAGCAGTCTTTCCGGAGCTTTGATTTAGTGCCTCCGGGCTGATAAAAAGTTCAAGAATATGCAAGAAGTTCATACAGACAAGTCTCTGTAGGCACTGGGCTTAAACGTTGCAGACTGATAACAATGACTATACTACATTTTCTGTTTAACTATATACGGCATAACATATATACAATTCACATTATGAGCTTTATAGTTGGTAATCTGCATACCTGGCCGGTAATTGACCCTGGGTACTACGCTGTGATCTACGTAATAGCGGTGTCTCTTCATGTGGTGTACTACTGTCTACTGCGGATGTAGTATCTGCCCGCTCTGCTAAAGATAATTCCATGACTATGGAGTTGGCAAGTCCACCGTGAATGGGATTACTCTGACCAGGAATCTGTTCTTCCTGGCCTGGAACCTCCTGTAGTACGGGGTCAGCCTCTTCCTGTCTTGGGACTTCTGGTATTGGGTTCGGTGTTGGGTAAAAGGCCACCATGGGAACCACTACTGCACCATGGTATGTTAGTAGAGTTTTGGGAAAGTCTCCTATACAGGTGTGATACACTTCCTCTTCTTTTTCCTTTACTGGTTGAACCTGTATGGGTTGAATAACTTCTGGTTCTGGCTGGACAACGTCTGGCTCTTTCAATGCTTCCGGACATAATTTAAGATTGTCTCTTGACACTAGTACAGATGTTAAGCCTCCGTTTTTGCTAATGAGACACATTTTAGGATTATCCACTCTTGTTGGTAAAACTGTGTAGGGTACGGCTTCCCACTGATTGTCCAGTTTATTGGTTCGACGATTTCTCTTGAGCACTTGGTCACCCGGTCTTAATGGGGTCGCTAGAGCATTCTGGTTGAAAGTTCGCTCTTGTCTTTCTCTAGTTTGCTGAAGGCTTCTTTCCACACTCTCTTGCACTTGGCGATACTGCTTTTGCCGTATGATATCCCAATTGGAGTCTTGAACTTCTGCGTCTGGTTTCAGAATTCCCATTTCTAGATCGATTGGTAATTGGCCGGGTCTTGCACGCATAAGGTAAGCTGGGGTGCAGTTGGTGGAGCTCACCGGGACATGATTATACAGATCCACCAAGTCAGGCAATTTCTCTGGCCATTGATTCCTTTCTGTCTCAGGTAAAGTCTTTAGTAGGTCTATTACAATATGGTTCATCTTCTCGCATAAGCCGTTTGTTTGTGGATGATAGGCCGTCGTCCGGATCTTTTTGCAACCATACATATTACAGAATTCTCTGAAGATCTCTGATTCAAAGGCTGTACCTTGGTCGGTGAGAACCTGTTCCGGATATCCATGGGGTCTACAAAAGTACGTTTGGAACGCTTTGGCTGCTGTTTTTGCTGTCAGATCTTTTACGGGTACTACTACCAAGAAGCGTGAATAATGGTCCACGATGGTCAAGGCATAGACATAGCCGGACCGGCTTGGTGTCAACTTCACATGGTCCATGGCTACAAGTTCAAGTGGTTGTTTGGTGATTATGGGCTGCAGTGGTGCTCTTTGGTTCTTTTGATCGTTTCTTCTGAGGTTGCACGGGCCACAATTTCTGCACCACTGTTCGATTGATTTTCTCATCCCGACCCAATAAAATCTTTCTCTTAGAAGTACTTCTAACTTTTTCCAACCGAAGTGACCAGCACCATTATGGTAAGCTTCGAGGACCATCTTCACATCTTGTTTAGGCACAATAATCTGCCAAACCAATTCATGTGTTTTCGGATTGGTGTATCTTCTACAGAGCTTCCCTTGATACAGGAACATTTTGCCTCTCTCTTTCCAGAGTTGATGCGTCTCTTCTGGGGCATCCTCATCGGGATATGCACTTTGCTCAGTCAACAGTTCTTTCACCAACTTCACAGCCGGATTGCTGTCTTGGGTGTCAGCCCATCTATGGTGTGCTAACGGATTAAAATTCACCTCTTGTTGTTTCTGATAGGTACTTGACTGATGATGTTTTGCCTTGGGACGATGGAAGGCTGGTAGTTCAATTTCTTCAAGCTCCCCCGTTTCCTCTTCTACATCTCTCAAGTGTGGCATCCGGGATAGGGCATCGGCATTTCCATTCTTGCGACCTGCTCGATACTTGATTATGAAGTTGTAATTAGATAACCGGGCTATCCATCGCTGTTCTAACGCACCTAATTTGGCTGTGTCCAGGTGGGTCAACGGATTGTTGTCAGTATAGACAATAAATTCTGCAGCGGCCAGATAGTGTTTGAAACGCTCGGTCACAGCCCAAACTACTGCCAGTAGTTCCAATTTGAAGGAGCTGTAATTTTCTGAATTTCTTTCAGTAGGCCGGAGCTTTCTACTTGCAAAGGCGATGACTTTCTCCCGACCTTCTTGCTTTTGTGACAGCACCGCTCCTAGTCCCACATTACTGGCATCGGTGTAGAGGATGAAAGGTTTATGGTAATCTGGGTATGCCAGAACCTCTTCTCCGGTTAGTGCCTTCTTTAGTTGTTCAAAGGAGTCTTCCCTTTCGTCGTTCCACTGAAAAGGAGGGTTTCGGTTTGAAGGTTTCTTCGTCTGCCCTACCAAGGTGTCTTGCAAGGGTGCTGCCAACTTGGTAAATCCTTTTATAAATCTGCGATAGTAACCCACCAATCCCAGGAATTGTCTCACTTCTTTTGCGCTGGTAGGTCTTGGCCAATCCCTTATGGCGCTTATTTTCTCGGGATCTGGTGCTACTCCCTCCGAACTCACGATGTGTCCCAGGTACTGTATCTTTGGCTTGAGAAGGTGACATTTGGATGGCTTGACTTTCATGCCATACCTGGATAAGGCTTCGAACACTTCTGCCAGGTCTATTAAGTGTTGTTCGTAAGTCTTTGAGTAGACGATCACATCATCTAGGTACAGGAGGACGGTCTCGAAGTTCTTGTGTCCGAGGCAGCATTCCATCAGCCGCTGGAAGGTACCGGATGCGTTGCAGAGTCCGAACGGCATGCGATTAAATTCACATAGACCCATTGGTGTGGTGAATGCCGTCTTTTCCTTATCTCTCTCAGCCACAGGGACTTGCCAATACCCGCTTGTTAAGTCTAAGGTGGAAAAATAATTAGCAGATTTCAAAGCAGTTAAGGACTCTTCTATCCTAGGCAAGGGGTAGGCGTCTTTATGGGTGATGTTATTAATCTTCCGGTAGTCTACGCACATTCTCATGGTTCCGTCCTTTTTTTTGACAATCACTAGAGGGGCCGCCCAGGGGCTACAGCTGTCTCTTATTACCCCGGCCTGTTTCATTTCCCTCAGCATATCTTTTGCACATTGATAGTGAGCGGGCGGTATGGGTCTATATCTTTCTTTTATTGGGGGATGGTCACCTGTGGGGATTGTGTGTTCTACCCCTTCTATCCGTCCGAAGTCCAATGGGTGTTTACTGAAGACTTGTTCATATTCCGTCACTAGCCTATACACCCCTTGTTTTTGATGGGTAGGTGTTGAATTTATGCCCACGTGTAGCTGTTGGCACCAATCCTCCATTTCTCCATCTGAGCCATTGCCTTCCACCTGACAGGTTGGTTCTAAGGGCTCAATGGTTGTGATGGCATTGTTGTCAACAGTATATAGCTTTGCCATTGTAGCATACCTTGGCAAAGTGACCTCTTCCTCTCCACAGTTCAAAAGTCGTACCGGCACTCGTCCCCGGTGTACCTCGACTATCCCTCGTGCTGTGAGTATAGTGGGCCTGCTGTCGGTGTACACTGGTTCTATTAAGGCTTGATAATCTCGTCCCTTAGTACCAATGGCTGCTCTACACCATACCAGCATTTCTGTTTTTGGTGGGATTACAATAGACGTTGGATCACTTACCCTCACACTGCCGATTTCTCCACCTGCAACTTCTACCTGTTGCCTTAACATCAATACTTTTATTTCCCTCCGGAGAACTCTCTGCTGGCAGGATTGGGCAGTTTCAGCAATTTGCTGTAAGACAGAAATGACTTCGGAAAAGCAGTTCTCTAACACATTCATTCCTATCAATACAGTTGGTTCACAGTTCCGCCGGTCAACATCAACAACAATTATACCCTGTTTCTTCAGTTCTACTTTACCAATCTTTATGGTCATCTCCCTGAATCCTAGTTTCGGTACCAACTTACCATTACTGGCCCATATATCTAGTTCAACATCAGAGGGCCCTTTATCAATATCTGCATCAGCCCAGTACCTCTTATAAAGGATATACGGTATAGATGAAATCTGGGAACCTGTGTCCAGCAAAGCGTTGAGGGGAATTCCGTCCAGTACGATCGGGATAATGGGTCGTCCTCCGATGTACCTGTCGTGCCAGGGTGTTGGGCCTTGAAAGTTCATTCCTGCGAAGCGGCCCGCATTCCCAGGGGATTCCCGTTTAAATCACAATCTCGTGCAAAGTGGCCTGGCTGCTGGCAACGGCGGCAAATGTGCTGTCCATCCGGTTGGTAGCGGTCGCGGGGTCGTCCTCTCCATGTCGGGTATCTCCGGGGTCTCATCCATGGAACATCCGCTCTACAGTTTGCCAACTCCATCTTGTGTCCTCTCATCTCCTGCATGGTTTTAGCCATTGAAGCAACAACATCAGCTAAAGAGTCAAGCTTTTGTTGAAGAGCCTCATTAGTACTGGGCCCCAGGGGCTTAGCAATGACCCCAGACATAGCTGATGTCACTGGCACTCCCTGTTGTTGAGGTGTCTCTGCCATGGGTTGCGCAGGATCCTGATCCCGAGGTGCCTCTGCCAGCTGGAGACATATAGCGCTCTCCTTTAATTGGGCAAATGTCAATTCAGGGTTCTTAAAAACAAGCATGCTCACATGCCCCCGGTGAGAAGGGGTGTAGAGTCCCTCAATAAATTGATCTCTTAGCAGTTTATCCGCTCCGGTGTTAAAAATGGGTTCAGCCAGTGTAAGTGATTTAAGGGCTTCCTGCAGGTTTAAGGCAAAGTCTCTCACGCCCTCATTAGCTTTTTGTTTGCAATTAAAGAATCGTATTTTAGCTTTGCTGCTGGCCGTGGTTTCAAATGTAGCTTTTAATCCAGCAAATATGCGTTCAACAGTGCCTTTTAGATCAGCTGCCCATGCTGTGACTTCTCGCTTAGCATGGCCACTTAACTGCATCATCAGGAGACTAACACGCTGAACTTCACCCACAGGGAACATGTCAAAATGGGCCAGCATCTTTTCTCTGAAATCGTCAAGGGTATTAGGCTCACCTTCATACATTGGAAGCCATGGGCCACCCGGGGTATATGGCATCAGCACCGGCATGATGGGCGCCACTCCTTGCACCGCTGCGCTGCCGGACTCTCTATTGACACTCTGTCTTTCAGCTGCATTAGCGTTGCCGGGTGCTGCGGCGTCTCCGTGCTGCGACATACTGTGCCCCCTTAGTTAATCCGGACCCTTCCGGTCCTCCGCTTCCGTCGGGATAGTGTAGATTCGTTCCGCTGTGCAGCAGGATCGATTTTCCCCTTGCTCTGATGTCAGAGCGCTCAGCTTGGTGCCGCCCACAATGACACGCCCCCTGCTGCTCCCACCCACCGCGCTCTGTAATGGCGGATTCTGAAGTTTTTCAGTTAGACTGGGGCTCAGGTGATGGCGTAGCTCAATTAACAGTCTCGTGCCTAACGGTTATGAAGTGATTACCTCAGGGGATGGCGGCCATCTTTACTCCATTATAACCAATGGGGAAAAGTCACTTTCAATAGTTTTCAATGGGGAATGGATTTTTCTTTAATAAAGTCAATTTTCAAGATTTTTCATCCCAGTTTTCACAGTTTTGGGCTCCAATCACGGCACACAATACCCGGTATACGGGCTGGCTAGATCCTGTTCGTGACGCCAATTGTGACGCCCAGGAGACCGGGATACCCAGCACCGGACCAATGGAGTCTGTCTCTTGAGGGGGATGTCACGGGTGGCTTGACCCGGTGCTGTGGCCTCAGGCAAAGCACAGTGTAAGGGGTATCATGAGGGGACAGGCACTTACTTGATCAGCAGCAGGTTCTCCCAGCGGTGACGATCCCGATCCTGGATAGATGGCTATTGTCCAAATGAAAGACTGAGGCACTGAAACGTTTAACCAGTTTACTTTAACATAAAAGGATTTACAACCAGTCCTGTCACCGGAGTCTGTATGGGAACTCTGAGTTACTTTGACCCTGCCGGGGTCTTCGCCTCTTATTGTGCGCAATTTCTGTGTGGCCCTGCTGCTGTATGTGAACTGGCTGCCGGCCCAATCTGTCCCCTCCGGGTCCTGGTTCGACGGGCAACCCGAGTCCTTTTATCGGTTTACCCCCTCTGGGAATACCGCTGAACTCTGTGTCTGTTGCTGCGTCCGGCCCTAGTGAAGCTGATATCACCTCACGTTTTTCCGGTTGCTGTATTATATATAATGAATACAGCCACGGATCCGGTATCCGTCTTTGCGCCTGTTCTGGGTAGTGATTAATGCTACCCGGTTCTCACAATGTCCTTTTTCTCTATCCCTCTTCTCCTCAGGCCGGTGATTTAGGCCTGGTAACAGTCACAGGGCTGTTAGAGATTCAACTGTATGACCTCTCACTTTCAGCTCCTTAGCCCAACTGCCATTTCTTCTCTCAGACCAGAATGGATCAAGGGGAGTCTCTGGAGCTCCCCCTTCTGGCCGGAGGTGGTAGTGCAGTCTTGCTATTTTAGTATTTGTACTTACTGTCAGTAACTATTTTTGTGGCAAATACCCCTAGGGGTGCCACAGATACAAGACCACCAATTGTGCGGTAAAAAGCACTAATATCAGGGTATAATATAAGGTAGTTCACATCTTAATAATGTAGCAAGGGTTGGGGTAGCCCCCTCACAGAATATAATGTAGCCCACTCATAAAATATAATGAGGTCCCCTCTCATAGAATATAATGCAGCATCCCACAAAATATAATGCAACACCCTCAGGTTTGACACAGTCCCCACCATAGAATATAATGTAGCACCACCATAGGGTATAATGCAGCCCCCCTCATTTAGTATAATGCAACCCACCACAGAATATAATGTAGTCCCCTGAGAGCATGCAGTTCCACCACAGAATATAATGCAGCCCCCCCATAGAGTATACTGTAGCCCCCTCATATAGTATGATGTAGCCCCCCATAATATTATGTAGTCCCCTGAGAGAATAATGCAGCCCCACCACAGAATATAATGCAGCCCCCCATAGAGTATACTGTAACCCCTCATATAGTATGATGTAGCCCCCCATAATATAATGTAGTGCCATGAGTATAATGCAGTCCCCCCACAGATTATAATGTAGCCCCCCAGGGTTGTATTTAGAGTTTCTGCTGCCCTAGGCACTTTTAGCGCTGCCTCCCCTTTTGGTGAGTATGACACTATCGGCAGTGACTTTGGCAAGAATCGCTGATGTGAAAGTCGCCTTTTGCAGCAGATCGGGCAGTTTTTCTGCATCTGCCGCGTAACGGATCATTTATGGCAACACTGCATTTTGCCTCATTCATTCCCTATGGGATTTGCGGCACTTGCCGTGATCTGGCAAATGTGGTACCATACCTCCCAACTTTTGAAGAAGGGAAGGAGGTATTAAGTTTGCGGCGCGCGTAGTGCGCCGCGGCAAATTTTAAACCACGCCTCTGATCAGACCCATTTCACAACTAGTCACACCCATATCCACGTCCCAACCGCAGCCATTTAGCACTGCTGATCACACTGTTTTATATACAATAATTATAAGCAAACAAAAATATGGCCACACATGATGCTCAATACTGTATAACGGCCACCACACATGATGCTCCATACTGTATAATGGCCATACATGATGCTGCATACTGTATAATGGCCACACACAGTTCTTCATACTGTATAATGGCCACACATGATGCTCCATAGTGTATAATGGCCACACATGATGCTCCATAGTGTATAATGGCCACACATTGCTCCATACTGTATAATGGCCAGACAGTGCTCCATACTGTATAATGACCACCCACACATAGTGCTCCATAGTGTATAACGGCCACACAGTTCTCCATAATGTATAATGATCCCACATAATGCTCAATACTGTATAATGACCACAAATATGCTCCATACTGTATAACAGCCACACATGATGCTCCATACTGTATAATGTCCATTGGCCACACATGATGCTCCATACTGTATAACGGCCACACATGATGCTCAATACTGTATAATGACCCCCCTCCTGTATGCAAAGCTCATCTCCCTCCTATCCCATATACATAGCTCATATTACCCCCTCCTGTATGCATGACTCATATCTCCCCATGTATGCATGGCTCATATTCCCCCCCCTATGCATGGCTCATATCCCCCTCCCTGTATGAATGGCTCATATTCCGCCCCTGTATGCATGGCTTATATTCCCCCCTGTATGCATGGCTTATATTCCCCCCTGTATGCAAAGCTCATATTCCGCCCCTGTATGCATGGTTCATAGTCCGCCCCTGTATGCATGGCTCATATTCCCCCCTGTATGCATGGCTCATAGTCCGCCCCTGTATGCATGGCTTATATTCCCCCCTGTATGCATGGCTCATATTCCCCCCTGTATGCATGGCTCATAGTCCGCCCCTGTATGCATGGCTCATATTCCCCCCTGTATGCATGGCTCATATTCCCCCCTGTATGCATGGCTTATATTCCCCCTGTATGCATGGCTCATATTCCCCCCTGAAGACACAAAAGAGAATAGTAAAACCAAAAACACTCAGTTTGAAAAAAATTGCAGTAATCCGCAAGTGCTAGTAAAAGATGTAAAAAACAGGGTATTTGGTTGATACGTTTTTTGCAAAAAATGTATACTAAGCTGCTCCACCAAACTTCACGGTATACCCATATCAGAGCAGTCCTAACTAATGTATGCAATCCCTATCTGATGTATTTAAAAACCTGATCATCTGTATATTACCTGTGTGAACAGGGTTCAGAGAGGAAAAATCCATGTGTGCATACAGAGTAGAACAGCTTTTGTGCAGATAGCCCAAAAGGAGTGGTGGAACTCCCCAGTCTTGTAGACACAAGAGAACAATTATGGAAACAGGAACACATGGGCTACTCGCACAGTGAACAGGTCTGTAGGAACATGCTCACACACCACCAAGAAACCTGAAGACACAAAAGAGAATAGCAAAACCAAAAACACTCAGTTTGAAAAAAAAGACTGGGGAGTTGTCCACCACTCCTCCTGGGCTATCTGCACAAAAGCTGTTCTACTCTGTATGCACACATGGATTTTTCCTCTCTGAACCCTGTTCACACAGGTAATATACAGATGATCAGGTTTTTAAATACATCAGATAGGGATTGCATACATTAGTTAGGACTGCTCTGATATGGGTATACCGTGAAGTTTGGTAGAGCAGCTTAGTATATATTTTTTGCAAAAAACGTATCAACCAAATACCCTGTTTTTTACATCTTTTACTAGCACTTGCGGATTACTGCAATTTTTTTCAAACTGAGTGTTTTTGGTTTTACTATTCTCTTTTGTGTCTTCAGGTTTCTTGTTGGTGTGTGAACATGTTCCTACAGACTTGTTCACTGCGCAGGTAGCCCATGTGTTCCTGTTTTCATATTCCCCCTGTATGCATGGCTTATATTCTCCCCCCTATGCATGGCTCATATTCCCCCCGGTATGCATGGCTCATATTCCCCCCGGTATGCATGGCTCATATTCCGCCCCTGTATGCATGGCTCATATTCCCCCTGTATGCATGGCTTATATTCCCCCGGTATGCATGGCTTATATTCTCCCCCCTATGTATGGCTTATATTCCGCCCCTGTATGCATGGCTCATATTCCCCCTGTATGCATGGCTTATATTCCCCCCTGCATGGCTTATATTCCCCCCTGTATGCATGGCTTATATTCCCCCCTGTATGGCTTATATTCACCCCTGTATGCAGGCTTATCTCTCCGCACCCGCACCCGCTCCTGCTCGGCACGCCGGCTTATGTCCTCCTTCATCCCCCCCGTCCCCTCGTCCCTCATACTCACCTGTCCCACTGCACGGCCGTGCCGACATCCCTCGCGCTCTGTCCCGACTCCAGGCGGTGGCGCCGGCGCAGCACCTTCTTCCTGCTTGAGCGGTCATGTGACACCGTTCATTAAGATCATGAATATGCGCATATTCATGATCTTAATGAGCGGTGTCACATGACAGCTCGTTCAGGACGAGCTGCAGTGCAGACGCCGAGACCATCGTTGGAGCAGGCAGGGTGAGTATTCAAGGCGGGCGGCGGTGGGGGAGGGGGCCATGGAGCGGGGGGAGGCCCTGCCAGCAGGTGTCAGTGCCAGGGCCCACCGGAGGATCCTCCGATTCCCCGGTGGGCCAGTCCGAGCCTGCCGATACCCCATGTGCGAGGGAAAACCACTGTTTGGGCGCACAGCAGGGATTGGAAGGGAAGGAGTGTCATTTCACTTTTTGACTGTAAAATTTGCTGGCATTATTAGCGCACACCATGTTACGCTTTGAGAGCCCGATGTGACTAAACAGTGGTGATTGTCCTTGACTTCCATGGGCTCCATTGAAATACAATACAGCACAACACAGGCAGCAAAAAAAATGCAGAATGGATTTCAACAAAGGTCTCTGGGCCCAGTTTACTTCTCCAGGTTCTACAGGTTCGGTTCACTCATCCCTAGTCCCAAAGTACGGATTCTGTTCTTAGGAGTTGTCATTCCACTGTGCTAACAATAATTCTACTCTCATTGTGGTGTGTCTGGGTCTAGAGACCCTTATTCCACTCTCTTTGTGGTGTGTCTGGGCCTAGAGACCCATATTCCACTCTCATTGTGGTGTGTTTGGACCTAGAGACCATTATTCAACTCTCATTGTGGTGTGTCTGGGCCTAGAGACCCTTATTCCACTCTCATTGTGGTGTGTCTGGGTCTAGAGACCCTTATTCCACTCTCATTGTGGTGTGTCTGGGCCTAAAGACCCTTATTCCACTCTCATTGTGGTGTGTCTGGGCCTAAAGACCCTTATTCCACTCTCATTGTGATGTGTCTGGGCCTAAAGACCCTTATTCCACTCTCATTGTGGTGTGTCTGGGCCTAGAGACCATTATTCCACTCTCATTGTGGTGTGTCTGGGCCTAGAGACCATTATTCCACTCTCACTGTGGTGTGTCTGGGCCTAGAGACCCTTATTCCTCTCTCATTGTGGTGTGTCTGGGCCTAGAGACCCTTATTCAACTTTCACTGTGGTGTGTATGGGCCTAGAGATCCTTATTCCACTCTCATTGTGGTGTGTCTGGGCCTAGAGACCATTATTCCACTCTTACTGTGGTGTGTCTGGGCCTAGAGACCCTTATTCCACTCTCATTGTGGTGTGTCTGGGCCTAGAGACCTTTATTCCACTCTCATTGTGGTATGTCTGGGCCTAGAGACCCTTATTCCACTCTCATTGTGGTGTGTCTGGGCCTAGAGACCATTATTCCACTCTCACTGTGGTGTGTCTGGGCCTAGAGACCCTAATTCATCTCTCATTGTGGTATGTCTGGGCCTAGAGACCCTTATCCCACTCTCATTTTGGTGTGTCTGGGCCTAGAGACCCTTATTCTACACTCATTGTGGTGTGTCTGGGCCTAGATACCCTTATTTCACTCTCAGTGTGCTGTGTATGGGACTAGAGACACTTATTCAAATCCACTCTGTATTTCCTTCCATCCTATGCCTGCACCTGCAGTATATGTGTATGATACATAACTATGTAGGATCTGTTCACTCTTCACTCTTACACAAAACTCCAAAAATGGGCCAGACAAAAGTATTGGCACCCCCAGCCGAATACTTGGTTGCACAACCTTTAGCCAAAATAACTGCGACCAACCGCTTCCGGTAACCATCAATGAGTTTCTTACAATGCTCTGCTGGAATTTTAGACCATTCTTCTTTGGCAAACTGCTCCAGGTCCCTGATATTTGAAGGGTGCCTTCTCCAAACTGCCATTTTTAGATCTCTCCACAGGTGTTCTATGGGATTCAGGTCTGGACTCATTGCTGGCCACCTTAGAAGTCTCCAGTGCTTTCTCTCAAACCATTTTCTAGTGCTTTTTGAAGTATGTTTTGGGTCATTGTCCTGCTGGAAGACCCATGACCCCTGAGGGAGACCCAGCTTTCTCACACTGGGCCCTACATTATGCTGCAAAATTTGTTGGTAGTCTTCAGACTTCATAATGCCATGCACACGGTCAAGCAGTCCAGTGCCAGAGACAGCAAAGCAACCCCAAAACATCAGGGAACCTCCGCCATGTTTGACTGTAGGGACCATGTTCTTTTCTTTTAATGCCTTTTTTCTCCTGTAAACTCTATGTTGATGCCTTTGCCCAAAAAGCTCTACTTTTGTCTCATCTGACCTGAGAACATTCTTCCAAAACGTTTTAGGCTTTTTCAGGTAAGTTTTGGCAAACTCCAGCCTGGCTTTTTTATGTCTCGGGGTAAGAAGTGGGGTCTTCCTGGGTCTCCTACCATACAGTCCCTTTTCATTCAAACGCCGACGGATAGTACGGGTTGACACTGTTGTACCCTCGGACTGCAGGGCAGCTTGAACATGTTTTGATGTTAGTCGAGGTTCTTTATCCACACAATCATGCGTTGAAATCTCTTGTCAATTTTTCTTTTCCGTCCACATCTAGGGAGGTTAGCCACAGTGCCATGGGCTTTAAACTTCTTGACACACGCACGGTAAACACAGGAACATTCAGGTCTTTAGAGATGGACTTGTAGCCTTGAGATTGCTCATGCTTCCTCACAATTTGGCTTCTCAAGTCCTCAGACAGTTCTTTGGTCCTCTTTCTTTTCTCCATGCTCAATGTGGTACACACAAGGACACAGGAAAGAGGGTTGAGTCAACTTTAATCCATGTCAACTGGCTGCAAGTGTGATTTATTTATTGCCAACACCTGTTAGGTGCCACAGGTAAGTTACAGGTGCTGTTAATTACACAAATTAAAGAAGCATCACATGATTTTTCAAACAGTGCCAATACTTTTGTCCACCCCCTTTTTATGTTTGCTGTGGAATCATATCCAATTTGGCTTTACAACAATTCTTTTTGTGTTTTTTCATTTACGACAAATTAAATGAAGATAATAATACCAAATAATTTGTGTTTGCAATCATTTTCAGGAAGAAAATGAGTATTATCTGACAGAATTGCAGGGGTGTCAATACTTTTAGCCATGACTGTGTATATATAGATTTATATATATATATATATATATATACCCACAATACTCACTTCTCCTCCTCATTCCACTGCTAATCCTGGCTCCGGTATCAACAGCTGCACTGCAGTCTGCCTGGCACACAGGGGGTACGCGATGAAGTGACGTCATCGTGCGCTGGCTGTGTCAGAGGCAGAGGGGAATGATGGGAGAGGGAGCGTCCATTATTGCTGTTAGTTTAATGTGGTGCACACTGGGGGACGGTGCCGACACTGTCCCCCTGACTTACGGGTCTCATTGTGGCCGCATGGGTTGGGGCCCCTGATGGAGCGGGGGCCCTTGTCTGCCAGTCCTGATAGCTCGCTATTAAACTGAAATGAATATTCACTGCTCTCCACGCCCATGGGCATGGGGAACAGTGAATATTAATTTCTCTTTAGCAGCGGGCACAGTCTTTAGCTGGGCAGCCGGCTCCTGCCTCTTATGACCCGCTGCTGCTCCTCTGGCCTCGGGCAGGCCCCCTGACTCATGGCCCCCATAACAGCTGCGTGGTGTACCGCTATTAGTGACATGCCACTGGCTGGGGTCCCCTGGAGCAGTGGGGGCCCTAGACAGCTGCCAGTCCTGTATGCCAGCAGGAACACATGGGCCACTTGCACAGTGAGCAAGTCTGTAGGAACATGTTCACACACCACCAAGAAACTTGAAGACACAAAAGAGCATAGTAAAACCAAAAATGCTCAGTTTCAAAAAATCACAGTAATCCGCAAGTGCTAGTAAAAAGATGTAAAAAACAGGGTATTTGGTTGATACGTTTTTTGCAAAAAATGTATACTAAGCTGCTCCACCAAACGTCAAGGTATACCCATATAGAGCAGTCCTAACTGATGTATGCAATCCCTAACTGATGGATTTAAAAACCTGATTATCTGTATATTACCTGCACAAAAGCTGTTCCACTCGGCGTGTCCACATGGACATTTCCTCTCTGAGCCCTGTATGCCAGCAGATGTCAGTGCTTGGTCCCACCGGAGAATCCTCTGGTTCTCCGGTGGGCCAGTCTGACCCTGGAGTATTGGCATACTCAGGAGAAAATGTGCAACATCTTTTGTGGTCCATTTTCTCTTTTTATCCTTGTGAAAATAAAAAAATTTGGGCTGAAAAATCTTTTTTGTGACTAAAAAGTTAAATGTACATTTTTCCTTCCACATTGCTTCAGCTCCTGTGAAATCCCTGAAGGGTTAACAAACTTATTGAATGTGGTTTTGAGCACCCTGAGGGGTACAGTTTCTAGAATGGTGTTACTTTTGGGTGTTTTCTGTCAAAGTGACTTCAAATGTGATTTGGTCCCTAGTCAACTTTCTACCCTCATAACTTCCTACAAAAAAAAGTTGGTTCCAAAATTGTGCTGATGTAAAGTAGACATGTGGGAAATAGTATTTATTAAGTATTTTGTGTGACATAATCGTCTGATTTAAGGGCATGAAAATTCAAATTTCAAAAATTGCTAAATTTTCGTCAAATTTCTGATGTTTTTCACAAATAAATGCAAGTCATATTGAAGAAATTTGACCACTGTTATAAAGTACAATATGTCACAAGAAAACCTTCTCAGAAACAGTGAGATCCATTGAAGCGTTCCAGAGTTATGGCCTCATAAAGTGACAGTGGTCAGAATTGAAAAAAATGGTCTGGTCAGGAAGGTGAAAACAGGCTTCGGGGTGAAGGGGTTAAATCATGTCTATTGAATGAAAATAACTCTTTGAATTACATTTTTGTGAAGGTTCAAATGTATACATTATTTTGTTTTCATTTTAACACAGTTATTGTTAATACGAAAAAAAATTCTAGTTTGAATTGCAGTTTTCACTTTGTCCACTAGGTGTCAGTATAATCAGCATTGACATTTAACACCAACAGTGAGCTACAACTCTTAGATTGCAGCATCCTTTGGTGTGGTAACTGATCAGAGATTGGCATCTAAATAGTTAAATTGTAGTGACTAACTGTAGCTTGATGTAAGTGGGCTGTATGAGCCCACTCCATACAACCTCACCCGACATAGAGCACACTATTATGTCCTATGTTTGGTGACATTACAATGTAGCATGAAAATTAAATAGAACAGAGCAGTTTATTTAGTTTTTACGCTGCTCCCTACCAGAGTGACCATTGGGAGGTTTTTGGAACTTTTTTAAAAGTAGCAATTTATATATCTGGCGGCTTAGATCTATTTGCGGAGCTAAGTGTGATCACTTTGCCACCCACATTACATATCATGAGAGCTCATTTGCTCAGGTCTCTGTTCTTCTTACAGAAGCCAACACCCTGTTACCAAACCAGCTCTTGGGGTTCTATGTCTTTACTCAGGCAGCAGCTCATGCTGTCAACCTGCACTCCATAGATTGGGGTCTCTATTACAAATATAACTCTGCCTGCAGCAAATCAAGATTTACTACTACCTATATTTCCAATAATACCACTACATAAGATCTAAGAATATTAATATTGATATATATTAGACAAATACAACCAGACCATTACCAAATATCAACAGCACATACAATAATAATAATAATAATAATTTTTATTTATATAGCGCCAACAAATTCCGCAGCACTTTACAATAAGCGGGGACATGTACAGACAATAAATTCAGTACAAGTTAAGACAATTTAAACAGTGACATTAGGGGTGAGGTCCCTGCTTACAAGCTTACAATCTACAAGGAAATGGGGGGACACAATAGGTGAAAAGTGCTTGTTATTTCAGGTCCGGCAATTATAATAAATAGGGATTTTCATATAAAGCTGCATGATCCAGTCATCAGCCCGTGTGTTTAAAGGGAACCTGTCACCTGAATTTGGCGGGACTGGTTTTGGGTCATATGGGCGGAGTTTTCGGGTGTTTGATTCACCCTTTCCTTACCCACTGGCTGCATGCTGGCTGCAATATTGGATTGAAGTTCATTCTCTGTCCTCCATAGTACACGCCTGCGCAAGGCAAGATTGCTTTGCGCAGGCGTGTACTATGGAGGACAGAGAATGAACTTCAATCCAATATTGCAGCAAGCATGCAGCCAGCGGGTAAGGAAAGGGTGAATCAAACACCTGAAAACTCCGCCCATATGACCCAAAACCAGTCCCGCCAAATTCAGGTGACAGAGTCCCTTTAAGTGCAATAGTCAAGTATCAAGTGCAGTTATCATGTGTATAGAGGGCGTGGAGACAGATGAATAGTAGGGTGCAGATTCACATGCAGATAATATTTGGAAGGAGGGAACAGGACAAAGTTAGTTTACTGAGTAGTTGATGTGGTAGGCTTGTTTGAAGAGATGGGTTTTTAAAGCGCGCTTGAATAGGTCGGGGCTAGGTATCATTCCAGAGGCTGGCGCAGCACGAGAGAAGTCTTGGAGACGGAGGTGCGAGGTTCGGATTATGGGGATTGTTAGTCTTAGGTCATTTGTAGAATGGAGTTCATTTCAAAAACCTGACCTGCACATCCAAACATAGACTGAGTGTGAACAGGTGCTGAACCCAGAGTCGCCAACTCGTATATAGTTAAATAAATAGGGCAGCACACTGCAGCGCCAAAACATGCAAACTTGAAAAAACGAAATTTGAACTGCATTACTGCACTAGAAATATGAAAAATGAGAGCTTTTAGCGCACAAAAATGGCCAATTTTATGTGTACCTCGTAGCCACGTTAAGGCATCTCTCTTATACGAGGTCCTACGTTTGACCTACCTCACTGAGAATAAACGTCTCCATCTGAATGGGTACATGTAAAAACCTCTTCTTGGACTCAAATTCTCTCTCTATGTGGAGGGGTATTGGACCTACTATAATTAAAACACCTGAAGCTAGGAGGCGGGGAGTGCACGATCAGAAGGCTAGAGAATACATTTCAAAAACCTGACCTGCACATCCAAACATAGACTGAGTGTGAACAGGTGCTGAACCCAGAGTCGCCAACTCGTATATAGTTAAATAAATAGGGCAGCACACTGCAGCGCCAAAACATGCAAACTTGAAAAAACGAAATTTGAACTGCATTACTGCACTAGAAATATGAAAAATGAGAGCTTTTAGCGCACAAAAATGGCCAATTTTATGTGTACCTCGTAGCCACGTTAAGGCATCTCTCTTATACGAGGTCCTACGTTTGACCTACCTCACTGAGAATAAACGTCTCCATCTGAATGGGTACATGTAAAAACCTCTTCTTGGACTCAAATTCTCTCTCTATGTGGAGGGGTATTGGACCTACTATAATTAAAACACCTGAAGCTAGGAGGCGGGGAGTGCACGATCAGAAGGCTAGAGAATACATTTCAAAAACCTGACCTGCACATCCAAACATAGACTGAGTGTGAACAGGTGCTGAACCCAGAGTCGCCAACTCGTATATAGTTAAATAAATAGGGCAGCACACTGCAGCGCCAAAACATGCAAACTTGAAAAAACGAAATTTGAACTGCATTACTGCACTAGAAATATGAAAAATGAGAGCTTTTAGTGCACAAAAATGGCCAATTTTATGTGTACCTCGTAGCCACGTTAAGGCATCTCTCTTATACGAGGTCCTACGTTTGACCTACCTCACTGAGAATAAACGTCTCCATCTGAATGGGTACATGTAAAAACCTCTTCTTGGACTCAAATTCTCTCTCTATGTGGAGGGGTATTGGACCTACTATAATTAAAACACCTGAAGCTAGGAGGCGGGGAGTGCACGATCAGAAGGCTAGAGAATACATTTCAAAAACCTGACCTGCACATCCAAACATAGACTGAGTGTGAACAGGTGCTGAACCCAGAGTCGCCAACTCGTATATAGTTAAATAAATAGGGCAGCACACTGCAGCGCCAAAACATGCAAACTTGAAAAAACGAAATTTGAACTGCATTACTGCACTAGAAATATGAAAAATGAGAGCTTTTAGCGCACAAAAATGGCCAATTTTATGTGTACCTCGTAGCCACGTTAAGGCATCTCTCTTATACGAGGTCCTACGTTTGACCTACCTCACTGAGAATAAACGTCTCCATCTGAATGGGTACATGTAAAAACCTCTTCTTGGACTCAAATTCTCTCTCTATGTGGAGGGGTATTGGACCTACTATAATTAAAACACCTGAAGCTAGGAGGCGGGGAGTGCACGATCAGAAGGCTAGAGAATATATTTCAAAAACCTGACCTGCACATCCAAACATAGACTGAGTGTGAACAGGTGCTGAACCCAGAGTCGCCAACTCGTATATAGTTAAATAAATAGGGCAGCACACTGCAGCGCCAAAACATGCAAACTTGAAAAAACGAAATTTGAACTGCATTACTGCACTAGAAATATGAAAAATGAGAGCTTTTAGCGCACAAAAATGGCCAATTTTATGTGTACCTCGTAGCCACGTTAAGGCATCTCTCTTATACGAGGTCCTACGTTTGACCTACCTCACTGAGAATAAACGTCTCCATCTGAATGGGTACATGTAAAAACCTCTTCTTGGACTCAAATTCTCTCTCTATGTGGAGGGGTATTGGACCTACTATAATTAAAACACCTGAAGCTAGGAGGCGGGGAGTGCACGATCAGAAGGCTAGAGAATACATTTCAAAAACCTGACCTGCACATCCAAACATAGACTGAGTGTGAACAGGTGCTGAACCCAGAGTCGCCAACTCGTATATAGTTAAATAAATAGGGCAGCACACTGCAGCGCCAAAACATGCAAACTTGAAAAAACGAAATTTGAACTGCATTACTGCACTAGAAATATGAAAAATGAGAGCTTTTAGCGCACAAAAATGGCCAATTTTATGTGTACCTCGTAGCCACGTTAAGGCATCTCTCTTATACGAGGTCCTACGTTTGACCTACCTCACTGAGAATAAACGTCTCCATCTGAATGGGTACATGTAAAAACCTCTTCTTGGACTCAAATTCTCTCTCTATGTGGAGGGGTATTGGACCTACTATAATTAAAACACCTGAAGCTAGGAGGCGGGGAGTGCACGATCAGAAGGCTAGAGAATACATTTCAAAAACCTGACCTGCACATCCAAACATAGACTGAGTGTGAACAGGTGCTGAACCCAGAGTCGCCAACTCGTATATAGTTAAATAAATAGGGCAGCACACTGCAGCGCCAAAACATGCAAACTTGAAAAAACGAAATTTGAACTGCATTACTGCACTAGAAATATGAAAAATGAGAGCTTTTAGCGCACAAAAATGGCCAATTTTATGTGTACCTCGTAGCCACGTTAAGGCATCTCTCTTATACGAGGTCCTACGTTTGACCTACCTCACTGAGAATAAACGTCTCCATCTGAATGGGTACATGTAAAAACCTCTTCTTGGACTCAAATTCTCTCTCTATGTGGAGGGGTATTGGACCTACTATAATTAAAACACCTGAAGCTAGGAGGCGGGGAGTGCACGATCAGAAGGCTAGAGAATACATTTCAAAAACCTGACCTGCACATCCAAATATAGACTGAGTGTGAACAGGTGCTGAACCCAGAGTCGCCAACTCGTATATAGTTAAATAAATAGGGCAGCACACTGCAGCGCCAAAACATGCAAACTTGAAAAAACGAAATTTGAACTGCATTACTGCACTAGAAATATGAAAAATGAGAGCTTTTAGCGCACAAAAATGGCCAATTTTATGTGTACCTCGTAGCCACGTTAAGGCATCTCTCTTATACGAGGTCCTACGTTTGACCTACCTCACTGAGAATAAACGTCTCCATCTGAATGGGTACATGTAAAAACCTCTTCTTGGACTCAAATTCTCTCTCTATGTGGAGGGGTATTGGACCTACTATAATTAAAACACCTGAAGCTAGGAGGCGGGGAGTGCACGATCAGAAGGCTAGAGAATACATTTCAAAAACCTGACCTGCACATCCAAACATAGACTGAGTGTGAACAGGTGCTGAACCCAGAGTCGCCAACTCGTATATAGTTAAATAAATAGGGCAGCACACTGCAGCGCCAAAACATGCAAACTTGAAAAAACGAAATTTGAACTGCATTACTGCACTAGAAATATGAAAAATGAGAGCTTTTAGCGCACAAAAATGGCCAATTTTATGTGTACCTCGTAGCCACGTTAAGGCATCTCTCTTATACGAGGTCCTACGTTTGACCTACCTCACTGAGAATAAACGTCTCCATCTGAATGGGTACATGTAAAAACCTCTTCTTGGACTCAAATTCTCTCTCTATGTGGAGGGGTATTGGACCTACTATAATTAAAACACCTGAAGCTAGGAGGCGGGGAGTGCACGATCAGAAGGCTAGAGAATACATTTCAAAAACCTGACCTGCACATCCAAACATAGACTGAGTGGAAGAGGTTTTTACATGTACCCATTCAGATGGAGACGTTTATTCTCAGTGAGATAGGTCAAACGTAAGACCTCGTATAAGAGAGATGCCTTAACGTGGCTACGAGGTACACATAAAATTGGCCATTTTTGTGTGCTAAAAGCTCTCATTTTTCATATTTCTAGTGCAGTAATGCAGTTCAAATTTCGTTTTTTCAAGTTTGCATGTTTTGGCGCTGCAGTGTGCTGCCCTATTTATTTAACTACCGTATATACTCGAGTATAAGCCGACCCGAGTATAAGCCGACCCCCCTAATTTTGCCACAAAAAACTGGGAAAACTTATTGACTCGAGTATAAGCCTAGGGTGGAAATGCAGCATTTACCGGTGAATTTCAAAAATAAAAATAGATCATTATTTCCCCATAGCTGTGCCATATAGTGCTCTGCACCGTTCATATTTCCCCATAGGTGTGAACCATATAGTGCTCTGCACCGTTCATTGTGCCCCCTAGCTGTGCCATATACGGTGCTCTGCACCGTTCATTGTGCCCCATAGATGTGCCATATACGGTGCTCTGCACCTTTCACTGTGCCCCATAGCTGTGCCATATACGGTGCTCTGCACCGTTCACTGTGCCCCATAGATGTGCCATATACGGTGCTCTGCACCGTTCACTGTGCCCCATAGCTGTGCTGTGCCATATACGGTGCTCTGCACCGTTCACTGTGCCCCATAGCTGTGCCATATACGGTGCTCTGCACCGTTCACTGTGCCCCATAGCTGTGCTGTGCCATATACGGTGCTCTGCACCGTTCACTGTGCCCCATACATAGCTGTGCTGTGCCATATACGGTGCTCTGCACCGTTCACTGTGCCCCATAGCTGTGCTGTGCCATATACGGTGCTCTGCACCGTTCACTGTGCCCCATAGCTGTGCTGTGCCATATACGGTGCTCTGCACCGTTCACTGTGCCCCATAGCTGTGCTGTGCCATATACGGTGCTCTGCACCGTTCACTGTGCCCCATAGCTGTGCCTTATACGGTGCTCTGCACCGTTCACTGTGCCCCATAGCTGTGCTGTGCCATATACGGTGCTCTGCACCGTTCACTGTGCCCCATAGATGCTCCACATTAATCTGTGCTGCCGCCGCTGCCGCAATAAAGAAAAAAAAACACATACTCACCTCCCTTGATTGCAGCTCCCGGCGTCTCGTTCCGGCGCCTCCATCTTCCCGGCGTCTCTGCTCTGACTGATCAGGCAGAGGGCGCCGCGCACACTGTATGCGTCATCGCGCCCTCTGCCTGAACAGTCAGAGAGCAGAGACGCCGGGAAGATGGAGGCGCCGGCCGGGAAGATGGATCGGCGCCCGGCGGCTGGAACGAGGACAGGTGAATATGCTATACTCACCTAGTCCTGGCGATCCTCGCGCTGTCCCCTCCTGTCTTCGGTGCCGCAGCTTCTTTCTCTATCAGCGGTCACCGTTACCGCTGATTAGAGAAATGAATAAGCGGCTCCGCCCCTATGGGAGGTGGAGCCGCTTATTCATTTCTGTAATGAGCGGTCCCACGTGACCGCTGAAGAGAGGAAGAAACTGCAGCGCCGAAGCCCGTGGGACGGCAGGGACAGCGCGAGGATCGCTGGGACTAGGTAAGTATACCCCAGCGCCCTCACCCCCTCACCTGCCGACCCCACCGCTACCGTGACTCGAGTATAAGCCGAGGGGGGCACTTTCAGCCCAAAAATTTGGGCTGAAAATCTCGGCTTATACTCGAGTATATACGGTATATACGAGTTGGCGACTCTGGGTTCAGCACCTGTTCACACTCAGTCTATGTTTGGATGTGCAGGTCAGGTTTTTGAAATGTATTCTCTAGCCTTCTGATCGTGCACTCCCCGCCTCCTAGCTTCAGGTGTTTTAATTATAGTAGGTCCAATACCCCTCCACATAGAGAGAGAATTTGAGTCCAAGAAGAGGTTTTTACATGTACCCATTCAGATGGAGACGTTTATTCTCAGTAAGGTAGGTCAAACGTAGGACCTCGTATAAGAGAGATGCCTTAACGTGGCTACGAGGTACACATAAAATTGGCCATTTTTGTGCGCTAAAAGCTCTCATTTTTCATATTTCTAGTGCAGTAATGCAGTTCAAATTTCGTTTTTTCAAGTTTGCATGTTTTGGCGCTGCAGTGTGCTGCCCTATTTATTTAACTATATACGAGTTGGCGACTCTGGGTTCAGCACCTGTTCACACTCAGTCTATGTTTGGATGTGCAGGTCAGGTTTTTGAAATGTATTCTCTAGCCTTCTGATCGTGCACTCCCCGCCTCCTAGCTTCAGGTGTTTTAATTATAGTAGGTCCAATACCCCTCCACATAGAGAGAGAATTTGAGTCCAAGAAGAGGTTTTTACATGTACCCATTCAGATGGAGACGTTTATTCTCAGTAAGGTAGGTCAAACGTAGGACCTTGTATAAGAGAGATGCCTTAACGTGGCTACGAGGTACACATAAAATTGGCCATTTTTGAGCGCTAAAAGCTCTCATTTTTCATATTTCTAGTGCAGAAAGGCAGTTCAAATTTGGTTTTTTCAAATTTGCATGTTTTGGCGCTGCAGTGTGCTGCCCTATTTATTTAACTATATACGAGTTGGCGACTCTGGGTTCAGCACCTGTTCACACTCAGTCTATGTTTGGATGTGCAGATCAGGTTTTTGATATGTATTCTCTAGCCTTCTGATCGTGCACTCACCGCCTCCTAGCTTCAGGTGTTTTAATTATAGTAGGTCCAATACCCCTCCACATAGAGAGAGAATTTGAGTCCAAGAAGAGGTTTTTACATGTACCCATTCAGATGGAGACGTTTATTCTCAGTAAGGTAGGTCAAACGTAGGACCTCGTATAAGAGAGATGCCTTAACGTGGCTACGAGGTACACATAAAATTGGCCATTTTTGTGCGCTAAAAGCTCTCATTTTTCATATTTCTAGTGCAGTAATGCAGTTCAAATTTCGTTTTTTCAAGTTTGCATGTTTTGGCGCTGCAGTGTGCTGCCCTATTTATTTAACTATATACGAGTTGGCGACTCTGGGTTCAGCACCTGTTCACACTCAGTCTATGTTTGGATGTGCAGGTCAGGTTTTTGAAATGTATTCTCTAGCCTTCTGATCGTGCACTCCCCGCCTCCTAGCTTCAGGTGTTTTAATTATAGTAGGTCCAATACCCCTCCACATAGAGAGAGAATTTGAGTCCAAGAAGAGGTTTTTACATGTACCCATTCAGATGGAGACGTTTATTCTCAGTAAGGTAGGTCAAACGTAGGACCTCGTATAAGAGAGATGCCTTAACGTGGCTACGAGGTACACATAAAATTGGCCATTTTTGTGCGCTAAAAGCTCTCATTTTTCATATTTCTAGTGCAGTAATGCAGTTCAAATTTCGTTTTTTCAAGTTTGCATGTTTTGGCGCTGCAGTGTGCTGCCCTATTTATTTAACTATATACGAGTTGGCGACTCTGGGTTCAGCACCTGTTCACACTCAGTCTATGTTTGGATGTGCAGGTCAGGTTTTTGAAATGTATTCTCTAGCCTTCTGATCGTGCACTCCCCGCCTCCTAGCTTCAGGTGTTTTAATTATAGTAGGTCCAATACCCCTCCACATAGAGAGAGAATTTGAGTCCAAGAAGAGGTTTTTACATGTACCCATTCAGATGGAGACGTTTATTCTCAGTGAGGTAGGTCAAACGTAGGACCTCGTATAAGAGAGATGCCTTAATGTGGCTACGAGGTACACATAAAATTGGCCATTTTTGTGCGCTAAAAGCTCTCATTTTTCATATTTCTAGTGCAGTAATGCAGTTCAAATTTCGTTTTTTCAAGTTTGCATGTTTTGGCGCTGCAGTGTGCTGCCCTATTTATTTAACTATATACGAGTTGGCGACTCTGGGTTCAGCACCTGTTCACACTCAGTCTATGTTTGGATGTGCAGGTCAGGTTTTTGAAATGTATTCTCTAGCCTTCTGATCGTGCACTCCCCGCCTCCTAGCTTCAGGTGTTTTAATTATAGTAGGTCCAATACCCCTCCACATAGAGAGAGAATTTGAGTCCAAGAAGAGGTTTTTACATGTACCCATTCAGATGGAGACGTTTATTCTCAGTGAGGTAGGTCAAACGTAGGACCTCGTATAAGAGAGATGCCTTAACGTGGCTACGAGGTACACATAAAATTGGCCATTTTTGTGCGCTAAAAGCTCTCATTTTTCATATTTCTAGTGCAGTAATGCAGTTCAAATTTCGTTTTTTCAAGTTTGCATGTTTTGGCGCTGCAGTGTGCTGCCCTATTTATTTAACTATATACGAGTTGGCGACTCTGGGTTCAGCACCTGTTCACACTCAGTCTATGTTTGGATGTGCAGGTCAGGTTTTTGAAATGTATTCTCTAGCCTTCTGATCGTGCACTCCCCGCCTCCTAGCTTCAGGTGTTTTAATTATAGTAGGTCCAATACCCCTCCACATAGAGAGAGAATTTGAGTCCAAGAAGAGGTTTTTACATGTACCCATTCAGATGGAGACGTTTATTCTCAGTGAGGTAGGTCAAACGTAGGACCTCGTATAAGAGAGATGCCTTAACGTGGCTACGAGGTACACATAAAATTGGCCATTTTTGTGCGCTAAAAGCTCTCATTTTTCATATTTCTAGTGCAGTAATGCAGTTCAAATTTCGTTTTTTCAAGTTTGCATGTTTTGGCGCTGCAGTGTGCTGCCC
The DNA here is from genome assembly GCF_032444005.1 of Ranitomeya imitator. NCBI lineage: Eukaryota > Metazoa > Chordata > Amphibia > Anura > Dendrobatidae > Ranitomeya > Ranitomeya imitator. The sequence continues at coordinate 277,621,741 of NC_091285.1, read as the reverse complement.
TATTTATTTAACTATATACGAGTTGGCGACTCTGGGTTCAGCACCTGTTCACACTCAGTCTATGTTTGGATGTGCAGGTCAGGTTTTTGAAATGTATTCTCTAGCCTTCTGATCGTGCACTCCCCGCCTCCTAGCTTCAGGTGTTTTAATTATAGTAGGTCCAATACCCCTCCACATAGAGAGAGAATTTGAGTCCAAGAAGAGGTTTTTACATGTACCCATTCAGATGGAGACGTTTATTCTCAGTGAGGTAGGTCAAACGTAGGACCTCGTATAAGAGAGATGCCTTAACGTGGCTACGAGGTACACATAAAATTGGCCATTTTTGTGCGCTAAAAGCTCTCATTTTTCATATTTCTAGTGCAGTAATGCAGTTCAAATTTCGTTTTTTCAAGTTTGCATGTTTTGGCGCTGCAGTGTGCTGCCCTATTTATTTAACTATATACGAGTTGGCGACTCTGGGTTCAGCACCTGTTCACACTCAGTCTATGTTTGGATGTGCAGGTCAGGTTTTTGAAATGTATTCTCTAGCCTTCTGATCGTGCACTCCCCGCCTCCTAGCTTCAGGTGTTTTAATTATAGTAGGTCCAATACCCCTCCACATAGAGAGAGAATTTGAGTCCAAGAAGAGGTTTTTACATGTACCCATTCAGATGGAGACGTTTATTCTCAGTGAGGTAGGTCAAACGTAGGACCTCGTATAAGAGAGATGCCTTAACGTGGCTACGAGGTACACATAAAATTGGCCATTTTTGTGCGCTAAAAGCTCTCATTTTTCATATTTCTAGTGCAGTAATGCAGTTCAAATTTCGTTTTTTCAAGTTTGCATGTTTTGGCGCTGCAGTGTGCTGCCCTATTTATTTAACTATATACGAGTTGGCGACTCTGGGTTCAGCACCTGTTCACACTCAGTCTATGTTTGGATGTGCAGGTCAGGTTTTTGAAATGTATTCTCTAGCCTTCTGATCGTGCACTCCCCGCCTCCTAGCTTCAGGTGTTTTAATTATAGTAGGTCCAATACCCCTCCACATAGAGAGAGAATTTGAGTCCAAGAAGAGGTTTTTACATGTACCCATTCAGATGGAGACGTTTATTCTCAGTGAGGTAGGTCAAACGTAGGACCTCGTATAAGAGAGATGCCTTAACGTGGCTACGAGGTACACATAAAATTGGCCATTTTTGTGCGCTAAAAGCTCTCATTTTTCATATTTCTAGTGCAGTAATGCAGTTCAAATTTCGTTTTTTCAAGTTTGCATGTTTTGGCGCTGCAGTGTGCTGCCCTATTTATTTAACTATATACGAGTTGGCGACTCTGGGTTCAGCACCTGTTCACACTCAGTCTATGTTTGGATGTGCAGGTCAGGTTTTTGAAATGTATTCTCTAGCCTTCTGATCGTGCACTCCCCGCCTCCTAGCTTCAGGTGTTTTAATTATAGTAGGTCCAATACCCCTCCACATAGAGAGAGAATTTGAGTCCAAGAAGAGGTTTTTACATGTACCCATTCAGATGGAGACGTTTATTCTCAGTGAGGTAGGTCAAACGTAGGACCTCGTATAAGAGAGATGCCTTAACGTGGCTACGAGGTACACATAAAATTGGCCATTTTTGTGCGCTAAAAGCTCTCATTTTTCATATTTCTAGTGCAGTAATGCAGTTCAAATTTCGTTTTTTCAAGTTTGCATGTTTTGGCGCTGCAGTGTGCTGCCCTATTTATTTAACTATATACGAGTTGGCGACTCTGGGTTCAGCACCTGTTCACACTCAGTCTATGTTTGGATGTGCAGGTCAGGTTTTTGAAATGTATTCTCTAGCCTTCTGATCGTGCACTCCCCGCCTCCTAGCTTCAGGTGTTTTAATTATAGTAGGTCCAATACCCCTCCACATAGAGAGAGAATTTGAGTCCAAGAAGAGGTTTTTACATGTACCCATTCAGATGGAGACGTTTATTCTCAGTGAGGTAGGTCAAACGTAGGACCTCGTATAAGAGAGATGCCTTAACGTGGCTACGAGGTACACATAAAATTGGCCATTTTTGTGCGCTAAAAGCTCTCATTTTTCATATTTCTAGTGCAGTAATGCAGTTCAAATTTCGTTTTTTCAAGTTTGCATGTTTTGGCGCTGCAGTGTGCTGCCCTATTTATTTAACTATATACGAGTTGGCGACTCTGGGTTCAGCACCTGTTCACACTCAGTCTATGTTTGGATGTGCAGGTCAGGTTTTTGAAATGTATTCTCTAGCCTTCTGATCGTGCACTCCCCGCCTCCTAGCTTCAGGTGTTTTAATTATAGTAGGTCCAATACCCCTCCACATAGAGAGAGAATTTGAGTCCAAGAAGAGGTTTTTACATGTACCCATTCAGATGGAGACGTTTATTCTCAGTGAGGTAGGTCAAACGTAGGACCTCGTATAAGAGAGATGCCTTAACGTGGCTACGAGGTACACATAAAATTGGCCATTTTTGTGCGCTAAAAGCTCTCATTTTTCATATTTCTAGTGCAGTAATGCAGTTCAAATTTCGTTTTTTCAAGTTTGCATGTTTTGGCGCTGCAGTGTGCTGCCCTATTTATTTAACTATATACGAGTTGGCGACTCTGGGTTCAGCACCTGTTCACACTCAGTCTATGTTTGGATGTGCAGGTCAGGTTTTTGAAATGTATTCTCTAGCCTTCTGATCGTGCACTCCCCGCCTCCTAGCTTCAGGTGTTTTAATTATAGTAGGTCCAATACCCCTCCACATAGAGAGAGAATTTGAGTCCAAGAAGAGGTTTTTACATGTACCCATTCAGATGGAGACGTTTATTCTCAGTGAGGTAGGTCAAACGTAGGACCTCGTATAAGAGAGATGCCTTAACGTGGCTACGAGGTACACATAAAATTGGCCATTTTTGTGCGCTAAAAGCTCTCATTTTTCATATTTCTAGTGCAGTAATGCAGTTCAAATTTCGTTTTTTCAAGTTTGCATGTTTTGGCGCTGCAGTGTGCTGCCCTATTTATTTAACTATATACGAGTTGGCGACTCTGGGTTCAGCACCTGTTCACACTCAGTCTATGTTTGGATGTGCAGGTCAGGTTTTTGAAATGTATTCTCTAGCCTTCTGATCGTGCACTCCCCGCCTCCTAGCTTCAGGTGTTTTAATTATAGTAGGTCCAATACCCCTCCACATAGAGAGAGAATTTGAGTCCAAGAAGAGGTTTTTACATGTACCCATTCAGATGGAGACGTTTATTCTCAGTGAGGTAGGTCAAACGTAGGACCTCGTATAAGAGAGATGCCTTAACGTGGCTACGAGGTACACATAAAATTGGCCATTTTTGTGCGCTAAAAGCTCTCATTTTTCATATTTCTAGTGCAGTAATGCAGTTCAAATTTCGTTTTTTCAAGTTTGCATGTTTTGGCGCTGCAGTGTGCTGCCCTATTTATTTAACTATATACGAGTTGGCGACTCTGGGTTCAGCACCTGTTCACACTCAGTCTATGTTTGGATGTGCAGGTCAGGTTTTTGAAATGTATTCTCTAGCCTTCTGATCGTGCACTCCCCGCCTCCTAGCTTCAGGTGTTTTAATTATAGTAGGTCCAATACCCCTCCACATAGAGAGAGAATTTGAGTCCAAGAAGAGGTTTTTACATGTACCCATTCAGATGGAGACGTTTATTCTCAGTGAGGTAGGTCAAACGTAGGACCTCGTATAAGAGAGATGCCTTAACGTGGCTACGAGGTACACATAAAATTGGCCATTTTTGTGCGCTATAAGCTCTCATTTTTCATATTTCTAGTGCAGTAATGCAGTTCAAATTTCGTTTTTTCAAGTTTGCATGTTTTGGCGCTGCAGTGTGCTGCCCTATTTATTTAGCTATATACGAGTTGGCGACTCTGGGTTCAGCACCTGTTCACACTCAGTCTATGTTTGGATGTGCAGGTCAGGTTTTTGAAATGTATTCTCTAGCCTTCTGATCGTGCACTCCCCGCCTCCTAGCTTCAGGTGTTTTAATTATAGTAGGTCCAATACCCCTCCACATAGAGAGAGAATTTGAGTCCAAGAAGAGGTTTTTACATGTACCCATTCAGATGGAGACGTTTATTCTCAGTGAGGTAGGTCAAACGTAGGACCTCGTATAAGAGAGATGCCTTAACGTGGCTACGAGGTACACATAAAATTGGCCATTTTTGTGCGCTAAAAGCTCTCATTTTTCATATTTCTAGTGCAGTAATGCAGTTCAAATTTCGTTTTTTCAAGTTTGCATGTTTTGGCGCTGCAGTGTGCTGCCCTATTTATTTAATTTGTAGAATGGAGGGCACGTGTAGGGCGATAGACGGAGATGAGAGAGGAGATATAAGGTGGTGCAGAACTGTGGAGAGCTTTGTGGGTGAGAGAGATGAGTTTATACTGGACCCTGTAGCGAATGGGTAGCCAGTGTAATGACTGGCACAAGATGGAGGCATCAGTGAAGCGGCTGGACAGAAATATGACCCTGGTTGCTGCATTCAAGATGGATTGGAGAGGAGAAAGTTTGGAAAGAGGGAGACCGATCAGAAGAGAGTTGCAGTAATCCAGACGAGAATGAATAAGAGCGACAGTAAGAGTCTTAGCAGTTTCAAAGGTGAGAAAAGGTCGGATTCTGGAGATGTTTTTAAGATGCAAGTGACAGGAGCGAGTGAGTGATCGGAAATAGGGAGTAAAGGAAAGTTCAGTGTCGAATATGACCCCAAGACAGCGGGCATGCTGTTTGGGAGTTATGGTTGAACCCTCCAGGGTAATTTCGATGTTGGTTAGAGTGAGGTTAGAAGGGAGAAACACAAGTAGTTCAGTTTTGGAGAGATTTAGTTTCAGATAGAGGGAGGACATGATGTTAGAGACAGCAGACAGACAATCCTTGGTATTTTGAATTAGAGTGGGGGTGATGTCGGGGGAAGAAGTGCATAATTGGGTGTCGTCAGCATAGAGATGGTACTGGAACCCAAATCTGCTGATTGTCCAATAGGGGCAGTGTATAGAGAGAAGAGGAGGGGGCCCAGGACTGAGCCCTGCGGAAGCCCGATAGTACGATAGTAGGGGACGAGGAGAGGAAGAGGAGCCGGCAAAAGATACAGTGAAGGAGCGGTCAGAGAGGTAGGAGGAGAACCAGGAGAGGGCTGTGTCCTTGAGCAGAGCATAGTGAGAAGGAGCTGGTGATCCACAGTATCAAATGCGGCAGAGAGATCCAGGAGAATCAGCAGAGAGCAATGACCTTTGGATTTAGCTGTTATTAGATCGTTAGAGACTTTAGTGAGGGCAGTTTGAGTGGAGTGTAAAGAGCGGAAACCAGATTGTAAGGGGTTAAGAAGAGAGTTATCCGAGAGATAGCGGATTAGGCGGGAGTGGACCAAGCGTTCCAGGAGTTTAGAGATGAAGGAAAGGTTAGAGACAGGTCTGTAGTTACCCGTGCAGTTCTGGTCCAGGGATGGCTTTTTAAGTAAAGGGGTAATGATGGCATGTTTAAATGAGGAGGGAAAGATGCCTGAGGAGAGAGAGAGGTTAAATATTTTAGTCAGGTGAGTGTTGACCACTGGTGCGAGAGACTGCAGGAGAGGTGAAGGAATGGGGTCACTATTGCAGGTTGTAGGCCGAGCAGAAGCGAGGAGCTTGGAAACTTCTTCTGAAACAGGCTCATAGATGTCTAATGAGCTTGAGGTGCGGCAGGGATGGGGATCCAGGCACTGAGGAGATTGCACTGAGATATTCTGATGGATGTGGTTGATTTTTTCTTGGAAATAAGTGGCCAGATCCTCACCACTGAGATTGGAGATGGGGGCCTGTACTTTAGGAGTTTAAGGTTTCAAAAAGTCGTTTTGGGTTGTTGGATAGTGAGGTGATGAGGGTGGTGAAGTAGGATTGTTTGGCCAGAGAAAGGGCCGAGTTATAGGTTTTGAGCATGAACTTATAGTGGATGAAGTCTTCTGCTAAGAGAGATTTTCTCCACTGCCGCTCTGCACACCTTGAGCAACGCTGAAGAAAGCATGTTTGCATAGTGTGCCAGGGCTGCCGTTGTCTGTGTCGGGTCTTTCTGCGTGTAGAAGGTGCTGCTTCATCCAGGGCATTCTTCAGTGTAATATTGAAGTGTGACAATTCTAAGTCTGGACAGGAGAGGGAGGAGATGTGGGCTAAAGATGTGTGGAGGTTGTCCATATGCTGCTGGGTATTAATGGTACGTGTATTCCGATAACTGTGGTAAGTGGGGGTGTCCCGGGTGAAGAGACAATGATACAATGATAATACTGCCATACTGATCATTATAGAAGCACTCCCACTAACCTTTTTATGCAGTAAATGTGTGTGTGTTCATGCGTGTAATCTGCGATTTTACAATGAAAGCGGCGGTAGGAGAGAATATTACTACATTACATGCATGTAAACACACATTTTCTGCATAAAAACTGCTAGTGGGAGTGCTTCTTTAATCACAACTGCTGTACTAGGACTAACATTACCACCATACAGTGACCATATAATGGTAATATCGGTTCTGCACCAGTGCTCTGCAGACAGTGTATGTTCAATATATACTGTACAGGTTCTCACAAGTGGTGTAAGCGCTGATTGGAGTCATCACTTTTCACTTTTCCATTTGGTCCTGAGTCCTGACCACCATGACTATTTCACCCATCCATAACTTATCACTACAACATGTAACCCGGATAAATTTTTTACTTTCTGCTTTTCCATGAACCTCCTCACATACCCTACCTCTACAAAAACAATAAAGTGCTATGACCAGTGCCTTAGACAGCAATAATACCCCTGTGTCCTGTACAGAAATAACACTCTCCTTTTGTGCCACAAAGAATAAATATTCCCCCTCTGTGCCCCTATACTGTAATAATGTCCCCTTTGTACCTCATAGCAATAAAGCTCCCCTGTGTCTCCTTACAGTTATACTGCACCATGTAATAATAATAATAATAATTTTATTTCTATAGCGCCGACATATTCTGCAGCGCTTTACATTATAGAGGGGACTTGTACATAAAATAGACATTACAGCATAACAAACACATCATCAAAACAGATACCAAGGGGAATGAGGGCCCTGCTCGCAGCTTACAATCTATGAAGAAAAGGGGAGACACGAGAGGTGGATGGTAACAATTGCTTGTTCAGACCAGCCATAGTGTAAGAATCAGGTGTTCATATAATGCTGCATGAATCTGTTATCAGCCTAAGTATGTAACAGTACAGACACAGAGGGCTATTAAATGCATAAATTGTATAAGAACATGATGCAAGGAACCTGGTTATGGTAAAAATTTTGAATGAGTAACACAGTGATAGTTAGGTTAATGCGTTGAGGCGGTAGGCCAGTCTGAACAAATGTGTTTTTAGGGCACGCTTAAAACTGTGTGGATTGGGGATTAATTGTATTAACCTGGGTAGTGCATTCCAAAGAATTGGTGCAGCACGTGAAAAGTCTTGGAGACAGAAGTGGGAGGTTCTGATTATTGACTATGCTAACCTCAGGTCATTAGCAGAATGGAGGGCACGGGTAGGGTGGTAGATTGAGACAAGAGAGGAGAAGTATGGTGGTGCTGAGCTATGGAGTGCTTTGTGGATGAGGGTAATAAGTTTGTACTGGATTCTGGAGTGGATGGGTAACCAGTGTAAATGTGGCACCCCAGGAGTTTTGGTACCACAGTAGTGCTGTCTTCCTCACGGGGAGGATAGTGCTATGTCTGGAGACAAGTGAGATTTCCTTTGGTAGGTTTACACACACACACCTTCCACTTCCAGGCCAGGAGGGGGAGCTCCATGCCCTGTTTTAGGGCAGCTTCCCTGAATAAAGAACTCGGTTTTGAGGTGGAGAGAGCTCAGTTTGTAGTAGGAGTCTGTGTGGAGGACAGACATGAGTGGAGTACAGAGGAAAGTGAAAGCTCCAAGAGGCCACGAGCAGGCCTCTGAACAGCTATAGCGCAAAATGCCGGGAACCGGGAGCCTGAGGCTCACGTGGACTCTATGACACGGAGTAGAACCGGAGGGCATTGTACTACCAAAACCTTGCCAACAATTACCTGTGGCACAGCAGCACTTAGAAGCCCGTAGTCACCAAGAACGGACCCCAGAACCTACGGCCCGAGCTGCCTGCCACACAGGTACCTATCCTAGGACAGCAGAACAATTAAAGACCTTGTTGAGACACTTAGTGGCAGCAGGGACTTAGAGACAGAAAGCCAACTTGCTTGTCTCTGGACTGTTCCGACTCCTCTGCCTGCTCTGTGATCTGGTACTCTGGACTGTGGACGCTGAAGTCTTCAGTAAAGGTAAAGAGACTGCAATCCTGTGTCCTCGTTCTTCTCTGTACCTCTCACCATTTCACCATCTACACACCGGGAGCTCTGGGGATATACTTCACCTGTGGGAAGATATACCATCAAGCTGCCATAACATCACCCCAGTGGACTCCTTAAAGGGAACCTGTCAACCCGAAAATCGCGGGTGAGGTAAGCCCACCGGCATCAGGGGCTTATCTACAGCATTCTGTAATGCTGAAGATAAGCCCCCGATGTTACATGAAAGAGGAGAAAAAGACGTTAGATTATACTCACCCAGGGGCGGTCCCGCTGCTGGTCCGGTCGGATGGGCGTCTCTGGTCCGCTTGCGGCGCCTCCCAACTTCATTCCAAGACATCCTCTTCTGATCTTCAGCCGCTGCTCTGGCGCAGGCGTACTTTGTCTGCCCTGTTGAGGGCAGAGCAAAGTACTGCAGTGAGCAGGCGCTGGGCCTCTCTGACCTTTCCGGCGCCTGCGCACTGCAGTACTTTGTTCTGCCCTCAACAGTAACAGTAAATTCCACCAACTGTACTCCAGCATACTTAATGAGGGGAAGGTCCAGTCAACTACCTGTTGATCTAGACATGGGAGTCTTAACCCCAGAAGATATCTCACCAGATACAGATTGGGAGACTAAGCGAAAAGAAAAGTACCACCAAGTGCAAGCATGCGTAGAGAGAAGTTTAGCACAAGCCAGACAAAAGCAAGAAAGAGACTTTAATCAACATGCTCCTGCAAGTCCCTTGTCACCAGGTGAACAAGTGCTCAAATGTAAAAGGAGATTACACAAACTTGATGACCAGTGGGAAGCAGAACCTTACACTATTCTACCTTCCAACTTTGACAACACGAAAGTCTGCCTTATCAGTAAAGATGGAGGAGAAACGGAAGTGTCCAGAGATCATCTCAAAATATGCCCTGATAAATTGAGAAACAGAGAAACAAACCCAGGAACATCTCCACCCATGGAACCAGAGGAAAAGAAGATTCACACTGTTCTTGGAGATTTTCCCCAGTCTTGGACTCAGATACATCAGGCGATCGTGATACCTGTTTTGACTTTTCCCCAGCTGGAAATACCAGAACAAAATGTGATTCCAGACTATCCTGAACCAGAAGAGACTCTGCACCAACAGGTTCAAGCAGCAAATGTCACCCCAGCAGTGGAACCAGAAAATCCACCCTCTGCTATTGGGGAATCTGTGAGACCTATGGTGAATCTAAGAAGACGCAGACTCTTGCCCAATTTACCTACACAATGGAGGCCTACAGATAGTACACACTAGTGGGTCCACTACAGTAGCAGCAGACATGTTAGATCAGGAACTACGCAGGTCTACTCGTAGTACCAAAGGTCAAATCCCAGCTCGTTACAGTCACTAAAAATGTCGATAATTGCTGTTATTTGTTTGAATTTCTTGCTTATCTTTGTTACAGGTTTAAAAATGGACATTGCGGTAATAGACAATGCTTACCCAAAAACTTTCATTGTAAATAGTTTGGCACCCTCATGTGCACACTGGTTCTGCCCGCTTGGGGCATGGGTAGAACCTTGTTTCATCTGACCAAAGACAATACCAGATGTACTTTTATAGACTTGTTTTTGCAACGCTCAAGTGTCCTTACCTCCCATAAAGGGAAGCCAAAGTTATTATTGTTCAAATGTTTGTCAAAATTGTTTGCATTATGTAACTTGTATTTTTGTTATCCTCTTTTCCCAGTCCAGGAGTACTGGATTTAACGGGGGAAGGGGAGGGAATGTCGCACCCCAGGAGTTCGGGTTCCACAGTAGTGCTGTCTTTCTCACAGGGAGGATAATGCTATGTCTGGAGACAAGAGAGATTTCTTTTGGTAGGTTTACACACACACAACACCTTCCACTTCCAGGCCAGGCGGGGGAACTCCAAGCCCTGTTTTAGGGCAACTTCCATGAATAAAGATCTTGCTTTGGAGGCAGAGAGAGATCAGTTTGTAGTAGGAGTATGTGTGCGAGGACAGACAGGAGTGGAGCACAGAGGAAAGTGAAAGCTCCAAGAGGCCACGAGCAGGCCTCTGAAGAGCTATAGCGCAAAATGCCGGGAACCGTGGACTTTACGACATGGAGCAGAACCGGAGGGCATTGTACTACCAAAACTTTGCCAACAATTACCTGTGGCACAGCAGCACTTAGGAGCCCATAGTCACCAAGAACGGATCCCAGAACCTACGGCCTGAGCTGCCTGCCATACAGGTACCTATCCTAGAACAGCAGAACAATGAAAGACCTTTCAAAAAAAAAAAAAAAGAGCATGAACCGCACATCCCAAAATCATACGTTGATCTAAAGCCGCTAGGCAAAAATTAATATAACTGAATATGAGGTTTTCAGTTTAACATTCTGATCAGACTGTATGAAGCCCACTGCCCCGTCACGGCAAACCTCGTAGTGGGTCCTAACGCCCTAACGGAGCGGAGCCGTGCGGCGCCCACCGCCACAGCGGCCATGCACCAGCAGGGCGGACGGCCTGTTGCCCCACAGCACCCATGCTGCAAGACTGAGTCCCCACGACTCCAGACCGCGCCGCCCCACCAGCACAAAGCCACAGCAACAATGGCCGCCACACAGCACCAACACCAAAATGAAAGGAGCACTTAAACTCACCTTCCTCCAGCTCTTCAGTGAGAGCCAAAATGGGCTAGACCCCTTACTTTGCAGTCTCCTGCTAATTAAAATCACCTGAGCCAAATGGGAGGAGTGCTGGTCCAAGAAGAAGACTAGAACATGCTTTGCAAAAAAGAAAAAAAAAAAGAGCATGAACCGCACATCCCAAAATCATACGTTGATCTAAAGCCGCTAGGCAAAAATTAATATAACTGAATATGAGGTTTTCAGTTTAACATTCTGATCAGACTGTATGAAGCCCACTGCCCCGTCACGGCAAACCTCGTAGTGGGTCCTAACGCCCTAACGGAGCAGAGCCCACCGCCACAGTGGCCATGCCGTCCGCCCTGCTGGTGCATGGCCCTGTGGGAAGATATACCATCTAGCTTCCATAACATCACCCCAGTGGACCCCTTAAAGCAGTGTCTGTCCCCATTGACCGAATACCACAGGTGGCGTCACGAACATAAACTTTATCCCTTTAAAGACCTTTCCCTTTTACACGGACGTTCCAGGGCCACGGAGTGGGTCAGCCACCGTGACATCCCCCTGCGAACCGCAGGACCCGGTACCAAGTACCCCACTGCCCTGACGGGGCGATCCATAATGACTGGCACAAGGTAGAGGCATCGGTATAACGATTGGTGAGGAATATGATCCTGGCTGCAGCATTCAGGACATATTGGAGAGGGGAGAGTTTGGTAAGAAGGAGACCGATTATAGAGTTACAATAGTCCAGACGAGAATGAATAAGAGAAACAATGAGAGTTTTGCAGAGTCGAAAATAAGAAAAGGTCGAATTCTAGAAATGTTTTTGAGGTGCAGATAACAGGAGTGAGCCTATGATAAGTATGTAGTAATAATGTATCACCGTGCTTGCATATAATAATAATCCCTTGTGCCTCTAATAACAATATTAATTTCCATTGACAACTTACAGTAATAATGCCCCATGCCACCCATTGTGCCTCCTTATAATTAATCCCAGTGCCTATTTATTATAATAATGCACTTGAGCACGGATGTATATAGAAATTATGGTGTCACTCCCTACAGACGTGTCTATCGGGTGGACCCACTGGACCGCAAGTACAACGCTTACTGGTACCAGGAAGGGAGAACCAGACCAGGAAAGCAGGTTCTAACGCGTTATTGTACTGTAATACAGATACTAGGGGAGACACCCCAAAGGAAAGCCACAGGGCCACAACACCAGGGTGCCTCTAAGGGGTCCAAGGCTTGGAGTGACCCCTATACAGGGATTTCCTCTAGACCATCAATAGAGGGTCCGATGAGGCAGACACCTGTGTTAAACCGACCTAGGAGGTAGGAAGAAAATGAATAAACAAAACAGGGCAGAATGTGGAACTTGGAAGCAGGAAGAAGACTGCAGGGAACCACACAGGATACTGGACTCAGGATGCTGTGGAGACCAGACTCGATCCTAGGGAAAAAGGAACACAGAGTAAGACAGGCAAATTGGACTGGTAAGCCTAGCAGGATAAGACCTGGAGCAGCAACTTCAGGATAATAGAAGTTGCCCAGGCGCCATCCAGGAGTGACTGAGATCCTTTTATCCCTCCAGCCTCCAGGTGATAGGCCGGGAGGAGGGGCAGTGAGTAGGAACGGGCTGGCCCTTTAAGAAGCCTGAGAGCTCGCCTGCCCGCCCCCTATGCACTCCCTAGGAGAGGGAGAGGAAGGAGGAAGTGCAGCGGACATGGGAGCAAGGACCTGGGCAGCATGTCTGCAGAGACGGACCCCGAAGCGCCGGTGGACGACCGGAGCGTGACCCTGCTGGCTCAGGACAGGAGCGGAGGAGGTAAGAACAGGCGAAGAGAAAGTAGGCGCCCAGGCCGAGAGGTGGTGACAGTACCCCCCCTCCAGGCCCCCCCGGGCGGCGACTGGCAAGGAACCGACGTAGGAGACGAGGAGCATGGACGTTGCCCTCCGGCTCCCAGGACCTCTTCTCAGGACCAAACCCCTTCCAGTCGACCAGGTACCATGTGGCACGCCCTCTCTTCTTCATGTCCAGAATGGCACTGACCTCATATTCGTCATTGGCCGAGATCGGAGGAGGACGCTCTCCCGGATCCCGGGAGAAGCGGTTGAGGATCACAGGCTTGAGGAGGGAAAGGTGGAAAGAATTATGTATTCGCAGAGAAGGAGGCAGTCGTAACCGATAGCACACATCGTTGAGTCTCCGGGACACCTCGAATGGTCCGATGTACCGAGGTCCGAGCTTGAAGGAGGGCACCTTAAGGTGAACGTACTTGGCTGATAACCATACCTTGTCACCCGGTTGAAACATCTGGGCATCAAGTCTTCTCTTGTCGGCATGGTCCTTAATACGCTGGGATGCTTTCTCAAGAGCAATACGAGTCTTGTTCCAGATGTCGGCGAAGTCGCGAGCCACGGCCTCTGCAGCAGGATTGGGAGTCGTGATGTCCAAGGGAGTCGGGATCCTCGGGTGCTGCCCATATACAATAAAAAATGGAGTGTTACGTGAGGACTCACCAACATGATTATTGTATGAGAACTCCGCCCAAGGCAGTAGGGACATCCAGTTGTGGTGGTGTGCGTTGACAAAGTGCCGTAGATAACCTGCCAACACCTGGTTTACCCGTTCCACCTGTCCGTTAGACTGTGGATGATAAGCCGAAGAGAAGTCCAAGGCAATATCGAGTTTCCTGCAGAGAGACCGCCAGAATCGGGACACGAATTGAACTCCCCTATCGGAAACAATGTTGGAGGGTAACCCATGCAACCGGAGGATATGTTGAACAAACAATTGGGCCAGCTTGGGTGCCGACGGAAGACCAGGCAGAGAAACGAAGTGACTCATCTTGGAAAATCTGTCCACCACGACCCAGATGACAGTATTCCCGGAGGAAGCAGGAAGATCCGTGACGAAGTCCATCGCAATGTGTTGCCATGGTCTTGATGGTGTAGGCAAGGGCAAGAGTTGACCGGCGGGAAGCCGTTTGGGGGTCTTGTTGCGGGCACAGGAAGAACAGGCAGAGACGTAGTCTGTCACCTCTTGACGCATCCCAGGCCACCAGTAGTGCCGGCCGATCAACTGTAGGGCCTTAGTCAGATCCACGTACCCGGCTAGTAAGGAGGAATGTCCCCAGCGAAGGACGCGTTCTCGATTCGGTTCGGGCACCAGCGTTTTACCTGGGGGTACCTACGACAGTCGGAGCGGTGCAACCATGATCACCTTGGATGGATCGATGATGGGACAAGGTTCCTCCTCATGATCGTCGGTGAGAAAAGACCGGGAGAGGGCGTCAGCCTTGACAATCTGCGAGACGAAAATGAAGACGGTAGTCAAACCGAGCAAAGAATAAAGACCAACGGGCCTGGCGAGGATTGAGCCTCTGGGCAGACTGGAGATAGGCCAAGTTCTTGTGGTCGGTGTAGATCACCACCGGGTGCACCGCTCCCTCTAGAAGGTAACGCCACTCCTCCAAGACCATTTTGATGGCAAGCAACTCACGGTCACCAATGGAGTAATTCCGCTCACAGGAGGTAAAGGCCTTCGAAAAGAAGTCGCAAGAGACCATACGTCCGGAGGCGGCTTTCTGCGTAAGGACGGCCCCGGCACCTGTGGAGGATGCGTCCACCTCCAGAAAGAACTGCTTCTCAGCGATGGGCCTGTGCAGGGCTGGTGTGGAGGAGAAGGCCCATTTGAGTGCCTGGAAGGAGCACTCGGCCTCTGGAGTCCATCCATTAGCAGGTGTTCCCTTGCGTGTGAGTGCTGTGAGGGGCTTGACCAGATCCGAGAAGTGCGGGATAAACTGTCCATAGTAGTTGGCGAATCCCAAGAACCGCTGGATGGGTTTGATCCCGACCGGCCGAGGCCAGTTCATGATGGCCGACACTTTATCAGGATCCATCTCCAGCCCAGAGTCAGAGATGATGTATCCTAGGGACGGCAGAGAAGACCGCTCGAAGAGGCATTTCTCATACTTGGCGTACAAGCGGTTCTCCCGTAATCGAAGGAGAACTCGTCGGACGTCTCTTTTGTGTGTGGGTAGGTCTGGGGAGAAAACCAAGATGTCATCTAGGTATACCACTACACATACGTACAGCAGATCACGGAAGACGTCGTTCACGAACTCCTGGAAAACGGCTGGTGCATTGCACAGTCCGAAGGGCATCACCCGGTACTCGAAGTGACCATCACGGGTGTTGAAGGCGGTTTTCCACTCGTCACCGGCCCGGATGGGGACAAGGTTGTAAGCCCCTCGCAGGTCCAGCTTGGTGAACATCCGGGCTCCCCAGAGCCGATCGAAGAGTTCTGGAATAAGAGGCAGTGGGTACTTATTCTTTACCGTGATGGCGTTTAATCCGCGGTAGTCAATGCAAGGACGCAAAGACCCGTCCTTCTTTTTCACGAAGAAGAACCCGGCTCCTACAGGGGATGTGGACCTCTGGATGAATCCCCGGGCCAAGCTGTCTGTGACGTATTCTGACATCGCCTAAGTCTCAGCAGGGGACAGTGGGTAGATTCGTCCTGTAGGAAAAGAAGCACCTGGAACCAAATCGATGGGACAATCATAAGGCCTGTGCGGGGGCAAGACCTCTGCTTCTCGTTTATCGAAGACATCCGCATATGCCCAGTAGGCCTCCGGTAGTCCGGGCAAGGACGTAGGTACGGGAGGCAAACGGATAGGCCGGACGGACAACAAGCAACGGCTATGGCAGGCCGAACCCCAACGCTGGACCTCCCCACTTCGCCAGTCAATGACTGGCTCATGTGTACGCAGCCATGGCAGACCGAGCATGAAAGGCGGGGAGAGAGTGGGTAGCACGTAAAAGGCAATCCTCTCGGTATGGAGAGCTCCGATCTGAAGCTCCACCTCACTGGTAATGCCCTCAACGGAGTCTTGTAGGGGTCTCCCGTCAATGGAGGTGATGGTACGGGGATGCTGCAGGGGGTGTATAGGGATGCCGAGGCGGAGAGCCATGTCTCGCTGAATAAAGTTACCTGCAGATCCCGAGTCCAAATACGCCAACTCTGAGAACCGCCTGTCACCGACTCTCACCTCTATGGAAACAGTTAACGGTAGAGAGGTATCACCCTCACCTAGGATGGCCTCTCTTACCTGACCTAGGTGGAGGAGTTTTCTGGTCTTCTGGGACATTGCCGGCGGAAGTGGTTGGAGCCACCACAATAGAGACACAACCTCCGGGCGACTCTTTCCTCACGCTCTCGGGGACTCAGCCGGAGACTGTCCACCTCCATGGGTTCGGGTACTACGGCAGACGAAGCGTTACCTGGTAACAGGGGCCTCTCAAAAGAGGGTGCCAATCGAGGTGGTCTTCTCTCCTGGGTTCTCTCCTTGGTGCGTTCTTGTAGGCGGCGGTCCATCCGGACGGCAAGGGAGATGAATTCATCCAGGGTACCGGGAAGGTCTCGTACGGCAAGCTCGTCCTTCAGGCGACTGGATAGCCCTCTCCGGAAGACACCGATCAGGGGCTCGTCAGACCAGCGAAGCTCCAAAGCCAAAGTGCGAAACTGTATGGCGTATTGGCCGACAGAGTACCTTGCTGTAAGTTGAACAACTCCTTCGTAGCAGAAGCCACCCGACCTGTCTCATCAAAGATCTTCCGGAAGGTGTCCAAGAAGACCCGCAGATCGGATACAATGGGGTCCTCTCTCTCCAGTAGTGGGTTGAACCAGGCCAAGGCCTCGCCCTCTAGGTGTGATGCCAGAAAGGCCACTTTCGCCACATCTGTAGGGTATTGATGAGGGAGAAGCCGGAAATGCAGCTGGCATTGGTTGATGAAACCCCTGCACATCTTTGGATTCCCCGAGTACCTGGTGGGTTTGCAGAGATGAGGGGAAGAGAAGACGCCTCCTACGGCACCGGGATCCAACACGGGTGCAGCAACCGGGGCAGGAGGAGACCGCTGCAGATTCGAGAGCCGCTCGTCCACAGACGTCATGAAATCCAGCATCTGGGTCTGCATCCGACCTTGTTGATCCAGCTCTTGAAGGAGATCTGCAAGATGAGAGGAGTAAGATGCATCCACCCCCTGAGGGGAACCTAGACGGGCCTCAAGGGTCCGCATGAACGCAACAACCTGTTCCTGGCTCTGGCGGAGACTAGCGAGCTCTCTCTGAGCATCGAACCTGGCATCAGCGGGGTCCATGGCCTGTGCAAAATCTGTCACGCCCTACAGACGTGTCTATCGGGTGGACCCACTGGACCGCAAGTACAACGGTTACTGATACCAGGAAGGGAGAACCAGACCAGGAAAGCAGGTTCTAACGCTTTATTGTACTGTAATACAGCTACTAGGGGAGACACCCAAAAGGAAGGCCACAGGGCCACAACACCAGGGTGCCTCTAAGGGATCCAAGGCTTGGGGTGACCCCTATACAGGGATTTCCCCTAGACCACCAATAGAGGGTCCGATGAGGCAGACACCTGTTAAACCGACCTAGGAGGTAGGAAGAAAATGAATAAACAAAACAGGGCAGAATGTGGAACTTGGAAGCAGGAAGAAGACTGCAGGGAACCACACAGGATACTGGACTCAGGATGCTGTGGAGACCACACTCGATCCTAGGGAAAAAGGAACACAGAGTAAGACAGGCAAATTGGACTGGTAAGCCTAGCAGGATAAGACCTGGAGCAGCAACTTCAGGATAATAGAAGTTGCCCAGGCGCCATCCAGGAGTGACTGAGATCCTTTTATCCCTCCAGCCTCCAGGTGATAGGCCGGGAGGAGGGGCAGTGAGTAGGAACGGGCTGGCCCTTTAAGAAGCCTGAGAGCTCGCCTGCCCGCCCCCTATGCACTCCCTAGGAGAGGGAGAGGAAGGAGGAAGTGCAGCGGACATGGGAGCAAGGACCTGGGCAGCATGTCTGCAGAGACGGACCCCGAAGCGCCGGTGGACGACCGGAGCGTGACCCTGCTGGCTCAGGACAGGAGCGGAGGAGGTAAGAACAGGCGGAGAAGAGAAAGTAGGCGCCCCGGGCCGCGAGGTGGTGACATATGGCAAAAGTCATATCAATGCACACAGCACAAAGAAGGGCATACCTCCCAACTTTTAAAGACAGTAAGGCTGTGTGCACACGATGCGGATTTAGTGCGGGTCCGCAGCGTTTTTTTCCGCCCAGAAACGCTGCAGATCCGCAAAGTGATTTACAGTACAATGTAAATCAATAGGAAAAAAAATACTGTGCTAATGGTGCGGAAAATTCCGCATGAAAAACGCTGCGGATCAAAAGAAGTAGCATGCCACTTCTTTTGTGCGGATCTGCAGCGTTTCTGCACCCTTCCATTATAGAAATCCGAAGTGGCAAAAAACTCATCCGCATAAAATCCGCATCAATAACGCGTCAAATCCGCACCTGCATTTTCTGCCAGGAGATGCGGATTTTGTGCAGAAATTCTGCACCCCAATCCGCAACATGTGCACATAGCCTGAGAGTGACATGTATTGCAGCACTTACCGTTAGTTTGCTCCTGCTAAAGCCCCACTGTTTCCACCCATAATGATACCCGTTCAATGGCCCTCATAGTATATTGTGAAGGAACAAATTATGAAAGGTTCTCCATTTTGTGCTTTTGACTCCATTTTCTTGTTGGTTAAAGATAAATTCTGTTATTTAATTAGGTAAAAGGCTACAGCTGCCATGAAGTAATTTTATCTTGTTTTTCACAAGCCTGTTATTCAACTAGGCTATGGTTCATAATTGGTATAAAGACCTTGAGTGTTCTAACTCGAGCCAGGGAGGGGACTCGGGGGTGTATCGCTATACAAGACTGAGGCACCTGTTAGTATGTCTTTTTTTATGCCAAAAAGACACGACCATATCTGTAGTTTCCGTTTTTTCTGTATCCTCATGGGTTAAGTTTTTCCTGCATTCTTATAGGGTAAGAACTGTGAGCGTGTTCTTATGCTGATTGGTTGAAGTATAATTTCTATGACTATGAAAAGTCATACACAATAAACGGGGGCCCAGAGATCTGCTCGATCCCCCATACAGAGGCACGCGTCTCCGTCTGGTCATTTTCAGTTGCCGGCAACGCCCTGTAGATTAATTTGGAAATCACTGAGTCAACCATGAAGGATCAATTTAGATCCTCCCTCAACAATATGATGTCCCAAAATACGTAGTATGATGATCCATAGTGCCTCCAACACAGTATGATATCCTTACATGCCAACAGCCACATAGTATGATGGCCCCAAATCCAAACTCACTGTATGGCGACCACCACAGCCCCCTACATAGTATGTCTGACACCACAGCCCCCAAACAGTATGATAGCCACCATAGGCCCCCACAGACTACGATGGCTACTATAGCCCCCCAACCACAGTATGATGGCTACAACAGCCCTTCATACATGATGACCCCCACAGGTCCCCGATATACAGTATGATGGCCAGTACAGCTCCCTATATACAGTATGATGTCCCAACAGATCCCTACATACATCATGATGGCCAGTGCAGCTCCATATATACAGTAAGATGCCCCCACAGCTCCCCTATATACAGTATTATGTCCCCACAAGTCCCTTATATACAATTTGATTTCCCCACTGCAGCCTATATACAGTAGGATGGATCCCACTGATTCTTTATGTACAGTATGATGCTTCCACAGATCAATATATATAGCAAGATGACCCCATAGCACCCCACGCTGTATGATGTCTCTACAACTCCCTATGTATAATATAACTCCTCAGTTCTCTATATACAGTATGACAGCCCCCATGCACAGTATGATGTCCCCAGAGAATGCAATTTACAGTATGATGTCCACACAACACCCTATTTACAGTATTCTGCCCCTACAGCTCCCAATATACAATATTATGGCCCCCTTAGCTTGCTATATACAGAATGATAGTCACCACAGGCCCCCCCATACACTGTATGTGTCACGCCGTAAATGGCGATAAAGGGGCAGGACGGTGTACTGGGACCCACACCTGTCCCTGCCACAAAATGGGGCCCTGACTTTCCCTTATCTCAGGGGTACCTATGATGGTTAGGAGGCCTGAGCCGCCAGCGTATCCCTGTCTCCTGTGCAGGCCCTATCAATGGCCCCCTCACCCCCAAAGGAGGTGGACTGCACCAGTGTATAAATACAACAATAACCAGGGAATACAGACAAGGTAACTAAAAGTCTCAAACTCGCCAAATGCTCACACAACTACAGAGGTAACACATAGGAGGAAAGAGAAGGAAAAAACTAGGAAGGAAAACAGGTTTAACATGCAACCAAAACAGCAGACACCAATCTCTGTAAATAAACCTCCAAGCTCCTAATACACCACGCTCCTTCAACCTCCAAGCCAGGCAGCTGAACTGATCACTGACAATAGCTGAAGTCAAGGCTGGGTCTATATAGAGGAGATTACAAAGTAACCTTCAGCTGAGAGACCCAGCTCACAGCAACTCAGCAACAAGATTAACTCCTGCACTGCTGGCACAAAGCAGCCAGGTCAGAATACAGAAGAGCTTCTGTTCACTGTGTGTGAACGAGGCCCAGAGCGCTGCGGTTCTCTGGAACCTCTGTGTCATGGTAGCCCCGTGACAGTACCCCCCCTTCTACGAAGGACCTCCGGAACCTCAGGACAAGGTTTCTGAGGATGAGCTGTATGAAATGCCTGAACCAACCTAACCGCATGGACATCGGCAGCAGGTACCCACGTCCTCTCCTCAGAACCGTACCCTCTCCAGTATACCAGATATTGTAGAGACCGACGAACTAAACGAGAATCCATAACCCTGGAAATCTGGAACTCGAGATTTCCATCAACAAGGACCGGATTGGATGACGCCACAACCTTCTTGAGTAAGGCTAGGGTCACATTGCGTTAGTGCAATCCGTTTAGCGCTAGCGGATTGCGCTAACGCAATGTTTTCTATGGGGCTGCGGTCGGGGTCGCGGTAAAGTCCCCGCTCTCGCAGACCCCCGATCTGCGAGAGCGGGGAACGGACCGCGGGCGCGCCTCGGACGCTGCAAGCAGCGTCCGCGGCGCGCCAGGAATCACCGGCGCGTCGCTAGCGCGTGCCGAACATGGCACGCGCTAGTGAAGCACGTTCCCATTGCCTTCAATGGGCGCGTTAACGGACGCGTTGCACGGCGTTAATTTCGCCGTGCAACGCTGTCCGTTAAACGCGGTCCCATAACGCAATGGGAACCCAGCCTAAGGAACGATGAAAAACTTTATGAATCTTAAATGACTGAGGTAAAGCCAGCCGAAAAGCAACTGAATTCACGACGGCCACAATCCTATAAGGGCCAATGAACCTAAGGCCCAATTTCTACGAGGGAACTCTCAGCTTAATATTTTTCGAGGACAACCAAACTCAATCACCCACACACAGGTCCGCCCCTTCCACATGTCTCCGATCAGCCGCATTCTTATACATGGAACCCATCCTCTTTAATTTATCAAGAACCCCTTGCCAAACGGACGTGATGGACGAAGAAAACCTCTCCTCTTCAGGCACCCCTGAGGAATCCTTCCTATTAAAAAGAACTGAATTGAGGATGAAAACCATATGCCCCGAAAAACAGGGACTTACCAGTGGACTCATGAGTACGGTTGTTAATAGCAAACTCTGCCAACGGTAAGTATTTAACCCAGTCCTCCTGATTTTCAAAAATGAAACACCTGAGATAAGTTTCAAGATTTTGATTTACACGTTCTGTTTGACCATTAGATTGAGGATGAAAAGCTGAAGAAAATGACAAATGAATCCCCAACCAGCTGCAAAAAGCCCTCCAAAACTTAGAAATAAACTGCACCCCACGGTCTGATACAATATCTGAAGGAACACCATGCAATCTCACAACCTCCTTGATAAAGATCTGTGCCAGAGTCTTGGCATTAGGCAACGCGGGAAGAGAAATAAAATGTGACAGTTTGCTAAATCTGTCAACTACGACTAAAATAACTGTATTACCCTCAGAAACTGGTAAGTCAGTGATGAAGTCTATTGACAAATGGGTCCAAGGTCTATTGGGAATCTCCAGAGGTTGGAGAGACCCAGACGGGCGAGTATGAGGCGTCTTGGAACGCGCACACACACTGCAGGCAGCGACATATTCTTGTACATCATGATTTACCCCAGACCACCAAAAACGCCGAGTCAAAAGGTCCGAGGTAACCTTACTTCCAGCGTGTCCGACCAGAACCGAATCATGATGTCAATTGATGACGCTAAGACGAAGATTAGCAGGAACGTACAGTTTACCTAAAGGACAGGCTGCTGGGGCATCCCCCTGCGCCTCTACCACCTCTCTCTCAAGATCCGAATTAATTGCGGCGACAATTACACCCTTCTGCAGTATAGGACCTGGCTCACAGTTATCCCCATCCCCTGGAAAACAACGGGATAACGCATCGGCCTTGACATTCTTGCTTCCCGGCCTATACGTAATGTAGAAATTGAACCTGGCGAAGAACAGAGCCCACCTAGCTTGCCTAGGTGTGAGCCGCTTCGCAGAATCAAATTACAACAGATTCTTGTGATCTGTGATCACCATGACTGGGTGAAATGCTTCCTCCAAAAAATGGCGCCATTCTTCAAATGCCCATTTAATTGCCAACAGCTCCCTGTTACCAATATCATAATTCCTCTCAGTAGTAGATAATTTTTTTGAGAAAAATGCCCATGGACGCCACTTACTCGGAGAAATCCTGTGACAATACAGCTCCCACCCCCACCTCAGAGGCATCCACCTCTACCACAAATGGCTGCATGATGTCAGGCTGTATTAGTATGGGTGCAGCAATGGGGTCCATATTGGACCAAGAAAATTTAATAGGTCAGTGATACTGTCACGCCGATAACGGCGATAAGGGGCAGGACGGGACCCGCACCTGTCCCTGCCACTATAAGGGGCCCTGGCTTTCCCTTATCTCAGGGGTACCTATGATGGTTAGAAGGCCTGAGCCACCAGCGTATCCCTGTCTCCTTTGCAGGCCCTATCAGTGGCCCCCTCCCCCCAGGGAGAACTGCAACAGTGTATAAATATGACAAGCAAACAGGGTTATACAGACAAGGTAACTAAAAGTCTCAAACTCACCAAATGCTCACACAACCACAGAGGAAACACAGAGAAGGAAAAAGAAGAAAACAACTAGGAAGGAAAACAGGTTAAACATGCAACCAAAACAGCAGACACCAATCTCTGTAAATAAACCTCCAAACTCCAAACACCTCTGCTCCTTCAACCAAGGCAGCAGAACTGATCACTGACACCAGTTGTAGTCAAGGCTGAGTCTATATAGGAGAGGAGATTCTATATACTAAGACATTGCCAGATATGCCGAGTATATGAGGTGGAAATTAACTATTCAATAGTGCCCTGACAGGGCATACACCATAAACCATCCTCTTATGAAGCAAAAATCATGAATAATATTACCTCAAGGTTGTAGATCACAAGTATGTTTAGGTAGTAAATCAGATGGTGCAGGGTGATTCGGTGCTAACCTCTCGCTCCTATGGGCACTATTGAATAGTTAATTTCCACCCCATATACTCGGCATATCTGGCAATGTCTTAGTATATAATAGCACAAGCTAACCCCAATAAGCATTATGCTTCTATTTTTGCTGTGTTCTCAGGCATATATTTATGTAATGTGATTGAGGGTGTTATTTTGGTCTCCCTTGGGTATTTTTTGTATTTTATGTATCATACCTTTTTTCTTTTAATCTTTGTTAATAAAATAAGACATATTTCGGTATTCTTTGGTTCTCTTCTTTGGGCTCAGGAGTTAATTCGTACTGAGTTTCCCATATGTTGTCTAGATGTTGTGAAGTGCCAAAATCAGTATTGTGGGACATCATAGTTTAGTAATTCAGCTTCGTACAGGTCTATCACTCTTCAGCAGCCGACATCCCTGCTCAGCTTCGTACAGGCCCCCCTATCACTCTTTAGCAGCCGACATCCCTGCTCAGCTTTGTACAGGCCTCCCCATCACTCTTTAGCAGCCAACATCCCTGATCAGCTTTGTACAGACCTCCCTGTCACTCTTTAGCAGCCGACATCCCTGCTCAGCTTCGTACAGACCTCCCAATCACTCTTCAGCAACCGACATCCCTGCTCAGCTTCGTACAGGCCTCCCTGACACTCTTTAGCAGCCGCCATCCCTGCTCAGCTTTGTACAGACCTCCGTGTCACTCTTCAGCAGCCGACCTCCCTATCACTTTTTAGCAACCGACATCCCTGCTCAGTTTTGTATAGGCCTCCCTATCAATTTTTAGCAGCTGACATCCCCGCTCAGCTTTATACAGGCCTCTCTGTCACTATTTAGAAGGCAACATCCCTGCTTAGCTTTGAATAGACCTCCCTGACACTCTTTAGCAGCCGACATCCCTGCTCAGCTTCGCACAGACCTCCCTGTCACTCTTTAGCAGCCGACATCCCTGTTCTGCTTCGTACAGACCTCCCTGTCACTCTTTAGCAGCCGACATCCCTGCTTAGCTTCATACAGACCTCCCTGTCACTATTTAGCAGCCGACATCCCTGCTCAGCTTCGTACAGGCCTCCCTGTCACTCTTTAGCAGCCGACATCTCTGCTCAGTTTCTTACAGGCCTCCCTGACACTCTTTAGCAGCCGACATCCCTGCTCAGCTTCATACAGAGCTCCGTTACTATTTAGCAGCCGACATCCCTGCTCAGCTTCGTACAGACCTCCCTGTCACTCTTTAGCAGCCGACATCCCTGTTCTGCTTCGTACAGACCTCCCTGACACTCTTTAGCAGCCGACATCCCTGCTCAGCTTCGTACAGACCTCCCTGTCACTCTTTAGCAGCCGACATCCCTGTTCTGCTTCGTACAGACCTCCCTGTCACTCTTTAGCAGCCGACATCCCTGCTTAGCTTCATACAGACCTCCCTGTCACTATTTAGCAGCCGACATCCCTGCTCAGCTTCGTACAGGCCTCCCTGTCACTCTTTAGCAGCCGACATCCCTGCTCAGCTTCTTACAGGCCTCCCTGACACTCTTTAGCAGCAGATATCCCTGCTCAGCTTCATACAGAGCTCCCTGTTACTATTTAGCAGCCGACATCCCAGCTCAGCTTTGTACAGACCTCCATGTCACTCTTTAGCAGCCGACATCCCTGCTCAGCTTCATACAGGCCTCCCTGACACTCTTTAGCAGCCGACATCCCTGCTCAGCTTCATACAGACCTCCCTGTCACTCTTTAGCAGCCGACATCCCTGCTCAGCTTCATACAGGCCTCCCTGACATTCTTTAGCAGCCGAAATCCCTGCTCAGCTTCATACAGACCTCCCTATCACTCTTTAGCAGCCGACATCCCTGCTCAGCTTCATACAGACCTCCCTATCACTCTTTAGCAGCCGACATCCCTGCTCAGCTTCGTACAGACCTCCCTATCACTATTTAGCAGCCGACATCCCTGCTCAGCTTCGTACAGGCCTCCCTGTCACTCTTTAGCAGCCGACATCCCTGCTCAGCTTCGTACAGGCCTCCCTGTCACTCTTTAGAAGCCGACATCCCTGCTCAGCTTCATACAGACCTCCCTGTCACTCTTTAGCAGCTGCCATCCCTGCTCAGCTTCATACAGGCCTCCCTGACACTCTTTAGCAGTCGACATCCCTGCTCAGCTTCATACAGACCTCCCTATCACTCTTTAGCAGCCGACATCCCTGCTCAGCTTCATACAGACCTCCCTATCACTATTTAGCAGCCGACATCCCTGCTCAGCTTTGTACAGACCTCCCTGTCACTCTTTAGCAGCTGACATCCCTGCTCAGCTTCGAACAGACCTCCCTGTCACTCTTTAGCAGCCGACATCCCTGCTCAGCTTCGTACAGGCCTCCCTGTCACTCTTTAGCAGCCGACATCCCTGCTCAGCTTCGTACAGGCCTCCCTGTCACTATTTAGCAGCCGACATCCCTGCTCAGCTTCATACAGGCCTCCCCGACACACTTTTGCAGCCGACATCCCTGCTCAGCTTCATACAGGCCTCCCTGTCACTATTTAGCAGCCGACATCCCTGCTCAGCTTCATACAGGCCTCCCTGACACTCTTTAGCAGCCGCCATCCCTGCTCATCTTTGTACAGACCTCCCTGTCACTCTTCAGCAGCCGACCTCCCTATCACTTTTTAGCAACCGACATCCCTGCTCAGTTTTGTATAGGCCTCCCTATCAATTTTTAGCAGCTGACATCCCCGCTCAGCTTTATACAGACATCCCTAACACTCTTCAGCAACCGACTTTCCTGCTCATCTTTGTAGAGACCTCCCTGTCACTCTTTAGCAACCGACATCCCTGCTCAGCTTTGCAGACCTCCCTGTTACTATTTAGCAGCCGACATCCCTGCTCAGCTTCATACAGGCCTCTCTGTCACTCGTTAGCAGCCGACATCCCTGCTCAGCTTCGTACAGGCCTCCCTGTCACTCTTTAGCAGCCGACATCCCTGCTCAGCTTCGTACAGGCCTCCCTATCACCATTTAGCAGCCAACATCCCTGCTCAGCTTCATACAGGCCTCTCTGTCACTATTTAGAAGGCAACATCCCTGCTTAGCTTTGAATAGACCTCCCTGACACTCTTTAGCAGCCGACATCCCTGCTCAGCTTCGTACAGACCTCCCTGTCACTCTTTAGCAGCCGACATCCCTGTTCTGCTTCGTACAGACCTCCCTGTCACACTTTAGCAGCCGACATCCCTGCTTAGCTTCATACAGACCTCCCTGTCACTATTTAGCAGCCGACATCCCTGCTCAGCTTCGTACAGGCCTCCCTGTCACTCTTTAGCAGCCGACATCCCTGCTCAGTTTCTTACAGGCCTCCCTGACACTCTTTAGCAGCCGACATCCCTGCTCCGCTTCATACAGAGCTCCCTGTTACTATTTAGCAGCCGACATCCCTGCTCAGCTTCGTACAGACCTCCCTGTCACTCTTTAGCAGCCGACATCCCTGTTCTGCTTCGTACAGACCTCCCTGACACTCTTTAGCAGCCGACATCCCTGCTCAGCTTCGTACAGACCTCCCTGTCACTCTTTAGCAGCCGACATCCCTGTTCTGCTTCGTACAGACCTCCCTGTCACTCTTTAGCAGCCGACATCCCTGCTTAGCTTCATACAGACCTCCCTGTCACTATTTAGCAGCCGACATCCCTGCTCAGCTTCGTACAGGCCTCCCTGTCACTCTTTAGCAGCCGACATCCCTGCTCAGCTTCTTACAGGCCTCCCTGACACTCTTTAGCAGCCGACATCCCTGCTCAGCTTCATACAGAGCTCCCTGTTACTATTTAGCAGCCGACATCCCAGCTCAGCTTTGTACAGACCTCCATGTCACTCTTTAGCAGCCGACATCCCTGCTCAGCTTCATACAGGCCTCCCTGACTCTCTTTAGCAGCCGACATCCCTGCTCAGCTTCATACAGACCTCCCTGTCACTCTTTAGCAGCCGACATCCCTGCTCAGCTTCATACAGGCCTCCCTGACATTCTTTAGCAGCCGAAATCCCTGCTCAGCTTCATACAGACCTCCCTATCACTCTTTAGCAGCCGACATCCCTGCTCAGCTTCATACAGACCTCCCTATCACTCTTTAGCAGCCGACATCCCTGCTCAGCTTCGTACAGACCTCCCTATCACCATTTAGCAGCCGACATCCCTGCTCAGCTTCGTACAGGCCTCCCTGTCACTCTTTAGCAGCCGACATCCCTGCTCAGCTTCGTACAGGCCTCCCTGTCACTCTTTAGAAGCCGACATCCCTGCTCAGCTTCATACAGACCTCCCTGTCACTCTTTAGCAGCTGCCATCCCTGCTCAGCTTCATACAGGCCTCCCTGACACTCTTTAGCAGTCGACATCCCTGCTCAGCTTCATACAGACCTCCCTATCACTCTTTAGCAGCCGACATCCCTGCTCAGCTTCATACAGACCTCCCTATCACTATTTAGCAGCCGACATCCCTGCTCAGCTTTGTACAGACCTCCCTGTCACTCTTTAGCAGCTGACATCCCTGCTCAGCTTCGAACAGACCTCCCTGTCACTCTTTAGCAGCCGACATCCCTGCTCAGCTTCGTACAGGACTCCCTGTCACTCTTTAGCAGCTGACATCCCTGCTCAGCTTCGTACAGGCCTCCCTGTCACTATTTAGCAGCCGACATCCCTGCTCAGCTTCATACAGGCCTCCCCGACACACTTTTGCAGCCGACATCCCTGCTCAGCTTCATACAGGCCTCCCTGTCACTATTTAGCAGCCGACATCCCTGCTCAGCTTCATACAGGCCTCCCTGACACTCTTTAGCAGCCAACATCCCTGCTCAGCTTCATACAGGCCTCCCTGTCACTATTTAGCAGCCGACATCCCTGCTCAGCTTCGTACAGACCTCCCTGTCACTCTTTAGCAGCCGACATCCCTGCTCAGCTTCTTACATACCTCCCTGTCACTATTTAGCAGCCAACATCCCTGCTCAGCTTCATACAGGCCTCCCTGACACTCTTTAGCAGCCAACATCCCTGCTCAGCTTCGTACAGACCTCCCTGTCACTCTTTAGCAGCCGACATCCCTGCTCAGCTTCTTACAGACCTCCCTGTCACTATTTAGCAGCCGACATCCCTGCTCAGCTTCATACAGGCCTCCCTGACACTCTTTAGCAGCCGACATCCCTGCTCAGCTTCATACAGGCCTCCCTGTCACTATTTAGCAGCCAACATCCCTGCTCAGCTTCGTACAGACCTCCCTGTCACTCTTTAGCAGCCGACATCCCTGCTCAGCTTCTTACAGACCTCCCTGTCACTATTTAGCAGCCGACATCCCTGCTCAGCTTCTTACAGACCTCCCTGTCACTATTTAGCAGCCGACATCCCTGCTCAGCTTCGTACAGGCCTCCCTGTCACTATTTAGCAGCCGACATCCCTGCTCAGCTTCATACAGGCCTCCCCGACACACTTTTGCAGCCGACATCCCTGCTCATCTTCATACAGGCCTCCCTGTCACTATTTAGCAGCCGACATCCCTGCTCAGCTTCGTACAGACCTCCCTGTCACTATTTAGCAGCTGACATCCCTGCTCAGCTTCGTACAGACCTCCGTCACTCTTTAGCAGCCGACATCCCTGCTCAGCTTCTTACAGACCTCCCTGTCACTATTTAGCAGCCAACATCCCTGCTCAGCTTTGCAGAGGCCTCCCTGACACTCTTTAGCAGCCGACATCCCTGCTCAGCTTCTTACAGACCTCCGTCACTATTTAGCAGCCAACATCCCTGCTCAGCTTTGCAGAGGCCTCCCTGACACTCTTTAGCAGCCGACATCCCTGCTCAGCTTCATACAGGCCTCCCTGACACTCTTTAGCAGCCGACATCCCTGCTCAGCTTCATACAGACCTCCCTGACACTCTTTAGCAGCCGACATCCCTGCTCAGCTTCATACAGGCCTCCCTGTCACTATTTAGCAGCCGACATCCCTGCTCAGCTTCGTACAGACCTCCCTGTCACTATTTAGCAGCCGACATCCCTGCTCAGCTTCGTACAGACCTCCCTGTCACTATTTAGCAGCCGACATCCCTGCTCAGCTTCGTACAGACCTCCCTGTCACTATTTAGCAGCCGACATCCCTGCTCAGCTTCGTACAGACCTCCCTGTCACTCTTTAGCAGCCGACATCCCTGCTTAGCTTCATACAGACCTCCCTGTCACTATTTAGCAGCCGACATCCCTGCTCAGCTTCGTACAGGCCTCCCTGTCACTCTTTAGCAGCCGACATCCCTGCTCAGCTTCTTACAGGCCTCCCTGACACTCTTTAGCAGCCGACATCCCTGCTCAGCTTCATACAGAGCTCCCTGTTACTATTTAGCAGCCGACATCCCAGCTCAGCTTTGTACAGACCTCCATGTCACTCTTTAGCAGCCGACATCCCTGCTCAGCTTCATACAGGCCTCCCTGACTCTCTTTAGCAGCCGACATCCCTGCTCAGCTTCATACAGACCTCCCTGTCACTCTTTAGCAGCCGACATCCCTGCTCAGCTTCATACAGGCCTCCCTGACATTCTTTAGCAGCCGAAATCCCTGCTCAGCTTCATACAGACCTCCCTATCACTCTTTAGCAGCCGACATCCCTGCTCAGCTTCATACAGACCTCCCTATCACTCTTTAGCAGCCGACATCCCTGCTCAGCTTCGTACAGACCTCCCTATCACTATTTAGCAGCCGACATCCCTGCTCAGCTTCGTACAGGCCTCCCTGTCACTCTTTAGCAGCCGACATCCCTGCTCAGCTTCGTACAGGCCTCCCTGTCACTCTTTAGAAGCCGACATCCCTGCTCAGCTTCATACAGACCTCCCTGTCACTCTTTAGCAGCTGCCATCCCTGCTCAGCTTCATACAGGCCTCCCTGACACTCTTTAGCAGTCGACATCCCTGCTCAGCTTCATACAGACCTCCCTATCACTCTTTAGCAGCCGACATCCCTGCTCAGCTTCATACAGACCTCCCTATCACTATTTAGCAGCCGACATCCCTGCTCAGCTTTGTACAGACCTCCCTGTCACTCTTTAGCAGCTGACATCCCTGCTCAGCTTCGAACAGACCTCCCTGTCACTCTTTAGCAGCCGACATCCCTGCTCAGCTTCGTACAGGACTCCCTGTCACTCTTTAGCAGCCGACATCCCTGCTCAGCTTCGTACAGGCCTCCCTGTCACTATTTAGCAGCCGACATCCCTGCTCAGCTTCATACAGGCCTCCCCGACACACTTTTGCAGCCGACATCCCTGCTCAGCTTCATACAGGCCTCCCTGTCACTATTTAGCAGCCGACATCCCTGCTCAGCTTCATACAGGCCTCCCTGACACTCTTTAGCAGCCGACATCCCTGCTCAGCTTCATACAGGCCTCCCTGTCACTATTTAGCAGCCGACATCCCTGCTCAGCTTCGTACAGACCTCCCTGTCACTCTTTAGCAGCCGACATCCCTGCTCAGCTTCTTACATACCTCCCTGTCACTATTTAGCAGCCAACATCCCTGCTCAGCTTCATACAGGCCTCCCTGACACTCTTTAGCAGCCAACATCCCTGCTCAGCTTCGTACAGACCTCCCTGTCACTCTTTAGCAGCCGACATCCCTGCTCAGCTTCTTACAGACCTCCCTGTCACTATTTAGCAGCCGACATCCCTGCTCAGCTTCATACAGGCCTCCCTGACACTCTTTAGCAGCCGACATCCCTGCTCAGCTTCATACAGGCCTCCCTGTCACTATTTAGCAGCCAACATCCCTGCTCAGCTTCGTACAGACCTCCCTGTCACTCTTTAGCAGCCGACATCCCTGCTCAGCTTCTTACAGACCTCCCTGTCACTATTTAGCAGCCGACATCCCTGCTCAGCTTCTTACAGACCTCCCTGTCACTATTTAGCAGCCGACATCCCTGCTCAGCTTCGTACAGGCCTCCCTGTCACTATTTAGCAGCCGACATCCCTGCTCAGCTTCATACAGGCCTCCCCGACACACTTTTGCAGCCGACATCCCTGCTCATCTTCATACAGGCCTCCCTGTCACTATTTAGCAGCCGACATCCCTGCTCAGCTTCGTACAGACCTCCCTGTCACTATTTAGCAGCCGACATCCCTGCTCAGCTTCGTACAGACCTCCGTCACTCTTTAGCAGCCGACATCCCTGCTCAGCTTCTTACAGACCTCCCTGTCACTATTTAGCAGCCAACATCCCTGCTCAGCTTTGCAGAGGCCTCCCTGACACTCTTTAGCAGCCGACATCCCTGCTCAGCTTCTTACAGACCTCCCTGTCACTATTTAGCAGCCAACATCCCTGCTCAGCTTTGCAGAGGCCTCCCTGACACTCTTTAGCAGCCGACATCCCTGCTCAGCTTCATACAGGCCTCCCTGACACTCTTTAGCAGCCGACATCCCTGCTCAGCTTCATACAGACCTCCCTGACAATCTTTTGCAGCCAACATCCCTGCTCAGCTTCATACAGGCCTCCCTGTCACTATTTAGCAGCCGACATCCCTGCTCAGCTTCGTACAGACCTCCCTGTCACTATTTAGCAGCCGACATCCCTGCTCAGCTTCGTACAGACCTCCCTGTCACTATTTAGCAGCCGACATCCCTGCTCAGCTTCGTACAGACCTCCCTGTCACTCTTTAGCAGCCGACATCCCTGCTTAGCTTCATACAGACCTCCCTGTCACTATTTAGCAGCCGACATCCCTGCTCAGCTTCGTACAGGCCTCCCTGTCACTCTTTAGCAGCCGACATCCCTGCTCAGCTTCTTACAGGCCTCCCTGACACTCTTTAGCAGCCGACATCCCTGCTCAGCTTCATACAGAGCTCCCTGTTACTATTTAGCAGCCGACATCCCAGCTCAGCTTTGTACAGACCTCCATGTCACTCTTTAGCAGCCGACATCCCTGCTCAGCTTCATACAGGCCTCCCTGACTCTCTTTAGCAGCCGACATCCCTGCTCAGCTTCATACAGACCTCCCTGTCACTCTTTAGCAGCCGACATCCCTGCTCAGCTTCATACAGGCCTCCCTGACATTCTTTAGCAGCCGAAATCCCTGCTCAGCTTCATACAGACCTCCCTATCACTCTTTAGCAGCCGACATCCCTGCTCAGCTTCATACAGACCTCCCTATCACTCTTTAGCAGCCGACATCCCTGCTCAGCTTCGTACAGACCTCCCTATCACTATTTAGCAGCCGACATCCCTGCTCAGCTTCGTACAGGCCTCCCTGTCACTCTTTAGCAGCCGACATCCCTGCTCAGCTTCGTACAGGCCTCCCTGTCACTCTTTAGAAGCCGACATCCCTGCTCAGCTTCATACAGACCTCCCTGTCACTCTTTAGCAGCTGCCATCCCTGCTCAGCTTCATACAGGCCTCCCTGACACTCTTTAGCAGTCGACATCCCTGCTCAGCTTCATACAGACCTCCCTATCACTCTTTAGCAGCCGACATCCCTGCTCAGCTTCATACAGACCTCCCTATCACTATTTAGCAGCCGACATCCCTGCTCAGCTTTGTACAGACCTCCCTGTCACTCTTTAGCAGCTGACATCCCTGCTCAGCTTCGAACAGACCTCCCTGTCACTCTTTAGCAGCCGACATCCCTGCTCAGCTTCGTACAGGACTCCCTGTCACTCTTTAGCAGCCGACATCCCTGCTCAGCTTCGTACAGGCCTCCCTGTCACTATTTAGCAGCCGACATCCCTGCTCAGCTTCATACAGGCCTCCCCGACACACTTTTGCAGCCGACATCCCTGCTCAGCTTCATACAGGCCTCCCTGTCACTATTTAGCAGCCGACATCCCTGCTCAGCTTCATACAGGCCTCCCTGACACTCTTTAGCAGCCGACATCCCTGCTCAGCTTCATACAGGCCTCCCTGTCACTATTTAGCAGCCGACATCCCTGCTCAGCTTCGTACAGACCTCCCTGTCACTCTTTAGCAGCCGACATCCCTGCTCAGCTTCTTACATACCTCCCTGTCACTATTTAGCAGCCAACATCCCTGCTCAGCTTCATACAGGCCTCCCTGACACTCTTTAGCAGCCAACATCCCTGCTCAGCTTCGTACAGACCTCCCTGTCACTCTTTAGCAGCCGACATCCCTGCTCAGCTTCTTACAGACCTCCCTGTCACTATTTAGCAGCCGACATCCCTGCTCAGCTTCATACAGGCCTCCCTGACACTCTTTAGCAGCCGACATCCCTGCTCAGCTTCATACAGGCCTCCCTGTCACTATTTAGCAGCCAACATCCCTGCTCAGCTTCGTACAGACCTCCCTGTCACTCTTTAGCAGCCGACATCCCTGCTCAGCTTCTTACAGCCCTCCCTGTCACTATTTAGAAGCCGACATCCCTGCTCAGCTTCTTACAGACCTCCCTGTCACTATTTAGCAGCCGACATCCCTGCTCAGCTTCGTACAGGCCTCCCTGTCACTATTTAGCAGCCGACATCCCTGCTCAGCTTCATACAGGCCTCCCCGACACACTTTTGCAGCCGACATCCCTGCTCATCTTCATACAGGCCTCCCTGTCACTATTTAGCAGCCGACATCCCTGCTCAGCTTCGTACAGACCTCCCTGTCACTATTTAGCAGCCGACATCCCTGCTCAGCTTCGTACAGACCTCCGTCACTCTTTAGCAGCCGACATCCCTGCTCAGCTTCTTACAGACCTCCCTGTCACTATTTAGCAGCCAACATCCCTGCTCAGCTTTGCAGAGGCCTCCCTGACACTCTTTAGCAGCCGACATCCCTGCTCAGCTTCTTACAGACCTCCCTGTCACTATTTAGCAGCCAACATCCCTGCTCAGCTTTGCAGAGGCCTCCCTGACACTCTTTAGCAGCCGACATCCCTGCTCAGCTTCATACAGGCCTCCCTGACACTCTTTAGCAGCCGACATCCCTGCTCAGCTTCATACAGACCTCCCTGACACTCTTTAGCAGCCGACATCCCTGCTCAGCTTCATACAGGCCTCCCTGTCACTATTTAGCAGCCGACATCCCTGCTAAGCTTCGTACAGACCTCCCTGTCACTATTTAGCAGCCGACATCCCTGCTCAGCTTCGTACAGACCTCCCTGTCACTATTTAGCAGCCGACATCCCTGCTCAGCTTCGTACAGACCTCCCTGTCACTATTTAGCAGCCGACATCCCTGCTCAGCTTCGTACAGACCTCCCTGTCACTATTTAGCAGCCGACATCCCTGCTCAGCTTCGTACAGACCTCCCTGTCACTATTTAGCAGCCGACATCCCTGCTCAGCTTCGTACAGACCTCCCTGTCACTATTTAGCAGCCGACATCCCTGCTCAGCTTCGTACAGACCTCCCTGTCACTATTTAGCAGCCGACATTCCTGCTCAGCTTCGTACAGACCCCCTGTCACTCTTCCACTCTCAGATCGATAACCTTCCCACCCTTTCATTTTTCCCTTTTTCAAGGTTGCCAACTTGATTTTGAATTTTTTTCTGGACAAGTCACCCAAAAATCACACAGATGTTTTTTTTCTTTACACATTTAAAAACCATAATAAATCATTATGATTTTAAAGGGAACCTGACAGCGACTCACTGGCTGCATCTACCAGACCCCGGCTGTATGAATTCATCAATGTGGGACTCAAACACTGCAGCCGCCGGGAGCCGAGATGCACAGGACACTTCTACGCCGCCACCGGCAGTTTCTGACAGGACTTTCCTGATAAACGCACAAGGCCCGTCACTCCAGGACAGCGGCTGGGAGAAGCTGCGGGAGCCCTCCTGTCCGGATAGTCTCCTGTGCGGCTCCGTCCCCGGCGGGTACTAAAGCAGGTTTTTTCCGAAACATTCTTATCCTAGGCCGCACGGACCCGGCCACACTGCACGGCCAGGCTGGGAGCAGCGACTCACTCACACGCAGGCATTTCAGGACGGCTTGTCTATCATCCAGAATGACTGACAGATCGCTCAGCCAATCAGAGCCTTTGGCTCACAGACGGCGCCAGAGCCGGCTTTCCATGTATGTGTGAAGCCTGGGCCCCGCCCCCTCCGCAGAGCCCCGCCCCCTCCGCAGAGCCCCGCCCCTCCGCAGAGCCCCGCCCCCTCCGCAGAGCCCCGCCTCACCCTCCGCAGAGCCCTGCCCCCTCCGCAGAGCCCCGCCTCACCCTCCGCAGAGCCCTGCCCCCTCCGCAGAGCCCCGCCTCACCCTCCGCAGAGCCCCGCCTCAGCTGCGGGGCTGTGAGTGACACGGAGGGGTCGCTGTGTGTTTCCTCCCTTCCCTGCAGGCCTCGCTGTTATCAGGCGGCCAGACACAGGCTTTGTGGGAGCGGATCTGGGCGGGGACAGCCGGGGACGCTCACGTACACTCACGTACACGGGGCAGGAGGCCTGCGGATACAGCATCGTGGACGCGCCCGTCCGTCTCCTCGACTGCTGCCGCTGTAAGGAGCCTCGTCTGCGGCTGGACCGGGGGATTTCACACACGGGGCCCCGGCAGGGGAGGATTCAGCAGCGATATCTCCGGAGGCAACCGCAGCGGCAACATGGCGAGCGCCTCCTACCACATCTCCAACCTGCTGGAGAAAATGACGTCCAGCGACAAGGACTTCAGGTGAGAGGCCGCACGGAGCCGTGTCACCTGGGACGTAGCGCCGAGTGCGGGGGACGGGTGCGGCCTGGCTGTCACTAGTGGGCGCTCTGCCCCGGCCCTCCCCCGGGGTGAGCGGCCTGGTGTGCACCATGTGCTGCCGCCTGTGCCTGGAGGTGGGGGACGTGGGACCCTCTATTCCGGGAGTTACTGCAGACATGGCTGTCAGCTGTCTGTCCCGCCTCACCCGCCAGCATGCACCTCCAGCCGGTCCATCCAGAGTGGTGGGCGCATCCTGCAGGCACCTGGGATGTCCGGTATGAGACTTGTGGTCTAATAATAATCTTTACTTTTATATAGCGCTAACATTCTGCAGCACTTTATAGTTTAGCACACGTTATCATACTAAGACAGCCAGTATAAGACTTCTCGCATAATAAGACGGCCCGTATAAGACTTCTCGCATAATAAGACGGCCCGTATAAGACTTCTCGCATAATAAGACGGCCCGTATAAGACTTCTCGCATAATAAGACGGCCCGTATAAGACTTCTCGCGCGGTTAAACGGCCCGTATAAGACTTCTCGTGTAATAAGATGCCCCGTGTGAGACTTTGCGCGCAGCGAGACGGCCCATGTGAGACTTTGCGCGCAGCGAGACGGCCCATGTGAGACTTTGCGCGCAGCGAGACGGCCCGTGTGAGACTTTGCGCGCAGCGAGACGGCCCATGTGAGACTTTGCGCGCGGCGAGACGGCCCATGTGAGACTTTGCGCGCGGCGAGACGGCCCGTGTGAGACTTTGCGCGCGGCGAGACGGCCCGTGTAAGACTTTGCGCGCGGCGAGACGGCCCGTGTGAGGCTTTGCGCGCGGCGATACGGCCCGTGTGAGACTTTGCGCTCGGAGAGACGGCCCGTGTGAGACTTTGCGCGCAGCGAGACGGCCCGTGTGAGACTTTGCGCGCGGCGAGACGGCCCGTGTGAGACTTTGCGCGCGGCGAGACGGCCCGTGTGAGACTTTGCGCGCGGCGAGACGGCCCGTGTGAGACTTTGCGCGCGGCGAGACGGCCCGTGTGAGACTTTGCGCGCGGCGAGACGGCCCGTGTGAGACTTTGCGCGCGGCGAGACGGCCCGTGTGAGACTTTGCGCGCGGCGAGACGGCCCGTGTGAGACTTTGCGCGCGGCGAGACGGCCCGTGTGAGACTTTGCGCGCGGCGAGACGGCCCGTGTGAGACTTTGCGCGCGGCGAGACGGCCCGTGTGAGACTTTGCGCGCGGCGAGACGGCCCGTGTGAGACTTTGCGCGCGGCGAGACGGCCCGTGTGAGACTTTGCGCGCGGCGACCCGTGTGAGACTTTGCGCGCGGCGAGACGGCCCGTGTACCTTTAGCTATGTGATTATGTACTAACAGTGAGGTTGGGTTGGTTGCTGCTAGAGGTGAGCAGAATGGACCTGGTCCATGGCCTGCTGGGACAGAGTCCCGTGGACCCCCATCCTACCTGCCGGCATCCTGGACACCTCTTGATTAGAAGTTGTAATTTCTTGGGGGGCCTGCAGATCACAATAGGTGCCAGGAATGCCCCAGGTAGGATGAGGTCCAGCTACCACGAACTACCAACGTATCAGCTGGATCGGGGTCCTGTGACTTTTTGCTCAGCTCTAGTAGCAGCAGGACAGCGGTCATTTAGTTGCCTAGAATTTCCCGTCTTAAAGGGTTATTAGGCTAAACTAGATATATTAATAACAATAATATTATCACAGTGAAGGTAATTGCTTAGAAATTAAATAAAAATGGTCCAGTTTAAATGAATGCTCTAACAATATTCATTTGAATTAATACAACATACTGTACTTTTAGACTCTGTGCACACAGCGGTGTATAGATGCTGGCTCATCTGCTGGGCTTTCCCAGGCAAACCAGGAAAACACCGGCGCTTATTTTCCTGCGGTGGCTTCACCAGTGTTCTTACGTTGGTTCTGTTACTTTATACTGTGAAGTATGAAGATCGATCAGTAGTACAATCCTTGGTTCTTTAGGTGATGTGGGAGAGCAGCTAGCCTCCTGTTGGCTCCCCAAGCTGAGGACTCTGCCTGGCTGTCTGTCAGTACTGGAGAATGAGTGGAGCAGATGTGCCTGAAGCTACATTTCATTGGAACATTTTATAGCCCCCATTTTTAATATTGGTGTGTGGGGGACAGAAACTTTATTAATAATTACGGTAACATTAACTCATTTAAAAGGGTGGTTTGAAGTCCAAAGTCATTGCTCACCTAAATTCCTATCTGTTTGATGCTATAATCTAAACTGTTTTCTAATATACTTGCATAAAAATCTCCCTGTCCTTCCCTAACTACACGATCTGTTTTTTCTATTTT
Organism: Ranitomeya imitator; assembly: GCF_032444005.1. Lineage (NCBI taxonomy): Eukaryota > Metazoa > Chordata > Amphibia > Anura > Dendrobatidae > Ranitomeya > Ranitomeya imitator. The sequence goes on along the minus strand of NC_091285.1, from coordinate 277,583,382 downwards.
TTTCATTTGCTTCATGATAACGCTTTGAGAATATCGGTGCCTTCTGGGATACTCCAACGTAGTGTCAACGGGTGCAGCCCCTGCCTGATCCCTGACATGAAACATCAGTGGTGCTTGTTTTTGGGGCCCGGCTAGTCATTATGCGATGTATACAATGATAGTGCACTCTACTGCTGATCTGAGCTGGCAATAATAAGCCGGGAACAAAGTGGGTCGCCAGAATTCCCGGTGTGCAAAGACCAGTGAGGTCACTTGCGGGGGCTGCACTGGTGTCTGCATGCCATGTATTCTGAAACAGCACTCTGTTGCCAGGTCATTACTGCTGGATGTGAGCCAACAGCAGAGAGTGCGCTGTCATTGTGCACAGCACACAGGGACTAGTCCAGTCCCTGAAACAAGCGTCACTGATGATGCTTCGCTTGAGTATCCCAGCATGTACTGGAATTCTCACAGTAGGTGAAAAAAAATAGAATAGCAGTTGGGAAACGGCTGGGACTTTGTAATGCAAGTATATTAGAAAATATCTTAGACTAGATGGTGGCCCGATTCTAGCGCATCAGGTATTCTAGAATATGTATGTATATAGCAGCCACATAGTATATAGGAGAGGCCACGTAATATATAGCAAATACTACGTGGCATGTACTATGTGGCTGCTATATACATACATACATATTGTAGAATACCCGATGCGTTAATACAGGCCACGCAGTATATAGCAGTGGCCACGCAGTATATAGCAGTGGCCACGCAGTATATAGCAGTGGCCACGCAGTATATAGCAGTGTGGGCACCATATCCCTGTTAAAAAAAAAAAAATTAAAATAAAAAAGTTAGATACTCACCCCCTGGGATCCAGCGAAACTCTGGCGATGCGCGCGCGGCTGCCGCCATCTTCCGTGCTTGGCGAAATTACCCAGATGACTTGGCGGTCTCGCGAAACCGCTAAGTCTTCTGGGTAATTTTGCAATGCATCTCTGGGAACGGAAGATGGCAGCCAGCGCGAGCGCATCGTCGGACGACGGAAGGTGAGAATAGCAGGTTTTTTGTTTTATTATTTTTAACATTACATCTTTTTACTATTGATGCTGCATAGGCAGCATCAATAGTAAAAAAGTTGGGGACACACAGGGTTAATAGCAGCGGTAATGGAGTGCGGTACCCGCGGCCCATTACCGCTGGCATTAACCCTGCGTGAGCGGTGACTGGAGGGGATTATGGAGCGGGCGTCGGGCACTGACTGCAGGGGAGCAGGGGAGGGACTAATCGGACTGTGCCCGTCATTGATTGGTCGTGGCAGCAATGACAGGCAGCTGGCGAGACCAATTAGCGACGCAGGATTTCTGTTACGGAAGTTGCCAACAGAAAGACGGAAGTACCCCTTTTATATATATATATCTCATATATATCATATTAGGGCACTAGTATTGAAAGATAGGAGACAAAAAAAGGCTCAAATAATCCCCAGGATTGTTTCTTATCAATTGTGAGAGAACTGCTCACCTGGTAGTACACAGTACAAGCGTGTAGTTTGTCAGCTGCTGCAGATCCACAGGTCGGCGCTGCGACTTCTCAGAACCGTTATAATAGATGAAATGTGGATTACATCCGCGCTGCTGCGACAAATAATAGATCCAGATATACTTGTAAGATGTTCGGGTGGTTTATTCAACGCGTTTTGAAGCTCATGGCTTCTTCTTCAGGATGTTTCCACACAAAGATCCAGATATTGGATTGATCTCTTTGTGTGGAAACTTCCTGAAGAAGAAGCCATGAGCTTCAAAACGCGTTGAATAAACCACCCGAACATCTTACAAGTATATCTGGATCTATTATTTGTCGCAGCAGCGCGGATGTAATCCACATTTCATCTATTATAACGATATTAGGGCACTAAACATTTAGATGGAAAATGACATTGGCTTTCGGACAACCCATTTAAAGGGAAGGTGCCACCAGTTTTCTTGTATTTAGTTTTTTTGTGAAATTAAGCTTAAAATAGTAATTAAAATGTATTAATGCAATGTTTGCAAACATTTCTATATGAAAAATATTACATATTTTTCTACAAATATACATATTTACCACTAGGGGGAGCATTTTCCGTTTTAGACCTCAAGCAGCTAATAAGTAAGATTTACCAGCAGCAAAATTGGGGCAGTAACTGCTGACATCACCATTTCCCTCCCCTTTTGGGTGGTCTAATATCCCTGGGGCAGAATGAAGAGCAGCATCACAGGGCAGCACCATTGTGTGTGTGACTGCCCTGTGACCTGCTATCACCAGCAGTTACTGCATCAGAGGCACAGCTTGTTTACAGAGGAGCAGAACACAGTGGGCTCAGCAGCATTTTTTGTGAATAACATTCTTGCCATCCCCCTTCCCCCACCTTAATCCCTGCCCTGTCAGCTGCCCTGCTCTCTCTCCAGGTGTCACCTCCCTCTCTGCAGGCTGTGAGTGCAGCTTACCAGAGGTCACAGGGACTGTGTGTGTGGGGGGGAGGGGAGACACGGCAGGAGAAGCACACAGGGCAGCATGTGAGGAGCAGAGGATGTGCCTGCTTGGAGTACAGAGGAGCAGTGATAGAGAGTAAGTGGAGCTCGGCAGATAGCACAGGGCTATAATAAAATGGCAGCTAGTCACACCTACAGCAGTGAGTTGTGCAGTTCACAGAGGCGTGCCCAGCTCACTGCTAATACTGCTGCAATGTTACAGATAGGAGATAATAGACCGACGTAATCTGACACTGATAGTGACGTGCTACTGCTGCAAAACCAAGATGTCAGCCCCCAGTGCCTTCTTTAAACTCATATAACACATGAAATCTGTTTCACATGCATGTAAAACTTGCTTATAGCAGCATGTTATGCTACATTACAGTGATTTATTAATGACCTACAGACGCGATACCTTCTCTTTAACCCCTTTCTGCCATTAGACGTACTATTGCGTCCATGTGGGGTGGGCTTTACTTCCCAAGGACGCAATAGTACGTCATATGCGATCGGCAGCGCTCACGGGGGGAGCGCCGCCGATCGCGGCCGGGTGTCAGCTGTTTATCGCAGCTGACATCCGGCACTATGTGCCAGGAGCGGTCACGTACCGCCCCCGGCACATTAACCCCCGGCACACCGCGATCAAAGATGATCGCGTTGTGCCGGCGGTACAGGGAAGCACCGCGCAGGGAGGGGGCTCCCTGCGGGCTTCCCTGAGCCCCCCTGCAGCAACGCGATGTGATCGCGTTGCTGCGAGGGTCTCACCTCCCTCCCTGCTCCATCCAGCCCCGGATCCAAGATGGCCGCGGATCCGGGTCCTGCAGGGAGAGGGGTGGCTTCACAGAGCCTGCTCAGAGCAGGCACTGTGAAGGCTGCAGCGCTGCATGTCAGATCAGTGATCTGATAGAGTGCTGTGCAAACTGTCAGATCACTGATCTGTGATGTCCCCCCCTGGGACAAAGTAAAAAAGTTAAAAAAAAAAATTTCAAATGTGTAAAAAAAAAAAAAAAAATAAAAAAAAATATTCCAAAATAATGAAAAAAAAAATAAAAATATTATTCCCATAAAGACATTTCTTTATCTAAATAAAAAAAAAAAACAATAAAAGTACACATATTTAGTATCGCCGCGTCCGTAACGGCCCGACCTATAAAACTGGCCCACTAGTTAACCCCTTCAGTAAACACCGTAAGAAAAAAAAAAAAAAACGAGGCAAAAAACAACGCTTTATTATCATACCGCCGAACAAAAAGTGGAATAACACGCGATCAAAAAGACAGATATAACTAACCATGGTACCGCTGAAAACGTCATCTTGTCCCGCAAAAAATGAGCCGCCATACAGCATCAGCAAAAAAATAAAAAAGTTATAGTCCTGAGAATAAAGCGATGCAAAAATAATTATTTTTTCTATAAAATAGTTTTTATCGTATAAAAGCGCCAAAACATAAAAAAATGATATAAATGAGGTGTCGCTGTAATCGTACTGACCCGAAGAATAAAACTGCTTCATCAATTTTACCAAACGCGGAACGGTATAAACGCCTCCCCCAAAAGAAATTCATGAATAGCTGGTTTTTGGTCATTCTGCCTCACAAAAATCGGAATAAAAAGCGATCAAAAAATGTCACGTGCCCGAAAATGTTACCAATAAAAACGACAACTCGTCCCGCAAAAAACAAGACCTCACATGACTCTGTGGACCAAAATATAGAAAAATTATAGCTCTCAAAATGTGGTAACGCAAAAAATATTTTTTGCAATAAAAAGCGTCTTTCAGTGTGTGACGGCTGCCAATCATAAAAATCCGCTAAAAAACCCGCTATAAAAGTAAATCAAACACCCCTTCATCACCCCCTTAGTTAGGGAATAATTAAAAAAATGTATGTATTTCCATTTTCCCGTTAGGGCTAGGGTTAGGGCTAGGGTTAGGGCTAGGGTTAGGGCTAGGGTTAGGGCTAGGGTTAGGGCTAGGGTTAGGATTAGGGTTAGGGCTAGGGTTAGGGCTACAGTTTGGGTTGGGGCTAAAGTTACAGTTAGGGTTTAGATTACATTTACGGTTGGGAATAGGGTTGGGATTAGGGTTAGGGGTGTGTCAGGGTTAGAGATGTGGTTAGGGTTACTGTTGGGATTAGGGTTAGGGATGTGTTTGGATTAGGGTTTCAGTTATAATTGGGGGGTTTCCACTGTTTAGGCACATCAGGGGCTCTCCAAACGCGACATGGCGTCCGATCTCAATTCCAGCCAATTCTGCGTTGAAAAAGTAAAACAGTGCTTCTTCCCTTCCGAGCTCTCCCGTGTGCCCAAACAGGGGTTTACCCCAACATATGGGGTATCAGCGTACTCAGGACAAATAGGACAACAACTTTTGGGGTCCAATTTCTCCTGTTACCCTTGGGAAAATACAAAACTCGGGGCTAAAACATATTTTTAAGATTTTTTATTTTCACGGCTCTGCGTTATAAACTGTAGTGAAACACTTGGGGGTTCAAAGTTCTCACAACACATCTAGATTAGTTCCCTGGGGGGTCTAGTTTCCAATATGGGGTCACTTGTGGGGGGTTTCTACTGTTTAGGTACATTAGGGGTTCTGCAAACGCAATGTGACGTCTGCAGACCATTCCATCTAAGTCTGCATTCCAAATGGCGCTCCTTCCCTTCCGAGCTCTGCCATGCGCTCAAACGTTGGTTTCCCCCAACATACGGGGTATCAGCGTACTCAGGACAAATTGGACAACAACTTTTGGGGTCGAATTTCTCCTCTTACCCTCGGGAAAATACAAAACTGGGGGCTAAAAAATAATTTTGGGGGGAAAGATTTTTTTTTTTTAATTTTCACGGCTCTGCGTTACAAACTGTAGTGAAACACTTGGGGGTTCAAAGCTATCACAACACATCTAGATGAGTTCCTTAGGGGGTCTAGTTTCCAAAATGGTGTCACTTGTGGGAGGTTTCTACTGTTTAGGTACATTAGGGGCTCTGCAAATGCAATGTGACACCTGCAGACCATTCCATCTAAGTCTGCATTCAAATGGCACTCCTTCCCTTCTGAGCCCTCCCATGTGCTCAAACAGTGGTTCCCCCCACATATGGTGTATCATCGCACTCAGGACAAATTGGGCAACAAATTTTGGGGTCCAATTTCTCCTGTTACCCTCAGGAAAATACAAAACTGGGGGCTAAAAAAATAATTTTTGTGGGAAAAAAATTTTGTTTTATTTTTACGGCTCTGCATTATAAACTTCTGTGAAGCACTTGGTGGGTCAAAGTGCTCACCACACCTCTAGATAAGTTCCTTAGGGGGTCTACTTTCCAAAATGGTGTCACTTGTGGGGGGTTTCAATGTTTAGGCACATCAGTGGCTCTCCAAACGCAACATGGCGTCCCATCTCAATTCCTGTCAATTTTGCATTGAAAAGTCAAACGGCGCTCCTTCCCTTCCGAGCTCTCCCATCCGCCCAAACAGTGGTTTACCCCCACATATGGGCTATCAGCGTACTCAGGACAAATTGTACAACAACTTTTGGGGTCCAATTTCTTCTCTTACCCTTGGGAAAATAAAAAATTGGGGGCGAAAAGATAATTTTTGTGAAAAAATATGATTTTTTATTTTTACGGTTCTACATTATAAACTTCTGTGAAGCACTTGTTGGGTCAAAGTGCTCACCACACCTCTAGATAAGTTCCTTAGGGGGTCTACTTTCCAAAATGGTGTCACTTGTGGGGGGTTTCAATGTTTAGCCACATCAGGGGCTCTCCAAACGCAACATGGCGTCCCATCTCAATTCCAGTCAATTTTGCATTGAAAAGTCAAATGGCACTCCTTCGCTTCCGAGCTCTGCCATGCGCCCAAACAGTGGTTTACCCCCACATGTGGGGTATTGGCATACTCAGGACAAATTGTACAACAATGTTTGGGGTCCATTTTCTCCTGTTACCCTTGGTAAAATAAAACAAATTGGAGCTGAATTAAATTTTTTGTGAAAAAAAGTTAAATGTTCATTTTTATTTAAACATTCAAAAAATTCCTGTGAAGCACCAGAAGGGTTAATAAACTTCTTGAATATGGTTTTGAGCACCTTGAGGGGTGTAGTTTTTAGAATGGTGTCACACTTGGGTATTTTCTATCATATAGACACCTCAAAATGACTTCAAATGAGATGTGGTCCCTAAAATAAAATGGTGTTGTAGAAATGAGAAATTGCTGGTCAACTTTTAACCCTTATAACTCCCTAACAAAAAAAAATTTTGGTTCCAAAATTGTACTGATGTAAAGTAGACATGTGGGAAATGTTACTTATTAAGTATTTTGTGTGACATATCTCTGTGATTTAATTGCATAAAAATTCAAAGTTGGAAAATTGCGAAATTTTCATAATTTTCGCCAAATTTCCGTTTTTTTCACAAATAAACGCAGGTACTATCAAATAATTTTTACCATTGTCATGAAGTACAATATGTCACGAGAAAACAATGTCAGAATCACTGGGATCCGTTGAAGCGTTCCAGAGTTATAACCTCACAAAGGGACAGTGGTCAGAATTGTAAAAATTGGCCCGGTCATTAACGTGCAAACCACCCTTGGGGGTAAAGGGGTTAAGGAAGCCGCCATTTCTCATTTGTGATATTTCCCACCCCTCCTTCTTCCAAGAGCCTTAACTATAATTCACTTTCTCCATAGCTGTGCAAGGGCTTTTTTGTGCTAAGAGTTTAGGTTTTGTATGACACCATACATACACGTATAGAAAGAAGTGATTTGTCACATGCTGGTTGCAGCCAGTGAACGTCCACTGCTTGCTATTGATCATCAATATTCTGTCAAGGTGGATGCCTGCTCTGATGAAATAGTAAACGTTGTACCTAAACAGCAGCCGCACATTGGCTGCAATCAGCAGGTAACACAAGTGCCATTAGAGGAGGTATACTGGAGTATACAATGTTTTTATTTTAATCGAGATCCTGAATTCTTTAAGCTGGCCTTGTCCGATAGTGGACATCTCCTTTTAACTTTCCGTGCTGGATATAATTAAGAAAATTTTTTATGTATATAAACTATCTGTCTTAGTCCTAGTGTTGTTCATCGGAATGTGCCCTAATGATGCTGAAGGGGCAGAACCAATGTAATTAGCTGGGAAGATATTACATTGCATGGCTGCTTATTTACCCTGACTTTGTTTTCCTTGATGGAAATAAATTTTTATTCACAATGTGTTCATGGATTGGATAAAGAGAGAAAGAAAAGCATTTTTTTTACCATTGCGTCTCACTTGTTCTCTATCTTATGGGTGCAATTAATTTCTCAAGTCTGTTATATTTCATACTTTGCGATTGTTGAGTCATGTGACATTAAAGGGAACCTGTCACCCCCCTGGGCGTTTGTAACTAAGAGTCACCTTGTGCTGCACTAATGGTACATTCTGACAAGGTGATTCTTTTAGTTCAGGTCTCTGGCACTGCTGGAATAATCGATTTTGAAGTCTGTCCCTCATACCTCGAAATCACCAGAGGGGCAGGTCTTTTCCCCCCTAATCCAGACGCCTCACAGCCGTCACTCATGGCCTCTGCGCGCCGGGCACCACCTCTTCTTTCTTCATTAGCGTCCCCAGCGCCTGCGCTTTTTTTTTTTTCCGGCCATGCGCTGTTGCGCTGCCCTTCGAACTTACAGCGCAGGCGCCGGGGACGCTAATGAAGGAAGAGGAGGCGGCGAGCAGAGGCCATGAGTGATGGCTGTGAGCCGTCTGGTTTGGGGGGTTGAAGGACCTGCCCCTCTGGCGATTTCGAGGTATGAGGGAGAAACTTCAAAAACGATTATTGCAGCAGTGCCAGGGACCCAAACTAAAAGAGCCACCTTGTCAGAATGCAGCATTAGTGCAGCGCAAGATGGCTCTTTTAGTTACAAACGCCGGGGGGGGGATGACAAGTTCCCTTTAAAGCTTCCTCTGTCTTAAAGGGACACTGTCACCTGAATTTGGAGGGAACAATCTTCAGCCATGGAGGCGGGGTTTTGGGGTTTTTGATTCACCCTTTCCTTACCTGCTGGCTGCAATATTGAATTGAAGTTCATTCTCTGTCCTCCGTAGTACACGCCTGCACAAGGTAATCTTGCCTTGCGCAGGCGTGTACTATGGAGGACAGAGAATGAACTTCAATCCAATATTGCAGCCAGCATGCAGCCAGCAGGTAAGGAAAGGGTGAATCAAAAACCCCAAAACCCCGCCTCCATGGCTGAAGATTGTTCCCTCCAAATTCAGGTGACAGTGTCCCTTTAAGGTACTGTCACGCTGAGCAACTTTTGAACGATAATGATCCGTGACGTTGCAGCGTCCTGGATAGCGATCTCATTGTGTTTGACACGCAGCAGCAATCAGGATCCTGCTGTGACATCGCTGGTTTGAGCTAGAAGGCCAGAACTTTATTTTATCGTCAGGTCACCCGCTGTCATCGTTGGATCGGCGTGTGTGACGCCGATCCAGCGATGAGTCCCCGGGTAACCAGGGTAAACATCGGGTTACTAAGCGCAGGGCCGCGCTTAGTAACCCAATGTTTACCCTGGTTACCTTTGTAAAAGTAAAAAAAAAAAAAAAAAACACTACATACTTACATTCCGGTGTCTGTCACGTCCCTCGCCCTCAGCTTCCCGGTGACGTCACCGCTGTGCTCTGCTTTACGGCCAGCCGGCGCTCACAGTCAGTGCGGGAAGTTGAGGGCGAGGGACGTGACAGACACCGGAATGTAAGTATGTAGTGTTTTTTTTTTTTTTTTTTAACAAAGGTAACCAGGATAAACATCGGGTTACTAAGCGCGGCCCTGCGCTTAGTAACCCGATGTTTACCCTGGTTACCTGGGGACTTCGGCATCGTTGGTCGCTGGAGAGCTGTCTGTGTGACAGCTCCCCAGCGACCACACAACGACTTACCAACGATCACGGCCAGGTCGTATCGCTGGTCGTGATCGTTGGAAAGTTGCTCAGTGTGACGGTACCTTTATACACAATAGATAGCTATTATTGATGAGCGATTGTGCTCTGATAAGGTGTTATCTGAGCATGCTAGAGTTCTAATAGAGCATTTCTGGCGCGTTCTAATACTATGTTCGCTCGTTCATCACTAATGGCTATCTGGCCCCATACACTGTGTTGGGCTAAGTTCATACTTGTGTTTGGCTGGTCTGTGTATGGCTTCCTACTTCCTCCCTTAAGCTGCTCCTACTTCCGCATGCGTCCTGCTTCGTCCTGTGTACCTCTCTTTAACATTGGGTACGAAAGGACATGCATTGTATGTAGATGCGTTTGCATTCGGCGTTTTGACGTGCCCGTCGACCGCACGGGAACGCAACATGTACGCAGCCATACGCAGACTAGCCAAACGCAAGTGTGAACCCGGCCTTGTTTATCAGTGCTTCTCTACTCACTTTGTTTATCCTTCTGCAAGCTCTGTTCCTAGAAAGTCTCCACCTAGATATAGGGAGGCAAGGCCAGATCCTGCAGGAATTTAACCCAGCTCTGTGCTGCAGTATTTGCCTATTCCTAGGCAGCACAGTTTTTTGGATTTTTTTTAAGGCAGCTTCTCCCAGTATTCCTGGCCAGGTTGTTGGTTCCCAGTTGCTTGTCTGGATCCTCTGGGTATATTTTTGTTCTAGCTCTAATGTTATCAACCCGGCTTGTATACCTGTCCTGTCTGACCTCTCCGCCCCTGACCTCAGCTTTAAACTCTGATCTTGTGTTGCTTGCCTTGAATCTGGATTGTCTGACCACATATTTGCCTTCATCCTCATGTTCCTTGTACCCATGTCTCTGATCCTCCGGTCTGTTGTTGATGACCCGAGTACCTCCCTGGAGTGGTACCTGGTGACTACCTGCAGCCAAGTCTATACTCACCACCAGAGGCTTTAGTGAATACCAAGTAGTCACTTAGTAACACCCCTGTAGGGCAATCCTGGCACATGGAGCAGTGGGTCCACACTTATTAAATGGGAGTAGGGGTGTCCTTCCAGATGGCTTTGGCATTGCTACTTACTTCTTGAATAACATAAGTATTAGGCATTAAAATTCAAACTGATTGAGCCTCATGTCGCCAACATAATCTGTCAGGGGAGAATTAGGTGGCCTCACACATATAACTACTGGCCGCTGATATTGGTGTGTTTAGCCCATGGCCTAAGTATAGGGACATTTACTCTGACTACCCATTGGATACATGACTTGCAGTGTGGGCTGGAGGTCTCTGCCTTCCTTTAAACTAACGTGAAAAGTGTTTGTATTGGCGCAATTCCTCTGGATTCTGCCTCCTTGCTCATCCAAGTCACTGCTTCTCTGCTACCTGGAGCACCCTTTCAGCTGTGAAACGGCACTTTCATATTCAACTGCTCCCCTCTGTAACCCTCAGTAGAAAATGAAACTGGGACAGCACATTGGCCACACATATTTACTGATTAAATCACACATTTATTTTTTCTGAAAATCTCCCTTTGAATGCTTTCAAATTGTGGCAAAATGGAAAAATTAAACACTAGCAGTTTGCCCCTATTTGGTTGTAAGGTTGTAATTGTAACAAAATACTTCCTGTAGCTTCTTTGTAGAGTGTGTAGCTGTTGGCAGAACAAGTGTTCAGATGACAGCTACTGTAAGTTCTGTGGTCACCTTTAAACTGATGGGCTTTGCTTTATAACCAGTGAGACGTTCTTTGCTGCAGTTGGAGCACTAGTCGCACTCTCCGCATCTGCGCTGTATTCAGTCGTTCACATGTAGCATGGGTCAGTTTTAAGATAACTTCATGGGGTCCTGTAAAGTGGCTGCATTGTGCTGTTTCTTTTGTGGATACTTGCCTATCTCTCGATGGGACCCTCCTCTCAAATGAGTTTTTATTTGGTAAATTGTGCTTTCTAAAACCGTAAGTTTGATAGTGCCCTAGTTGGCTTCCTGCTTTGAAATAATTTCTCTACAATAATTCTTATCATGGGGCAAACTTTTTTGATAAACTTTTTTAAAGATCTATTGCCATATTAGGATCACCTCTGTAAGGGCGATTTATTATGGGACCGGTCCACTAGCCTACTTGGGGTAGGCAGAAAACTCCGGTGACCAGCAGTCAATGCAGTTTTCAACTTACTGTTTCACCCGCAAAACTGTTTGACCACATTTCAGCAGCCTGCAGTTCTTCGGATAAGTGTTAGACCATGTTCACACTATCCTTTTTTTCATGCGGAATTGCCGCGATTTTCCCGCTGCGGGTCCGCAGCTGTTTTCCATGCAGGGTACATTACATTGTACCCTATGGAAAACAGGAACTGCTGTGCCCACAATGCGGAAAATAAAAAAAAAAGCCGCGCTGAATAGCTGCGGGAAAAAGGAAGTACCATGTCACTTCTTTTTTCGGAGCCGCAGCGGTTCTGCACCCATTGACCTCCATTGTGAGGTCAAACCCGCAGTAAAACCCGCAGATGAAAAAAAATATCTGCGGGTCTTACTGCGGTTTGTGGTGCAGAACCGCTGCAGCAGGAAGTGCGTGGGCGGAGTGTGGCTGCCCCCCCGTGCTCCGATGCCTCCCCCCAGTGCTCCGATGCCCCCCCCCCGTGCCCTAATCTCCCCCCCTTATACTTACCCGGTGTCCGTCCGGCCGTCTTCTCCCTGGGCGCCGCCATCTTGCAAAATGGCGGGCGCATGCGCAGTGCGCCCGCCGAATCGGCCAGCCGATTCGTTCCAAAGTGCATTTTGATCACTGAGATAGATTATATCTCAGTGATCAAAATAAAAAAAAATAGTAAATGACACCCCCTTTGTCACCCCATAGGTAGGGACAATAAAAAAAAATTAAGAATTTTTTTTTTTTCCCACTAAGGTTAGGGGTAGGGTTAGGGTATTTTCAGCCATTTTAACCCTAAAAAGCTTCCTAGAAAACACACAGACTCTGCATAGAAAACTGCATAAAAAAAGGATCAAAAAAAGGATCAAAAAACGCATCAAAAAAAGGACAAAAAAAGGACCTGCGTTTTCTGCCAAGAGCTGCAGTTTTTTAAAAAAACAGTACTGAAAAAAAAGGATGGAAATCAGGAACGTGTGAACATACCCTTATACTTTTTTTCACCCCTCCAAATGTGATGTCAATAGTAATCCAATGCATTGTAGAGTGACTAGTGGGTGGAAGCTTGTTGAGATGAGAACTATGAAGACATCTAATAGGCGCTTTGCACAGTACTTATGGGCTGTCTGGGCAACAGGAAACTGCTCCAAAGTGACAGCAAGCTTCACATCAGGAGGAATCCTGTGCCTGCTCAGAAAGTAGGAAAGCAGGAGTACTCCATATATTCTTGCTTCAGCCTAGCAAAGGGATTAAATAAGAAAAATGCAGGTTACACTCACTTAACATCTTGTTTTTGACACTGTTCTGCTTAAAGAGAACCTGTCATGAGGGTTTTGTAGCTCAATCGAATGTATGTTCATCTTTCATGCTGATTAAATCTGTACCTTGATTGTAAAAGTCTGTTTTGCGTGTTTTTTTTTAATAGAAATCCAGTGTTGAAATTCTTTGCAAATGAGGTGCAAGTGCGGCTTTTACAGTCATGGCCAAAAGTATTGACACCCCTGCAATTGTCAGATAATACTCCTTTTCTTCCTGAAAATAATCTTTATTTTTATATATAGCGCTAACATATTCCGCAGCGCTTTTCAGACATTGTGAGCCCCATCAGGGACAGTGATGATAATCTAAATTCCCTATCAGTATGTCTTTGGAATGTGGGAGGAAACCGGAGTGCCTGGAGGAAACCCACGCAAACACTGAGAGAACACGGTAAACTCTTTGCAGATGTTGTCCTTGGTGGGATTCGAACCCAGGACTCCAGCGCTGCAAGGCTGCAGTGCTAACCACTATGCCACCGTGCTGAAAATGATTGCAAACACAACAAACACAAATTATTTGGTATTATCTTCATTTAATTTGTCTTAAATGAAAAAACACAAAAAGAATTGTCCTAAAGCCAAATTGGATATAATTCCACACCAAACATTAAAAAAGGGGGTGGACAAAAGTATTGGCACTGTTCGAAAAATCATGTTATGCTTCTCTAATTTGTGTAAATAACAGCACCTGTAACTTACCTGTGGCACCTAACAGGTGTTGGCAATAACTAAATCACACTTGCAGCCAGTTGACATGGATTAAAGTTGACTCAACCGCTGTCCTGTGTCCTTGTACCACATTGAGCATGGAGAAAAGAAAGAAGACCAAAGAACTGTCTGAGGACTTGAGAAACCAAATTGTGAGGAAGCATGAGGAATCTCAAGGCTACAAGTCCATCTCCAAAGACCTGAATGTTCCTGTGTCTACCGTGCGCACTGTCATCAAGAAGTTTAAAGCCCATGGCACTGTGACTAACCTCCCTAGATGTGGACGGAAAAGAAAAATTGACAAGAGATTTCAACGCAAGATTGTGCGGATGTTGGATAAAGAACCTCGACTAACATCCAAACAAGTTCATGCTGCCCTGCAGTCCGAGGGTACAACAGTGTCAACCCATACTATCCGTCGGCGTCTGAATGAAAAGGGACTGTATGGTAGGAGACCCAGGAAGACCCCACTTATTACCCCGAGACATAAAAATGCCAGGCTGGAGTTTGCCAAAACTTACCTGAAAAAGCCTAAAACGTTTTGGAAGAATGTTCTGGTCAGATGAGACAAAAGTAGAGCTTTTTGGGCAAAGGCATTAACATAGTTTACAGGAGAAAAAAAAGGCATTCAAAGAAAAGAACATGGTCCCTACAGTCAAACATGGTGGAGATTCCCTGATGTTTTGGGGTTGCTTTGCTGCCTCTGGCACTGGACTGCTTGACCGTGTGCATGGCATTATGAAGTCTGAAGACTACCATCAAATTTTGCAGCATAATGTAGGGCCCAGTGTCAGAAAGCTGGATCTCCCTCAGAGGTCATGGGTCTTCCAGCAGGACAATGACCCAAAACACACTTCAAAAAGCACTAGAAAATGGTTTGAGAGAAAGCACTGGAGACTGGCCAGCAATGAGTCCAGACCTGAATCCCATAGAACACCTGTGGAGAGATCTAAAAATGGCAGTATGGAGAAGGCACCCTTCAAATATCAGGGACCTGGAGCAGTTTGCCAAAGAAGAATGGTCTAAAATTCCAGCAGAGCATTGTAAGAAACTCATTGATGGTTACCGGAAGCGGTTGGTCGCAGTTATTTTGGCTAAAGGTTGTGCAACCAAGTATTAGGCTGAGGGTGCCAATACTTTTGTCTGGCCCATTTTTGGAGTTTTGTGTGAAATGATCAATGTTTTGCTTTTTGCTTCATTCTCTTGTTTTTTCATTTAAGACAAATTAAATGAAGATAATACCAAATAATTTGTGTTTGCAATCATTTTCAGGAAGAAACTGAGTATTATCTGACAGAATTGCAGGGGTGTCAATACTTTTGGCCATGACTGTATGCCTTTCACTAATCCCCACCCATGTCAGTACACTTGCAGCTTACTTGCATGCGATTTCAACTCTGGATCTCTCAGAAACTGCTATACTTATGTCTACAGTTGAGGTACAGACTTAATCAGCAGGAAAACACGTGTATGCACATGCCATTAGCTTGAGGTACAAAATCGTCATGTCGGGTTCCCTTTATAATTGCTAGATGCTGAATCTATGTGGGTGTACATTGGTGTTTCCTCATCCCTCTACTATGTAGTAAACCGCCACACAAGACACGACATACGGTATTCTCCACAAATAGCTTTGCATTTATCCAATTGTGGCCATTGTATGTTTGGTGAATTCAACCATATACAGTGGGGCAAAAAAGTATTTAGTCAGTCAGCAATAGTGCAAGTTCCACCACTTAAAAAGATGAGAGGCATCAGTAATTTACATCATAGGTAGACCTCAACTATGGGAGACAAACTGAGAAAAAAAATCCAGAAAATCACATTGTCTGTTTTTTTAACATTTTATTTGCATATTATGGTGGAAAATAAGTATTTGGTCAGAAACAAAATTTCATCTCAATACTTTGTAATATATCCTTTGTTGGCAATGACAGAGGTCAAATGTTTTCTGTAAGTCTTCACAAGGTTGCCACACACTGTTGTTGGTATGTTGGCCCATTCCTCCATGCAGATCTCCTCTAGAGCAGTGATGTTTTTGGCTTTTCGCTTGGCAACACGGACTTTCAACTCCCTCCAAAGGTTTTCTATAGGGTTGAGATCTGGAGACTGGCTAGGCCACTCCAGGACCTTGAAATGCTTCTTATGAAGCCACTCCTTCGTTGCCCTGGCGGTGTGCTTTGGATCATTGTCATGTTGAAAGACCCAGCCACGTTTCATCTTCAATGCCCTTGCTGATGGAAGGAGGTTTGCACTCAAAATCTCACGATACATGACCCCATTCATTCTTTCATGTACCCGGATCAGTCGTCCTGGCCCCTTTGCAGAGAAACAGCCCCAAAGCATGATGTTTCCACCACCATGCTTTACAGTAGGTATGGTGTTTGATGGATGCAACTCAGTATTCTTTTTCCTCCAAACACGACAAGTTGTGTTTCTACCAAACAGTTCCAGTTTGGTTTCATCAGACCATAGGACATTCTCCCAAAACTCCTCTGGATCATCCAAATGCTCTCTAGCAAACTTCAGACGGGCCCGGACATGTACTGGCTTAAGCAGTGGAACACGTCTGGCACTGCAGGATCTGAGTCCATGGTGGCGTAGTGTGTTACTTATGGTAGGCCTTGTTACATTGGTCCCAGCTCTCTGCAGTTCATTCACTAGGTCCCCCCGCGTGGTTCTGGGATTTTTGCTCACCGGTCTTGTGATCATTCTGACCCCACGGGGTGGGATTTTGCGTGGAGCCCCAGATCGAGGGAGATTATCAGTGGTCTTGTATGTCTTCCATTTTCTAATTATTGCTCCCACTGTTGATTTCTTCACTCCAAGCTGGTTGGCTATTGCAGATTCAGTCTTCCCAGCCTGGTGCAGGGCTACAATTTTGTTTCTGGTGTCCTTTGACAGCTCTTTGGTCTTCACCATAGTGGAGTTTGGAGTCAGACTGTTTGAGGGTGTGCACAGGTGTCTTTTTATACTGATAACAAGTTTAAACAGGTGCCATTACTACAGGTAATGAGTGGAGGAAAGAGAAGACTCTTAAAGAAGAAGTTACAGGTCTGTGAGAGCCAGAAATCTTGATTGTTTGTTTCTGACCAAATACTTATTTTCCACCATAATATGCAAATAAAATGATAAAAAAACAGACAATGTGATTTTCTGGATTTTTTTTTCTCAGTTTGTCTCCCATAGTTGAGGTCTACCTATGATGTAAATTACAGACGCCTCTCATCTTTTTAAGTGGTGGAACTTGCACTATTGTTGACTGACTAAATACTTTTTTGCCCCACTGTATAGACATATTCCTACCTGCCATACATTCAGTAAAGGTAAAGTATGAAGTGATTCTTATTTACGTAATGCAATGCATGCTTTGTTCTATAGTCATAGTCCAGTGATCTTGTTAAAATACTATTTTTAATTTTTTTTTCTAGATTCATGGCAACTAATGACTTAATGACTGAGCTGCAGAAGGACTCCATTAAACTAGACGATGATAGTGAGCGTAAAGTGGTAAAGATGATTTTAAAGCTTTTGGAAGATAAGAATGGTGAAGTGCAAAACCTAGCGGTGAAATGGTAAGTTGCATCAAGCAATGTAAGCTTGTCCTTCCACCTTTCTCGTCAATCATTCCAGATAATGGAGGATTTTAATATTCACAGACTTCATGAAACACCAAAGTAGTTACTACAGTGATTAACAAAGAAGTTAGTGTAACTTTTTGAAAAAAAAAAAAAAAAATTTTATATTGGAGGCACTGCAAAGTTTTGCTGTCAGGAAGGGGGGCAGGGTCGTGAGATCCTTCACCAGTTGGACAAAACTCTGCTCTCAAGTGTACAGCTCCTGCTTGAGCTGCATGTATAGAGTAGTGTACAGGCTCAGTACACGTCTATGGGTCTGTACAAACCCTTACTATTGAGCACTGCTCTGCACATACTTCATGCAGGAGCGCACATTTTAGAACCGTGTTTTGACTGGTGGGGCTCTCGCTCGGGACCTAAACACTATGCAACACTTGTAACATATTAAACCTTCTTCAAATTGATAGTTACACTTTAAAGCAGCATAAATGTAGAAAATATTTCTTCACATTGTAGTATTAAATGGTGCAAAGTAAGAATGCTTTAAAATAATAGAAGTGTTAATAAAGATTTTTAATTGGTTAAAACAACGCAAAGTAAAAGAATAAATGAGATGGTTAAATCAATGAATTTTTGATGTACAGAGAACTTTTGTAGGATTATTCAGGTGTATGAGTAGCCAGTTACACCAAACACAATGATCATCATTATTTCACTTATATTCACCTCTGACCTGTTTCAGCGGAGTCTGCACTCTCTCCCAAAGCTCATGTGAGGTTGTTGCGTCACATGAGCCCTGCACCCAACAGGAAGTGAGATCGGCAGCCAGCTGTTCACTTCCTGTTACTGTCCCCGCCTTCAGACACAAGTGACAATGCTGCAGAATTGGGCACAGGGCTCCCATGAGGCAATACATGAGCCCCAGGAGGGTGAGTGCAGACACTATTGGAGAAGCTAGTACAAGCATAAGGGTTGTTATGCGGCAGATATCTTGCACAAATCTGAGGTTCCTATTCATTTGAATTGGCCTTTAGCTTTCATATTTGTTCAACTGTTGCATTGTGTATTTCTTTTGTAGTTTAATAAGCATTGTTTTCTTATCCAACATGACGCTTGAAATGTATGTGTTCTTTTCTGTTTAGTCTCGGCCCTCTTGTAAGTAAAGTAAAAGAATATCAAGTAGAGACCATTGTGGACACTCTGTGCACCAATATGTTGTCCGACAAGGAACAGCTACGCGATATATCGAGCATTGGACTGAAAACTGTAATTGGAGAGCTTCCGCCGGCTTCTAGTGGTGAGTTACAGCATTCTCCTTACAATGAATGCTTGAAGGCGGTTTTCCCACAAAGTTAATTTTAATCAACATTTTAATCAATAGATCTTTGAATAATAATAAGTTCTGCAATTGGATGTGTTTAAAAAAAAATGTTCCTGTGCTGAGATAATCTTATAAATGTGCCCCTGCTGTGTATTGTGTAATGGCTGTGTCTGACCGTACAGGGATATGGTCTGATAATACCACAGCTCCTGGGCAGGGAGGAAGGAAAACAGTATGCAGACAGGACAGCAGGGGATCACAGCGTATTTTTTTTTTTTAGGTAAAACAGGGGTTACTAACAGGCAGGGGAAATGCCTAAAGGTACCTTCACACATAACGATATTGTTAACGATATCGTTGCTTTTTGTGACGTAGCAACGATATCGTTAATGAAATCGTTATCTGTGACAGCGACCAACGATCAGGCCCCTGCTGGGAGATCGTTGGTCGCTGAATAAAGTCCAGAACTTTATTTCGTCGCTGGACTCCCTGCTGACATCGCTGGATCGGCGTGTGTGACACCGATCCAGCGACGTCTTCACTGGTAACCAGGGTAAACATCGGGTAACTAAGCGCAGGGCCGCGCTTAGTAACCCGATGTTTACCCTGGTTACCATCCTAAAAGTAAAAAAAAACAAACACTACATACTTACCTACCGCTGTCTGTCCTCCAGCGCTGTGCTCTGCACTCCTCCTGTACTGGCTGTGAGCGTCTGTCAGCCGGAAAGCAGAGCGGTGACGTCACCGCTCTGCTTTCCGGCCGCTGTGCTCACAGCTAGTACAGCAGGAGTGCAGAGCACAGCGCTGGAGGACAGACAGCGGTAGGTAAGTATGTAGTGTTTGTTTTTTTTTACTTTTAGGATGGTAACCAGGGTAAACATCGGGTTACTAAGCGCGGCCCTGCGCTTAGTTACCCGATGTTTACCCTGGTTACCGACATCGTTGGTCGCTGGAGAGCGGTCTGTGTGACAGCTCTCCAGCGACCAAACAGCGACGCTGCAGCGATCCGGATCGTTGTCGGTATCGCTGCAGCGTTGCTTAATGTGAAGGGGCCTTTACCTAACAAAAAGAATCTGCTGTGATTTCCTACCCCCCCCCCCCCCCCCCCCCTCCGCCCAGTAGATGTGGCATGATCTGACCATGTTCCTGTACAGTCACACACAGCCATTACACAGGATCATCCAATTGTGGAACTTCTATTTATTTGAAGACCTATTAATTAAAATGTATTTTGTTAGTGGGAAACCCTTTTAAAAGGGAGTTGCTGATGGTGTTCTTTAGTAAATATGGCTTGTTAGAATGGGAAGGCTCAGCTGTTCAATACATTATCCCCTGTGTCTGCTGCCTCTGTGATGGAGCCTGCTTGTCCTACTAGAATGTGCTTTAGTTACAATGAAGTTTCACACTTAAGGGAAAGCAGAAATCTTGAAAACTATTGATACAAAAATAGCAAACATCATTTTATGTGCTAAAACCAGGTTTAGATGATATTTAAAGGGAAGCGGTTAGTAAGTTAACCCCTTAACAACCAGGGGCATTTCAGTTTTTGAAAAATTTTTTTTTTGCTCCCCTTCTTCCCAGAGCCGTAACTTTTGTATTTTTTGGTCAATTTGTCTGTGTGAGGGCTTGTTCTTTGCGGGACAAGTCTTTCTACTACTTTGTACTATATCGCTTTTTTGCATTCTTTTTGCATTTATATAAATTTTGTTATTTATTTATTTTTTTTATTTTTTATTCTTATTTATTTACTATTCCCATTTCTTCTTTTTTATTTATTTTTTTTTATTTTATTATTTTTACTTATTTTTCATTTTTTATTTATATATACTTTTCATTTTATTTAATTATTTTTTTATTTATTTATATTTCATTCATTTTTCCATTTATTTATTCTCTATAGCATCTATTATTAGTTTTGCGTTTATATATATTTCTTACATAATATTATTATTATTTTTCATTTTGTTCAATTATTTTTAATTATTATTGTTGTTATTTTTTTTTTATTTCATTATTTCATTTCTCATTTTCATTATTTCTATTTATTTACCATTATTATTTTTTATTTATTTTTTATTTATTTTCTATTTTTTATTTTTTTATTTTTATTTCTTAGTTTATTTTTTATTTGTGTGTTGGTACAGTCACTATAGCACTTTATTTTGTCTGTGTAATCAGACATATACATAGGTTTAGTCATTTATTTTTCTACACACCCCTAACAAATACATATTTATATTCTGTTTATTTTACACTCATTGCACATTCATCCCACATTCATCTAGTTAACTTTTGAGCTCCCTCACTATATATTGTTCCTTGATTGGTATCCTTATAGTCATTCATTACTGTCATTGTCATTTCCCTATTGTTTTGTTTTATTAAGTAGTTTGTTCACACACTTTTAGGTACTCACACACACATTCCCACTTCTTTTTCATGTTTTTTTCTTTTTTTCTTTTCTCTTACGTTCATTCACATATGTCCATATTAACATTATGCCCCTATTACAATATACCACCAGGACCTTATGTTTTCCTGTTTTTTCCTTTACTTTTTAGGACCTGCGGGTCACATGTTCTTCTTCAGCCAATGGCGGCGGGCCGGGTGGTACGCACATCGCTGTAAGGTCCCTGGCATCTCCGCTTTCCGGCTTAATGTCCCCCAGCGCTGCGTCATCTGAACGCGTCGCCGGGGATCACGTGGGCTGGCGGCGGGGGTCGCCATGGTGACATCTAATAGCGGTGCGCGTCGCCTCACACCTGCGCCCCCTGCTCATTAGTGTGCTTTGCCCTTATATACCCCTTCTCTACCGGATGATGCCACCCCCTGACGAAGGCTGACGCCGAAACGCGCGTTGGGGAGTGGTACATCCAGGAGACGGCAGCACCAAAGGTAATACCTGCTCCATTCATTTAAAGATATAGCGCTCTAAATTTATTGACACTGGTCATTATGCCTTAATCTATCTAGCAGGTACCTCTATACATATCCCTATCTCCAGCGTATATTAGGCCGCACATTTGCACTTTAGATTACTTCGGCTGCACTTTTCAGCACTTGTTGCATTTTATGCTGATATATATACATACACACATTGCACTTGCAGCTACTATGTGCACCTTAGCCTAGTAAGTACCTTAGGCCAGTTTTTAAAGGTGCACCATTTTATATATATTTCATCTTTTTCCTTGATATATCCACTTTTTTCAGTGTGTGTGTGTGTATATATGTGTATATATATATATATATATATATATATATATATATATATATATATATATATATATATATATATATATATATGTATGTATGTATGTATATATGTATATATATGTATGTATATGTATATGTTTGTATATGTTTCGGTTCTGTGTTGAGTTACATATATTTATTTATTTGTATCATATCATCACTGTACTATAGCAGGACTGGTTTTTTGCTCCGTCTCCTTGGTCTTGTGCCCTCTTTTGGTTTCTTTTTTTCCCCCCTACCATTTGGTGTATTCTTTTACAAATAAAATTATTTGAATTCACTGGGCATTAGTTCGGTTTTTGTGTTCTCTGTTTTTCGTATATTTCTTCCGATTTGCCTATTATTATGTCCATCGCGGGATACATACATATATATAATTTTTGATAGTGTACTGAATGTTTCATCTTTTTTGATTATTCTACTAAGTTAATCAAGTATCTATGTATTCCTTGCCTTGAGTTTTTATTTAATTTTTTTATTCAAGTTGTACTTTTGAAAGGCATTGGTTTTAACATAGTGTACTGTAAAAAAAAAAAATTGTGTGGTAAAACTTCAAAATAAGTGCAATTCCACAGTTGCTAAATGGTAAAACTGACCTGCCATTATTATTCTCCAGGTCATTAGAAGTTAAAACAGCAAACCTGTATAGATTTTTTTTTTTTTAGTTAAGTGGCGAAAAAAAAATCCAAAATTGTTATTTATAAAAACGAAAAAACACCATTTTCCCAAGGTCTGTATGGTCTCCATTTTTCGTGATCTGGGACTGTTTGAGAGCTTATTTTTTTCCATGACGACCTGACTGGCGTTTTGAATTTTTTTCTCATTGCGCCGTTTAGCGATCAGATTAATTCTTTTTCTATATTGATTGGGTGATTCTGAACACAACGATAACAAATATGCGAATATGTGTATATTTTATTTTATTAAGTTTTATTTTGAATGGGGCGTAAGGGGGTGGATTTGAATTTTTTGACTTTTTAAAAAAACCCTTTTTTACTTTTTGCGTAATTCAATGTCTCCATGGGAGACTAGAAGCTGCAATACTTTGATCACCTCTGCTACACACAGGCAATGATCAGATCGCCTGTGTGTAGCAGAAATACTCACTTGCTATGAGCGCCGACCATGGGGCTGTAATCATAGCAATCTGGCAATAACAACCATAGATGTCTGCTGCAGGCTTCTGGTTGTCATGCTAACCCATGGATGACCCGCGATCATGTGACTAAATCTACAATGGATGGGATTAGCGATGCGCTTCTGGTAAACTTGAGTTAAATTACGCTGTCAGAGATTGACAGTGGCATTTAACTAGTTAACAGCCGCGGGTGGATCGCGATTCCACCCGCAGATGTTGCGGGCATGTGACAGCTGTCATGTGCCCAGAAAGGTGCCGGCTCAGCTTCAGAGCCCACACCAAACACTGGGAGTCCGACATGGGTGTACTATTACGCCCAACGTTGGAAAGGGGTTAAATTCTGTCCCCCACACACTAAATGTCATATATGGGCATGCAGGTCTTTGAAATGTTAGTGCACTTTTTATAGCTTCTATCCATATCTGCATTCCCAAGTAGCAAGCGTTTTCATATGCAGATTAATTCTTAAGTGCTCTGGGTGTGATCATGCACTTAAAACAAAACAACACTACTTTCTTAGGTTGTTTCTCTGTCCAGCACCAGTCTTTTTAGCTTGATAGATGGCTCATTCTGAGCGGTCAGGCAACAGGTAAGGAAATCAAACAGTGAGCTGTCACTCAGATCAAACTGATCACTTTAATCTTGTTAACATGATTTCTGTCATTATTGATTGCATTTCACAGTTGCTTTCCTAATGTCCTGACAATTCCTCACCAGTATAAGATTTTTTTTTTATTCATATTTTAACCTGGTACTTCTAAGAAAGTAGGATCCTCGGATTTGTTCTCAGTGTCTATCATTCTACAGGATCTTCTTTGGCTGCAAATGTTTGCAAGAAAATTACTGGACGTCTCACCAGTGCTATTGCAAAGCAGGAGGATGTGTCTGTGCAGCTGGAAGCCTTGGACATCATGGCTGATATGCTAAGCAGGTACAATTTACATTGGCTAATCCTTATACTTGAAGCACTAGAAATTATTGACATGGATTACATTTTACATACCAAATGGTTGATATTTAGGTTTCTGTCTTCAGACAGGGCGGCTTGCTTGTTAATTTCCATCCTTCAATTCTGAGCTGTTTGCTTCCACAATTGACAAGCCCTAGACTGGCCGTAAGGAAAAGAACCATCATTGCTCTTGGTCATCTGGTTATGAGTTGTGGGAATATTGTATTCATTGATCTCATTGAGCACCTCTTGGCAGAGCTTTCTAAAAATGATTCAATGTCTACCACTAGGACCTACATACAGTGCATTGCTGCCATCAGTAGGCAGGCAGGTCACCGGATTGGTAAGTAAAAGCATGTGATAGTTGCTTGTTCTACATGTATCTCTTGACTATATGGTATCTAAACATGTCATCAAATTATTTTGCAGGTGAATATTTAGAGAAGATAATTCCTCTTGTGGTTAAATTTTGTAACGTTGATGATGATGAACTAAGAGAATACTGCATTCAGGCTTTTGAATCATTTGTTAGACGGTAGGTTAAAATGTATTCGCGTTGACTCCTTCCAGCACATGAGCCCAAATCTAGGGCCTGTTAAGCTGTCATTATGGTTCTATGCCAGGCAAAAGCTCCTGGTGTATCTGCCAGGTGTTCATAAAGCTCCATTTAATCCAATGGAGGCTCAGGATACCTTCCCACGATCAAGTGTTTGAGTTTGACGTTGCATAATTCTGCAACCACATTCGTTTACTTGCATTTTTTCCTTGCGGTTTTGTGTGCATTTTTTGCATGCGTTTTTTTAGGCGTTTTTGTCTCAAAGTGAGTTGAGACACAAGCAGTAGAGCAAAAACTATGTTTCCGAAAGCAAGGGGCCCAACACTTAACACATACAGACACAAAACTAAAATATATGAAGCTGTAGCTAGATAAATGATAGAAATGATATCCTGCATATATCTAATTTCCCAACACCTCCCTACATATTATAAGCTTTCACCCTTTAGTGCCTTTCATATGGCACTAAAGGGTGTTTATAATTGTTTAGCCTAAAAATCATTTTAAAAATCGTGTGGGTCCCGCCTATTTTTGATAACCAGCAATGGTAAAGCAGACAGCTGTGAGCTGATATTATCCGGTTGGGAAGAGCCATGGTTCTTGGGTCCTTCCTAGCCTACAAATGCTATCCCGCAGCCACGTCAGAAGTAGCACTATTAGATACGCTAGTTCTGGCGCATTCACCCTTTCTTCCCTGATTGCTTTAGTGCAGTGACAATTGGGGTAATGATTTATTGGGTTGATGCCAGCTATGTAGTGTCAGCTGGCTTCAAGCTCCCACTGTTGGTAATGGAGAGGCGTCTATCGGACACCCTATTACTAACCCAGTAAGTATAAAGATAAAGATTTTTTGTGTTTTTATTTAAAAAAACAAACAAACAACTTTTTCCCTGGTTCCCCAATTTAGTAAGAAAGCAGTTTCCTGCTTTGACGTAGTCCAGCGTAGCGTTTCCCACGACATTCCTTGATTACCTAGATCAAAGCCTATGAATACTCAAAAAGAGGCTCCATAGACTTTGAGCAGTAGCTTCTTCCCACTCACTCGAGACCCGGTGACTGATGAGTGATGACGTCAGGAATCCGCATAGAAGACTTCAGCGTACCCACAAGAGAAATTGACATGCCGCGACTTGGAAAAATGCACTGCAGGTGAGTTTACACAGCAAATGCAGAGTGGGTATGCGATTTCTATTAATCCCATCCACTTTGCTTGTACTATAAACGCAGCATTTTGGACACAGCGAAATTGCGCTGCTTTGAGATCGCTAATATCACTGATTGTGGGAACATACCCTATAAGTGTTATTTTGGCCTTTGCTGTAGTAATCTGTATATGTGCAGCCTTCCATGAGAGATGTACAGGTACTTTTCACAAAATTAGAATATCATCAAGAAGTTAGTTTATTTCAGTTCTTTAATACAAAAAGTGAAACTCATTATTATATATAGTCATTACAAACAGAGTGATCCATTTCAAGTGTTTATTTCTGTTAATGTTGATGATTATGGCTTACATCCAGTGAAAACCCAAAAGTCATTATCTCAGTAAATTAGAATAATTAACAAAAACACCTGCAAAGGTTTCCTAAGCATTTAAAAAGGTCCCTTAGTCTGTTTCAGTAGGCTCCACAATCATTGGGAAGACTGCTGACCTGACAGATGTCCAGAAGGCAGTCACTGACACACTCCACACGGAGGGTAAGCCACAAAAGGTCATTGCTAAAGAAGATGGCTGTTCAGAGTGCTATATCCAATCATATTAATGGAAGGTTGAGCGGAAGGAAAGTGTGGTAGAAAAAGGTGCACAAGCAACCGGGATTAACCGTAGCCTTGAAAGGATTAAGAAAAGGCCATTCAAAAATTTGGGTGAGATTCACAAGGAGTGGACTGCTACTGGAGTCATTGCTTCAAGAGCCACCACACACAGACGTATCTATGACATGGGCTACAAGTGTCGCATTCCTTGTGTCATGCCACTCATGACCAATAGACAACGCCAGAATGTCTTACCTGGACCAAGGAGAAAAAGAACTGGACTGCTGCTCAGTGGTCCAAGGTGTTGTTTTCAGGTTAAAGTAAATTTTGCATTTCATTTGGAAATCAAGGTCCCAGAGTCAGGAAGAAGAGTGGAGAGGCACACAATCCAAGCTGTTTGTGGAAACTTCACACTAGACCTCAGTCAGTAATGGTTTGAGGAGCCATGTCATCTGCTGGTGTAGGTCCACTGTGTTTTATCAAGACCAAAGTCAGCGCAGACATCTGCCAGGAAATTTTAGAGCACTTCATGCTTCCCTCAGCCGACAAGCTTTTTGGAGATGGAAATTTTATTCTCCAGCAGGACTTGGCACTTGTCTACGCTGCCAAAAGCACCAATACCTGGTTTAAAAACAACAGTATCACTGTGCTTGATTGGCCAGCAAACTCGCCTGACCTTCTCTATGGGGTTGTCAAGAGGCAGATAGGAGACACAGCAATGCAGACAAGCTGAAGGCTGCTATCAAAGCAACCTGGGCTTCCATAACACCTCAGCAGTGCCACAGGCTGATCTCCATGCCACGCCGCATTGATGCAAAAGGAGCCCCAACCAAGTATTTAGTGCATTTACTGAACATACATGTCAGTAGGACAACATTTCAGATTTTAAAATCATTTCTCAAGCTGGTGTTATAAAGTATTCTAATTTCCTGAGATAATGACATTTGGGTTCTCATGGGCTGTAAGCCATAATCAACATTAATAGAATTAAACACTTGAAATAGATCACTCTGTAATGACTCTATATAATGAGTTTCACTTTTTGTATTGAAGAACTGAAATAAATTAACTTTTTGATGATATTCTAATTGCGAGAAGCACCTGTATTCAAAATGTAATGTGAACAGGGTCTACCTCAAATGTGAATGTCTTCAGGTCATACTGAGAATTCATCCACTTTAGAAAAAATAAAATAGTACAGTGGGTTGAAAGTTAGACTTCCTTCTTGGTGCCCACCTCCAGTAGCTGGAGGTGCTGCTTGACAGAGCACACTGTCTGCATCGTTATTTTCAATGGCTTCATCTTTTTTTATGCTTGTATTTGGTTTTAAAAATAATTATTGAAGGTGGGTTTCATTAAAAATTGTTTGGCTCTTTCATACATTTTCTTGTACATTTAATATTGTTGTCTTAAATCAGCTGAGAGGAGCACAGAAAAAGACAGTTACAAACTCTCCTTCCAGAACAAGTTCTATAACCAATTCCTAGTTTACTCACAATAGACTGTAGGAGGCAGACCGTGCCATATGTTTAAGGGGAACCCGTCGCTGTGAAAATGCAAGCAGCATGCTACAGAGTCGGGGACCTGAGTAGACTGATGCATAACTTTGTGAGAAAAGATTCAGTGTAACCTGTGTTTTATTCATTGAATTTGTGTGCTTTCTGTGAATTTTTTTTCAGTCCAGTGGGCAATCCTAAGTGATTGACAGTTATTTGTAAAGGTGCATATACAGGAATACCTGTCAATCATTAGTAGGACAGCCCACTAGACCAAAAATCTCAAAGAGCTGACGATTAATGATGACCACATGGGTTATACAGTCGTTGTTAACAAAACTATATATTCTGCTTAGTTCCCCCTGCTCTATAACATGGTGGTTGTATATTGGTCTGCATTATCACGGTGATGGGTTCTCTTTAAAGGGAACCAGACCGTTTCTCTAGGCCAGGGGTCCCCAACTCCAGTCCTCAAGGCCCACCAACAGGTCATGTTTTCAGGATTTCCTTAGTCTTGCCCAGGTAATAATTGCATCACCTGTGCAATGCAAAGGAAATTCTGAAAACATTACCTGTTGGTGGGCCTTGAGGACTGGAGTTGGGACCTCTGCTCTAGGCCCCCCCCCCCCAAAACCACCACCATATATTTATTGCTACCATTATACCCTTCCTAGTGAGCCTGTTTTATTGTCTTATTGATTTACTGCATGTGCCAAAAATGGTTCTCAATCGCTTCATTGGGAAAAACAGGAGACAATGGGTGTAGGCAAAAAAGAGGTCTCCCCTTCAGCAGGTTTCACTCACTAACTGGCGCAAAACTAATCTGTTTTGGCTTGGTGTTAGTATGAGTCAGGCGTGAGTCTGGTCCAATTCTGGTCTCTACTTTAAGGCTTTGTTGTTTTTTTTTTTTTAGTAATTTATTTTTTCTTTCAGATCCATCATTGAGGGAAGCAGAGTGGAATGTGTTACTATGTTATCCCTCTCGTGACCGAGCGAGAACAGTGTGGAATCTGTCATATTGTCCCTACTCAGGTCTGCATGGCAGAACCTTAACGCATGCAGGACGTTTAGGTGACCAGGCGGATGGTCCTTGCCATTTCCCTATTCCAAGAGTTGTTTTTATAACTGCCATGGCAATATGCTAAGGCTAAGTTCACACTGCGTTAGCAGCAGCCCGTTCAGCACATATGCTAACGGGCTGCTGTAACACAAGTGCTTAGGTGTTAGCATCGCACTAGCGCAGATAGAGAGTCTGCTAGCTCTATCTGTGCTAGCAGTGACGGACCCGGAAACGCTGCAGCCAGCGTCTCAGGGTCCGTCACTCAATGACAGCACATCCCTAGCGCACGCCCATTGTGGGCGTGCGCTAGCAATGCGTCCGACATTGCAGTCAATGGCGGCCGTAACGAACTACGTTACACCGCGTTTATGCCGCGATGTAACGTAGTCTAACGCAGTGATTTTCAACCTTTTTTGAGCCGCGGCACACTTTTTATACTTAAAAAATCCCGAGGCACACCACCAACCAAAATGGCACAAAATGGTGCGTCCAGGTTTGAGATGAAAGTCTGCAGTCATTCTATGTGACTGCAGGCTTCTGAATTCTCACAGCGCAAGCACTGCACACTTTCAGGATTCTCCCTTGCCGGTGGCCAGAGTGGACGGTCATGACAGCACAAGTATGTGATTTGGATACTTCTGGCCACATTCTAACTAGACGTGTCCGGCCTCAGTCAATTCATTTTCATTGAATGAGGCCACACATGTCTAGTCAGCACATGACCGCATGTATGTAAATCACCAACATCAGAGAATTATGATAGCAGTGTGCACTGTTAGAATTCAGAAGTCTGCAGTCACATAGTATGACTGCAGACTCATCACAACCTTGGACATCCCCTTTAATGTTCCTAACAAATAAAAATGAGAATTAGTATCACAAAAAAAACACATTTACATCCAGGTACCTGATAGATGACGTTGTTTGTGGAGTCGCCTCTTTCTTTTCATCTTCACCTTGTCCAGATGCCATGATGACTCTTCTCATCCACCGGCAGAGCTCGTTTCTGCAGACTTCCATCTTCTCCTGTCTTCTGCAGCACATCCCGACACAAAACCCTTAAAGATAGCAGTGTTATTATAATGCTCCGGAATAACAATATCTGCCCTAGGCTGAGCCCCTGAGTAAATAATTGCCCCTCACTTTATTCCCAGCACATAATATGACCCTCACTGTCCCTCTTATGGTACATGCCATCCACACTGCCCTCTCTCTCTTTTCCATACTTCACACTGCCTTCTCATACGGTGTCCCTCATAGAGAGCCCAGTCTCTCTACTGTGCCCCTTCATTACACTCCTCCTACTTGGCATACTGTCTCCTCCTGGCTGTTACCCTCACACTACTCAGTATCTATTATGTGTCCACTCACACTTTCATCCCCCCATACTGTCTGCACACATTTCTAATAGCCTCCTCCTGTACATCCCCCCCCTGCTAACATACCCCTTTGCTCTCTCCATATTTCCTCCTCACACATTCCCCCCTCACATTCCCCTGACTCCCCATACTGTCCTCACACATCCCATCACTGTTGCTCCCAGTACTGTCAGCACACATTTTTTCCCCTCGCTACTGTGTCCACCCCCATCTCCCCACTCACCCCCACAGAATATATCCACTGCCCTTCCGATAGAATAAATCCATCCCCTTCCACAGAATAAATGCACCCTGCCCCACACATGCTAAATAAATTCCAGCCCCCCCCCACGTACACACTGAATAAATCCCCCACACACACTGAATAAATCCCCCCACACACTGAATAAATCCCCCCCACACACTGAATAAATCCCCCCCACACACTGAATAAATCCCCCCCACACACTGAATAAATCCCCCCCACACACTGAATAAATCCCCCCCCACACTGAATAAATCCCCCCCCACACTGAATAAATCCCCCCACACACTGAATAAATCACCCCACACACTGAATAAATCCCCCACACACTGAATAAATCCCCCCACACTTAATAAATCCCCCCACACACTTAACAAATCCCCCCACACACTTAATAAATCCCCCCACACACTTAATAAATCCCCCCACACACTTAATAAATCCCCCCCACACACTGAATAAATCCCCCCACACACTTAATAAATCCCCCCACATACTCCCCATAAACCCACCCCACGCTGAATCTTCGGTGTCTTCAGCTCCACAGCACAGGAGCACTTACCACCAAGTCTCTTCTTTCTCCTGCGCGCCGGATAGTGACGTCAGCAGCGTGATCACATGACTTGATCACGCTGCTGGCGTCGCTCTGACCCAGCAGTCAGAGCCTCAATTGTACTCGCAGCTGGTAGATGTCTGCGAGTACAATTGATCTCCGGGAGCCGGCGCGCTGCAGCTTCTCTGTGCCGGCTGTCAGCTTGACAGTCGGCACAGAGAACAGCTGACTCCCGTTCCCCGCGGCACAAAAACACTGGTCTAACGGACACCATTGACACAGTGTGAACCCAGCCTAAGTAGCGAGTGGCTAGAACTGGGGGCATTATTTTTGAACAAAGTCCAGAACTTTATTTCGTCGCTGGATCTCCCGTGGACATCGCTGGATCGGCGTGTGTGACACCGATCCAGCGATGTCTTCACTGGTAACCAGGGTAAACATCGGGTAACTAAGCGCAGGGCCGCGCTTAGTAACCCGATGTTTACCCTGGTTACCAGCGTAAAAGTAAAAAAAACAAACACTACATACTTACCTACCGCTGTCTGTCCCCGGCGCTGTGCTCTGCACTCCTCCTGTACTGGCTGTGAGCGTCGGTCAGCCGGAAAGCAGAGCGGTGACGTTACCGCTCTGCTTTCCGGCCGCTTTGCTCACAGCCAGTACAGGAGGAGTGCAGAGCACAGCGCCGGGGACAGACAGCGGTAGGTAAGTATGTAGTTTTTTTTTTTTTTTTACTTTTACGCTGGTAACCAGGGTAAACATCGGGTTACTAAGCGCTGCCCTGCGCTTAGTAACCCGATGTTTACCCTGGTTACACGGGGACTTCGGGATTGTTGGTCGCTGGAGAGCTGTCTGTGTGACAGCTCTCCAGCGACCAAACAGCGACGCTGCAGCGATCCGGATCGTTGTCGGTATTGCTGCAACGTCGCTTAATGTGAAGGGACCTTAAGACCATAAAATGGTCTTGTTAGGAAGGGTATAATGGTAGCATTAGAAATATGGTGGTGGTGCCTTGGAAAGCTGTAAAGTTCACTTTAAGGAAACCCCATTTAAAAAAATGTTTTTTAGTCTAAACATGCAATAACAAAAAATGTAAATCCTTAACAGTGGACATCTCCCCTTTTTAAGGCTCAGCATTAGGTACAGTGTGTGTTGTTTTTTCTTTTGTAAATCTTCTGTGGTTAATATTCAGGGTCTAAAATTGATGGCGCTCTAGATTGGCTCCTGGCATGTAATGTTTTATGGTATTTAGGAGATTGTATTCATCTGCACAGAATGACATTGCACCTTAATCTTTCTTGTAGTTGCCCCAAGGAAGTATATCCACATGTTTCCACTATCATAAATATCTGTCTCAAGTACTTGACCTATGATCCCAATTACAACTATGATGATGAGGATGAAGATGAAAATGCGATGGATGCTGATGGTGTCGATGATGACGATCAAGGTATTGTGAACCAGTGACTAAATATGCAAGCCAGCATATCTATCAAAAGAAAAACCCGCTGCCTAAAAGTTCTTCCTGTACTTTTCTTAAAGAATTGTCAACTATTGTAATGCAATCGCCTACCAAGTATGAATGAAGTGATGCTAAGTTTGCTGACATTAAGTGACTGTTGTTGTAAACTTCATGTAAAAGTGTGCCGCTATAATACATCTGTCTGGCCGCAGGTAGTGATGACGAGTACAGTGATGATGATGATATGAGCTGGAAGGTGCGACGTGCAGCTGCTAAGTGCCTGGATGCCGTGGTCAGCACTCGCCATGAGATGCTGCCAGAATTCTACAAGACTGTCTCTCCAGCACTAATAGCCAGGTTTAAGGAACGTGAAGAGAATGTTAAGGCCGATGTGTTCCATGCATATCTATCACTTCTAAAGCAAACCAGGCCAGTGCAAAGCTGGCTTTGTGACCCAGATGCAATGGAGCAGGGAGAGACGCCCTTGACGATGCTGCAGAGCCAGGTTGGGACTTTATTGCCTTTTATTTTATGTAATGCATTATTGAATGGCTTTATTTTATATAATGTCAACTAATAGGAACTGTGCACAATACTTGGTGTTATGCAGTTGCAAGTCCTCACCTGATGTGTGAACGATCATGAGACAGCCTGAAGTCATATGAAGTACATGTCTCTTAATACCTGAGCACAAAGCTAAAATAAAAGTTAAGGTCCTTAAAACTTGCTGATAATAGGAAAGGAGCTTTTTTTTTCCTTACTTCAAAACGCTTGTTCCAGTTTATTCATCAGGGTAAATAAATAGTGATGAGCGCAAGTGCTTGTTATTATAGTTTGCGTAAGATGCTTGGGTATGCATCGTGTAACGCAGGTGCTTGAGTGACACGTTCGAGTCCCCACGACCGCCCGTTTCGCAGCTGTTGAACAACCACAAAACACGCGCGGGATTGTTAACAGCCGCCAAACATGCAGTCGCGGGGACTAGAACGTGTCACTGGAGCACCCGCGATACTCATTCATATCCGATCACCCTAGCCAACCTCGAGTAACGAGCACTTGCGCTGTTGACTATAATCACCTTACTCAATCTTTGTGACTGGATTTATATTTATGAAAATCACTTTTATTGGCAGCATGTCACCTTGTGTAACATGCTAACAAGTTTTTTTTATACAGGGACAGAATTGTGGTATTCATTGTATTGTTAATCAGCCCGTGTTAATAAAACGGTAAAGGAGCGCTGAATGACTTAAATATCGTCAATCATCACTTGTTACTGGCCAGTGTAAAAGGGTCATAAGACAAAGATAAAAGAAAGTATGAATGAGTGGAGCAGTATATTAATGTAAAATAAACCAATGCCCAGATCAGTTCAAAAAAATTAGTGGGTTCTGAGCATTCTGTCCCATGTCTGGGCGAGCGCCATACCCTCAAAGTGATGCAGAGAAGGTTTTCCACAAACTGGGTAGAGGCAGGTATGAGGAGAGCTTCTAATTCTTTTTGTTGTTGTTTTTTTTGCAAGGTTAACATTCAGAACCTAAGATAAAAACAGAATTAATAAATACGTTGCAGTATCTAAATAAATAGCATATAGTACTTGTAAATTACATGGGGTACTTGGTTGACATAGTTTTAATTAAAAAATAAATACTTAAAAGCCATCCAACTACGACAAGGTGTATCCAATAAAGAAGGTCCTATCTCTAATATTAAACCTCATCCTGTGTCAGTAGACGTAAGCAGAGCAGGACCCAGGCCTGACTATTCAGACACCTGCTTATGGAAAAGCTACATATAGATAAAATGCCCTCCCCAAATAAGAGGGAACCCCACACCTCTTTTTGCACAGAAAAAAAACCTAAAACAAAACCAAAGAAATGAGACAGAACATATGTTGGTATAAGTGCAACGTGTAGGTGCACATTCACACTGTAGCCACCTAACAGAAAAAACTAACCTAAAACAAAATTAGCAGATGCCCTACAGTAAGTAAATAGTAATAGCACTTACAAATAACATGGGGTTCTTGGTTCACACTGTTTTGATTAAAAAAAAAAAAATTAAGCCTTCCCTGCTCGTCAAGATATACCCAATTGGGATGGTCCTATTTATAAAATTAAGGGGGATGTCCACTATTGGGACAACCCCTTCTCAATTTGAATGTTTGCCTCCCCCCCCCCCCTTCCCCCCCACAAAAAAAAATAAACTCCTAAACTCACCTCTGTCACGCTCACGCCCTGACTGGTGGGCGTGAGCTCGGGGGGGTTTGTGGCCCCACTGTGCCACAAACCAGACTACCCTGGAAGGGGCGTGACTATGACAGCTGCCTGGGTTTTCACTGGAGCCTCTGATGGTGAGGACAGGCTTGTGCAGCAGGCAGCTGCCAGGTGCTACTCCAGGGTGGTGTCTGGCTGTGGCTGCTGATCCCACTTGGGAGACAGGAACACCAGGATTGGTGCGGGCATTAGGCAGGACTGGCAGAAGAGCACGGCTGGAACACAGACGAGTAGGCTGGCACGGCTGAGACAGGGCTGGCAGAGACACGGCAGAGAACTCAGGGCTGGCAGAGACACGGCAGGAAACAGGACTGGCTAGGACAGCAGGAACACAGGACTGGAAGGCAGGGCAGGAACGGCAGGACTGGCAGGAACACAGGATTGGGAGGCACTGCAGAGAACACAGGACTGGAAGGCAGGGCAGGAACACAGGATACACAGGACTGGTTGATGTGGTGTATGAATCAGGCTGCACTCAGATGACACCCGAGTGCAGTCCTATTGTGAGAGTGATGAAGGAACAGGTAGGGACCTGTACACACAGAAGATGCAGGTACGGAAACAAGCCAGAAGGAAAGGAGAATGAAGGAACAGGTAGGGACCTGTTCACACAGGAGGTGCAGGAAAGGAAACAAGCAGAAAGGAATGAGGTATGAAGAAACAGGTAGGGACCTGTTCACACAGGAGGACCAAGTAACAAGTAGAAGGTGGAACTAAGAAAAGAGAAGGAGAAGGCGGAGCCAAGAGTGGAGACGCTGGAGGCGGAGCCAAGAGTGGAGACGCTGGAGGCGGAGCCAAGAGTGGAGACGCTGGAGGCGGAGCCAAGAGTGGAGACGCTGGAGGCGGAGCCAAGAGTGGAGACGCTGGAGGCGGAGCCAAGAGTGGAGACGCTGGAGGCGGAGCCAAGAGTGGAGACGCTGGAGGCGGAGCCAAGAGTGGAGACGCTGGAGGCGGAGCCAAGAGTGGAGACGCTGGAGGCGGAGCCAAGAGTGGAGACGCTGGAGGCGGAGCCAAGAGTGGAGACGCTGGAGGCGGAGCCAAGAGTGGAGACGCTGGAGGCGGAGCCAAGAGTGGAGACGCTGGAGGCGGAGCCAAGAGTGGAGACGCTGGAGGCGGAGCCAAGAGTGGAGACGCTGGAGGCGGAGCCAAGAGTGGAGACGCTGGAGGCGGAGCCAAGAGTGGAGACGCTGGAGGCGGAGCCACGAGTGGAGACGCTGGAGGCGGAGCCACAGAGAAAAGCCAGAGAGTGCGAAGCAAAGTCTGAGTGCAGAGCCAAAAGAGTGCGGAGTGTAAGCAAACAGAAAACACAAGGAAAGAAAGCAGGGAAGGAAGCCACAGACAAGAAGACCGAGAAAAGACAAAGTACAGACAAGGCAATAGAACAAGACACAGGGACAAAGACACAGGGACCAGGATATTCTGCCTCCTGGAGGGCGGACAACAAGAACAAGGCAAAAGCACAGAGAAAAGCTCAGAGGGAGTAACTCAGAGCAAGGCCAGGCAAACTCAGCAGCTAAACACTAACTGAGCTAACACATTGCACAGGCCCAGAGCACAGGGTGGAGCTGCACTATATACAGGAGGCCTCTTGGTAATTGGTCAGGAACTGATTAGACAGATGCACCTGATTCCTATAAGAACCAGAGAGTTCAGGCGCCGGCCCCCTATACACATAGCCATGAGGCATGCAGAGAGCAGAGACACAGAACATGGAGCTGGCATTAAAGAGAAAGCACATCATGGCCTGGAGCAGTGGGTAAGATGGTGTGAGAGATGTGAGGCCATGCTGTGATGCCAGCAGAGTTGTTACAACCTCCCATGCTGGTGCCATTTCAATGGTGTCGGCACTTGCGTTAACTGTGACTTTGCGCCCAATCAGCGCTGCTGTCACTGTCCCCGCCTTCAGACGTATATGTAATCAAGAGTAAATGAGCGGTCAACTGCAGCTCTGCCTTCCTGTTGATTACTTTTACGTCCGAAGGTGGGGACAGTGATGGCCGAGCTGATTGGGTGCAGGGCTTTCTTGACATGACAACCTCACATGAGCCTGGGAACATGAGTGTTGACAACACTGGAATGGTGGCGGCACGGGAGGAAAGAATAGATTTTTTTAACGGGGGGTGGGAGGACAAACATTCAGATTGAGAAGTGGACCATCCCTTTAAACCTCACCCTGTGTCAGTGGGTCATGAGGGGAGTTTGATTCTATTTTTTTGGCAAGGTTAGTAATAGTGTGTAAGAGTAATCTGGGCACACTGGACTAAATAAATGCTTTTAAGATTGGTAACAGTGAGTTTTAATTCACTTAGCAATGAAAAGGTTTCTTAATTATAAGTCCATTATCAGTCTTTGCTGTTTTACGTGCATCCTCCACCATAATGAAATTGCTTATTTTCTTAGCAATGGTTTCTACAACGTCACAGAAGTAGCATGACCCACTCCATCCTCTCCAATAGTAATCTTTATTTATATAGCGCCAACATACTCCGCAGTGCTTTACAATTCAACAGTTCATATACAAGTCATAAGTAACAACATTAAAGTTAATACAATAATTAAAACAAATAATGGCAACCCTGCCCATAAGAGCTTACAGTCTGTATCCTTTCCTCTCTGTTGTGAGCTGGCCATGTTTTCCAGTCACATGGTGTATAAATACATAAGATCCGGCAGGCAGATAGGAGGTTATTAAATCTTTTTGGTGTGTCTCACTGTGCAGTTGAAAATATACATGCGCTTGTCTGTGCAGTCAGCTTTGTCCCCCATATGCACAAAAGGATGTGCCAAAAAGCTTTCACGTCCTAAGTGCAGGGTCTGTCTAATATGACTAGTAAACATGGCGGTGTTGCATGACTGCCGAGAAGTAGGCAAAGTGGACACTTTGCTAATGTACGGTAAGTACATTTTCAAACTTTATGTAATGAAACACCGCCTGTTGAAACACCTTTTGGAATTGACAGCTTAAAATTGAAGATCGTTTAGGCATTATGCAATATTTCACCATTTCTAAGCCTCTGACCACGTGTACAGTCACTCCATTTCCTTTGTGTATGTAGGTACCTAACATTGTTAAAGCGCTACATAAACAAATGAAGGAAAAAAGTGTGAAGACGCGGCAGTGTTGTTTTAATATGCTGACCGAGTTGGTGAATGTACTACCTGGGGCTCTGACACAGCATGTTCCTGTACTTGTGCCAGGTAAGTGGCCATTTCCTTTCTGTATCTTTGTCCCCCTTTCCCCAATCCTCAAAATATTCTATGTGGAGTGAAATTTTAAAATCCTGAAAAAAAACAAAATAAACCCTTTTCTATAATTTACTGGTTCATTACTTTATTTTTTATTTTTTTACAGGAATTATCTTTTCATTAAATGACAAGTCAAGCTCTTCTAATCTGAAGATAGATGCTTTATCATGTTTGTATGTAATCCTCTGCAATCATTCTCCTCAAGTCTTCCACCCACATGTCCAGGCCTTGGTGGCACCTGTGGTGATCTGTGTCGGAGATCCCTTTTACAAAATCACATCTGAAGCCCTGTTAGTGGCTCAGCAGCTTGTGAAAGTCATTAGACCGCTGGAACAACCTTCTTCCTTCGATGCAACCCCATACATAAAAGATTTGTTTACATGTACAATCAAGAGGTTGAAAGCCGCAGATATTGATCAAGAAGTAAAAGAACGTGCAATCTCCTGCATGGGTCAAATAATCTGTAGTCTCGGGGATAATTTGGGAAGTGATCTCCCAAGTACCCTTCAAATCTTCCTTGAGAGACTGAAGAATGAGATCACTCGGCTTACTACAGTGAAGGCTCTAACTTTAATAGCTGGATCTCCATTGAAAATAGATCTGAGGCCAATCTTAGGAGAAGGAGTGCCAATCCTTGCCTCATTTCTCCGGAAGAATCAGAGGGCGTTAAAACTGGGCACTCTTTCTGCTCTAGATATCTTGATTAAAAATTATAGCGACAGCCTGACTGCTTCCATGATTGATGCAGTACTGGACGAGCTTCCGCCTCTCATTAGTGAAAGTGATATGCACGTGTCTCAGATGGCAATAAGCTTTCTGACCACATTAGCTAAAGTTTATCCATCTTCTCTATCAAAGATTAGTGGATCTATCCTTAATGAACTAATTGGCCTTGTGAGGTCACCATTACTTCAAGGAGGAGCTCTTAGCGCAATGTTAGAGTTTTTCCAAGCCTTAGTCGTGACATCAACTGCGAGTTTGGGCTACATGGATTTACTACGCATGCTGACCGGTCCAGTATATGCCCAGAGTACTTCTCTCACCCACAAGCAGTCGTACTATTCTATTGCCAAATGCGTAGCAGCACTCACTCGGGCATGCCCAAAAGAAGGACCAGCTGTTGTTGGTCAGTTTATCCAAGATGTTAAAAACTCTAG
Source organism: Ranitomeya imitator (assembly GCF_032444005.1). NCBI lineage: Eukaryota > Metazoa > Chordata > Amphibia > Anura > Dendrobatidae > Ranitomeya > Ranitomeya imitator. Next base: position 277,544,361 of record NC_091285.1, on the reverse strand, counting down.
GTCTACAGACTCCATTCGCCTGTTGGCTTTGCTTTCTTTAGGTGAAGTTGGACATCACATTGATCTGAGTGGACAGATAGAGCTAAAATCTGTTATATTAGAAGCCTTTTCCTCTCCTAGCGAAGAAGTAAAATCTGCAGCATCGTACGCCCTTGGAAGTATCAGTGTAGGCAACCTACCAGAGTATCTGCCATTTGTCTTACAAGAGATAACTAGTCAACCCAAAAGGCAGTACCTTCTACTTCATTCCTTAAAAGAAATAATAAGCTCTGCATCAGTAGTGGGCCTTAAGCCATATGTGGAAAATATCTGGTCTTTACTACTGAAACACTCTGAATGTGCTGAGGAAGGAACCAGGAATGTTGTTGCTGAATGCTTGGGCAAGCTGACATTGATAGATCCAGAGACGCTCTTACCACGCCTCAAAGGATACTTGGCGGCAGGTATGTGTAGAAATATTAGGCTTATAGTGTACAGTCTCATAGCGCTACATAATCAGTCTTAATCATGAAAATACTGCTTAATTATAAGCAGTGCAGCATGGCCTCTTTTTAGACATACCAGTGATAATCTTAAGGTACCTTCACACTAAACGACGCTGCAGCGATCCAGACAACGATCCGGATCGCTCCAGCGACCAACGATGCCGGTAACCAGGGTAAACATCGTCACCGCTCTGCTTTCCGGCCGCTGTGCTCACAGTGAGTGCAGGAAAGCACAGCGCCGAGGGACAGACAGCGGTAGGTAAGTATGAAGCGTTTGTTTTTTTAACTTTTAGGATGGTATCCAGGGTAAACATCGGGTTACTAAGCGCGGCCCTGCGCTTAGTAACCCGATGTTTACCCTGGTTACCAGCGAAGACATCGCTGAATCGGTGTCACACACGCCGATTCAGCGATGTCAGCGTGAGAGCCAGCGACCAAAGAAAGGTCTGGCCCTCTAGCCCCGACCAGCGACATCACAGCAGGATTCTGATCGCTGCTGTGTGTCAAACTAAACGATATCGCTAGCGAGGACGCTGCAATGTCACGGATCGCTAGCGATATCGTTTAGTGTGAAGGTACCTTTAATCTCTTATGGCTGTATTTTAGCCATGTAACTGCCATACTGTTTCTTGCAGTAGTCTCTTAAAGGGAACCTGTCACCCCGTTTTTTTGAGATTGAGCTATAAATACTGTTAAATAGGGCCTGCGCTGTGTGTTCCTATAGTGTATGTAGTGTACCCCGATTCCCTATGTATGCTGAGAAATAACTTACCAAAGTCGCCGTTTTCGCCTGTCAATCAGGCTGGTCAGGTCGGGAGGGCGTGGTGACATCGCTGGTTCTTCCTCAGCTTTACGTTGGTGGCGTAGTGGCGTAGTGGTGAAGACACAGCGCGCGATCTGCGCTGTCATCCCTTTCGTCGGTGGGGGCGGCCATCTTCCTGGGGCCGCGCGTGCGCAGATCGAGTGCTCTGCTGCACGGGGCTTCAGGAAAATGGCCGCGGGATGCCGCGCGTGCGCATTAGAGATCGCGGCGGCCATTTTCCCAAAGCCGAGTTTGCATCTCGGCTTTGGGAAAATGGCCGCCGCGATCTCTAATGCGCACGCGCGGCATCCCGCGGCCATTTTCCTGAAGCCCCGTGCAGCAGAGCACTCGATCTGCGCACGCGCGGCCCCAGGAAGATGGCCGCCCCCACCGATGCAAGGGATTACAGCGCAGATCGCGCGCTGCTTGTTCACCACTACGCCACCAACGTAAAGCTGAGGAAGAACCACCGATGTCACCACGCCCTCCCGACCTGACCAGCCTAATTGACAGGCGAAAACGGCGACTTTGGTAAGTTATTTCTCAGCATACATGGGGAATCTGGGTACACTACATACACTATAGGAACACACAGCGCAGGCCCTATTTAACAGTATTTATAGCTCAATCTCAAAAAACGGGGGTGACAGGTTCCCTTTAATTTGTGGACACTTAAAACTCAATATGGTTAATTATTTATCCGATTAAATACACTTCTGGACTCCCTTGCATGGTGAAACAGACATATTTTGCCTTTTGGTACCTTTCAGCCTGGAACATTGACCTATTGCCATAGTTTTCTATAACTATAATGGAGCTTTTATAGAGGTTGTCCCATTTTAAATATTTTAGCCCACAGGCTCATTGATGTTTAAATTAACAAACTGAGCTTTATTCACCCTCTCTGGACCCAGTGCTGTCTCTCGCTCTGGTCTTTGTTGACTAACTTCAGTGGTGACATCACATTGGCAGTGCTGCAGCTAATCGCGGAGCTCAGAGGCTCATGCTGTCGATATCAGTTGAGCCGCTGAGCTCCGTGACTGCCTGCAGCCCTGTAAATGTGACGTCATTGATGCTGTTGATCAACAGTGAAAAAGTTGTTCTAGACCTTGGAAGAGTGACTACAGCTCAATTTCTTACTTTATGCTAGTAAGCCTGTGGGTTAAAAAAATATTTAAATCAGCACAACCCCTTTAAAAGCAACCATATACTGTAGCCCTTTCATTATGTGTATTGTATGTGTCATTTGGGCTCTCAATAATTTGGAAGTGATGGAATAAGGAAAGAAAAGTAGAACGGAGGCATTTTTATCTATTTTTGGCTAGGCATCTAATGTCAGCCATGGAGAGATGCAACTTCATACTGAGCGGAACAGTCGCTTAACAAAAAAAAAAAATTGTTGGACATGTAGTGATCGTACACCAACAACGTTTTAATATGAGCATAGAATCTTTGCATGATACTCATTATGGGTTAGATGCCTCAGCTACTGTCGCACCATGGCAAAAGGTGTCTGCGCCATATCAGAATTAAGAGCATGAGCAAACTGTTTTAATGTCGGCAGATTTAGTACCCCCATAATGTGGTTTTTTTTGTTCTTAATTTCAAGGTTCATCATATGCACGGAGCTCTGTAGTAACAGCTGTTAAGTTTACAATTTCTGATCATCCTCAGCCCATTGATCCACTGCTGAAGAATTGTATTGGTAAGCTTCATATACTGATGATATATTCAATAGTCACTGAGGCAGAGGGAATTCATGTTGATACATGCCTGTTTTTTTTTTTTTTTTTTTTTTTCACAGAACAGTTACAAAGTTAAAATTTTTCACACCCCTTTATTACATCAAAATGTTTTTTCCCCCTATTCTGATAGGTGACTTTTTGAAGACCTTGGAGGATCCAGACTTAAATGTGAGACGAGTAGCCCTGGTGACCTTTAACTCTGCTGCACACAACAAGCCATCATTGATTCGAGATTTGCTTGATTCTGTGCTTCCTCATCTTTACAATGAAACGAAAGTCAGAAAAGAACTTATAAGAGAGGTTAGTGAATGACATTATGGCTTTCCTACTATTATCTTTCCATCTGTATTCCAATGTATTTTGTATATTCAGGTGGAAATGGGTCCTTTCAAACACACGGTCGATGATGGTCTGGACATCCGGAAAGCTGCCTTTGAGTGTATGTACACCCTTCTTGACAGTTGTCTGGACAGGCTGGACATCTTTGAATTCTTAAACCATGTGGAGGATGGCTTAAAGGATCATTATGACATTAAGGTAATCAAAGAGTAGATTGCTTTTAAGTGAAGATAGACTTTAAAATGTTATAATATACACTGCTCAAAAAAATAAAGTGAACGCTAAAATACGGCATCCTAAATCAGTGAATGAAATATTCCAGTTGCAAATCTTTATTCATTGCGTAGAATTCATTGAGAACAATAGAACAAAAATGATGAATGTAAATCAAAATTGATATCACCTTGAGGTCTCGATTTAGATTGATACTCCACTTCAAAGTATAAAATAAAATTACAGTTATCCAACTTCTTTTGACATGCCTCAAGACAATGAAATGATGCTCAGTAGTTCGTGTGGCCACCATTTGCCTGTATTACCTCCCTACAACGCCTGGCCATGCGAGGCGGTGGATGTTCTCCTGAAGGATCTCTTCCCAGACCTGGGTTAAAGCATCAGTCAACTCCTGGACAGTTTGTGGGTGCAACGTGGTGTTGATGGATGGAACGAGACATGGTGTCCCAGATGTGCTCGATTGGATCCAGGTCTGGAGAACGGGCGGGCCAGTCCATAGCATCAATGCCTTACTCTTGCAAGAACTGCTGACACACTTCAGCCACTTGAGGTCTGGCATTGTCATACATCAGCTGGAACCCAGGGCCCACTGTACCTGCATATGGTCTCACTGTGGGTCTGAGGATCTCATCCTGGTACCTAATGGCAATCGGGGTACCTCTAACTAGCACATGGAGGGCTTTGCGGCCCTCCAAAGAAATGCCTCCCCACACAATTACTAACCCACTGTTAAAAATCGGTCATGTTGGAGGATGTTGCAGGCAACAGAACGTTCTCCACGGCATCTCCAAACTTGTCGCGTCTGTCACATGTGCTCAGTGTGAACCTGCTCTCAGCCATGAAGAACACAGGGCACCAATGTTGAATTTGCCAATCTCTGTTTCTGACAGTTTGAGCAGACACATGGATGTTAGTGGCCTGCTAGAGGTCATTTTGCAGGGCTCTGGAACTTCTTCTGTTCCTCCTTGCACAAAGGAGGAAGTAGCTGTCCTGCTTCTTGGGTTGCTGCCCTCCTACAGCCCCCTCCACGTCTTCTATCTGCTCCATGCTGTGGACACAGTGCTGACAGACACGGCTAATCTTCTTGTCACAGCTCACATTGATGTGCCATCCTGAACCTGCACAACTTCTGTGGGTTGTTACTGTAGCTCTAGGGGTGAGAGCAATGATAAAATGTAAAACTAACCAAAACGGCAGCCAAAAAGGAGGAGTTACATAGAAATGGTTTGTGGTCACCACCTGCAGAACCACTCCTTTATAGGTGGTTCTCTTGTTCATTGCCTATCATTTTTACCTGTTGTTCAAATGGAACAGACAACAGCAGGAGAAATTGATTCACAATCAGTGTTGCTTCATAACTGGACAAGTTGATTTCACAGAAGTGTGATTGTCTTGGCGTTACATTACATTGTGGTGTTTAAGTGTTCCCTTTATTTTTTTGAGCAGTTTATATACGTCCTGCAGATCAGTGGGTATCCATTCAAAAGTCTATGAACCTGTACACCGCTGTGGACCTGTGCTCATGCAGGATCTCGGTACTGGTCTCCTCAAATCAGCACTTTGTAACAGTGTTTTGAACGATCGGTAGAGGTCTCAGGTCCTGGGTCCCCCACTAGTCTGCTGGATGTTTATAAACATTTCCGTAATGTATATCTAAAGTGCAGTTATATTATCTAATTACTGTAGATTATTGCTAATGTTTAACCCTTTATTGAATTCAGAAACTACCAAAGTCTTACTTTTTTCTTTTTCTCTTGTGCAGATGCTGACATTTTTAATGTTGGTAAGATTGTCTACCTTATGTCCGAGTGCTGTACTGCAGAGGCTGGATAGATTGGTAGAACCCTTGCGTGCCACCTGTACAACCAAGGTTTGTTACCTTTTTTTTCTATTCTCTTCTGATGTATTTTGTTAGCGTGCTTCTTAAAAGTTTTAGTGCAATCCAAGGTCTATCTAAATCCAGTCCTGCCGGCAAAACCACATATTTGCATTTTCAGGTTTGAATTGTGGGATTTGTGTATAGAAAGAGAGCACAGAACTGGGTGCTGTGATCCTCTCATAAGGAGGGTTTTTTTTTCCTTTCATAGAATCTGGACTAATTTTTTTTTTTTTTTTTTTTTTTAAATTCTTGTAACCACCGCAATTAAAACCCACATAAAGCAGTGACCACTTTGACTTGCTCACTACATTACACTAGGTTAGAACATTATATAGCTTATTTAACCAGGGATTGCAAGCCATGTTAAAGCTTGGATAACACACACATTTTTGTTTTTTTTAATCTGCAGGTGAAGGCAAACTCAGTGAAACAAGAATTTGAGAAGCAAGACGAACTAAAGCGCTCAGCAATGCGAGCAGTGGCAGCACTTTTAACCATTCCCGAAGCAGAGAAGAGCCCCTTAATGAGTGAATTCCAGTCCCAGATCAGCTCAAATCCTGAACTTGCCACAATATTTGAAAGTATTCAAAAAGATACTTCGTCTGCCACCATGGAATTAATGGACACAACTTAAATATTCCTTAAGTGGGACCATAACATTGAACCATATAATGCACTGAAATTAAAAGGTTCTGAATAAGGCAAACGATTGAAAACTCACGTATCAAGCTTCACAATGTTCCACATTCTATAAGGAGGGGGTTTGGCTTAATTCCATTGTTGCTTTTTTTGTAGCCTTTATTCCAAGACTATGTTTCCATAATAAAGAAGTTATTGGTTTAGCCATTTTAAAGATGGTTATCAATTAGAATATATTATGTATGGGAATACCTCCCAGAATCCATTTCCACTGTATTGTTTAGGATTAAAACTGTTAAAACGGACCATGAACATATTTTTATTCTATTTTTGTCTCTGGTTTCAGAGCTGAAGACAAAACACTTAGATTTTTTTTTTTTTTATATATATATATATACTTCTGTTCCCTTCATTCCTATACGTAAAAGGCTTCTGGCTTGCAGATCAAAGTCTTTGTAATATTTAATACATCAGACATAATTGAGAAGTTCCCTTTTAAATTTGTTGTGGAAGAACTCTATCCTTAATCTGCACTAGATTGCATGACTGGGTTCACACACCGTATATGATGTCTGTAAGAGAGCATGCATTTCTACAGAAACTGCAGATTGTTTTCCGTGCAGTTTTAATGTCACAAATTTGAGAAGCATTTAAGTGTATTATAACCTTTTGTCCTAGCGTCTTTGCAGAACACTCGATAAGTAATAACCTATTTCACCAAGGTTTTTATAAGTACTGTGAAAAAATAGCTTTTGTTGAAGAATTGGCCAATTCCAACAGATGAAAACTGAAAAAAAAAATAATAGAAGTGAAAATAATTGACATATTGGAAATAACTGTGTTCATACTACATACCTGGGAACATCAATAAATAACTGGCTTATGTGCTCTTTTCATTTTGCATTTCTGTTTCACAACTTTTCAGTTCTGTACGTTGTGACAATGTACCATACAAGGAGTAAGTGGGAGAAAAAAAAAAATTCTGAATATAAACGAGGGGCCAAGGCTTCGTTCATGTGTTTATTTTAATCAGAGGAGCAGCGTGACAACTAAAATGAAAATGACCTTAACAATTCTACTAGTGAAATGAATGGTATGGCTATATAAATCCTAGTATATCAGTAAAATTACCTCTCTTGTAGTATGGTAATCTGATGTGCTGGTGCTGAGAAATCAAGCTGTGAAACCACATGTAAATTAGCCAGGAGCATGGCTAGATTAATTTGCATGTGGCATAAAAGCTTGATTTCTCAGCGCTTGCACTTCAGATTACTAAACTGGTATAATTATTAGTGTTCTACTAAGACCTCCACAGCCATACCGCTAGTTTCACTACAAAATCATTCTGGCAAGATTCCTTAATAAGTAACCGGGTCTGACAATCTATTGACTATAATGAGGTCAGGCTTGTGTCCATGGGATGAAATGGCACAGTACACTATTTTGTGCTTTATTTAATGGACCGACTCATAAAATATATAAAAAATTGGGTTCAGTAGTACAATGCAGGATGTGCTGTAAATGTTTTCATAAGAATTTGGGAAAGTTATGAAATGTCCCATAATTTTTGGTTCTGTTCTTGATCTCAGTGTCTCGGCTTTTAGGTGAGATGGATCTGTGCAACACTTTATGTACATGCTCCATAGCGAGGCCATTCTGTGGGGTCGGGGAAATAGGAGTCTGAAGTTTGGCTTACCAACTCCACCGCCCTTGCTTAATCTACGGCGGAGGCTCAAGACAGCCTCAATTGCCAATGTGAACATACCAAAACTGTAATACCAGACTGCTTTAGGCAAGAGTGATGGTGTTTCTGGGGAGGATAGGAGGGGATAAAATGTTTTTTTTTTTCTGTCATAAAGAACTCCATAATAACATTTGCCTCAGATTTGTATCTATTAACTAGACATGCAATACTTCTAGGAGCGAATACCTCTGGCGGGTTAATATTTGAAAATCCTGTATACAATCCCAAAAATACCTAAATTATGCTCATGTTGGGTATTTAAAAAAAAAAAAATGATAGTTTTAAATCAATTTAACCCCTTTACCCCCAAGGGTGGTTTGCACGTTAATGACCGGGCCAATTTTTACAATTCTGACCACTGTCCCTTTGTGAGGTTATAACTCGAACGCTTCAACGGATCCCAGTGATTCTGACATTGTTTTCTCGTGACATATTGTACTTCATGACAATGGTAAAAATTATTTGATAGTACCTGCGTTTATTTGTGAAAAAAACGGAAATTCGGCGAAAATTATGAAAATTTCGCAATTTTTCAACTTTGAATTTTTATGCAATTAAATCACAGAGATATGTCACACAAAATACTTAATAAGTAACATTTCCCACATGTCTACTTTACATCAGCACAATTTTGGAACCAAAATTTTTTTTTGTTAGGGAGTTATAAGGGTTAAAAGTTGACCAGCAATTTCTCATTTCTACAACACCATTTTTTTTTAGGGACCACATCTCATTTGAAGTCATTTTGAGGGGTCTATATGATAGAAAATACCCAAGTGTGACACCATTCTAAAAACTGCACCCCTCAAGGTGCTCAAAACCATATTCAAGAAGTTTATTAACCCTTCTAGTGCTTCACAGGAATTTTTTTAATGTTTAAATAAAAATGAACATTTAACTTTTTTTTTCACAAAAAATTTAATTCAGCTCCAATTTGTTTAATTTTACCAAGGGTAACAGGAGAAAATAGACCCCAAACATTGTTGTACAATTTGTCCTGAGCACGACAATACCCCACATGTGGGGGTAAACCACTGTTTGGGCGCATGGCAGAGCTCGGAAGCGAAGGAGCGCCATTTGACTTTTCAATGCAATATTGACTGGAATTGAGATGGGACGCCATGTTTCGTTTGGAGAGCCCCTGATGTGCCTAAACATTGAAACCCCCCCACAAGTGACACCATTTTGGAAAGTAGACCCCTTAAGGAACTTATCTAGATGTGTGATGAGCACTTTGACCCACCAAGTGCTTCACAGAAGTTTATAATGTAGAACCGTAAAAATAAAAAATCATATTTTTTCACAAAAATTAACTTTCCGCCCCCAATTTTTTATTTTCCCAAGGGTAAGAGAAGAAATTGGACCCCAAAAGTTGTTGTACAATTTGTCCTGAGTACGCTGATACCCCATATGTGGGGGTAAACCACTGTTTGGGCGGATGGGAGAGCTCGGAAGGGAAGGAGCGCCGTTTAACTTTTCAATGCAAAATTGACAGGAATTGAGATGGGACGCCATGTTGCGTTTGGAGAGCCACTGATGTGCCTAAACATTGAAACCCCCCACAAGTGACACCATTTTGGAAAGTAGACCCCCTAAGGAACTTATGTAGAGGTGTGGTGAGCACTTTGACCCACCAAGGGCTTCACAGAAGTTTATAATGGAGAGCCGTAAAAATAAAACAAAAATTTCTTCCCACAAAAATTATTTTTTAGCCCCCAGTTTTGTATTTTCCCGAGGGTAACAGGAGAAATTGGACCCCAAAATTTGTTGTCCAATTTGTCCTGAGTGCGCTGATACCCCATATGTGGGGGGGAACCACTGTTTGGGCGCATGGGAGGGCTCGGAAGGGAAGGAGCTCCATTTGGAATGCAGGCTTAGATGGAATGGTCTGCAGGTGTCACATTGCATTTGCAGAGCCCCTAATGTACCGGAACAGTAGAAACCCCCCACAAGTGACACCATTTTGGAAACTAGACCCCCTAAGGAACTCATCTAGATGTGTTGTGAGAGCTTTGAACCCCCAAGTGTTTCACTACAGTTTGTAACGCAGAGCCGTGAAAATTGAAAAAAAAAATCTTTCCCCCAAAAATTATTTTTTAGCCCCCAGTTTTGTATTTTCCCGAGGATAAGAGGAGAAATTTGACCCCAAAAGTTGTTGTCCAATTTGTCCTGAGTACGCTGATACCCCATATGTTGGGGGGAACCACCGTTTGGGCGCATGGGAGGGCTCGGAAGGGAAGGAGTGCCATTTGGAATGCAGACTTAGATGGAATGGTCTGCAGGCGTCACATTGCGTTTGCAGAACCCCTAATGTACCTAAACAGTAGAAATCCCCCACAAGTGACCCCATATTGGAAACTAGACCCCCATGGAACTTATCTAGATGTGTTGTGATAACTTTGAACCCCCAAGTGTTTCACTACAGTTTATAACGCAGAGCCGTGAAAATAAAGTCTTTTTTTTTTTCCCACAAAAATTATTTTTTAGCCCCCAGTTTTGTATTTTCCCAAGGGTAACAGGAGAAATTGGACCCCAAAAGTTGTTGTCCAATTTGTCCTGAGTACGCTGATACCCCAAATGTTGGGGTAAACCCCTGTTTGGGCACACGGGAGAGCTCGGAAGGGAAGAAGCACTGTTTTACTTTTTCAACGCAGAATTGGCTGGAATTGAGATCGGACGCCATGTTGCGTTTGGAGAGCCCCTGATGTGCCTAAACAGTGGAAACCCCCCACTTATAACTGAAACCCTAATCCAAACACACCCCTAACCCTAATCCCAACAGTAACCTTAACCACACCTCTAACCCTGACACACACCTAACCCTAATCCCAACCCTATTCCCAACTGTAAATGTAATCTAAACCCTAACCGTAACTTTAGCCCCAACCCTAACTGTAGCCTTAACCCTAGCCCCAACCCTAACTTTAGCCCCAACCCAAACTGTATCCCTAGCCCTAACCATAGCCCTAACCCTAACTTTAGCCCCAACCCTAACTGTAGCCTTAACCCTAGCCCTAACCATAGCCCTAACCCTAGCCCTAACCATAGCCCTAACCCTAGCCCAAACCCTAACCCTAGCCCTAATGGAAAAATGGAAATAAATACATTTTTTTTTATTTTTCCCTAACTAAAGGGGTGATGAAGGGGCGTTTGATTTACTTTTATAGCGGGTTTTTTAGCGGATTTTTATGATTGGCAGCCGTCACACACTGAAAGACGCTTTTTATTGCAAAAAATATTTTTTGCGTTACCACATTTTGAGAGCTATAATTTTTCCATATTTTGGTTCACAGAGTCATGTGAGGTCTTGTTTTTTGCGGGACGAGTTGACTTTTTTATTGGTAACATTTTCGGGCACGTTACATTTTTTGATCGCTTTTTATTCCGATTTTTGCGAGGCAGAATGACCAAAAACCAGCTATTCATGAATTTCTTTTGGGTGAGGCGTTTATACCGTTCCGCGTTTGGTAAAATTGATAAATCAGTTTTATTCTTCGTGTCAGTACGATTACAGCGACACCTCATTTATATCATTTTTTTATGTTTTGGCGCTTTTATACGATAAAAACTATTTTATAGAAAAAATAATTATTTTTGCATCGCTTTATTCTCAGGACTATAACTTTTTTTTTTTTTTTTTTGCTGATGATGCTGTATGGCGGCTCGTTTTTTGCGGGACAAAATGACGCTTTCAGCGGTATCATGGTTATTTATATCTGTCTTTTTGATCGCGTGTTATTCCACTTTTTGTTCGGCGGTATGATAATAAAGCGTTGTTTTTTTGCCTCGTTTTTTTTTTTCTAACGGTGTTTACTGAAGGGGTTAACTAGTGGGCCAGTTTTATAGGTCGGGCCGTTACGGTCGCGGTGATACTAAATATGTGTACTTTTATTGTTTTTTTTTTTTTTTAATTTAGATAAAGAAATGTATTTAGGGGAATAATATATATATATATATATATATATATATATATATATATATATATATATATATATATATATATATATATATATATATATATATATATATATTTTTTTTTTTTTTTTTTTTTTTCATTTAGGAATATTTTTTTTAATTTTTTTTAATTTTTTTTTTACACATTTTGAAATTTTTTTTTTTACTTTCTTACATTGTCCCAGGGGGGGGGGGGACATCACAGATCAGTGATCTGACAGTGTGCACAGCACTCTGTCAGATCACCGATCTGACATGCAGCGCTGCAGCCTTCACAGTGCCTGCTCTGAGCAGGCTCTGTGAAGCCACCTCCCTCCCTGCAGGACTCGGATCCGCGGCCATCTTGGATCCGGGGCTGGAGGAAGCAGGGAGGGAGGTAAGACACTCGCAGCAACGCGATCACATCGCGTTGCTGCGGGGGGCTCAGGGAAGCCCGCAGGGAGCCCCCTCCCTGTGGGAAGCTTCCCTATACCGCCGGCACATCGCGATCATCTTTGATCGCGGTGTGCCAGGGGTTAATGTGCCGGGGGCGGTCCGTGACCGCTCCTGGCACATAGTGCCGGATGTCAGCTGCGATAAACAGCTGACACCCGGCCGCGATCGGCGGCGCTCCCCCCGTGAGCGCCGCCGATCGCGCTGGACGTACTATCCCGTCCGTGGTCATGGGGGCCCACCCCACCTCGACGGGATAGTACGTCCCATGTCAGAAAGGGGTTAAATCTATTTGTTCAGTATACATGTTACATTAAAGCAATCTAGTGTTAAAATGTATCCAAAGTTCCAGGAAGCCAGTATCTTGTCTACTGCTCAATACTTTGCCCATTAAAAAATGGCAGTTTTCCTGTACCTTGAACAATACCGGTGTTAACTCTGAAATTGTTTTGTGACTCAGGTCAGATGGTTTATCACAACCACTTCTAACAGTTTATTCTATAAAATGAGACCCCCTTCAGAATTGTTGTTCTCCCACTATTATAGGTGTAGCTGTATTCTGCTTCTCTTTCTTATAAGACACAAGAAAAACATGGAAGCATAACTTATAAAACTTATGATACACCTGATATTACTGAACGTGAGTGCTTGTATTGAATAATTGTGGAGCTCCGTCTGTGTGTGGCACAAAATCCAAGAGATGTGGCTAGTAGAAGTCTAGTATTCTTCTGCAGGACTCCTTGAAGTACAAGACTAAACCATGCATTTGGATGCTATGCTAATTTATTTAAGTTGCGGAAGCAAGTAAAATGCTTGTTTGGTGAATGATTTCTAACCTTTCCTAAAAATAATCATTCTCTGCAGCATGTCTTATGTAAACAGGGCATGTGCTACTGAGAGCAATAATATTCTTTGTACGCATAATGATAGATTTTTCTTATCAGGCTATTAAATGATGGCCGAGTGACAGTCGTATAATGACTGCAGTTGGCCAGTGTAAATGCAGGCAGTCTCAAAATAAGACTTGGAAGCAAATGTGGGAGGACGCTTCATTGAGATAAAATGTTACAGCTCTGCATGCATGCGTCCTGGCAGGCACTTTTGATGGCATGTAATCAGAGCTGTTTATACTTGTGATGAGCGAACGTGCTCATGTTTGAACAGTGTGTTTGGCGTGCTCGAATAATATGTTAGAGTCCACATGGCTGCATGTCTCGTGGCTGTAATGACTCGAACATTTTATTCAACCATGCCAAAGACACTTGGCACACGACCATGTTTGCTCATCACTAGTTCATACCTTTTTTCTCTGATGTTGGAGCCACCACTTGAGTATAAAAATGGAAATTGTTTAGCTAGAGACATACATTAAAAAAAATTAAAAAACAAACCTCACACACTTATTTTTGATGTACATGACTAATGAGATGAGCTGCATCCATGAAGACCTTGCTATTGCTATGGATTAGAGGTTCACAAATTCCAATGCTCAATTGTTTCAGTCCCAAGTTTCTGTTCATGGTTCCATTATTTGTTACATACTTACTAGTGATGAGCGAGTATACTCGTTACTCGAGATTTCCTGAGCACGCTTGGGTGTCCTCCGAGTATTTGTAAGTACTCGGAGATTTAGTTTTCTGCGCCGCAGCTGAATGATTTACATCTGTTAGCCAGCTTGATTACATGTGGGGATTCCCTAGCAACCAGGCAACCCCCACATGTACTTATGTTGGCTAACAGATGTAAATCATTCAGCTGCGGCGCAGAAAACTAAATCTCCGAGTACTTACAAATACTCGGAGGACACCCGAGCGTGCTCGGGAAATCTCGAGTACCCAGTATATTCGCTCATCACTAATACTTACCTATGGCACTTGTACTTTAAGTGTAACTGATTTTTTTTTTTTTACAGAATTGATTCTTGTAACAGATCATCATTCCTCCTGCACATGTATAATGAAGGGGTGGGTGGGGGGGGTGGTCAGGAATGCCTGTGGGCTCAAGCAGCTTTCTTAGGCCAAGTTCCCACCATATTCGGCACTGTCGGGTGGCTTGCATCTATATAACAGTCTTTCAGACTCTGCTTTAGCCACTTGAATGAGAAAATCTAAAATATTTTGAGCTCTCACCTCAGTCCATATTGTTTGTCAGTCACATAATTTGGTAATGTGATAAGGAGTGTACTGCTGGCACTTGCTGTGATTGGAAATCTACCTGTGTGTTAGCAGAACACCAGACAACTGTAGAAATATGGGTGCACACCAAAACGATAAAGCTAATAAAGTCAAGAAAAAAGGTGGTACTCACCATCCAATTAAAACAGTCCTTTATTTAGTCCATAAAACGGGTACAGCAGGAGAGGAGCGGAAACCTGTGGACTACAGCCGTTTCGTGCTGGCTTCGCTTCAACAGGTCCTGCTCCAGTTGTGGTTTCCCTCCATGCCCTCATCCCACCCCAGCTCTGCCTATGTTGGTGGAGCTGGGAGGAAGTAGTGTAAAAATGGCAAAAGTTGCAAAATTTTGGTGCAATGCCGAGTTGCACCTAAATGTTATGACTTATCAAAACTTTTTCTACAGAGTTCTGGTGTGAAAGCTCTCTTGAATTGGAGCCATTGTGTCTGATATTCTCTGAAAAACATACAAGATTTTTTCCGCCTTCAAACTCTATGATCATATTCTATATGGCCAAAGCTATATCAACAGTGGGAAACACCAGGGACATGGACTGGGACTTTGACTCCGAGACAGACCTTCTCAAACTTCACTGCCTCCCACCTTAAACTTCTGAGTGGGCCCCTAACCAGGTAACCTTGATTACTAGTGATGAGCGAGTGTACTGGTTGCTTTGGTTTTCCCGAGCATGCTCGGGTGATCGCAGAGTATTTGTAACTGCGCGGAAAGTTTTAGTTTTCATCGCGGCAGCTGAATGATTTACAGCTACTAGCTGGGGGTTGCCTGGTTGCTAGGGAATCCCCACATGTAATCAGCCTGGCTAGTAACTGTAAATCATTCAGCTGTCGCGATGAAAACTAAATCTCCGAGCAGTCATAAATACTCGGAGGTCACCGATTGTGCTCTGGAACACCCGAGCAATGAGTACACTCGCTCATCACTATTGATTGCAACTGGGAGAGACACCCTAATAGTGGATGTAGGAAAACCTCAGCAGATGACCGCGCTGTTGCTGAAAATATATAATAAAGACCAACATTGATATTACCGCCATATGGTCAGTGGTAGATACCAGTCCTACGGAACATATAAGTGATTACTGCACAGTTATAGATGGTGACTTACCGCTGATGTTCTTTCTGATGGATATGCAAATTACCTCTTCACAGATAAAGACTTGAACTCTATAGCGCCACCTGTTGGAAGTAGCGATCCTACAAGTCACAACCCTTTAACGAGTCTTGCAATATGACATAGGAGAAAAGCCAAATCAGTATCTCTATTCGCGGACATGGTGTTTTGGGCTGTTGGCCTTTGCCAGTGCAAAGCATGAGAACTGATTTGGCTATGTGAGAGGCTCTGGACTGAGGTCTAAGGGGTAAGGTTTCTCCCTGTGGAGAGTGACATGCCATCTCTGGCTTGTTAAGGTAAGGAGCCTTTTTCGCCGTGCAATGCTCCTCTGAGAAATTTAATATGCAAATTGCCCCGATTCCAACCCCTGTGCAATATTAAGGAAATCCTGAAAACCTGCACTGTTGGCGGCCCTCGAGGCCTGGAGTTGGGGACCACTGGTCTATAGTATAATGCACCCCCATAGACAGACTCTATATAGTATAGTGGGTATGGAAAGTTTTCAGACCTCTTTCTGATTAATTGTTTACTTTTCACATATTTTCCATCTGGCTCAGACTGACATAACTTCCAGCCAGGACTCGACTGCAGAGAATACAACAGACACATTTCACGTCTCATATTTTCAGCGCTGTCCCCAATGGGACAATTCCGAACCTGCACAAACTCCTTATCCTGCTGATATCCCAATACTGAGCTGCTGCTGCCATATGTGTCCCTATTGCTGCACCTAATTTGTGGTACTGTGTGACCTCTAGATGGTAAAACAAAATTCTAGAATATAGTAATGTCCTGTGAAAGTGCCCTAGAAAACAATGCCCACATTTTGCAGCCTAGAAAGTAATAATGCCCTCTGTGTGCTCATTTGACAGTCGAAATAACCTGAATTCCCCTATAGCAATAAGTGCCCACTTTACATTTAATAATGTCCCGAGTCTCCCCACTATACATCTCCCCTATACACCGTGTAATGCCCCATCACTGTATAAATACCCCTTAGCATCCCCCAAACTGATGGCTCCACACTGTATGATGGTGCCCTAGATAGCCTCCATATAGTATAATGCACCAACTCAATATATTATAATGTACTCCCCATAGGCAGACTCTATATAGTATAATGCACTCCCCATAAGCAGATTCTATACTATAATGCACTCCCTATAAGCAGACTATAGTATAATGCACTCCCCTTAGGCAGACTATAGTATAATGCAGCCTCCATAGATAGACTATATAGAGTAATGCACCACCATAGGCGGAATCTATAGTACAATGCAGCCCCCAATAGTCAGACTATAGTATAAGGCACTCCCCATAGTCAGACTAGTATAATACACCTCCCATAGGCAGACTATACAATTACCATAAATTGTCTGTCATCCACTTCCATCCGGACGTCCTTGCATCCCACAGTCCACCGTGCCGCACCAGAAGTACGCTGACCGCCATATTGGAATACCCAAGTGATGGGTATTCCAATATGGCATCCGCTGGTGGTACCAGGCCCTTGTGCAGTACCACCAGTGGGTCATGACCGGACCCCATGCTGCAAGGACCCCTCCCCACCGCTGATCACTGCTGGATTGCCTGCCCCTATCGGGACGTCACGACCCTCCCGATGCCATAGCATCGGGCCTCCATCTAGTATAGTATAATACACTCCCCATAGGCAGACTCTGTATAGTATAATGCATTCCCCATAGCCAGACTATAGTACAATGCACGCCCATAGGCAGGCTCTATAGTATAATGCACTCCTCATAGGCAGACTCTAGAGCAGTGTTCATCAACTCAGGTCCTCAAGAGCCATCAACAGGTCATGTTTTCAGGATTTCCTTAGTATTGCACAGGTGATGGAATTCTTGCCTGTCCAGGTGATGCAATTATCCCAATTATCACCCATGCAATACTAAGGAAATCCTGAAAACATGACCTGTTGGTGGCTCTTGAGAACCGGAGTTGGGCACCGCTCTGCTTTCCGGCCGCTGTGCTCACAGCCAGAGCAGAGAAGCAGAGCGCCGGGGACAGACAGCGGTAGGTAAGTATGTAGTGGTTGTTTTTTTTACTTTAACGATGGTAACCAGGGTAAACATCGGGTTACTAAGCGCGGCCCTGCGCTTAGTAACCCGATGTTTACCCTGGTTACCGGCATCGTTGGTCGCTGGAGAGCTGTCTGTGTGACAGCTCTCCAGCGACCAAACAGCGACGCTGCAGCGATCCGGATCGTTGTCGGTATCGCTGCAGCGTCGCTTAGTGAGACGGTACCTTATATAAGACTTCACAGCTCACAGTGCATGTCAGACTAAATGAGAATCATGAGGTCAAAGGAACTGGCCAAGGAGCTCAGACAATTGAGGCAAGGCACATTTCTGGTCAAGGTTACAAAAGAATTTTCTGCAGTACTCAAAGTTCCTAAGAGCACAGTGGCCTTCATAATCCTTAAATAGAAGAAGTTTGGGACCACTAGAAGTCTTCCTAGACCTGGCCGTAAAGCTAAACTGAGCAATTGTGGGAGGAGAGCCTTAGTGAGAGAGGTAAAGAAGAACCCCAAGATCACTGTGGCTGAACTCCAGAGATGCAGTAGGGAGATGGGAGAAAGTTTCACAAAGTCAACTATCGCTGCAGCCCTCCACCAGTTGGGCCTTTGTGGCAGAGTGGCCTGACGGAAAGCCTCTCCTCAGTGCCAGACATATGAAAGCCCGCATAGAGTTTGCTAAAAAAACACATGAAGGACTCCCAGACTATGAGAAATAAGGTTAACTGGTCTGATGAGACGAAGATAGAACTTTTTGGTGATAATTCTAAGCGGTATGTGTGGAGAATACCTGACACTGGTCATCACCTTCCCAATATAATCACAACAGTGAAACATGGTGGTGGCAGCATCATGTTATGGGGTGTTTTTCAGCTGCAGGGACAGGGCAACTGGTTGTCATTGAAGGAAACATGAATGCAGCCAAGTACAGAGATAACCTGGATGAAAACCTCTTCCAGAAGGCTCTGGACCTCTGACTTGACCGAAGGTTCACCTTTCAACAAGACAATGACCTCAAGCATACAGCTAAAATAACAAAGGAGCGGCCCCAGAACAACTCTAACCATTCTTGACTGGCCCAGCCAGAGCCCTGACCTAAATCCAATTGAGCATTTCTGGAGAGACCTGAAAATGGCTGTCCACCAACGTTCACCAGCCAACCTGACGGAATTGGAGAGGATCTACAAGGAAGAATGGCAGAGGATCCCCCAATCCACCTGTGAAAAACTTGTTGCATCATTCCCTAGAAGACTCATGGCTGTACTAGCTCAAAAGGTTGCATCTACTCAATACTGAGCAAAGGGTCTGAATACTTATGACCATGTGATATTTCAGTTTTTCTTGTTTAATAAATTTGCTAAAAATTCTACATTTCTGCTTTTTTTTCAGTCAAGATGGGGTGCAGAGTGTACATTAATGAGAAAAAAATGAACTTTTTTGAATTTACCAAATGGCTGCAATGAAATAAAGAGTAAAAAATGTAAAGGTGTCTGAATACTTTCCGTACCCACTGAATAATGCAGACCCCCATAGACAGACTCTATAGTATAATGCACCCCCCATAGGCAGACTCTATAGTATAATGCACCCCCTATTAGGCAGACTCTGTATAGTATAATGCAGCTCACCATAGGCAGACTCTATAGTATAATTCAGCCCCCCATAGGCAGGCTCTATAGTATAATATCTCCAATAGTTTAACTTAGTACTGCAATCTCCAATAGTACTATGGAATAGTATTATCGGTCCCCTGATGAGCCCTGACAAAAGGAGGGGGCGAAATGCATAGGGAAAAGGGATAACCACTACAACTAAGCTAAGCTATCCACTGTGATCTCTCATAAAATGAAATGGGTCTGCGATTGTCTATGATTAAGCGAAAAAGCATTTTGCAGCTTGCCTGTAGCACTGTGTGTACATTTGAAGGTGGTCTATGCATATTGAGACAGCACATAGGAACTTTAACTATTGAAACTGTTATATGACTCAGGTTGATTCATTTTTCGATAAGCAGAGATGCTAGGTAGACTTATACAAACTGTAGGCTCACTGACACTAAGTTAAACTATTGGAGATATTTCTTTTATATACAGTCTTGGAGATATATTCTCAATCTTATTGAGTGGACAAGCAGAGATGCTATCTATGGCTACATGAATTTTTTGATTCTCTGACATTGAGCTAATCCATTAGAGTTATTTATTCAGCTATCAAAAATATCATATATATACAGGTCCTTCTCAAAAAATTAGCATATAGTGTTATCCACCTCTCGTGTCTCCCCTTTTCCTCATAGTTTGTAAGCTTGCGAGCAGGGCCCTCACTCCTCCTGGTATCTGTATTGAACTATATTTCTGTTATGCTGTAATGTCTATTGTCTGTACAATTCCCGTCTATAATTTGTAAAGCGCTGCGGAATATGTTGGCACTATATAAATAAAAATTATTATTATTATTATTATTATTAAATTTCATTATTTACCATAATGTAATGATTACAATTAAACTTTCATATATTATAGATTCATTATCCACCAACTGAAATTTGTCAGGTCTTTTATTGTTTTAATACTGATGATTTTGGCATACAACTCCTGATAACCCAAAAAACCTGTCTCAATAAATTAGCATATCAAGAAAAGGTTCTCTAAACGACCTATTACCCTAATCTTCTGAATCAACTAATTAACTCTAAACACATGCAAAAGATACCTGAGGCTTTTATAAACTCCCTGCCTGGTTCATTACTCAAAACCCCCATCATGGGTAAGACTAGCGACCTGACAGATGTCAAGAAGGCCATCATTGACACCCTCAAGCAAGAGGGTAAGACCCAGAAAGAAATTTCTCAACAAATAGGCTGTTCCCAGAGTGCTGTATCAAGGCACCTCAATGGTAAGTCTGTTGGAAGGAAACAATGTGGCAGAAAACGCTGTACAACGAGAAGAGGAGACCGGACCCTGAGGAAGATTGTGGAGAAGGACCGATTCCAGACCTTGGGGAACCTGAGGAAGCAGTGGACTGAGTCTGGTGTGGAAACATCCAGAGCCACCGTGCACAGGCGTGTGCAAGAAATGGGCTACAGGTGCCGCATTCCCCAGGTAAAGCCACTTTTGAACCATAAACAGCGGCAGAGGCGCCTGACCTGGGCTACAGAGAAGCAGCACTGGACTGTTGCTAAGTGGTCCCAAGTACTTTTTTCTGATGAAAACAAATTTTGCATGTCATTCGGAAATCAAGGTGCCAGAGTCTGGAGGAAGACTGGGGAGAAGGAAATGCCAAAATGCCTGAAGTCCAGTGTCAAGTACCCACAGTCAGTGATGGTGTGGGGTGCCATGTCAGCTGCTGGTGTTGGTCCACTGTGTTTCATCAAGGGCAGGGTCAATGCAGCTAGCTATCAGGAGATTTTGGAGCACTTCATGCTTCCATCGGCTGAAATGCTTTATGGAGATGAAGATTTCATTTTTCAGCACGACCTGGCACCTGCTCACAGTGCCAAAACCACTGGTAAATGGTTTACTGACCATGGTATTACTGTGCTCAATTGGCCTGCCAACTCTCCTGACCTGAACCCCATAGAGAATCTGTGGGATATTGTGAAGAGAAAGTTGAGAGACGCAAGACCCAACACTCTGGATGAGCTTAAGGCCGCTATTGAAGCATCCTGGGCCTCCATAACATCTCAGCAGTGTCACAGGCTGATTGCCTCCATGCCACGCCGCATTGAAGCAGTCATTTCTGCCAAAGGATTCCCGACCAAGTATTGAGTGCATAACTGAACATTATTATTTGTTGGTTTTTTTGTTTGTTATTAAAAAACACTTTTATTTGATTGGATGGGTGAAATATGCTAATTTATTGAGACAGGTTTTTTGGGTTATCAGGAGTTGTATGCCAAAATCATCAGTATTAAAACAATAAAAGACCTGACAAATTTCAGTTGGTGGATAATGAATCTATAATATATGAAAGTTTAATTGTAATCATTACATTATGGTAAATAATGAAATTTAACACTATATGCTAATTTTTTGAGAAGGACCTGTACACAGCTTAGCAGTGTTATAGACAATTTGTATAGTGTGTGCATGTTGGTCTTTTTTAATTACTTTAGAATAAGGTTCTGCAGGGATCTTAAGGACAGCCGACACTGAGCAGAGACACCATGTCAAACTTAGGGTACCAACATCCGCCAGGGCTGCCACTAGGAATTTCGGGGCCCCATACTGGCAAAATTTTGGGGGCCCCATTGAGAATCCATCCAGGCTCCAGCCCTGCCTCCACCCCTCGAACCTTCCACAGGCATACCGCCCACTCATAGAAAAATTCCACATCTGCACCACATCCTCACCAATCACACATTAACAGTTCCCATCACCAGATCACACATATAGCCAGCAGCTTTTGTTTTGGCCAAAAGATTCTTTAAGCCGCCACCACGACAAGGTAGACTCTTTTGGCCGGTCTCTACTCTTCTCTAACCTATTAAGCATTTGTTAAAATATGCAATACAATTTAGGTATATATTTTTTTATTTTGCAATTTTTAAAATGACCAATAATATCACATACAAGGGACAAATACCATCGCACCATGACCAGATCACATATTACCACCACAGTGACCGGATAATCTCACATTCAAGGGACCAATACCACCACACCATGTCCAGACCACATATTACCACTACATGGTGACCAATAATACCACATACAAGGAACAAATACCACCACACCATGACCAGACCACATAGTATCACCACACAGTGACAAAATAATAGCACATACAAGTGACAAATACCACCACACCATGACCAGACCACAGAACAGCACAAACAAGGAACATATACCGCCACATCATGGCCGGACAACATATTACCACCACATAGTAACTGAATACTACAATACTGATCATTAATTAAAAAAAAACACAATACTAATATCCCCATAAGTGCCATTGTACACAGGAGATCTGTACTTAGTATGCAGTGTCCTGGTACAGGTAATACACATAGTATCACCACACAGTGACAAAATAATAGCACATACAAGGGACAAATACCACCACACCATGACCAGACCACATATTACCACCACATAGTGACCACATAACAGCACAAACAAGGAACAAATACCGCCACATCATGACCGGACAACATATTACCACCACATAGTAACTGAATACTACAATACTGATCATTAATAAAAAAACACAATACTAATATCCCCATAAGTGCCATTGTACACTGGAGATCTGTACTTAGTATGCAGT
This sequence comes from Ranitomeya imitator, assembly GCF_032444005.1. Lineage (NCBI taxonomy): Eukaryota > Metazoa > Chordata > Amphibia > Anura > Dendrobatidae > Ranitomeya > Ranitomeya imitator. Next base: position 277,521,496 of record NC_091285.1, on the reverse strand, counting down.
GTCCTGGTACAGGTAATACAGTGATTACTAGTGACATTGTACATAGAAGTTCTCTATATAGTGTACAGGTAATACAGTGATTACCGGTGACATTATACACAGGAGCTCTGTATACAGTATCAGTGTACAGGTTATACAGTGATCAATGACATTATACACAGGAGCTCTGTATACAGTATCAGGGTAAAGGTAATACAATGATCACTGGACCTCTGTATATAGTATACAGTGTATTGTGTCAGTGTACAGGTAACATCTTCATCCAGCACAGACCGCCATCACTTCTTCCAGCCAGGGCTCATCTCTGCAGAAAATAACAGTTATTTACACCACCGCTTGAAGAACACATTACTTAATTTTTTTACCAACTTCTACACTACACCAGCTGAAGAAAAAAGGGGACAGTGTCGCTCTGCACAGTAACAAGACAAACACACATAGCAAAAAAATGCCAAGGAGTGGTGCAAACAAGTCCAAAGAATAATACAAAAATCTTTATTAGATATAATATAATACAAAAAAATCAAACAGTAATGGTGGGTAAAAATCTGCTCACAAATAACATAGAACGCCTGGAAGTAGAAGAAACACCCCGTAGCAGCAGCCAAGCAAGGTACACATGGAGCAAAAAGATAGTACCAATTCCTGTGTGCTACATAATATAACTCAGAAGACACAAAAGAGAATGGTAAAACCAAAAACACTCAGTTTGAAAAATGTTTGCAGTAATCCGCAAGTGCTAGTAAAAGATGTAAATAACAGGGTATTTGGTTGATACGTTTTTTGCAAAAAATGTATACTAAGCTGCTCTACCAATCTTCACGGTATACCCATATCAGAGCAGTCCTAACTAATGTATGCAATCCCTATCTGATGTATTTAAAAACCTGATCATCTGTATATTACCTGTGTGAACAGGGTTCAGAGAGGGAAAATTCATGTGTGCATACAGGGCAGAACAGCTTTTGTGCAGCTAGCCCAAGAGGAGTGGTGGAACTCCCCAGTCTTGTAGACACAAGAGAACAATCATGGAAACAGGAACACATGGGCTACTTGCACAGTGAACAAGTCTGTAAGAACATGTTCACACACCACCAAGAAACCTGAAGACACAAAAGAGAATGGTAAAACCAAAAACACTCAGTTTGAAAAATGTTTGCAGTAATCCGCAAGTGCTAGTAAAAGATGTAAATAACAGGGTATTTGGTTGATACGTTTTTTGCAAAAAATGTATACTAAGCTGCTCTACCAATCTTCACGGTATACCCATATCAGAGCAGTCCTAACTAATGTATGCAATCCCTATCTGATGTATTTAAAAACCTGATCATCTGTATATTACCTGTGTGAACAGGGTTCAGAGAGGAAAAATTCATGTGTGCATACAGGGCAGAACAGCTTTTGTGCAGCTAGCCCAAGAGGAGTGGTGGAACTCCCCAGTCTTGTAGACACAAGAGAACAATCATGGAAACAGGAACACATGGGCTACTTGCACCACTCCTCTTGGGCTAGCTGCACAAAAGCTGTTCTGCCCTGTATGCACACATGGATTTTTCCTCTCTGAACCCTGTTCACACAGGTAATATACAGATGATCAGGTTTTTAAATACATCAGATAGGGATTGCATACATTAGTTAGGACTGCTCTGATATGGGTATACCGTGAAGATTGGTAGAGCAGCTTAGTATACATTTTTTGCAAAAAACGTATCAACCAAATACCCTGTTATTTACATCTTTTACTAGCACTTGCGGATTACTGCAAACATTTTTTCAAACTGAGTGTTTTTGGTTTTACCATTCTCTTTTGTGTCTTCAGGTTTCTTGGTGGTGTGTGAACATGTTCTTACAGACTTGTTCACTGTGCATGTAGCCCATGTGTTCCTGTTTCCATGATTGTTCTCTTGTGTCTACAAGACTGGGGAGTTCCACCACTCCTCTTGGGCTAGCTGCACAAAAGCTGTTCTGCCCTGTATGCACACATGAATTTTCCCTCTCTGAACCCTGTTCACACAGGTAATATACAGATGATCAGGTTTTTAAATACATCAGATAGGGATTGCATACATTAGTTAGGACTGCTCTGATATGGGTATACCGTGAAGATTGGTAGAGCAGCTTAGTATACATTTTTTGCAAAAAACGTATCAACCAAATACCCTGTTATTTACATCTTTTACTAGCACTTGCGGATTACTGCAAACATTTTTCAAACTGAGTGTTTTTGGTTTTACCATTCTCTTTTGTGTCTTCAGGTTTCTTGGTGGTGTGTGAACATGTTCTTACAGACTTGTTCACTGTGCAAGTAGCCCATGTGTTCCTGTTTCCATGATTGTTCTCTTGTGTCTACAAGACTGGGGAGTTCCACCACTCCTCTTGGGCTAGCTGCACAAAAGCTGTTCTGCCCTGTATGCACACATGAATTTTTCCTCTCTGAACCCTGTTCACACAGGTAATATACAGATGATCAGGTTTTTAAATACATCAGATAGGGATTGCATACATTAGTTAGGACTGCTCTGATATGGGTATACCGTGAAGATTGGTAGAGCAGCTTAGTATACATTTTTTGCAAAAAACGTATCAACCAAATACCCTGTTATTTACATCTTTTACTAGCACTTGCGGATTACTGCAAACATTTTTCAAACTGAGTGTTTTTGGTTTTACCATTCTCTTTTGTGTCTTCAGGTTTCTTGGTGGTGTGTGAACATGTTCTTACAGACTTGTTCACTGTGCAAGTAGCCCATGTGTTCCTGTTTCCATGATTGTTCTCTTGTGTCTACAAGACTGGGGAGTTCCACCACTCCTCTTGGGCTAGCTGCACAAAAGCTGTTCTGCCCTGTATGCACACATGAATTTTTCCTCTCTGAACCCTGTTCACACAGGTAATATACAGATGATCAGGTTTTTAAATACATCAGATAGGGATTGCATACATTAGTTAGGACTGCTCTGATATGGGTATACCGTGAAGATTGGTAGAGCAGCTTAGTATACATTTTTTGCAAAAAACGTATCAACCAAATACCCTGTTATTTACATCTTTTACTAGCACTTGCGGATTACTGCAAACATTTTTCAAACTGAGTGTTTTTGGTTTTACCATTCTCTTTTGTGTCTTCAGGTTTCTTGGTGGTGTGTGAACATATTCTTACAGACTTGTTCACTGTGCAAGTAGCCCATGTGTTCCTGTTTCCATAATATAACTCAGTGGTATGAAAGGGATCACAAGCACACAGGAATAAAAGGCAAAGAAGACATATAATATGCGGTATATGAGCCACACAGTGTACCTGATCAGCTGATGCAGCGGAGGGAGCGTCCACTCCAAACCCACCCCGACGCGCGTTTCGGAGATGTCCTTCCTCAGGGGGCGTGTCCGAGCAATACCGCAGGTAGTTTATATAGGGGCTAGGACCACCAAATAGCCAATGCGCAAGGAAGTCCAGTAAGTCGGGCGCCAAGACCAGCTCCGGGAAAGCACGGGCCCATGCAATCCGGCGCCAGGCTGCGACCCGGAAGTAAAGGACAGAATAGTAACCAATGCGCATGACCGGAAAAGGGAACGCTACCATAACACATCCTAGAAGGTAGAGCGCAATAGCGCAAGACCGAAAACGCACCAGCGGCCATATTTATGGAGGGCAATACGATGCGTCCTCTGACATAAAAGTAGAACGCAAATCATGGCTATGTAGAGGGGAAAATAAGGAGAGTTCTTGATACAAAGTAGAGCGCTGGTGCGCAGAACAGAACTAAGTACAAAATAAACATAACGACCCCATAAAGGATGGAAAAAGGATGAAAGAAGCATATGCCACATCCTGCACAGTCTCTAGCAAAAGAAGGAATAGAATATGCATAATATATTAAACCAGGCGTCTCGTATAAGAATACGGAATATGCACTTAAATAGCACACAACAACATCTCGAAAAAAGCATAAAGATATACACAATAGTGTGCGGTTACTACGGTATATGTGGCAACAAGTACCAGATGTTACATATTAACAAACATAAAAAATCAAATAAGGTAACAATATATATGCTAGCATAATAATTCATATGAACTAGTATCATTTATAACAAATCTATATATCAGGTTATCGAGTACATGTAAAGACACTAGAACAAAAAATAAATAAATAGTAAATAATAAAATAATGTAACATAGCCCACATAAGTTAAAGTTAAAGAAATAGAAAAATATATATAGAAGACGCCAATAGGTAGAATACAGTAAGCAATAAACATACATATACACGTATATATATACATACATATACACATACATATATATAACCAACAGATAACTTGAAAACAGGGATGAGGTCATATGTAGCACGTATATGCGCGATGGATCCCACGATGGTCCCCTGCCACGATGGAAAAAATACCAGTTGCGGATAGATGCAAAGACCAAAAGCGTAGTAATGCTACAGAATAAAAAACAAAATTAGTGAAAAGCACAACAAACAACATATTTAAAAGAATAAAAGAACCATGTATAAGTTCGCAAATAGCAGCCACCCAGAGATCAGCCGACTCAAAGAAAGGGGGCAAATGAAAGACATTCGTTCAGGTCATGTGGATGAATAGTATTCAGACGCCAATTCCACTTAGCCTCCAGCTGACTAAGACGTTTGGTCAGATTTCCACCACGTATATTAATCCTGATACAATCTATCCCCCATACCCTCAAAAGGGCACTATTACAGTTGTGGAATAGTTTAAAGTGACGTGGGATAGTTTTGAGGGTTGACGGATCCGTGTGGGCCGCCGCTGCCGCAATGCCCAAAACATGTTCCCTGATGCGAACCTTAAATTGTCTTGAAGTGAGCCCAATATATACGAGAGCACACGGACAACTAGCATGATAGACAACGTATCTAGTTGTGCATCTAATATATTGGTTGATTTTATAGATTTTAGTCCCGTCAAAATTAGTAAACAACTCACTATGGTCCATGTTAGGGCAAGCAACACAGCTCCCACACGGAACACAGCCAACCCTCCATGGAAATCTGTCCAAAAATGTCAGCTTACGATAGTTATCATAGTGGCTGGAGACCAGGAGATCGCCCAAGTTTTTAACACGTCTATATGCAATGGATGGCTTATCAGGTAAAATCTTGGCAAGAGTGCTATCCACTTTAAGTATGGGCCAAGCATTTTGAATAGCGGAATGTACTCTATAGGACTGCGAGCTAAAAGTAGTAACAAAACGTACCACTTGTTTCGTGGAAGTTTAATAAGAGCGTGATTGATTATACAAAAGCTCCTGTCTGGAAGAATGTTTAGCCCTATGATAGGCCCTCTTGAGTGTACGACGACTGTAGCCCCTGGATAAAAAGCGTTGCTTAAGTTCCTCCGCCCTCTGTTCAAATTCTACGGATGCGGAGGAACTGGCCAGTAGGAACCGACCTAATCATATGCTTGGGATGTCCGGATGTGGCATGAAGGAGGGAATTTGTGGCCGTTGATTTTCTAAAGACATCAGTTTGTAAGAAGCCAGACAAATCCCTCCTTACAGTCACATCAAGGAAATCAAGAGTCGCTACACTGGAGCAGAATGTCAAGTGAATATTGCGGTCGTTGCTGTTAAGTCTATCAATAAACTGCGCAAGGTCGAAAGGAGTGCCCTGCCAAATGAAGAAGATATCGTCAATGTAGCATGTCCAAAATTGGACACGCTCAATTGACCCCAATTCATCAGACAGGAAGAGGTCCCTCCCCCACAGTCCCAGGAAGAGACCCACATAGGACGGTGCAAAGGCCGCCCCCATAGCGGTCCCCTGGAGCTGGAGGTAGAAACACCCCTTGAAGACAAAAAAATTGTGAGTGAGGGTGAACTCTAACAGCTCCAGCAGAAGTGACCGAATACCAATAGTCATAGATGACATATCTAGAAAGAATTTTACAGCCGCTATACCATCCGAATGTTTGATGTTTGTGTATAGTGACTCTACATCTGCTGAAGCCATCAGAGTATCATCCTCAATGAACAGTCCGTCGACCCTGTGCAGAAAGTCCCCCGTATCTTGGAGAAAGGATGGGAGGCCCGAAACAAGAGGTTGAAGATGGTAATCGATCCATTTATTAACATTTTCCAAGAAATTCCCTACCCCAGAGATAATTGGTCTGCCAGGTGGTGTGGCAGAATTTTTGTGAATCTTAGGGAGAAGGTATAGAGTAGAACTCGTAGGTTCAGGAACAGCTAGAGCTACCGCTAGATCTTTAACTATAATGCCGTCCTCCAGTGCCCGCTGGATGATGGACTCCAGTTGTGAAGAGTATGCCGAGAGAGGGTTGTAGGAAAGTTTCCTATAGCAGGTAGAGTTATTGAGCTGACGAAACACCGCTCTCTCATACATATCACGGGGCCAGAGGACGACATTACCCCCCTTATCGGCAGGTTTAAGTATAATGTCAGGCAGTTCCTGAAGATATTTAAGCCTACTCCTTTCATTTCTTGTAAGATTATCACTGATTGAAAATTTAGGGATCTTATACAATTCTGCCACAACCACCTGGACAAATGTCTCAATATTTGCACAAGCAGATAGAGGAGGGGATTTCTTGGAACGTGGGCGAATGGATGGAGGAACCTTACTTCCTTCTCCCACGTGTTCAACCGCAAGTTCTTCTAAGGTTCTTAGGGCCTCTTGTTCCTCCTCTGTTGGAAAAAGGGAATTTAAAGCATTGTTATGAAAATACCGCTTAAACAGCAACGACCGCGCAAAGATGTGCAAGTCGTTAATGGTTGAGATGAGGTCAAAACCGGATGTAGGTACATATGAAAGGCCTCTACTCAATAGACTCAAATCTGCCTCTGATAGAGTGATATTACTTAGATTAATTACCTTGTTATCTGTTATGATGAGGTAATTCAGTACCACAATGGACATAGAAGTCAGAGCACATACAGTGATCTGACAATAACCCAAAAACATAGAACGAGCTCTGAGACGTGGAAACTCTGCTGACCGCAATCCCTAATCCTCTCAAACCACACTAGAGGCAGCCGTGGATTGCGCCTAACTCTCCCTATGCAACTCGGCACAGCCTGAGAAACTAGCTAGTCTGAAGATAGAAAATAAGCCTACCTTGCCTCAGAGAAATACCCCAAAAGAAAAGGCATCCCCCCACATATAATGACTGTGAGTTAAGATGAAAAGACAAACGTAGAGATGAAATAGATTTAGCAAAGTGAGGCCGGACTTTCTGAACAGAGCGAGGATAGGAAAGGTAACTTTGCGGTCAACACAAAACCCTACAAACAACCACGCAAAGGGGGCAAAAAGACCCTCCGTACCGACTAATGGCACGGAGGTACACCCTCTGCATCCCAGAGCTTCCAGCAAGCAAGAAAAAACCAAATAAGCAAGCTGGACAGAAAAAACAGCAAACAAAAATAACACAATCGAAACTTAGCTATGCAGAGCAGCAGGCCACAGGAACGATCCAGGAGGAAACAAGTTCAATACTAGAACATTGACTGGAGGCCAGGATCAGAGCACCAGGTGGAGTTAAATAGAGCAGCACCTAACGACTTCACCACATCACCTGAGGAAGGAAACTCAGAAGCCGCAGTACCACTCTCCTCCACCAACGGAAGCTCACAGACAGAATCAGCCGAAGTACCACTTGTGACCACAGGAGGGAGCTCTGCCACAGAATTCACAACAGTACCCCCCCCCCTTGAGGAGGGGTAACCGAACCCTCACCAGAGCCCCCAGGATGAGCAGGATGAGCCATATGAAAGGCACGAACAAGATCGGGAGCATGGACATCAGAGGCAAAGACTCAGGAATTATCTTCCTGAGCATAACCCTTCCACTTAGCCAGATACTGGAGTTTCCGTCTCGAAACACGAGAATCCAAAATCTTCTCCACAATATACTCCAACTCCCCCTCCACCAGAACCGGGGCAGGAGGATCAACAGATGGAACCATAGGTGCCACGTATCTCCGCAACAATGACCTATGGAATACGTTATGGATGGAAAAAGAATCTGGAAGGGTCAAACGAAAAGACACAGGATTAAGAACCTCAGAAATCCTATATGGACCAATGAAACGAGGCTTAAATTTAGGAGAGGAAACCTTCATAGGAATATGACGAGATGACAACCAAACCAAATCCCCAACACGAAGTCGGGAACCCACACAGCGTCTGCGATTAGCAAAACGTTGAGCCTTCTCCTGGGACAAGGTCAAATTGTCCACTACATGAGTCCAGATCTGCTGCAACCTGTCCACCATAGTATCCACACCAGGACAGTCCGAAGACTCAACCTGCCCTGAAGAGAAACGAGGATGGAAACCAGAGTTGCAGAAAAACGGCGAAACCAAGGTAGCCGAGCTGGCCCGATTATTAAGGGCGAACTCAGCCAAAGGCAAAAAGGACACCCAGTCATCCTGATCAGCAGAAACAAAGCAACTCAGATATGTTTCCAAGGTCTGATTGGTTCGTTCGGTCTGGCCATTAGTCTGAGGATGGAAAGCCGAGGAAAAAGACAAGTCAATGCCCATCCTAGCACAAAAGGCTCGCCAAAACCTCGAAACAAACTGGGAACCTCTGTCAGAAACGATATTCTCCGGAATGCCATGTAAACGAACCACATGCTGGAAGAACAATGGAACCAAATCAGAGGAGGAAGGCAATTTAGATAAGGGCACCAAATGGACCATCTTAGAGAAGCGATCACAAACCACCCAAATTACTGACATTTTTTGAGAGACGGGAAGATCTGAAATAAAATCCATAGAGATATGTGTCCAAGGCCTCTTCGGGACCGGCAAGGGCAAAAGCAACCCACTGGCACGAGAACAGCAGGGCTTAGCCCGAGCACAAATCCCACAGGACTGCACAATAGAACGCACATCCCGTGACAGAGATGGCCACCAAAAGGATCTAGCCACCAAATCTCTGGTACCAAAGAATCCAGGATGACCAGCCAACACCGAACAATGAACCTCAGAGATAACTCTATTCGTCCACCTATCAGGGACAAACAGTTTCTCCGCTGGGCAACGATCAGGTTTATTAGCCTGAAATTTTTGCAGCACCCGCCGCAAATCAGGGGAGATGGCAGACACAATTACTCCCTTTTTGAGAATACCCGCCGGCTCAGATAAACCCGGAGAGTCGGGCACAAAACTCCTAGACAGGGCATCCGCCTTCACATTTTTAGAGCCCGGAAGGTACGAAACCACAAAGTCAAAATGGGAGAAAAACAGCGACCAGCGAGCCTGTCTAGGATTCAACCGTTTGGCAGACTCGAGATAAGTCAAGTTCTTATGATCAGTCAAGACCACCACGCGATGCTTAGCTCCTTCAAGCCAATGATGCCACTCCTCGAATGCCCACTTCATGGCCAGCAACTCTCAATTGCCAACATCATAATTTCGCTCAGCAGGCGAAAACTTCCTGGAAAAGAAGGCGCATGGTTTCATCACCGAGCAATCAGAACTTCTCTGCGACAAAACAGCCCCCGCTCCAATTTCAGAAGCATCAACCTCGACCTGGAACGGAAGCGAAACATCTGGCTGACATAACACAGGGGCAGAAGAAAAACGACGCTTCAACTCTTGAAAAGCTTCCACAGCAGCAGAAGACCAATTGACCACATCAGCACCCTTCTTGGTCAAATCGGTCAATGGTTTAGCAATACTAGAAAAATTGCAGATGAAGCGACGATAAAAATTAGCAAAGCCCAGGAACTTTTGCAGACTCTTCAGAGAAGTCGGCTGAGTCCAATCATGGATGGCCTGGACCTTAACAGGATCCATCTCGATAGTAGAAGGGGAAAAAATGAACCCCAAAAATGAAACCTTCTGAACACCAAAGAGACACTTTGATCCCTTCACAAACAAAGAATTAGCACGCAGGACCTGGAACACCGTTCTGACCTGCTTCACGTGAGACTCCCAATCATCCGAGATGACCAAAATATCATCCAAGTACACAATCAGGAATTTATCCAGGTACTCTCGGAAGATGTCATGCATAAAGGACTGAAACACTGATGGAGCATTGGCAAGTCCGAAAGGCATAACTAGGTATTCAAAATGGCCCTCGGGCGTATTAAATGCAGTTTTCCATTCATCGCCTCGCTTAATACGCACAAGATTATATGCACCACGAAGATCTATCTTGGTGAACCAACTAGCCCCCTTAATCCGAGCAAACAAATCAGATAACAGCGGCAAGGGGTACTGAAATTTGACCGTGATCTTATTTAGAAGGCGGTAATCTATACAAGGTCTCAGCGAACCATCCTTCTTGGCCACAAAAAAGAATCCCGCTCCCAATGGCAACGATGACTGGCGAATATGCCCCTTCTCCAAGGACTCCTTCACGTAACTCCGCATAGCGGCATGCTCAGGTACAGATAAACTAAACAGTCGACCTTTTGGAAATTTACTACCAGGAATCAAATCGATAGCACAATCACAATCCCTATGCGGAGGTAGGGCATCGGACTTCGGCTCATCAAATACATCCCGGTAATCAGACAAGAACTCTGGGACCTCAGAAGGGGTGGATAATGAAATAGACAGGAATGGGACATCACCATGTACCCCCTGACAATCCCAGCTGGACACAGACATGGATTTCCAATCTAATACTGGATTATGGACCTGTAGCCATGGCAACCGCAACATGACCACATCATGCAGATTATGCAACACCAGAAAGCGAATATCCTCCTGATGTGCAGGAGCCATGCACATGGTCAGCTGGGTCCAGTACTGAGGCTTATTCTTGGCCAAAGGCGTAGCATCAATTCCTCTCAATGGAATAGGACACTGCAAGGGCTCCAAGAAAAACCCACAATGCCTGGCATACTCCAAGTCCATCAAATTCAGAGCAGCGCCTGAATCCACAAATGCCATGACAGAATAAGATGACAAAGAGCAGATCAAAGTAACGGACAAAAGAAATTTAGACTGTACTGTACCAATGGTGGCAGACCTAGCGAACCGCTTAGTGCGTTTAGGACAATCAGAGATAGCATGAGTGGAATCACCACAGTAGAAACACAGCCCATTCTGACGTCTGTGTTCTTGCCGTTCAACTCTGGTCAAAGTCCTATCGCACTGCATAGGCTCAGGTTTATGCTCAGATAATACCGCCAAATGGTGCACAGATTTACGCTCACGCAAGCGTCGACCGATCTGAATGGCCAAAGACATAGACTCATTTAGACCAGCAGGCATAGGAAATCCCACCATGACATCCTTAAGGGCTTCAGAGAGACCCTTTCTGAAAATAGCTGCAAGCGCACCTTCATTCCATTGAGTGAGCACGGACCACCTTCTAAATTTCTGACAGTAAATCTCAATCTCATCCTGACCCTGACACAGAGCCAGCAAATTTTTCTCTGCCTGATCCACTGAATTAGGTTCATCGTACAGCAATCCGAGCGCCAGGAAAAACGCATCAATATTACTTAATGCAGGATCTCCTGGCGCAAGGGAAAATGCCCAGTCTTGAGGGTCGCCACGGAAAAAAGAAATAATAATTCTAACTTGTTGAACTGGGTCACCAGAGGAGCGAGGTTTCAAGGCCAGAAACAGTTTGCAATTATTTTTGAAATTCACAAACTTGGCTCTATCACCATAAAACAAATCAGGAATAGGAATTTTTGGTTCTAACATAGGATTCTGAACCACCAAATCTTGAATCTTTTGTACATTTATAACGAGATTATCCATTGAAGAGCACAGACCCTGAATGCCCATGTCCACACCTGTGTCCTGAACCACCCAAATGTCTAAGGGAAAAAAAAGGCAAAACACAGTGCAAAGAAAAAAAAATGGTCTCAGAACTTCTTTTTTCCCTCTATTGGGAATCATTAATACTTTGGGCCTCCAGTACTGTTATGATGAGGTAAATCAGTACCACAATGGACATTGAAGTCAGAGCACATACAGTGATCTGACAATAACCCAAAAACATAGAACGAGCTCTGAGACGTGGAAACTCTGCTGACCGCAATCCCTAATCCTCTCAAACCACACTAGAGGCAGCCGTGGATTGCGCCTAACGCTCCCTATGCAACTCGGCACAGCCTGAGAAACTAGCTAGTCTGAAGATAGAAAATAAGCCTACCTTGCCTCAGAGAAATACCCCAAAGGAAAAGGCATCCCCCCACATATAATGACTGTGAGTTAAGATGAAAAGACAAACGTAGAGATGAAATAGATTTAGCAAAGTGAGGCCCGACTTTCTGAACAGAGCGAGGATAGGAAAGGTAACTTTGCGGTCAACACAAAACCCTACAAACAACCACGCAAAGGGGGCAAAAAGACCCTCCGTACCGACTAACGGCACGGAGGTACACCCTCTGCGTCCCAGAGCTTCCAGCAAGCAAGAAAAAAACAAATAAGCAAGCTGGACAGAAAAAACAGCAAACAAAAATAACACAATCGAAACTTAGCTATGCAGAGCAGCAGGCCACAGGAACGATCCAGGAGGAAACAAGTTCAATACTAGAACATTGACTGGAGGCCAGGATCAGAGCACCAGGTGGAGTTAAATAGAGCAGCACCTAACGACTTCACCACAGCACCTGAGGAAGGAAACTCAGAAGCCGCAGTACCACTCTCCTCCACCAACGGAAGCTCACAGACAGAATCAGCCGAAGTACCACTTGTGACCACAGGAGGGAGCTCTGCCACAGAATTCACAACAGTTATCCCTATGAATTTTAGATGGGACTACATTCCGTTTATAGGGATGGAAAGAGTGATCACGGAGCCTTATATCAGATCCAGTAGTAGACATAGAAGCATCGGAGACATCAGAGCGACTGCTCAAAGAGGACACTGAGGCACTCAATATTCTATTACGCAGAGGGCCGCCCTCAGTTTTTCTCCATAAGTAAACTTTTTTAGACTGGTAGTCCTTCAATTCCCTATTGAATTTCAGCATTTGGGAGTCCTGTATCTTCTTAATCAGTGAATCGATAGATTTATTCAATTCAGACTCGAATTTCTGGATCTGTTCAGATGGACAGCCGGCCCGAATTTCCGTTTGTATGGTATCAATCAGTGTATCCAATTCATTGATTTTAGTTGTATTAAGTTCAATCAGAAGTTGCATTAATACTTCTGAACATTTATTACAGGAATCCTCCCACTTATCAATAAATGTTACATCATCCACAGGGTATGAGGGGATAACCCTAACTCGCAGTCCTCTAGGGATCATTCCGCATGTTTTGTATCTTTCAAGGAATGAACGATTCCACCACAAGCGTGATCTCTTGAAAATGAGATCATTAATGTTGGAGAATTTATCCTCCCAAATTCCATCAGTCGGCTGTTGGGTGGCCGCCCCACCACTACAAAAGACCTTGTCCACCTCGCTGAGCCATGTCCTGTCTCTGGCTCCAAAGTCCATCTTGCAGACCCAATAGCCTGTGCATAACACAGAAAAGATAAGGTGAAAACCGGGAAGGCATAACAGGAAAAACCATATATACTCCCTACTCATAATGAGATAAATAAAGCATGTGTAGGAGGGAGTGAATACCTGTTACAGGACTGGTATGAGACACACCACAAATTGCATAAGCAAACACACATAGCAAAAAAATGCCAAGGAATGGTGCAAACAAGTCCAAAGAATAATACAAAAATCTTTATTAGATGTAATATAATACAAAAAGATCAAACAGTAATGGTGGGTAAAAATCTGCTCACAAATAACACAGAACGCCTGGAAATAGAAGAAACACCCCGTAGCAGCAGCCAAGCAAGGTACACATGGGGCAAAAAGATAGTACTAATTCCTGTGTGCTACATAATATAACTCAGTGGTACGAAAGGGATCACAGGCACACAGGAATAAAAGGCAAAGAAGACATATAATATGCGGTGTATGAGCCACACAGTGTATCTGATCAGCTGATGCAGCGGAGGGAGCGTCCACTCCAAACCCACCCCGACGCGCGTTTCGGAGATGTCCTTCCTCAGGGGGCGTGTCCGAGCAATACCGCAGGTAGTTTATATAGGGGCTGGGACCACCAAATAGCCAATGCGCAAGGAAGTCCAGTAAGTCGGGCGCCAAGACCAGCGCCGGAAAAGCATGGGCCCATGCAATCCGGCGCCAGGCTGCGACCCGGAAGTAAAGGACAGAATAGTAACCAATGCGCATGACCGGAAAAGGGAACGCTACCATAACACATCCTAGAAGGTAGAGCGCAACAGCGCAAGACCGAAAACGCACCAGCGGCCATATTTATGGAGGGGAATACGATGCGTCCTCTGACATAAAAGTAGAACGCAAATCATGGCTATGTAGAGGGGAAAATAAGGAGAGTTCTTGATACAAAGTAGAGCGCTGGTGCGCAGAACAGAACTAAGTACAAAATAAACATAGCGACCTCATAAAAGATGGAAAAAGCATGAAAAAAGCATATGCCACATCCTGCACAGTCTCTAGTAGAGTTGAGCGACCTTGACCTTTTTAGAGTCGAGCCGGGTTTTGCGAAACCCGACTATGTCCAAAGTCGGGTCGAGTGAAATCGGCCGATTATGACGTAAAGTCGGGATCGACCGAAACACGAAACCCAATGCAAGTCAATGGGGCAGCATAGTCGGCAGTGAGTGGGGGCCAGGAAAACACCTAGAGTACACATTTTAATGTCAATACCATCCATTCTTCTTAATGAAGCTTGTCAAGCGTAATTTACCTTATAATAATTGGAAGGCATTTGAAATTGGGGGTCATTTGGCTAAAGTTGTGGGGGGTAGGGCTGGTTCAAGTAATTAGTGGGCCCAGGAAATCTGGACCACGTCACGGCAGTGGAGCAGGGAGAGGTAAGTATTTCAACTTTGCAAGTGCTGTGAACCTGAGCAAGCAGGGGGGGCCCACTCGTTGGCATTGGCACTGGCACAGGGCCCCTCAAAGTACAGCGGTGTGTTTGCACGGCGGGGGCGCCTCCCACCGGCAGCAACACTTTTGCGTACTATGAGAGGCCCTGTGCCAGTGACGTCGCCAACTAGTATTCCTCCCCCCACCTGATGAAGGAACCTGCACTTTCATCTGCACCTTCCTCTTTGTCCCCGTGAAAAGGTGGTATGGTATGCGGGAAGAGCAACCTGACTTTCAGCAGGGTCACAATGTTGTTGTGTAGCGTGCACGGGGAATGTTGCGTTATGGGTCAATGTACCAGCAGACTCATCTATCACTGGCTGGGCAATGGGCACGATGAAGTGGAAACACAGATATAGGCCCAAAGAAGAAAGTGGGCTAAATGCAGTTCAAAATTGGTAACACAGGAATAACCAGGGGGCATTGCAGTGGAGGACAACTGGAATGAGAGGCTGACACAGAGAGTAGGGCCAAATCAGTAAGTAGTCGAAATGCAGTTCAAAATTGGCAACCGTAGTAAACAGGCGGCACAGCTTTGTTCAGTGGAGGAGAACAGCAAGGAGTGGCAGACACCGATAGTAGGCCCCAACCCAACAAGTAGGCCAAATGCAGTCTAACATTAACAACTACTTAACGAGAGGCTGAAAATGGAATTTCAGGACAGGAAACCAGGAGAACAGCAAGGAGTGGCAGACACCGATAGTAGGCCCCAAACCAACTAGTACGCCAAATGCAGTTGTTCCATTTAACCACAATTTAATGAGAGCCTGAAGATAGAAGCTCAGGAAAGGCAACCTGGGGAACACCTTGGAGTGTAACACACCATCTCTCTCCACCCCATACCCATTTTTTAGGCCTAATGCAGTGTACTTTTCTACAACTACTAAACGAGAGTCGGAAGACCGAAGCAATGGCAAGGAAACCTGGGGAACACCTTGGAGTGTAACACACCATCTCTCTCCACCCCATTCCCCATTTTTTAGGCCTAATGCAGCCTACTTTCCGACACCTACTAAACGAGAGTATGAAGATCGAAGCTCAGGAAAGGCAACCTGGGGAACACCTTGGAGTGTAACACACCATCTCTCTCCACCCCATACCCATTTTGTAGGCCTAATGCAGCGTACTTTTCTACAACTACTAAACGAGAGCATGAAGATCGAAGCTCAGGAAAGGCAACCTGGTGAAAACCTTGGAGTGTAACACAACCTGTCTCTACACCCCATACCAAATTTGTAGGCCTAATGCAGCGTAGTTTCCACCAACTACTAAACGAGAGCCGGAAGATCGAAGCTCATGAAAGGCAACCCGGGGAACACCTTAGTGTAACACAACCTCTCTCTACACCACGAAAGGGCTGATTCTTAGGAAGGAAGGCTGTTGTAAATAAGCATTGCGCGTCCGAGGGTGATTATATTCTTATTCGGTATCTACTCACCCTTGGACGCGCCATGCTTCTTGATTTGTAATTAATGTTTATTTGCAATGTGCTTTTGACTTACTCAATTAATTTTTTAATTATTGATTTTATTAAATTAATAGTTTAACATCTTATTGGAAATAATTTAAAGGAGACGCGACAGGACAACACTCGGTGGATGCCATATCTGTGTTAACAACTCCAAAAAACTTTCAGTTAACTTCTTGCAGGAGAAAGAAATTGTAGCTGTTGGACCTTTGTAGTACAGTTCCAGATATTTGTTGTGTGTTTGTTTTGATTGTTAAAATGTCTGCATTTGAGATCTCAACACGATCTTATTTTTTATAATCAAATTAATTTTTAAAATATTTTATTAGGTTGGTTCAAGGGGTACACGGGCCGCAGTAGACAGGTCAGAGGAGGCCTAGTGGAAGGAGGGACCGCAGATGCGCCACTGTTTCACCCATACACAATTAGTAGGCCTAATGCAGCGTAGTTTCCAACAGCTACTAAACGAGAGCCGGAAGATCGAAGCTCAGGAAAGGCAACCTGGGGAACACCTTGGAGTGTAACACAACCTCTCTCTACACCACGGAAGGGCTGATTCTTAGGAAGGAAGGCTGTTTTAAATAAGCATTGCGCGTCCGAGGGTGATTATATTCTTATTCGGTATCTACTCACCCTTGGACGCGCCATGCTTCTTGATTTGTAATTAATGTTTATTTGCAATGTGCTTTTGACTTACTCAATTAATTTTTTAATTATTGATTTTATTAAATTAATAGTTTAACATCTTATTGGAAATAATTTAAAGGAGACGCGACAGGACAACACTCGGTGGATGCCATATCTGTGTTAACAACTCCAAAAAACTTTCAGTTAACTTCTTGCAGGAGAAAGAAATTGTAGCTGTTGGACCTTTGTAGTACAGTTCCAGATATTTGTTGTGTGTTTGTTTTGATTGTTAAAATGTCTGCATTTGAGATCTCAACACGATCTTATTTTTTATAATCAAATTAATTTTTAAAATATTTTATTAGGTTGGTTCAAGGGGTACACGGGCCGCAGTAGACAGGTCAGAGGAGGCCTAGTGGAAGGAGGGACCGCAGATGCGCCACTGTTTCACCCATACACAATTAGTAGGCCTAATGCAGCGTAGTTTCCAACAGCTACTAAACGAGAGCCGGAAGATCGAAGCTCAGGAAAGGCAACCTGGGGAACACCTTGGAGTGTAACACAACCTCTCTCTACACCACGGAAGGGCTGATTCTTAGGAA
This sequence comes from Ranitomeya imitator, assembly GCF_032444005.1. NCBI lineage: Eukaryota > Metazoa > Chordata > Amphibia > Anura > Dendrobatidae > Ranitomeya > Ranitomeya imitator. The sequence continues at coordinate 277,503,905 of NC_091285.1, read as the reverse complement.
GGAAGGCTGTTTTAAATAAGCATTGCGCGTCCGAGGGTGATTATATTCTTATTCGGTATCTACTCACCCTTGGACGCGCCATGCTTCTTGATTTGTAATTAATGTTTATTTGCAATGTGCTTTTGACTTACTCAATTAATTTTTTAATTATTGATTTTATTAAATTAATAGTTTAACATCTTATTGGAAATAATTTAAAGGAGACGCGACAGGACAACACTCGGTGGATGCCATATCTGTGTTAACAACTCCAAAAAACTTTCAGTTAACTTCTTGCAGGAGAAAGAAATTGTAGCTGTTGGACCTTTGTAGTACAGTTCCAGATATTTGTTGTGTGTTTGTTTTGATTGTTAAAATGTCTGCATTTGAGATCTCAACACGATCTTATTTTTTATAATCAAATTAATTTTTAAAATATTTTATTAGGTTGGTTCAAGGGGTACACGGGCCGCAGTAGACAGGTCAGTGGAGGCCTAGTGGAAGGAGGGACCGCAGATGTGCCACTGTTTCACCCATACACAATTAGTAGGCCTAATGCAGCGTAGTTTCCAACAGCTACTAAACGAGAGCCGGAAGATCGAAGCTCAGGAAAGGCAACCTGGGGAACACCTTGGAGTGTAACACAACCTCTCTCTACACCACGGAAGGGCTGATTCTTAGGAAGGAAGGCTGTTTTAAATAAGCATTGCGCGTCCGAGGGTGATTATATTCTTATTCGGTATCTACTCACCCTCGGACGCGCCATGCTTCTTGATTTGTAATTAATGTTTATTTGCAATGTGCTTTTGACTTACTCAATTAATTTTTTAATTATTGATTTTATTAAATTAATAGTTTAACATCTTATTGGAAATAATTTAAAGGAGACGCGACAGGACAACACTCGGTGGATGCCATATCTGTGTTAACAACTCCAAAAAACTTTCAGTTAACTTCTTGCAGGAGAAAGAAATTGTAGCTGTTGGACCTTTGTAGTACAGTTCCAGATATTTGTTGTGTGTTTGTTTTGATTGTTAAAATGTCTGCATTTGAAATCTCAACACGATCTTATTTTTTATAATCAAATTAATTTTTAAAATATTTTATTAGGTTGGTTCAAGGGGTACACGGGCAGCAATAGACAGGTCAGTGGAGGCCTAGTGGAAGGAGTGACGGCAGACAGGCATCAAAGGCCTAACATTGGGCTGGCTGTAGGCAAGTTAAAATTGGTTCCAGGGGAACACGGCCATCAGTGGCCTGGTCAGTGTAGTTGTAGTTGAAAGAACGGGACGCAGACAGGCTTCGAAGGCCTAACATAATAACATAGGGCTGGCTGTAGGCAAGTTAAAATTGGTTCCAGGGGAACACGGCCATCAGTGGCCTGGTCAGTGTAGTTGTAGTTGAAAGAACGGGACGCAGACAGGCTTCGAAGGCCTAACATAACAAACTTGGGCTGGCTGTAGGCACTTTTAAATTGGTTCCAGGGGTACACGGGCAGCAGTGGTCTGGTCAGTGGAAGTCTAGTGGAAGGAGTGACCGCAGACAGGCTTCCAAGGCCTAACATAACAAACTTGGGCTGGCTGTAGGCACTTTTAAATTGGTTCCAGGGGTACATGGGCAGCAGTGGTCTGGTCAGTGGAAGTCTAGTGGAAGGAGTGACCGCAGACAGGCTTCCAAGGCCTAACATAACAAACTTGTGCTGGCTGTAGGCACTTTTAAATTGGTTCCAGGGGTACATGGGCAGCAGTGGTCTGGTCAGTGGAAGTCTAGTGGAAGGAGTGACCGCAGACAGGCTTCCAAGGCCTAACATAACAAACTTGGGCTGGCTGTAGGCACTTTTAAATTGGTTCCAGGGGTACACGGGCAGCAGTGGTCTGGTCAGTGGAAGTCTAGTGGAAGGAGTGACCGCAGACAGGCTTCCAAGGCCTAACATAACAAACTTGGGCTGGCTGTAGGCACTTTTAAATTGGTTCCAGGGGTACATGGGCAGCAGTGGTCTGGTCAGTGGAAGTCTAGTGGAAGGAGTGACCGCAGACAGGCTTCCAAGGCCTAACATAACAAACTTGTGCTGGCTGTAGGCACGTTTAAATTGGTTCCAGGGGTACATGGGCAGCAGTGGTCTGGTCAGTGGAAGTCTAGTGGAAGGAGTGACCGCAGACAGGCTTCCAAGGCCTAACATAACAAACTTGGGCTGGCTGTAGGCACTTTTAAATTGGTTCCAGGGGTACACGGGCAGCAGTGGTCTGGTCAGTGGAAGTCTAGTGGAAGGAGTGACCACAGACAGGCTTCCAAGGCCTAACATAACAAAATTGGGCTGACTGTAGGCACTTTTAAATTGGTTCCAGGGTAACACGGCCAGCAGTGGCCTGGTCAGTGTAGTAGTTGTAGAAAGAAGGGACCGCAGACAGGCTTCGAAGGCCTAACATAACAAAAATGTCAAAACAATGGTATTGTCAGTGCCAGGCATTGAAGGATGTCAGCGCCTAGACTACACATTGGTGAAGCTGTGAGAGATAATTTTGCTAGTGGTAGAGCACTGTTTGAGCTGGGGGGGGGAACTGTCTTGTGGCCGGCGGTACAGGCACAGGGCCCCTCATATTACAACGGTGTGTCTGACGTTGGGTGCGCACCACCACTGCCAGAGACACTTTATTGTACTATGAGGGACCCAGTGGCAGTGCCGTCGACCAAAAGCGGCCACACCCACCTCTTCAGACAAACAGCACTCTCAAGGGTCCAAGCGCAAAGTGTCGATAGCACGGCCCCGTGTGGGGAGTTTGGCCATTTCGTGAGGTGGAAACATGTCGTATGCTGGACAATCAGGTGAAGAAAATTACGAGATTGGAAAAGTCATTCAGAATAGTCCACAGGCAAGACCTTTTCATAGGAAAGCTAGGTGTCAGCCGGGCAGGGTGGGGCAAAAGATTTTGAAATCCAGTTGTGGTTCATTTTAATGAAGGTTAGATCATCTACATTTTGGGTAGCCAGACGAGTCCTTTTTTCGGTTAGTATTGAACCTGCAGCACTGAATACTCTTTCTGATAGGACACTAGCTGCCGGGCAAGCAAGCTCCTGCAATGCATATTCTGCCAATTCTGGCCAGGTGTCTAATTTGGATGCCCAGTAATCAAATGGGAATGACGGTTGAGGGAGAACGTCGATAAGGGATGAAAAATAGTTTGTAACCATACTGGACAAATGTTGTCTCCTGTCACTTTGAATTGATGCTGCAGTACCTGTCCTGTCTGCGGTCATAGAAAAATCACTCCACAACCTGGTCAGAAAACCCCTCTGGCCAACGCCACTTCTGATTTCTGCCCCTCTAACACCTCTGGTCTGCTGGCCCCTGGAGCTCGTGTGAGAACGATCACGGGCGCTGTGTGCAGGGAATGCCAGAAGCAAACGGTCAACAAGAGTTGATTGTTTTGTTGCTAATATTAGTTCCAAGTTCTCATGTGGCATAATATTTTGCAATTTGCCTTTATAGCGAGGATCAAGGAGGCAGGCCAACCAGTAATCGTCATCGTTCATCATTTTTGTAATGCGTGTGTCCCTTTTGAGGATACGCAAGGCATAATCCGCCATGTGGGCCAAAGTTCCCGTTGTCAAATCTGCGGTTGTGCTTGGTTGAGGGGCAGTTGCAGGCAAATCTACGTCACTTGTGTCCCTCAAAAAACCAGAACCCGGCCTTGCCACGCCACCAATTTCCCGTGCCCCCGGGAAAGCTTCCTCATTAAAAATATACTCATCCCCATCATCCTCCTCATCCTCCACCTCCTCTTCGCCCGGTACCTCGTCATGTACACTGCCCTGACCAGACAATCGCTGACTGTCATCAAGGCTTTCCTCTTCCTCTGGTGCAGACGCCTGATCCTTTATGTGCATCAGCAGACGCATTAGGGGGATGCTCATGTTTATTATGGCGTTGTCTGCACTAACCAGCCGTGTGCATTCCTCAAAACACTGAAGGACTTGACACATGTCTTGAATCTTCGACCACTGCACACCTGACAACTCCATGTCTGCCATCCTACTGCCTGCCCGTGTATGTGTATCCTCCCACAAAAACATAACAGCCCGCCTCTGTTCGCACAGTCTCTGAAGCATGTGCAGTGTTGAGTTCCACCTTGTTGCAACGTCTATGATTAGGCGATGCTGGGGAAGGTTCAAAGAACGCTGATAGGTCTGCATACGGCTGGAGTGTACAGGCGAACGGCGGATATGTGCGCAAAGTCCACGCACTTTGAGGAGCAGGTCGGATAACCCCGGATAACTTTTCAGGAAGCACTGCACCACCAGGTTTAAGGTGTGAGCCAGGCAAGGAATGTGTTTCAGTTGGGAAAGGGAGATGGCAGCCATGAAATTCCTTCCGTTATCACTCACTACCTTGCCTGCCTCAAGATCTACAGTGCCCAGCCACGACTGCGTTTCTTGCTGCAAGAACTCGGACAGAACTTCCGCGGTGTGTCTATTGTCGCCCAAACACTTCATAGCCAATACAGCCTGCTGACGTATGCCAGTAGCTGCCCCATAATGGGAGACCTGGTGTGCAACTGTGGCAGGTGCGGATGGAGTGTTTGTGCGACTGCGGTCTGTGGACGAGCTCTTGCTTCTGCAGGAGGACGAGGAGGAGGAGGAGGAGGAGGGGGTGCGAACGGCTACAGACAACTGTTTACTAGACCGTGGGCTAGGCAGAACTGTCCCAAACTTGCTGTCCCCTGTGGACCCTGAATCCACCACATTTACCCAGTGTGCCGTGATGGACACGTAACGTCCCTGGCCATGCCTACTGGTCCATGCATCTGTTGTCAGGTGCACCTTTGTGCTCACAGATTGCCTGAGTGCATGGACGATGCGCTCTTTAACATGCTGGTGGAGGGCTGGGATGGCTTTTCTGGAAAAAAAGTGTCGACTGGGTAGCTCGTAGCGTGGTACAGCGTAGTCCATCAGGTCTTTGAAAGCTTCGCTTTCAACTAACCGGTAGGGCATCATCTCTAACGAGATTAGTCTAGCTATGTGGGCGTTCAAACCCTGTGTACGCGGATGCGAGGCTAAGTATTTCCTTTTTCTAACCATAGTCTCATGTAGGGTGAGCTGGACTGGAGAGCTGGAGATCGTGGAACTAGCGGGGGTGCCGGTGGACATGGCAGACTGAGAGACGGTGGGAGATGGTATTGTTGCCGCCGGTGCCCTAGATGCAGTGTTTCCTACTACGAAACTGGTGATTCCCTGACCCTGACTGCTTTGGCCTGGCAAAGATACCTGCACAGATACAGCAGGTGGTGCGCTAAATGGTGGTCCTACACTGCCGGAAGGGATGTTGCGTTGATGACTAGCTTCATTGGCCGAGGGTGCAACAACCTAAAGGGACGTTTGGTAGTTAGTCCAAGCTTTCAAATGCATGGTGGTTAAATGTCTATGCATGCAACTAGTATTGAGACTTTTCAGATTCTGACCTCTGCTTAAGGAAGTAGAACATTTTTGACAGATGACTTTGCGCTGATCAATTGGATGTTGTTTAAAAAAATGCCAGACTGCACTCTTTCTAGCATCGGATACCTTTTCAGGCATTGCAGACTGAGCTTTAACCGGATGGCCACGCTGTCCTCCACCAGGTTTTGGCTTTGCCACGCGTTTTGGGCAAGATACGGGCCCGGCAGATGGAACCTGTGGCGATGTTGATGCCTGCTGCGGCCCCTCCTCCTCCTCTGCTTCAGAACTGCTGCCGCCTGCACCCTGTTCCCCCAATGGCTGCCAATCGGGGTCAAGAACTGGGTCATCTAATAACTCTTCTTGTACCTCCTGCGCAACTTCGTCTGTGTCACCGTGTCGTTCGGTGGTATAGCGTTCGTGATGGGGCAACATAGTCTCATCAGGGTCTGATTCTTGATCACCACCCTGCGAGGGCAATGTTGTGGTCTGAGTCAAAGGACCAGCATAGTAGTCTGGCTGTGGCTGTGCGTCAGTGCACTCCATGTCAGATTCAATTTGTAATGGGCATGGACTGTTAACTGCTTCACTTTCTAAGCCAGGGACGGTATGTGTAAAGAGCTCCATGGAGTAACCCGTTGTGTCGCCTGCTGCATTCTTCTCTGTTGTTGTTTTTGCTGAAGAGGACAAGGAAGTGACTTGTCCCTGACCGTGAACATCCACTAACGACGCGCTGCTTTTACTTTTACCAGTTTCACGAGAGGAGGCAAAAGAGCTAGAGGCTGAGTCAGCAAGATAAGCCAAAACTTGCTCTTGCTGCTCCGGCTTTAAAAGCGGTTTTCCTAATCCCAGAAAAGGGAGCGTTCGAGGCCTTGTGTAGCCGGACGACGAACCTGGCTCCACAGCTCCAGACTTAGGTGCAATATTTTTTTCCCCACGACCACCTGATGCTCCACCACTACCACTACCCTCATTACCAGCTGACAATGAACGCCCCCGGCCACGACCTCTTCCACTAGACTTCCTCATTGTTTTAAAAACGTAACCAAACTAACGTTATTTGTTGCAGTCACACAACTTACACGGTGAGCTATAACTTCAGTATGATTTAGCTACCCCTTTACAGGTTGGTGAGACCACAGCGAAAATCAGGGCCAATGTTACACACTCTTTTTTTGGTGGCTGCAAATTAGAGAGATGCCCCACACGCAGGACTGTCACTGAAGCACAAATGTTAATATTAATGTCACACTATTATTTTTTTTTTATTTTTATTTTTTTCAGGAACACTTTAGAAACCGCAAAAAAAAAAAAAAATAGATTTTTGCAGGGAGAATTTAGAAAACAAATGTAACAAACTATATGCTTTCTATGGGCCACTGAGTGAGAGATGACGCACACAGGAATCAGGAGTGGCACACAAGCCCAGAGGCCAATATTTTTCTACCAATGATTGATGGAGTTATTTTCTCTGGTAGATTTTTGAACCCAAATCAAGGAAAAAAAATATAGGCTTTCTATGGACCACAATTGGAGAGAGAGAGAGAGAGATGGCACACCCAGGAGTCAAGACTGGCACACAAGCAGAAAGGCCAATATTAATCTCCCAATTTTTTTTTGGGTTTGTTTTTTTTTTTTTTTTTTCAGGGAGACTTTAGAAAAAAAAATAATAAAAAAAATATGATTTTATCAGGAAGAATTTAGAAACCAAATAAAATAAAATGATTTTTTCAGGGAGAATTTATAAAACAAATAAAAACAAAAATAGGCGTTCTATGGCCCACTGACTGAGAGATGACGCACACAGGAGTCAGGAGTGGCACACAAGCCCAGAGGCCAATATTTTTCTACCAATGATTGATGTAGTTATTTTCTCTGGTAGATTTTTGAACCCAAATCAAGGAAAAAAAATATAGGCTTTCTATGGACCACAATTGGAGAGAGAGAGAGAGAGAGAGAGAGAGAGACAGATGGCACACCCAGGAGTCAAGACTGGCACACAAGCAGAAAGGCCAATATTAATCTCCCACTGTTTTTTTTGGTTGTTTTTTTTTTTTTTTTTCAGGGAGACTTTAGAAAAAAAAATAATAAAAAAAATATGATTTTATCAGGAAGAATTTAGAAACCAAATAAAATAAAATGATTTTTTCAGGGAGAATTTAGAAAACAAATAAAACCAAAAATAGGCGTTCTATGGCCCACTGACTGAGAGAGAGAGAGAGATGGAAAGCTTAGTACTGGCACACAAGCCCAAAGGGCAATATTAATCTCCCTTTTTTTTTCAGGGAGAATTTCTAAAACCCCCAAAAAAAAAAAAAAATAGGCTTTCTATGGCCCACTATTTGTGAGAGAGATGGGACGCTCAGGACTGGCACAGATGGCACGCTCAGGACTGGCACAGAAGCCCAGAGGCCAATATTAATCTCCCTTTTTTTCTGGGAGAATTTATAAAACCAAAAAAATATTTAAATAGGCTTTCTATGGCCCACTATTTGTGAGAGAGATGGCACGCTCAGGACTGGCACAGATGGCACGCTCACAACTGGCACACAAGCCCAGAGGCCAATATTAATCTCCCTTTTTTCAGGGAAAATTTATAAAACCAAAAAAAAAATTAAATAGGCTTTCTATGGCCCACTATTTGTGAGAGAGATGGCACGCTCAGGACTGGCACAGATGGCACGCTCACAACTGGCACACAAGCCCAGAGGCCAATATTAATCTCCCTTTTTTCAGGGAAAATTTATGAAAACAAAAAAAAAAATTAAATAGGCTTTCTATGGCCCACTATTTGTGAGAGAGATGGCACGCTCAGGACTGGCACAGATGGCACGCTCACAACTGGCACACAAGCCCAGAGGCCAATATTAATCTCCCTTTTTTCAGGGAAAATTTATAAAACCAAAAAAAAAATTAAATAGGCTTTCTATGGCCCACTATTTGTGAGAGAGATGGCACGCTCACAACTGGCACACAAGCCCAGAGGCCAATATTAATCTCCCTTTTTTCAGGGAGAATTTATAAAACCCAAAAAAAAATAAAATAGGCTTTCTATGGCCCACTATTTGTGAGAGAGATGGCACACTCAGGACTGGCACACAAGCCCAAAGGCCAATATTAATCTCCCACTGTATTTTTATCAGGGAGAATTTATACACCCCACAAAAAAAAATACAGAAAAATGAAAAGGCTTTCTATGGCCCACTATGTGAGAGAGATGGCACACACAGGGATGGCACTCTAGCAGAAATGCCAAATTGCCAATCTTAATCTCCCACCAAAAAAAAAACAAAAAAAAAAAACAGGGAATGTCCTACAATTACTATCTCCCTGCCTGCAGTAATCTCAGCCAGGTATGGCAGGCAGCTACTATCTCCCTGCCTGCAGTAATCTCAGCCAGGTATGGCAGGCAGCAATAAGGAGTGGACTGATGCACAAATGAAATAAAAAGTGTGGACAAACAAAAAAGATAGCTGTGCAGAAAGGAAGGAACAAGAGGATTTGTGCTTTGAAAAAAGCAGTTGGTTTGCACAGCGGCGTACACACAGCAATGCAGCTATCAGGGAGCCTTCTAGGGCAGCCCAATGAGCTACAGCGCTGAGGGGAAAAAAAAAAAAAAAAAAACTTCCACTGTCCCTGCACACCGAGGGTGGTGTTGGACAGTGCAAATCGCTGCAGCACAAGCGGTTTTGTGGTTAATGGACCCTGCCTAACGCTATCCCTGCTTCTGACAAAGCGGCAGCAACCTCTCCCTAAGCTCAGATCAGCAGCAGTAAGATGGCGGTCGGCGGGAACGCCTCTTTATAGCCCCTGTGACGTCGCAGACAGCAAGCCAATCACTGCAATGCCCTTCTCTAAGATGGTGGGGACCAGGACCTATGTCATCACGCTGCCCACACTCTGCGTTTACCTTCATTGGCTGAGAAATGGCGCTTTTCGCGTCATTGAAACGCGACTTTGGCGCGAAAGTCGCGTACCGCATGGCCGACCCCGCACAGGGGTCGGATCGGGTTTCATGAAACCCCGACTTAGCCAAAAGTCGGCGACTTTTGAAAATGTTCGACCCGTTTCGCTCAACCCTAGTCTCTAGCAAAAGAAGGAATAGAATATGCATAATATATTAAACCAGGCGTCTCGTATAAGAATACGGAATATGCACTTAAATAGCACACAACAACATCTCGAAAAAAGCATAAAGATATACACAATAGTGTGTGGTTACTACGGTATATGTGGCAACAAGTACCAGATGTTACATATTAACAAACATAAAAAATCAAATAAGGTAACAATATATATGCTAGCGTAATAATTCATATGAACTAGTATCATTTATAACAAATCTATATATCAGGTTATCGAGTACATGTAAAGACACTAGAACAAAAAATAAATAAATAGTAAATAATAAAATAATGCAACATAGCCCACATAAGTTTAAGTTAAAGAAATAGAAAAATATATATAGAAGACACCAATAGGTAGAATACAGTAAGCAATAAACATACATATACACGTATATATATACATACATATACACATACATATATATAACCAACAGATAACTTGAAAACAGGGATGAGGTCATATGTAGCACGTATATGCGCGATGGATCCCACGATGGTCCCGTGCCACGATGGAAAAAATACCAGTTGCGGATAGATGCAAAGACCAAAAGCGTAGTAATGCTACAGAATAAAAAAACAAAATTAGTGAAAAGCACAACAAACAACATATTTAAAAGAATAAAAGAACCATGTATAAGTTCGCAAATAGCAGCCACCCATTCAATAGGGACTTGAAGGACTACCAGTCTAAAAAAGTTTACTTATGGAGAAAAACTGAGGGCGGCCCTCTGCGTAATAGAACATTGAGTGCCTCAGTGTCCTCTTTGAGCAGTCGCTCTGATGTCTCCGGTGCTTCTATGTCTACTACTGGATCTGATATAAGGCTCCGTGATCACTCTTTCCATCCCTATAAACGGAATGTAGCCCCATCTAAAATTCATAGGGATAACAAGGTAATTAATCTAAGTAATATCACTCTATCAGAGGCAGATTTGAGTCTGTTGAGTAGAGGCCTTTCATATGTACCTACATCCGGTTTTGACCTCTTCTCAACCATTATAGACTTGCACATCTTTGCGCGGTCGTTGCTGTTTAAGCGGTATTTTAATAACAATGCTTTAAATTCCCTTTTTCCAACAGAGGAGGAACAAGAGGCCCTAAGAATTTAGAAGAACTTGCGGTTGAACACGTGGGAGAAGGAGGTAAGGTTCCTCCATCCATTCGCCCACGTTCCAAGAAATTCCCTCCTCTATCTGCTTGTGCAAATATTGAGACGTTTGTCCAGGTGGTTGTGGCAGAATTGTATAAGATCCCTAAATTTTCAATCAGTGATAATCTTACAAGAAATGAAAGGAGTAGGCTTAAATATCTTCAGGAACTGCCTGACATTATACTTAAACCTGCCGATAAGGGGGGTATTGTCGTCCTCTGGCCCCGTGATATGTATGAGAGAGAGGTGTTTCGTCAGCTCAATAACTCTACCTGCTATAGGAAACTTTCCTACAACCCTCTCTCGGCATACTCTTCACAACTGGAGTCCATCATCCAGGCGGGCACTGGAGGACGGCATTATAGTTAAAGATCTAGCGGTAGCTCTAGCTGTTCCTGAACCTACGATTTCTACTCTATACCTTCTCCCTAAGATTCACAAAAATTCTGCCACACCACCTGGCAGACCAATTATCTCTGGGGTTGGGAATTTCTTGGAAAATGTTAATAAATGGATCGATTACCATCTTCAACCTCTTGTTTCGGGCTTCCCATCCTTTCTCCAAGATACGGGGGACTTTCTGCGCAGGGTCGACGGACTGTTCATTGAGGATGATACTCTGATGGCTTCAGCAGATGTAGAGTCACTATACACAAACATCAAACATTCGGATGGTATAGCGGCTGTAAAATTCTTTCTAGATATGTCATCTATGACTATTGGTATTCGGTCACTTCTGCTGGAGCTGTTAGAGTTCACCCTCACTCACAATTTTTTTGTCTTCAAGGGGTGTTTCTACCTCCAGCTCCAGGGGACCGCTATGGGGGCGGCCTTTGCGCCGTCCTATGCGGGTCTCTTCCTGGGGTTGTGGGAGAGGGACCTCTTCCTGTCTGATGAATTGGGGTCAATTGAGCGTGTCCAATTTTGGACACGCTACATTGATGATATCTTCTTCATCTGGCAGGGCACTCCTTTCGACCTTGCGCAGTTTATTGATAGACTTAACAGCAACTGCCGCAATATTCACTTAACATTCTGCTCCAGTGTAGCGACTCTTGATTTCCCTGATGTGACTGTAAGGAGGGATTTGTCTGGCTTCTTACAAACTGATGTCTTTAGAAAATCAACGGCCACAAATTCCCTCCTTCATGCCACATCCGGACATCCCAAGCATATGATTAGGTCGGTTCCTACTGGCCAGTTCCTCCGCATCCGTAGAATTTGTTCTACGGATGCGGATTTTGAACAGAGGGCGGAGGAACTTAAGCAACGCTTTTTATCCAGGGGCTACAGTCGTCGTACACTCAAGAGGGCCTATCATAGGACTAAACATTCTTCCAGACAGGAGCTTTTGTATAATCAATCACGCTCTTATTCTACTTCCACGAAACAAGTGGTACGTTTTGTTACTACTTTTAGCTCGCAGTCCTATAGAGTACATTCCGCTATTCAAAATGCTTGGCCCATACTTAAAGTGGATAGCACTCTTGCCAAGATTTTACCTGATAAGCCATCCATTGCATATAGACGTGTTAAAAACTTGGGCGATCTCTGTTGTGAATTCTGTGGCTGAGTTCACTTCTGTGGTCACAAGTGGTATTGCAGTCTCTGGGCTTCCTCCCTCAGGTGTTTTGGTGAGCTCGTTGGCTGCCTTGCTATTTAGCTCCACCTGAGTCTGTCTTCCTTGCTCCTTGTCAATGTTCGAGTGTTGGATCTGAGCTACTGCATCTTTCCTTGGGCCTGCTGCTCTGCTAGATAAGTGCTTCTAGTTTGTTTTCTGTTTTTTTCTGTCCAGCTTGCTATTGTCTTTTGCTGGAAGCTCTGAGAAGCAGAGGGGTGCACCGCCGTGCTGTTAGTTCGGCACGGTGGGTCTTTTGCCCCTTTGCGTGGTTTTCGTTTTAGGGTTTTTTGTAGACTGCATAGTTCTCTTTGCTATCCTCGCTCTGTCTAGAATATCGGGCCTCACTTTGCTGAATCTATTTCATTCCTACGTTTGTCTTTTCATCTTGCTAACAGTCATTATATGTGGGGTGCTGCCTATTCCTTTGGGGTATTTCTCTGAGGTAAGTCAGGCTTGTATTTCTATCTTCAGGCTAGTCAGCTCCTCAGGCAGTGCCGAGTTGCATAGGTAGTTGTTAGGCGCAATCCACTGCTGCTTATAGTTGTGTGAGGATAGATCAGGTACTGCAGTCTACAGAGATTCCACGTCTCAGAGCTCGTCCTATTGTTTTTGGTTATTGCCAGATCTCTGTATGTGCGCTGATTACTGCACGCTGTGTTGCCTGATTGCCAGCCATAACAGTACAAGGAGCCACACCAATGATTCCCAATAGAGGGAAAAAAGAAATCCTGACATCATTTTTTTTTCTTAGCTCTGTCTTCAGTCTTTTTTTCCCCCTAGACATTAGAGTGCTTCAGGACACAGCTGTGGACATGGATATTCAGGCTCTGTGCTCCTCAATGGATAATCTCGTTGTAAATGTACAAAAGATTCAAGATACTATTGATCAGAAATCGATGCTAGAACCAAGAATTCCGATTCCTGATTTGTTTTTTGGTGACAGAGCTAAGTTCCTGAGCTTCAGAAATAATTGTAAGCTATTTTTGGCCTTGAAACCTCATTCTTCTGGTAATCCTATTCAACAGGTTTTGATTATTATTTCTTTTTTGCGCGGCGACCCACAGGACTGGGCGTTTTCTCTTGCACCAGGAGATTCTGCATTGAGTAATGTTGATGCATTTTTCCTGGCGCTCGGATTGCTTTACGATGAGCCTAATTCAGTGGATCAGGCTGAGAAAAATCTGCTGGCTTTATGCCAGGGTCAGGATGATGTAGAAGTATATTGTCAGAAATTTAGGAAATGGTCAGTACTCACTCTGTGGAATGAATCTGCACTAGCAGCTTTGTTCAGAAAGGGTCTCTCTGAAGCTCTTAAGGATGTAATGGTGGGATTTCCTATGCCTGCTGGTTTGAATGAGTCTATGTCCTTGGCCATTCAGATCGGTCGTCGCTTGCGCGAGCGTAAATCTGTGCACCATCTGGCGGTACTGCCTGAGAGTAAACCTGAGCCTATGCAGTGCGACAGGACTATGACTAAAGTAGAACGGCAAGAACACAGACGTCTGAACAGACTGTGTTTCTATTGTGGTGATTCTACTCATGCTATTTCTAATTGTCCTAAACGCACTAGGCGGTTCGATAGCTCTGCCGTTATTGGTACTGTACAGTCCAAATTCCTTTTGTCCATTACCTTAATGTGCTCTTTGTCATCGTATTCTGTCATGGCGTTTGTGGATTCAGGCGCTGCCCTGAATCTGATGGATTTGGATTATGCTAAACGTTGTGGATTTTTCTTGGAGCCTTTGCGGTGTCCTATTCCGTTGAGAGGAATTGATGCTACACCTTTGGCCAAGAATAAGCCTCAGTACTGGGCCCAGCTGACCATGTGCATGGCTCCTGCACATCAGGAAGTTATTCGCTTTCTGGTACTGCATAATTTGCATGATGTGGTCGTGTTGGGGTTGCCATGGCTACAAACCCATAATCCAGTATTGGATTGGAACTCTATGTCGGTAACCAGCTGGGGTTGTCAGGGAGTACATGGTGATGTTCCATTTTTGTCTATTTCGTCATCCATTCCTTCTGACATCCCAGAGTTCTTGTCGGACTTTCAGGATGTATTTGAAGAGTCCAAGTCTGATGCCCTACCTCCGCATAGGAATTGTGATTGTGCTATCGATTTGATTCCTGGTAGTAAATTCCCTAAGGGTCGTTTATTTAATTTGTCCGTACCTGAACACACCGCTATGCGCAGTTATGTGAAGGAGTCCCTGGAGAAGGGACATATTCGCCCATCGTCGTCACCATTGGGAGCAGGGTTCTTTTTTGTAGCCAAGAAGGATGGTTCGCTAAGACCGTGTATTGATTACCGCCTTCTTAATAAGATCACTGTTAAGTTTCAGTATCCCTTGCCATTGATTTCTGACTTGTTTGCTCGGATTAAGGGGGCTAGTTGGTTTACTAAGATTGATCTTCGTGGTGCGTATAATCTGGTGAGAATCAGGCAGGGAGATGAATGGAAAACGGCATTTAATACGCCCGAGGGTCATTTTGAGTATCTGGTGATGCCGTTCGGACTTGCCAATGCTCCATCTGTTTTTCAGTCTTTTATGCATGACATTTTCCGTGAGTATCTGGATAAATTCTTGATTGTTTACTTGGATGACATTTTGATCTTCTCAGATGATTGGGAGTCTCATGTGAAGCAAGTCAGAATGGTTTTCCAGGTACTGCGTGCTAATTCCTTGTTCGTGAAGGGATCAAAGTGTCTCTTCGGTGTGCAGAAAGTTTCATTTTTGGGGTTCATCTTTTCCCCTTCTACTATCGAGATGGATCCGGTTAAGGTTCAGGCCATCCAGGATTGGACTCAGCCGACATCTCTAAAAAGTCTGCAGAAATTCCTGGGCTTTGCTAATTTTTATCGTCGCTTCATCTGTAATTTTTCTAGCATTGCCAGACCATTGACCGATTTGACCAAGAAGGGTGCTGATTTGGTTAATTGGTCTTCTGCTGCCGTGGAAGCTTTTCAGGAGTTGAAGCGTCGTTTTTGCTGTGCCCCTGTGTTGTGTCAACCTGATGTTTCTCTTCCGTTCCAGGTCGAGGTTGATGCTTCTGAGATTGGTGCAGGGGCGGTTTTGTCACAGAGAGGTTCTGGTTGCTCAGTGTTCAAACCATGTGCTTTCTTTTCCAGGAAATTTTCTGCTGCTGAGCGTAATTATGATGTGGGCAACCGAGAGTTGCTGGCCATGAAGTGGGCATTCGAGGAGTGGCGTCATTGGCTTGAGGGTGCTAAGCATCGCGTGGTGGTATTGACTGATCATAAGAACTTGACTTATCTCGAGTCTGCCAAGCGCTTGAATCCTAGACAGGCCCGTTGGTCGTTATTTTTTGCTCGTTTTGATTTTGTGATTTCATACCTTCCGGGCTCTAAAAATGTGAAGGCGGATGCTCTGTCTAGGAGTTTTGTGCCCGACTCTCCGGGGTTATCTGAGCCGGCGAGTATCCTCAAGGAAGGAGTCATTGTGTCTGCCATCTCCCCTGATTTGCGGAGAGTGTTGCAGAAATTTCAGGCTAATAAACCTGATCGTTGTCCGGCCGAGAAACTGTTCGTCCCTGATAGGTGGACTAGTAAAGTTATCTCTGAACTTCATTGTTCGGTGCTGGCCGGTCATCCAGGAATCTTTGGTACCAGGGAGTTGGTTGCTAGATCCTTCTGGTGGCCATCTCTGTCACGGGATGTGCGTGCTTTTGTGCAGTCCTGTGGAATTTGTGCTAGGGCTAAGCCCTGCTGTTCACGTGCCAGTGGGTTGCTTTTGCCCTTGCCGGTCCCGAAGAGGCCTTGGACACATATTTCGATGGATTTCATTTCTGACCTTCCCGTTTCTCAAAAAATGTCGGTCATTTGGGTGGTCTGTGATCGCTTTTCTAAAATGGTCCATCTGGTGCCCTTGGTTAAATTGCCTTCCTCCTCTGATTTGGTGCCTTTGTTCTTCCAGCATGTGGTTCGTTTACATGGCATTCCTGAGAATATTGTTTCTGACAGAGGTTCCCAGTTTGTCTCGAGGTTCTGGCGAGCCTTTTGTGGTAGGATGGGCATTGACCTATCTTTCTCCTCGGCCTTCCATCCTCAGACTAATGGCCAGACCGAACGAACCAATCAGACCTTGGAAACATATCTGAGATGTTTTGTTTCCGCTGACCAGGATGATTGGGTGTCATTTTTGCCGTTGGCTGAGTTCGCCCTTAATAATCGGGCCAGCTCGGCTACCTTGGTCTCTCCATTTTTTTGCAATTCTGGGTTCCATCCTCGTTTCTCTTCAGGACAGGTTGAGTCTTCGGACTGTCCTGGTGTGGATTCTGTGGTGGACAGGTTGCAGCAGATCTGGACTCAGGTAGTGGACAATTTGACCTTGTCCCAGGAGAAGGCTCAGCTTTTCGCTAATCGCAGACGCCGTGTGGGACCCCGACTTCGTGTTGGGGATTTGGTTTGGTTATCTTCTCGTCATATTCCTATGAAGGTTTCCTCTCCTAAATTTAAACCTCGTTTTATTGGTCCGTATAGGATTTCTGAGATTCTCAATCCGGTGTCTTTTCGTCTGACCCTCCCAGACTCCTTTTCCATACATAATGTATTCCATAGGTCGTTGTTGAGGAGATACGTGGCACCTATGGTTCCATCTGTGGAGCCTCCTGCCCCTGTTTTGGTGGAGGGGGAATTGGAGTATATTGTGGAGAAGATTTTGGATTCTCGTGTCTCTAGACGGAAACTCCAGTATCTGGTCAAATGGAAGGGTTATGCTCAGGAAGATAATTCCTGGGTTTTTGCCTCTGATGTCCATGCCCCAGATCTTGTTCGTGCCTTTCATGTGGCTCATCCTGGTCGGCCTGGGGGTTCTGGTGAGGGTTCGGTGACCCCTCCTCAAGGGGGGGGTACTGTTGTGAATTCTGTGGCTGAGTTCACTTCTGTGGTCACAAGTGGTATTGCAGTCTCTGGGCTTCCTCCCTCAGGTGTTTTGGTGAGCTCGTTGGCTGCCTTGCTATTTAGCTCCACCTGAGTCTGTCTTCCTTGCTCCTTGTCAATGTTCCAGTGTTGGATCTGAGCTACTGCATCTTTCCTTGGGCCTGCTGCTCTGCTAGATAAGTGCTTCTAGTTTATTTTCTGTTTTTTTCTGTCCAGCTTGCTATTGTCTTTTGCTGGAAGCTCTGAGAAGCAGAGGGGTGCACCGCCGTGCTGTTAGTTCGGCACGGTGGGTCTTTTGCCCCTTTGCGTGGTTTTCGTTTTAGGGTTTTTTGTAGACTGCATAGTTCTCTTTGCTATCCTCGCTCTGTCTAGAATATCGGGCCTCACTTTGCTGAATCTATTTCATTCCTACGTTTGTCTTTTCATCTTGCTAACAGTCATTATATGTGGGGTGCTGCCTATTCCTTTGGGGTATTTCTCTGAGGTAAGTCAGGCTTGTATTTCTATCTTCAGGCTAGTCAGCTCCTCAGGCAGTGCCGAGTTGCATAGGTAGTTGTTAGGCGCAATCCACTGCTGCTTATAGTTGTGTGAGGATAGATCAGGTACTGCAGTCTACAGAGATTCCACGTCTCAGAGCTCGTCCTATTGTTTTTGGTTATTGCCAGATCTCTGTATGTGCGCTGATTACTGCACGCTGTGTTGCCTGATTGCCAGCCATAACAGATCTCCTGGTCTCCAGCCACTATGATAACTATCGTAAGCTGACATTTTTGGACAGATTTCCAAGGAGGGTTGGCTGTGTTCCGTGTGGGAGCTGTGTTGCTTGCCCTAACATGGACCATAGTGAGCCGTTATCTAATTTTGACGGGACTAAAATCTATAAAATCAACCAATATATTACATGCACAACTAGATACGTTGTCTATCATACTAGTTGTCCGTGTGGTCTCGTATATATTGGGCTCACTTCAAGACAATTTAAGGTTCGCTTCAGGGAACATGTTTTGGGCATTGCGGCAGCGGCGGCCCACACGGATCCGTCAACCCTCAAAACTATCCCACGTCACTTTAAACTATTCCACAACTGTAATAGTGCCCTTTTGAGGGTACGGAGGATAGATTGTATCACGATTAATATACGTGGTGGAAATCTGACCAAACGTCTTAGTCAGCTGGAGGCTAAGTGGATTTGGCGTCTGAATACTGTTCATCCACATGGCCTGAACGAATGTCTTTCATTTGCCCCCTTTTTTTGAGTCGGCTGATCTCTGGGTGGCTGCTATTTGCGAACTTATACATGATTCTTTTATTCTTTTAAATATGTTGTTTGTTGTGCTTTTCACTAATTTTGTTTTTTATTCTGTAGCATTACTACGCTTTTGGTCTTTGCATCTATCCGCAACTGGTATTTTTTCCATCGTGGCAGGGGACCATCGTGTGATCCATCGCGCATATACGTGCTACATATGACCTCATCCATGTTTTCAAGTTATCTTTTGGTTATATATATGTATGTGTATATGTATGTATATATATACGTGTATATGTATGTTTATTGCTTACTGTATTCTACCTATTGGCGTCTTCTATATATATTTTTCTATTTCTTTAACTTAAACTTATGTGGGCTATGTTACATTATTTTATTATTTACTATTTATTTATTTTTTGTTCTAGTGTCTTTACATGTACTCGATAACCTGATATATAGATTTGTTATAAATGATACTAGTTCATATGAATTATTACGCTAGCATATATATTGTTACCTTATTTGATTTTTTATGTTTGTTAATATGTAACATCTGGTACTTGTTGCCACATATACCGTAGTAACCACACACTATTGTGTATATCTTTATGCTTTTTTCGAGATGTTGTGTGCTATTTAAGTGCATATTCCGTATTCTTATACGAGACGCCTGGTTTAATATATTATGCATATTCTATTCCTTCTTTTGCTAGAGACTGTGCAGGATGTGGCATATGCTTTTTTCATCCTTTTTCCATCTTTTATGGGGTCGCTATGTTTATTTTGTACTTAGTTCTGTTCTGCGCACCAGCGCTCTACTTTGTATCAAGAACTCTCCTTATTTTCCCCTCTACATAGCCATGATTTGCGTTCTACTTTTATGTCAGAGGACGCATCGTATTGCCCTCCATAAATATGGCCGCTGGTGCGTTTTCGGTCTTGCGCTGTTGCGGTCTACCTTCTAGGATGTGTTATGGTAGCGTTCCCTTTTCCGGTCATGCGCATTGGTTACTATTCTGTCCTTTACTTCCGGGTCGCAGCCTGGCGCCGGATTGCATGGGCCCGTGCTTTTCCTGCGCTGGTCTTGGCGCCCGACTTACTGGACTTCCTTGCGCATTGGCTATTTGGTGGTCCCAGCCCCTATATAAACTACCTGCGGTATTGCTCGGACACGCCCCCTGAGGAAGGACATCCCCGAAACACGCGTCGGGGTGGGTTTGGAGTGGACGCTCCCTCCGCTGCATCAGCTGATCAGATACACTGTGTGGCTCATATACCGCATATTATATGTCTTCTTTGCCTTTTATTCCTGTGTGCCTGTGATCGTTTTCATACCACTGAGTTATATTATGTAGCACACAGGAATTGGTACTATCTTTTTGCCCCATGTGTACCTTGCTTGGCTGCTGCTACGGGGTGTTTCTTCTACTTCCAGGGGTTCTGTGTTATTTGTGAGCAGATTTTTACCCACCATTACGGTTTGATCTTTTTGTATTATATTATATCTAATAAAGATTTTTGTATTATTCTTTGGACTTGTTTGCACCATTCCTTGGCATTTTTTTACTATGTGTGTTTGCTTATGCAATTTGTGGTGTGTCTCATACGAGTCCTGTAACAGGTATTCACTCCCTCCTACACATGCTTTATTTATCTCATTATGAGTAGGGAGTATATATGGTTTTTCCCGTTATGCCTTCCCGGTTTTCACAGTAACAAGACAGCAGGACCACCCCTCCCATTTAAAGCAGTATCAAAATAAAATAAATACATCACTGCAGTAATAATATACCTTAATTAGCCCCTATGATAATAATATCCCCCATCCTGGCCCCCATGGGTCTCATTCCTGGCTCCAGCCATATGTTCTCTCATCCTGCCCTCATGAGTATCCATTCTGCCCCCATGTGATGTCCCATCCTGCAACATCTGTCCCATGATCTGATCTTGCCCCATCTATCCCATGATCCTGCCCCATCTGTCTCCATCGTATCCATCCTGCCACATGATTCTGCACCGTGTCTCCATCCTGCCCCATATCTCCATCCTGCCCCTTGATCCAACACCATGTATCTCCATCCTGCCTCATCTGTCTCAATTCTGCCACAGCTGTCTCAATCCTGCCCCATATTCCTGCCCCCAGTGTCTCCATCCTGCCCCCTTTGTCTCCATCCTGCCCCCTTTGTCTCTATCCTGCTCCCTGTGTTTCCATCCTGCCCCCTGTGTCTCCATTCCTGCCCCCTGTGTCACCATTCCTGCCCCCTGTGTTCCCACTCCTGCCCCCCTGTGTCTCCATCAAGCCCCCTGTGTCTCCATTCTGCCGCGTGTCTCCATTCTGCCCCGGGCAGGCTGGAGACACATGATCCATGTGTCTTCCATCCTGCCCCCATGTCTCCCATCCTGCCCCCGCGTCTCCATTCTGCGCCGGGCCACTTTCTATAAAAACAAACAAACAAAAAAAACCTTTATCCTTACCTGGCTGTGCTCCAGCGCTAAGTTCCACCCCAGGAAGCGCATATTCGCCGGTGAATGACAATGACGTTATACACCGGCGACGTGCGCACCTACTTCAGCTGTCAGCCTCCGACTGGCTGGCAGCTTTTAACTATTGCCGTGCGGGCCCGCACAGCAATAGAGTTTATCTGACCCTGCGTCTCAGACGCTGGTTCAGTTAATGCACCAGCAGAAGCCTGCTGCTGGGGCCCGATGTTCATCAGGTCCCATATGCCAGTCAGGGTAGTAACGCCCTGATGGTAGCCCTGACCTCCGCTGCTAGGTAGGCCATTAGCTCATTAGGGTCCTATTAGGGCCAGTATAGGATTATTGCACCATAACTCCCTGCTGTGCGATACAATTGTCTTATCATTTTTTCCTTTTTGGGTCACCCTATTCGAAAGGCTTGGGAGGTGCCTTTCTTTTTGTATTTTATATAAAACTATGCATGTTAATATAAGTAATTAAAAGTTTAATTTTATAGGGATTTTTCTTTTTGGTTTACACATAAAATATACCCAATTTGTATACTCTTCTTCGGTGTTCCATGTGGTTTTTGGGGTGCTGGAACGGATTAATAGCGTTTCAATTCATTTTAATGAATGAATTTTAATGAATTTTATATAAATTTAATTTGATATATGAGCAAACTGAGTTAAGAGCTCGGTCACAGAACGAATCGTAACTCAAGGTATTACTGTACAGTTATGGAGTAGCAATGCTCCAAGTGGGCCTCTCTGAGCGCAGGGCTTAGGGAAACCGCCCCCTCTGCTCGCTAGCTACGCTGCTGGGTGTGAGGTGCAGGTGCCCCTACAAAACATGGACATGTGTGAAGGACGCCTGCTAGCTATATGTATTACCAATTTCTGATTGGGAGTTTTTACGCTCTTCGTTTTTCTCTATGCACACTATGCTCGCTATACTTTGAGCTAGAATAATGAAGGATTCATGCATTAGTTACTGTTACATGCACTTAGATTATCCTAGGAAGGCAACCTGCAGTCAATAAGCTTTGATCAGCTACATCTACTCAGTGACTAGCGCATTTTCCTATTGATTGCACAGAAGTATAGGGAATCTTTGCCTATCTGCATGCAGATTTCACTGTTTCCATAGCACAGGGTGAAATTTGTGATGAGTTCCGCACATTTTTTGCGCAGAAATTTTCAGCAATAGGTAGAAAATCCAACTGCAAATATTAAAGGGAATCCGTCAGTAGGTTTTGTTATGTAATCTGACAACAGCTTCAGGTAGGGACAGAGACCTTAATTCCATTGATGCATCACATAATTTACTATGTAAAAAAAGAAGAAAAAAATACTTAGCAACCCCCCTTGGGTTGAATAAGGTTCCACGATCCACATATTCAGGGAGGGTTGAACGGATAACCTAGCTAGTATACTAGGTGCAGTAGTGCCAATTACGGAGTAGAAATCAAGCAATCCCAAGAAATTATTTCAAAGTTCAACTTTAATTTGTATTCTTTTAAAAAACTTGTGAAGAGATAGAGAGAAAAAAGGATTAAGTCATTTGAGTGACGCGTTTCAAACTGCACTGGTTCTTAAACATAGTCTATCAGTACAAAAGCAATTATATATATATATATATATATATATATATATATACATACATACAAGAAAGCAACAGTAAGGAGAGTAACAATTATGGTAATCAGTCCAAAAGGGCATGCAAAATAAAGAAACTGGAGAATAAATTGAAATAATTATAAAAATGCATTTTTCTCAATATGAATACATCAAGTTTGTTTTATAATTCAGCCCTGTTGCTATGAGTGACCCCATGCCAAAAATCCAACATGAGTCGAGCATCAGGAGCACACGTCTCCAGTCTCCTCCACTGACTGGTCGATTAACCCTCTCTATAAGTGAAACATTAAAAAAGTTGAGATCACCAGAAGGGACCTCAAGAAATTGTCATGACACTTCTAATAGAGCTTTTTTTAATAACATTGTTTTGTGGTTGCGAGTCATAAATATGTTCAGCAATGCGTTTTTTCCGTTTTCTCATAGTACTCCCTATTTCTGAAAGAATAAATATTGTGACTGCTACTTGTGGTATAAGAGGTGACATGACTGGCTTTGTACATCTATTTGCTTCTGTTAGCACATGGGTAAGATCCCCCGACAGACAGCTATGCTTCTTTTGGTTTCTATGAAGAATGTAAAATGGGTGCAATCATATTACCAATGGAGATTCACCGCAGAGCCATATAAAATATCACATTTTTAAGAATTTTGGACAAACTTTCATCTTGACATAGGTTGGGAAGCAAGACACATTTTTTCATGTTTTCAAAATCCATACTATAGGGAGGAGAGAAAAAAATACTGTCAGCATTCCATTTCATGGAAGGGGGAGGTAGAGAGATATTCCACCCTGGATTTGTTGTCTACAGTATTTTTGGCTCTATATAGTGTTTTTTTTCTATAATCTCATTGTATGAATCTTTTATTTAAAACTTTGGCTTCCTGTTCATATGAGGCATCATCAGTACAAATGGAGAATGGTATTTCCACTGATAGGTTACCTGTATAGTGTGGTATTTATAGATCCACTAATCTCATTCCCCTGGATGGTGATATCTAAATTAAACTTTGTTTTTGTGGCATTCTTTAGTAAATTTGAGATATAAATAATTTGAATTCAGAAAATCATTAAATGACTCAAAAAGGGCTTCATTCTCACACCAGATAAGTATGACATCGTCAATGTAACGACAATATCATCGTATGTATTAAAAAAGGATTAGTGGTAATGTATAAATGAGTTTCTTCCTACCTAAACCTAAAATGTATCATAACTACAAGATTATCTTGTTTTTCCCACTGAGAGCGTTCTTCCTCCCACCATGACATGAAAAATCCAGCGGCTTTCAGCCCGCAACATCTGCTTGATTTAATCGCCATTGTGCCAATGTTTATGGATAGTTTGTATACCCATTGCTATTGTACCTTGTGCTGAACCCCCATGTTGTTCTAAGAAATGCTTTGATAAAGGATGATCATATTTTTTCTTGATATTGCGGAGATGCTCATTAATCATTAAATTATTAAGGGTCAATTGTTTTTTGTAACTTGGGGAATCTCATTGCTCAGTCTGTTCAGGAAAATTGTGTAAATAAACCTTCCTCATCAATTTCTCAAAATAACTTAGAGGGCTTTTTTCTTTGCGGAAAATGTAAAATGTGCCGAACCCTACAGATTAAAAAACAAATTACCCTTAATAATTTAATTATGCGTTTGATTAGCATGCAGCTAAGGAGCCAAGTATATAAAGCCAGAAGAGCACAGCGGGAGCCTATTCTGAAGAAGGAATCCGTGTTATTCCAAAACGCGTTGGTTGTTCTTGGCACCTACAGTGCTCCGTACCACCGACAGGGGCACCACGTGACGTACAGGACACGTGACCCGAACTGATCGCAGGTCCTGTCAGCTGCAACGATACAGAGCGCCATGCTCTTACCTATTTCCTCTTGCAAGGGCGGCTGTTACCGGCCGGGACAGCACACCGTGAACGATCACCTCTGACCACCTCAAAGGAAGCGAAGCTAAGTATCAGACTTCCAGTGCACGTGTGTGTCGCTCCTACCGATACTTCTCAGATTTAACTGTGCATGTACCTATTAGCAGGTATGACTCTTCCTTTACTTTACATGCATGTCTACTCATGAGGGCAGAACTTCATAAGCCCAGTATGCCCATAAGTATACCCTTTGTGCTTTTTGGCATTTTTTATTTATTTTCTAACTGCAGACTTTTTATACTGATCATTTTGATACTATTTTTCAGTGCATAGGAATACACTTCCCAAACATTCTTATATACTTTTTTCCCAATCTTCTTGTCTTTGCCCTTAGACTCAGAGTGTTATTCTTCTATTCGTATGCAAGTAACCTCACAACTTCTAGTGCAATCTCCCTCTTATCAGGTAAATAGCTATGATTTATATTATTTATTTCATTTTAATCTCTATGCATTTTTTAGCGCACGTATGATTTTTTAATCGCATTTATTGTACTTTTTCTTCCCCTATGTGGTAAGGGATTTACTTGCTGCTTTTTATGCTCTTTCACTAGCGCCGCTACATTTCCTCTATAAACTAGCATTTTCCCCTATTAATCTTAAGCTTAATGTTTTATAAAAATTGTTTTTTTGCAACAGCTATTTCAGTTTCATATATCTAATAACTGTTGGACACAGTAATAATAATAATCTTTATTTTTATATAGCGCTAACATATTCCACAGCGCTTTACAGTTTGCACACATTATCATAACTGTCCCCGATAGGGATTCTAGTTTGTGAGCCCCATCAGTAGGCCTTTGGAATGTGGGAGGAAACCGGAGTGCCCGGAGGAAACCCACGCAAATACGGAGAGAACATACAAACTCTTTGCAGATGTTGTCCTGGGTGGGATTAGAACCCAGGACACCAGCGCTGCAAGGTTGCAGTACTAATCACTGCGCCACCGTGCTGCCCCAGTAATGTTTCTGTCTTGAAATGAGGTTTATTGTACTAACAGAAAATGTGGAATCTGCATTCAAACAAAATTTGACAGGTGCATAAGTATGGGCACCCTTATCATTTTCTTGTTTTAAATACTCCTACCTACTTTTTACTGACTTACTAAACCACTTTTTTTGGTTTTCTAACCTCATTGAGCTTTGAACTTCATAGCCAGGTGTATGCAATCATGGGGAAAGCTACTTAAAGTGGCCACTTGCAAGTTGTTCTCCTGTTTGAATCTCCTCTGAAGAGTGGCATCATGGGCTCCTCAAAACAACTGTCTAATGATCTGAAAACAAAGATTATTCAACATAGTTGTTCAGGGGAAGGATACAAAAAGCTGCCTCAGAGATTTAACCTGTCAATTTCCACTGTGAGGAACATAGTAAGGAAATGGAAGAACACAGGTACAGTTCTTGTTAAGGCCAGAAGTGGCAGGCCAAGAAAAACATCAGAAAGGCAGAGAAGAAGAATGGTGAGATCAGTCAAGGACAATCCTCAGACCACCTCCAGAGAGCTGCAGCATCAACTTGCTGCAGATGGTGTCACTGTGCATCAGTCAACTATACAACGCACTTTGCACAAGGAGAATCTGTATGGGAGAGTGATGCGAAAGAAGCCGTTTCTGCAAGCACGCCACAAACAGAGTCGGCTGAGGTATGCAAAAGCACATTTGGAGAAGCCAATTTCTTTTTGGAAGAAGGTCCTGTGGACTGATGAAACCAAGATTGAGTTGTTTGGTCATACAAAAAGGCGTTATGCATGGCGGCCAAAAAACACAGCATTCCAAGAAAAACACTTGCTACCCACAGTAAAATTTGGTGGTGATTCCATCATGCTTTGGGGCTGTGTGGCACCGGGAATCTTGTTAAAGTTGAGGGACGCATGGATTCCTCTCAGTATCAGCAGATTCTTGACAATAATGTTCATGAATCAGTGACAAAGTTGAAGTTACGCAGGGGATGGATCTTTCAGCAAGACAATGATCCAAAACACCGCTCCAAATCTACTCAGGCATTCATGCAGAGGAACAGTTACACTGTCCCCAGACCTGAATATCATTGAACATCTGTGGGATCATTTGAAGAGGGCTGTCCATGCTCGGCGACCATCAAACTTAACTGAACTGGAATTGTTTTGTAAAGAGAAATGGTCAAAAATACCTTCATCCAGGATCCAGGAACTCATTAAAAGCTACAGGAAGCGACTAGAGGCTGTTATTTTTGCAAAAGGAGGATCTACTAAATATTAATGTCACTTTTCTGGTGGGTGCCCATACTTATGCACCTGTCAAATTTTATTTGAATGCAGATTGCACATTTTCTGTTAGTACAATAAACCTCATTTCAAGGCAGAAACAATACTGTGTCCAAGTTAGTAGATATATGAAACTGAAATAGCTGTTGCAAAAAAAAAACAATTTTTATAAAACATTAAGCTTAAGATTAATATGGGTGTCCAAACTTATTCATATAACTGTATATAAACTTGGAGTATGTAGGGAGTTTGTCACCTATAATCTTGTAATCCTTCAATATATTGCAATAGCGTCTTACGATTTTTTTTATGGATGTGGACATTGAAGTTAAACTCAGTAATAATCTACAGTTTTTTTCACAAAAGAGGAAGCCTACCTGCAAAGTAGCTTCTATTATCTTTCTGGCTTCCAAAAGGAGTTTATTGTCATAACCTTTACTTAAAAAAATTGTTGTCAATATTTAAAGAATAATATTAAAATAATATTAATAATGCTTAAAGAATATATTTTATTTTAACTCACAATTTTTTCAAATATGAGGCGGACTACTATACCCTTAGGGCACGGCCATGGGGACCAGGTTCGCTCCCAGCTATGCCAACATCTACGTAGGGAGATGGTGGGAGAAGGCCATCTACTCTAGCTGGGTGCTGCATGCGAACCTTGTCCTCTGGCAATGCTTCATAGATGATATTTTATTTATATGGTCAGGGGATCACTACAGTATTTGAATTTCAAAGAGATATTAATAAAAATGATTTTTATGTGTGGTAGAATAAGGTGCACTAGCAACCTGGATAACCACAGCGTTGAAAGGATTGTTAAGAAAATCCCATTCAAAAATTGGGGGGAGATTCACAAAGAGTCAACAAACACAGATGTAACCAGGATATGGGCTACAATTGTTGCATTCCTTATGTCAAGCCACTCATGACCAATAGACAATGCCAGAAGCGTCTTAGCTGGGCCAAGGAGAAATGGACTGTTGCTCAGTGGTCCAAGGTGTTTTCAGATGAAAGTAAATTTTGCATATCATTTGGAAATCAAGGTCCCAGAGTCTGGAAGAAGAGCGGAGAGGCCACAATCCAAGCTGCTTGAGGTCTAGTGTGAAGTTTCCACAATCAGTGATGGTTTAGGGAGCCATGTCATCTGCTGGTGTAGGTCCACTGTGTTTTATCAAGACCAAAGTCAGCGCAGCCGTCTACCAGGAAATTTTAGAGCACTTTTTTTTCCCTCTGAAGACAAGCTTATTGCAGATGGTAATTTAATTCTTTAGCAAGACTTGGCACTAGTGATGAGTGAGTGTACTCGTTGCTCGGGTTTTCCGGAGCACTCTTGGGTGGTCTCCGAGCATTTGAGTGCTCAGAGATTTAGTTTTTGTCAACGCAGCTGCATGATTTAAAGCTGCTAGCCAGCCTGCGTACATGTGGGAGTTGCCTGGTTGCTAGGGAATCCCCACATGTATTCAAGCTGTCTAGCAGCCGCAAATCGTGCAGCTGCATGAAGAAAAACTAAATCTCTGAGAACTCACACTCGGAGACCACCCGAGCGTGCTCCGGAAAAACCCAAGCAGCGAGTACACTCGCTCATCACTACTTTCATGCATCTTGGCATGCTTTCCACCAGTCTTTCACACTGCTTTTGGGTGACCTTATGCCACTCCTGGTACAAAAATGTAAGCAGTTCTTCTTTGTTTGATGGCTTATGACTATCCATCATCCTCTTGATTACATTCCAGAGGTTTTCAATGGGGTTCAGGTCTGGAGATTGGGCTGGCCATGACAGGGATTTGATGTGGTGGTCTCTTAATTTTTGCCAGAGCTGTATATAATAAATGAGTTTCACATTTTGTATTGAAGAACTGAAATAAATTAACTGTTTGATTATATTCTAATTTCGTGAGACGCACCTGTATCTTGGGGAGTCTCATTGTTCAGTCAGTTCAGGAAAAAAGTATAAATAAACATTCCTCATTAATTTTTCAAAATAAATTGGAGGCCTTTTTTCCTTGCAGTAAATGTAAAATGTGCCGAACCCTACATATTAAAAAACAAATGGCCCTTAATAAAAGGGATACAGAATACAAAATAATTATCTGGACCACCACAGTGGTCATATATATCATCAAATGCCCCTGTGGCAAATTAAATGTTGGTCGCACAAAACGCCCCATTAACCCCTTCATGACCTTGGGATTTTTCATTTTTCCGTGTTCGTTTTTCACTCCCCTCCTTCCCAGAGCCATAACTTTTTTATTTTTCTGTCAATTTGGCCATGTGAGGGCTTATTTTTTGCGGGACGAGTTATAATTTTGAACAACATCATTGGTTTTAGCATGTCGTGTACTAGAAAACGGGAAAAAAATTCCAAGTGCGGTGAAATTGCAAAAAAAGTGCAATCCCACACTTGTTTTTTGTTTGGCTTTTTTGCTAGGTTCACTAAATGCTAAAACTGACCTGCCATTGCCATTATGATTCTCCAGGTCATTACGAGTTCACAGACACCTAACATGACTAGGTTATTTTTTATCTAAGTGGTGAAAAAAAATTCCAAACTTTGCTAAAAAAAAAAAAAAAATTGCGCCATTTTCCGATACTCGTAGCGTCTCCATTTTTCGTGATCTGGGGTCGGTTGAGGGCTTATTTTTTGCGTGCCGAGATGATGTTTTTAATGATAGCATTTTGGTGCAGATACGTTCTTTTGATCGCCCGTTATTGCATTTTAATGCAATGTCGCGGCGACCTAAAAAACGTAATTCTGGTGTTTCGAATTTTTTTCTCGCTACGCCGTTTAGCGATCAGGTTAATGCTTTTTTTAATTGATAGATCGGGCGATTCTGAGCGTGGCGATACCAAATATGTGTAGATTTGATTTTTTTTTTATTGATTTATTTTGATTGGGGCGAAAGGGGGGTGATTTAAACTTTTACATTTTTTTTATTTTTTTCACATTTTTTTTAACTTTTTTTTTTAACTTTTGCCATGCTTCAATAGCCTCCATGGGAGGCTAGAAGCAGGCACAACTCGATCGCCTCTGCTACATAGCAGCGATCTGCTGATCGCTGCTATGTAGCAGAAATGGAGGTGTGCTGTGAGCGCCGACCACAGGGTGGCGCTCACAGCCACCGGTGATCAGTAACCATAGAGGTCTCTAGGACCTCTATGGTTACCTTCCAGACTCATCGCCGACCCCCGATCATGTGACGGGGGTCGGCGATGACGTCATTTCCGGCCGCCCGGCCGGAAGCCGTAGTTAAATGCTGCTGTCTGCGTTTGACAGCGGCATTTAACTAGTTAATAGGTGCGGGCAGATCGCGATTCTGCCCGCGCCTATTACGGGCACATGTCAGCTGTTCAAAACAGCTGACATGTCCCGGCTTTGATGCGGGCTCACCGCGGAGCCCTGCATCAAAGCAGGGGATCTGACCTTGGACGTATTATCCCATCCGAGGTCAGAAAGGGGTTAATATATGGATTAACCCCTTACCGGCATCGGACGTACTATACCGTCCGATGCCGGCTCCCCTGCTTTGATGCAGGGCTCCGCGGTGAGCCCGCATCAAAGCCGGGACATGTCAGCTGTTTTGAACAGCTGACATGTGCCCGCAATAGGTGCGGGCAGAATCGCGATCTGCCCGCACCTATTAACTAGTTAAATGCCGCTGTCAAACGCAGACAGCGGCATTTAACTACCGCTTCCGGCCGGGCGGCCGGAAATGACGTCATCGCCGACCCCCGTCACATGATCGGGGGTCGGCGATGCTTGTATATTGTAGCCATAGAGGTCCCTGAGACCTCTATGGTTACTGATGAGCGGTGGCTGTGAGCGCCACCCTGTGGTCGGCGCTCACAGCACACCTCCATTTTTGCTACATAGCAGAGCCGATCGTGCTGTGCCAGCTTCTAGCCTCCCATGGAGGCTATTGAAGCATGGCAAAAGTTAAGAAAAAAAGTTTAAAAAAGTGAAAAAAATAAAAAAAAACATAAAAGTTTAAATCACCCCCCTTTCGCCCCAATCAAAATAAATCAATAAAAAAAATATCAAATCTACGCATATTTGGTATCGCCGCGCTCAGAATCGCCCGATCTATCAATTAAAAAAAAGTATTAACCTGATCGCTAAACAGCGTAGTGGGAAAAAAATTCGAAACGCCAGAATTACGTTTTTTTGGTCGCCGCGACATTGCATTAAAATGCAATAACGGGCGATCAAAAGAACGTATCTGCACCAAAATGCTATCATTAAAAACATCATCTCGGCACGCAAAAAATAAGCCCTCAACCGACCCCAGATCACGAAAAATGGAGACG
The DNA here is from genome assembly GCF_032444005.1 of Ranitomeya imitator. Classification (NCBI taxonomy): domain Eukaryota; kingdom Metazoa; phylum Chordata; class Amphibia; order Anura; family Dendrobatidae; genus Ranitomeya; species Ranitomeya imitator. The sequence continues at coordinate 277,472,859 of NC_091285.1, read as the reverse complement.
CTACGAGTATCGGAAAATGGCGCAATTTTTTTTTAGCAAAGTTTGGAATTTTTTTTTTTCACCACTTAGATAAAAAATAACCTAGTCATGTTAGGTGTCTATGAACTCGTACTGACCTGGAGAATCATAATGGCAGGTCATTTTTAGCATTTAGTGAACCTAGCAAAAAAGCCAAACAAAAAACCAATGTGGGATTGCACTTTTTTTGCAATTTCACCGCACTTGGAATTTTTTTCCCGTTTTCTAGTACACGACATGCTAAAACCAATGATGTTGTTCAAAAGTACAACTCGTCCCGCAAAAAATAAGCCCTCACATGGCCAAATTGACGGAAAAATAAAAAAGTTATGGCTCTGGGAAGGAGGGGAGCGAAAAACGAACACGGAAAAACGAAAAATCCCCCGGTCATGAAGGGGTTAATGAGCATCTCCGCAATATCAAGAAAAAATATGATCCTCACCCTAAGAAGGACCAGACTGTGGGTACCTGTTCTGTGCTGGGTCCGGAACTGTCGGGGCTATCACCTCTGTTGTTTGGGGGAATGTTTAACAGACCGGACCGATCTTGGTATCCAGAAGCAGAGGATGTTGCTACAGCTTTGCAGTCGGAGCACGCGTGGAAGTGGTCAGATTTGGCGGGAAGATACAGCACGCAGCAAGGAGAAGGGTGTGCTCTGGTCCTCGAGCATCGTTGCAGCGCAGGCCCGCGCCCGAGCTTCCTCGCCGCCAACAGCCAAGTTCGTGAGGAGAGACATAGTTGACACCACGAACCCAGGTGCCCAGCGCTCCAGGTCTGCAAGTGATGCAGGCGTGCTGCCAAAGACAGACCAGGTGCAGGACTGTTATCTGCGCCCAGGTCCCCTGGTGCATATCTGCCGGGCCATGTTGGGCTCAGACAAAGATTCAGTTTGCTCCCACTCAGCCACATCAGTAAATGGATTAGGGGCCCAGTAGAAGGTACCGGACACCGACCGCTGCCGCCAGAAGATGGACATCAGACAAGTACTGCGCCAGCCGTCGTTGGCATCATCACCTGCCCTGAAACTTCTGCAGCCTGCGAGGCGACAGACAGGCTAAGTTGATTCAGCAAGAACTACTATCATAACATCCTTTGTTGTTCTTCATTGACTTTGCATATTAATATCCCGCATTCAAATTGCCTTTCACCTCCCCATTTAACTGTTTTCCTCCCTGCGTGGAGTGTCCCTGTCTTAAGTAAAACCGTTAACCCTTGCTCTGTCTCCTGCAATTTGCTGCATCCCGCAACCTGCTCACACCTGTATCAAAGCATTTCGTAGAACACCATGGGGGGACCGCTACGTCATCATCTCGCAAGATCGCAATGCATGGAGCTGTCACCGGAGCGTTGCAAGGAGCGGGAAAGGCCTGTTCTGGATCCGAGGGGCCGACGGACGGTGAGTATATAACGATTTTTTTTTATTATTATTTTTAACATTAGATCTTTTTACTATTTATGCTGCATAGACCGCCTCAATAGTAAAAAGTTGGTCACACAGGGTTAATAGCAGTGTTAATGGAGTGCGTTACACCGCAGCATAACGCGGTCCGTTAGCGCTGCCATTAACCCTGTGTGAGCGGTGACCGGAGGGGAGTATGCAGGCGCCGGGCACTGACTGCGGGGAGGAAGGAGCGGCCATTTTGCCACTGGACTGTGCCTGTCGCTGATTGGTCGTGGCTGTTTTGCCGCGACCAATCAGCGACTTGGATTTCCATGATAGACAGAGGCCACGACCAATGAATATCCATGACAGACAGACAGACAGACAGACAGACGGAAGTGACCCTTAGACAATTATATAGTAGATATACATAAGAGCCATTGTGGCTCGAAACGCGTCATCCACATGATTTTATCCTTTTTTTCTTTCTATCTTTTCACAATGTTTTAAAAGAAAATAGATTAAGGATGAACTTTTACATAATTTCTTGGGATTGCTGGATTTCTACTCCATAATTGGCATAAATTACTGGGTGCAGCACTTATTATAGTTAAAGTTTTCTCTGCTGCAAGCTTAGCAGAGCTCAGTTAAGCTGTGTATAACCCCACTCACACCACAGCTTTTGTGTACATTGTATAGTGACAAAAGACTGCTAATCTGTTCCTGGGGCAGTTGTTGGACTAGGCGACACATGGCCAGTTGTCCTATGGAGATAATGTCCTGCTGATAAAACACTGATTGTATTGAAACAGCAAAGCATAGCCAATTAAATGACACATCAATGGAATCAGGTTCTCAGCTCCAAAACTGTGGTGCCCTTAGATTACCGTATATAGCAAAACCGTGGTGACAGATTCTCTTTAAATGTATGAATGTAACATAGTAACATAGTAACATAGTTAGTAAGGCCAAAAAAAGACATTTGTCCATCCAGTTCAGCCTATATTCCATCATAATAAATCCCACCACCATTGAGGTGCGCATACACCTTAGATAGCTGTCATCCAAACTCAGGCTCAATAGTTTCATAAGCATAAAAGGCAAGGGCAAAGTTGTGTGTAACCTACAATCAAAAATTCAGCGGTATTAGTTTTTTTTAGGGCACATTTTGGATGCAGTAAGTCATTGGATGCAATGTCAAAATGCAATACCGATATCTTACGATGTCGTATGACACGTCGCTGTCAGCCCATTCCTAATGGAGTGAGACAGCAATCAGAAGGCCACATTGGTCAGTTAGATACAGTTACCATTATAGAAGTATCTGGCAAATGAACAAGTAGATATTAAGATAAAACTACAATAAAATACATAGTCCGGGCATCAATGTAGAATATACATGGATGAGCACTTTGGATGTAGGAAAGATATATATCTTGGTACCGTGTTAGCCAGTAGATAGAAAAATATTTAGAATTGAGAGTCCTCAGTGGTTGATACCTTTTAATGGCTAACTGAAAAGATGGTAACAAATTGCAAGCTTTCGAGACTACACAGGTCTCTTCATCAGGCAAACACTAAAAGAAAGACTACTTTTAGTCTATGCCTGATGAAGAGACCTATGTAGTCTCGAAATCTTGCAATTTGTTACCATCTTTTCAGTTAGCCATGCTGGATGTGTATCACTTGTAGGTTCCAAGGTGAGTAATTGAAAAAGAAAATGTATCACATATACATATACTGCCCCCTAGTGGCCAATAAATAGATGACAGCCTGCTAACTTTTTAGCTGTCAACCATCCTCTCTTTCCCAGAAATGTCAATGTGAAAATAGACATTTGGCAAATAGTTTAACAAATATTTTTCTTTTGTGGGTATAAATTAAAAGAAACACTATAGGCAAAATGGATGAACTGTGTTATCCAGAATGAAATAGGTGGTACATAAGACAGAAAATAAAAAAAAAACACTAAAATGAGAGTACTTGTGCCATGCAAAACAGCTTTGACTCTGTTATATTGTTGGGGTTTCTTCCATGAACTGCTATCCTAAATGGATGTTTAAGGTACATGAAAACAGCCATTTTTATTGGCCAGAGTATTGAACAGTAGGCACATGCTACTGGCTTTCTGCTGATAAAGTTTATTCAGTGATAATCTCCTGCTGATAAAATACTGGTTGTATTAAAACTACAAGACACAGCCTTGTAAGTAGCACATCACTCGAATCAGGCTCTCATGCTTCTATATCATGCTGCTCTCAGATTAAATAGCAAAACCCTGCTGACCGGTTCCCTTTAAGCTGCAGAGCCCACCTGTTTTTAAAGTGCAACTGCAACAATTAGTATTTGAATGATTGGGGTCCAATCTCCAGGATCCTCACCAGTCATTCACCTTAATGGAACTGAGCTGCATTGTCAGGCAACTGCACAGTATGTTCAACACTTGTGTGAAATGACATATTAAAGTGCACTTTATGCTGTCAAGTGACTGATGATAGAAGTGCCAATACATAGCTGTAAAGAGCTCTCAAACATGTCTGGCTCCTAATTATCAGCATTAAATTACAGTGATAAGAATTGAAAGCGTAAGAGAAAATGCCCTCATAGAAAAATATGAAACGAATGGTAAAATTCATATATATATATATAAATGGTAATTAGTAAGCTGAAGATACTCATCACATTTTCTCAAGATTAATCCCATACACGCTCTGCATGTTAATTTCACTCTAAAATAGTTTCCCAGACACTGTGCATAATCTGAAAGCGTCTATCCACATATGCTTTATAGTGTTGAATATGAGGGTTATGTACCCATTGTATTAAAATTAAAATCTGAAAGAATGAAAAGGAGAATGGAGCAAAAATAATTTTAACCTAAGCCCAAGCGCACCAATGATGATAGGACTGTAATGGGTGGCAGGTAAAATGCTGATCCACATACGTGTTATGACATGGATTTTAAAGACAGTGACTTGAGATTTTTGCTATGTACATAAAAGGTATTTAAAATAGCCTTTCTGATGCCAAGTGGTTGAAGGAACACTGAACACAGAAAATTCATAAAAAAAATAAAATAAAATAAAAACCAAGAAGTTCCTTCTTTAAAGGGAACTTGTCACCCCGTTTTTTCAGTAGGAGATAAAAATACCGTTAAATAGGGCCTGAGCTGTGCTTTACAATAGGGTATTTTTTGTCTTCTGATTCCCTACCTATGCTGCCGAAATACCTTACAAAAGTGTCCTTTTTCGCCTGTCAATCAGGCTGGTCAGGTCAGATGGGCGTGGTCACAGCGCTGTTTCTCCCCCACATCTTGCTTAAGTTCCCGTTGGTGGCGTAGTGCTTCTCGCATGCGCAAGTGCCGAATGCACTGCGCAGCTATCGAAAAAGAGCGCGCTCGCCGCTATTCAGCGGTTTCTCGGTGGGCGCGGCCATCTTCCTGAGGCCGCGCGTGCGCAGATGGAGTCTCCTGCTTCCTAGGGCTTCAGGAAAATGGCCGCGGGATGCCGCGCGTGCGCAGATGGACATCGCGGCGGCCATTTTCCTGAAGCCGAGTTCGAATCTCGGCTTCAGGAAAATGGCCGCCGCGATGTCCATCTGCGCACGCGCGGCATTCCGCGGCCATTTTCCTGAAGCCCCGGGAAGCAGGCGACTCCATCTGCGCATGCGCGGCCTCAGGAAGATGGTCGCGCCCACCGAGAAACTGCTGAATAGCGGCGAGCGCGCTCTTTTTCGACAGCTGCGCAGTGCATTCGGCACTTGCGCATGCGAGAAGCACTACGCCACCAACGGGAACTTAAGTAAGATGTGGGGGAAAAACAGCGCTGTGACCACGCCCATCTGACCTGACCAGCCTGATTGACAGGCGAAAAAGGACACTTTTGTAAGGTATTTCGGCAGCATAGGTAGGGAATCAGGGGACAAAAAATACCCTATTGTAAAGCACAGCTCAGGCCCTATTTAACGGTATTTTTATCTCCTACTGAAAAAACGGGGTGACAGGTTCCCTTTAACCTTATTTCCTATAACGATGTCTTGCTTATACTGAAAAGAAAACATACAGAAATAGCCTACATTTGTTTCCTGCGACTCCTCCTCACAGCCCTTTGTCTGGTTGTAAGACAACTCGCTGCAGCAGATGTCTCTCCCCTCTGCTCTGTTTGTAATAGTACCATATATTTACTTATCTCTGCCCTTTTGGCGAAGGTTCACCAGATGAAAATGGAGCAGATCAGTGGGAATTCAACATTGTGTTGTATGTGCTATTTCTATAAGAGTGTTAATTTTTAGTGAGCGATGCAAAATGTGAAGTATCTTAACTGGATCAGGTGAATTATAAGATATAAATATATACAAATATCTTGTAATATGTATGTTTAAATTATATAGATTCAAGATTCAAGATTCAAAGAAGCTTTATTGTCAGGACCAAATACACATGTCAGGACCAAATACAGCATTTATTGCATAGCATTTATTGTCAGGACCAAATACAGCAGAACAATATTGTATCATACAATTATTAGGTTCTGTAGAAGGACGTAGATCTGGGTATTTATTTATTATGATGGAATATAGGCTGAACTGGATGGACAAATGTCTTTTTTCGGCCTTACTAACTATGTTACTATGTTACTATGTTACATCAGTTTTGCCAAAGCAAGTGTATAAAAGCAATAGGGATAGGGACTGTGGGGATGTTGGGTAGGAACTGTAGGGAAGGTGGATGGGGGCAGATCCATTGTGGGGGTTATAGTCCATGGCATAGGGGAGGTGGATGGGGCAGATCCATTGTGGGGGCTATAGTCCATGGCATAGGGGAGGTGGATGGGGCAGATCCATTGTGGGGGCTATAGTCCATGGCATAGGGGAGGTGGATGGGGCAGATCCATTGTGGGGGCTATAGTCCATGCCATAGGGGAGGTGGATGGGGCAGATCCATTGTGGGGGTTATAGTCCATGGCATAAAGGAGGTGGATGGGGCAGATCCATTGTGGGGGCTATAGTCCATGGCATAGGGGAGGTGGATGGGGCAGATCCATTGTGGGGGCTATAGTCCATGGCATAGGGGAGGTGGATGGGGCAGATCCATTGTGGGGGCTATAGTCCATGGCATAGGGGAGGTGGATGGGGCAGATCCATTTTGGGGCTATAGTCCATGACATAGGGGAGGTGGATGGGGCAGATCCATTGTGGGGGCTATAGTCCATGGCATAGGGGAGGTGGATGGGGCAGATCCATTGTGGGGGCTATAGTCCATGGCATAGGGGAGGTGGATGGGGCAGATCCATTGTGGGGGCTATAGTCCATGGCATAGGGGAGGTGGATGGGGCAGATCCATTGTGGGGGCTATAGTCCATGGCATAGGGGAGGTGGATGGGGCAGGTCCAGGTTGGGGGCTATAGTCCATGGCATCATAGTTCTCTTTCTCGTAGTCTATGACATTCGCTCACATACCGCGTTGCTATCTCCACCGCTCTCTCTTCTTCTCCCAGCAAGATATAGGTTTTCTCTTCCTCCTTCATGGTGATGAAGTCAGGGAAGAGATGTGAGAGTCTCCTGAAGTGAGTGTCCCTCACTGCTGAGTATTTGGAGCAGTGTAGCAGGAAGTGGGTTTCGTCCTCTATGGCCTCCTGATCACAGTGTTGGCACAGTCTTTCGTCCCTGGGCTTGTAGCTCTGCCTGTGTCGGCCACATTCGATGGCCAGACTGTGGGCACTGAGTCTATACCGGCTCAGGATCTTGCGATCTCTGGGGTCCGGGAGTTTCTCCAGATATGGGGCCAGTCTGTAGTCTCTCTGTAGGCTCCGGTACATGGTCAGTTTCTGTGAGCTGATGATATCATTAAATCATATATTATAATATATTAATATATATGATATATAATATTATAAAATTAATATATGATATATATATTATATCATATATTAAAATTCAAGTAATTTTTATTACTTTCTAAGCCTATATCTTTCTTATTTATATATATATATATATATATATATATATATATATATATATATATATATATATATATATATATATATATACAGTTATGTCCATATATATTTGGACAGAGACAGCTTTTTTCTAATTTTGGTTATAGACATTGCCACAATGAATTTTAAACAAAACAATTCAGATGCAGTTGAAGTTCAGACTTTCAGCTTTCATTTGAGTGTATCCACAGTAATATTGGATGAAGGGTTTAGGAGTTTCAGCTCCTTAACATGTGCCACCCTGCTTTTAAAGGGACCAAAAGTAATTGGACAATTGACTCCAAGGCTATTTCATGGACAGGTGTGGGCAATCCCTTCGTTATGTCATTCTCAATTAAGCAGATAAAAGTCCTGGAGTTGATTTGAGGTGTGGTGCTTGCATTTGGAAGGTTTTGCTGTGAAGTAAACATGCGGTTAAAGGAGCTCTCCATGCAGGTGAAACAAGCCATCCTTAGGCTGCGAAAACAGAAAAAAAACATCCGAGAAATTGCTACAATATTAGGAGTGGCAAAATCTACAGTTTGGTACATCCTGAGAAGGAAAGAAAGCACTGGTGAACTCATCAATGCAAAAAGACCTGGGCGCCCACGGAAGACAACAGTGGTGGATGATCGCAGAATAATCTCCATGGTGAAGAGAAACCCCTTCACAACAGCCAACCAAGTGACCAACACTCTCCAGGAGGTCGGCGTATCAATACCCAAATCTACCATAAAGAGAAGACTGCATTAAAGTAAATACAGAGGGTTCACTGCACGGTGCAAGCCACTCATAAGCATCACGAATAAAAAGGCTAGACTGGACTTTGCTAAAAAAAATCTTAAAAAGCCAGCACAGTTCTGGAAAGAATTTTCTTTGGACAGATGAAACCAAGATCAACCTCTACCAGAATGATGGAAAGAGAAAAGTATGGTGAAGGCGTGGTACAGCTCATGATCCAAAGCATACCACATCATCTGTAAAACACTGCGGATGCAGCGTGATGGCTTGGACATGCATGGCTGCCAGTGGCACTGGGTCACTAGTGTTTATTGATGATGTGACACAGGACAGAAGTAGCCGAATGAATTCTGAGGTATTCAGAGCCATACTGTGTGCTCAGATCCAGCCAAATGCAGCCCAACTGATTGTCCATCTGTAGTATGAAACGACGACCAATGACCCTAAACAAAGCCAAAGTAACGCAGGAGTTTATTAAAGCAAAGAAGTGGAATATTCTTGAATGGCCAAGTCAGTCACCTGATCTCAACCCAATTGAGCATGCATTTCACTTGTTAAAGACAAAACTTCAGACAGAAAGGCCAACAAACAAACAGCAACTGAAAACCACAGCAGTGAAGGCCTGGCAGCGCATCAAAAAGGAGGAAACACAGCGTCTGGTGATGTCCATTGGTTCAAGACTTCAGGCAGTCACTGCCAACAAAGGGTTTTCAACCAAGTTCTAAAAATAAACATTTTATTTAAAATTATTAAATTTGTCCAATTACTTTTGGTCCCTTTAAAAACAGGGTGGCACATGTTAAGGAGCTGAAACTCCTAAACCCTTCAGCCAATTTTAATGTGGATACCCACAAATGAAAGCTGAAAGTCTGAACTTCAACTGCATCTGAATAGTTTTGTTTAAAATTCGTTGTGGTAATGTCTATAACCAAAATTAGAAAAATGTTGTCTCTGTCCAAATATATATGGACCTAACTGTATATTTATAGTCATTAAGTACAGTGAATCCGTTGCACCGCTAACTGAACCTGCTCCATTGACATTTGCTTCTATTGCCAGGTGCTGCCTGTGATGATCCCACACCTCGCCACCCCGTCTGACATCACTATTTTAGAAGAGAAAAAAGACGTGCACTCTCGCTAGTGGTGGTGCAGACTGAACATGGAGGAATCCTCCAAGATATAGTCTCAAGCATAAACTGTCGCACTCAAAAAGTATCTTCAGAGTTTTAGCCAAACAAGTGTTTTTTTTATTTTGAAAACACCAACAAAATATATAGAATAATTCACCGCAGTGTTGTAAGATAACGTTTCGACCCTCTGGGTCTTTTTCAAACCTTACTTATGGTAGAGGAAATGAGAAGAGGGCATAATCCCAGATGAGGTGCAGGAGTCCTGTTAGGGGCTATCTGTATGTTGCATCAGGCATCTGCGGTGGTGGTGATGTCACCCTAACGGGACTCCTGCACCTCTTCTGGGATTATGCCCTCTTCTCATTTCCTCTACCATAAGTAAGGTTTGAAAACGACCCAGAGGGTCGAAACGTTACCTTACAACACTGCGGTGAATTATTCTATATATTTTGTTGGTGTTTTTCAAAATAAAAAGCCACTTGTTTGGCTAAAACTCTGAAGATACTTTTTGAGTGCGACAGTTAATGCTTGAAGTGACATCACTACTTTGTCAGATAGATCACGTAACGTGGTGTCCCCGCTATCACTAATGTGACGATCTGCACCCTTGGGGACACATAAAGTCAGTTTGGTACAGTTCTACACAGACACAGGGAGTGAGAGGATGGGGCCCACTCAGTCACTGGCATGGCACCACACTCGCTCACAACCCTGACAGGCTGAGAGGCCCCTTTCACTAGCACCAGTGAAACAGAGCTGTTATGACCTGGTGGTTAGGAGCACCCGACCTGATAGTTAAACTCATACAGGACGAGCTCTGGGATGTGGGAGCTCTGCTGACCGCAAGCCCTAATCCTATCACACACACTAAAAATAGCCGTGGAGCGCTCCTGACGCTCCCTAGGCGCCTCGTCACAGCCTCAGAGCTAGCTAGCCCTAGAGATAGAAAATAAAGCTTACCTTGCCTCAGAGAAATTCCCCAAAGGAATAGGCAGCCCCCCACATATAATGACTGTGCGAAAAGATGAACCCTCACCAGAGCCCCCAGGCCGATCAGGATGAGTCAAATGAAAGGCACGAACAAGATCGGCAGCATGAACATCAGAGGCAAAAACCCAGGAATTATCTTCTTGACCATAACCCTTCCACTTGACCAGGTACTAGAGTTTCCATCTCGAAACACGAGAATCCAAAATCTTCTCCACCACATACTCCAACTCCCCCTCGACCAACACCGGGGCAGGAGGATCAACGGAGGGAACCATAGGCGCCACGTATCTCCGCAACAACGACCTATGGAACACATTATGGATGGCAAAAGAAGCTGGAAGGTCCAAACAAAATGACACAGGATTAAGAACCTCAGAAATCTTATATGGTCCAATGAAACGAGGCTTAAACTTAGGAGAAGAAACCTTCATAGGAACGTGACGAGATGACAACCAAACCAAATCCCCAACACGAAGGCGGGGACCAACACAACGCCGGCGGTTAGCGAAACGTTGAGCCTTCTCCTGGGACAATGTCAAATTGTCCACCACATGAGTCCAAATCTGCTGCAACCTGTCCACCACCGCATCCACACCAGGACAGTCCGAAGGCTCAACCTGCCCTGAAGAAAAACGAGGATGGAAACCAGAGTTGCAGAAAAGGAGAAACTAAAGTAGCCGAGTTGGCCCGATTATTAAGGGCGAACTCAGCCAAAGGCAAGCAGGACACCCAATCATCCTGATCAGCAGAAACAAAGCATCTCAGATATGTCTCCAAAGTCTGATTAGTTCGTTCGGTTTGGCCATTAGTCTGAGGATGGAAAGCCGAAGAAAAAGACAAATCAATGCCCATTTTAGCGCAAAAGGACCGCCAAAACCTCGAAACAAACTGGGAACCTCTGTCCGAGACGATGTTCTCCGGAATGCCATGCAAACGAACCACATGCTGGAAAAACAATGGTACCAAATCAGAGGAGGAAGGCAGTTTAGATAAGGGTACCAAATGGACCATCTTAGAGAAGCGATCACAAACCACCCAAATGACCGACATCTTTTGAGAAACAGGGAGATCAGAAATAAAATCCATGGAAATATGCGTCCAGGGCCTCTTCGGAATAGGCAAGGGCAAAAGCAACCCACTGGCACGAGAACAGCAGGGCTTAGCCCGAGCACAAATCCCATAGGACTACACAAAAGAACGCACATCCCGTGACAAAGAAGGCCACCAAAAAGATCTAGCCACCAAATCTCTGGTACCAAAGATTCCAGGATGACCAGCCAATACTGAACAATGAATCTCCGTGATAACTCTACCAGTCCATCTATCAGAGACAAACAGTTTATCCGTAGGACAACGGTCAGGTCTATCAGCCTGAAACTTCTGCAGCACATGCCGCAAATCAGGGGAAATGGCAGACAAAATTACCCCTTCTTTAAGAATACCCGCCGGCTCCGGAACACCCGGAGAGTCAGGCACAAAACTCCTTGACAGGGCATCAGCCTTCACATTCTTAGATCCCGGAAGGTATGAAACCACAAAATCAAAACGGGAGAAAAAGAGCGACCATCGAGCCTGTCTAGGATTCAACCGTTTGGCAGACTCAAGATAAGTCAAATTCTTGTGATCAGTCAAGACCACCACGCGATGTTTAGCTCCTTCAAGCCAATGTCGCCACTCCTCGAATGCCCACTTCATGGCCAACAACTCCCGATTGCCCACATCATAATTGCGCTCAGCAGGCGAGAATTTTCTAGAAAAGAAGGCACAGGGTTTCATCACCGAGCCATCAGAACTTCTTTGCGACAAAACAGCCCCTGCTCCAATTTCAGAAGCCTCAACCTCCACCTGAAAAGGGAGCGAAACATCTGGCTGGCACAACACAGGGGCAGAAGCAAAATGACGCTTCAACTCCTGAAAAGCCGCTACAGCCGCAGAGGACCAATTGACCACATCAGCACCTTTCTTGGTCAAATCAGTCAACGGTTTAGCAATACTGGAAAAGTTAGCGATGAAGCGAAGATAAAAATTAGCAAAGCCCAGGAACTTCTGCAAGCTCTTCACAGATGTCGGCTGAGTCCAATCGTAAATGGCCTGAACTTTAACAGGGTCCATCTCGATAGTAGATGGGGAAAAAATTAAACCCAAAAATGAAACCTTCTGAACTCCAAAGAGACACTTTGACCCCTTCACAAACAAAGAATTCGCACGAAGGACCTGGAACACCATTCTGACCTGCTTCACATGAGACTCCCAATCATCCGAAAAGACCAAAATGTCATCCAAATATACAATTATAAATCTATCCAGGTACTCTCGGAAGATGTCATGCATAAAGGACTGAAACACAGATGGAGCATTAGAAAGCCCGAATGGCATAACCAGGTACTCAAAATGGCCCTCAGGCGTATTAAATGCTGTTTTCCATTCATCACCCTGTTTAATTCGCACAAGATTATACGCCCCTCGAAGATCTATCTTGGTGAACCAACTAGCCCCCTTAATTCGAGCAAATAAATCAGACAGCAGCGGCAAAGGAAACTGAAATTTGACTGTGATCTTATTAAGAATGCGGTAATCAATACAAGGTCTCAAAGAACCATCCTTCTTGGCCACAAAAAAGAACCCTGCTCCCAATGGTGACGACGACGGACGAATATGACCCTTCTCCAAGGATTCCTTTATATAACTCCGCATAGCGGCGTGCTCTGGCACAGATAAATTAAACAGACGGCCCTTAGGAAACTTACTACCAGGAATCAAATTAATAACACAGTCGCAATCCCTATGAGGAGGTAGGGCACCAGATTTGGGCTCTTCAAATACATCCCGGTAATCTGATAAAAACGCAGGGACTTCGGAAGGAGTGGAAGGCGAAATTGACAGCAATGGAACATCACCATATACCCCCTGACAACCCCAGCTGGACACAGACAAAGATTTCCAATCCAATACTGGATTATGGACCTGTAGCCATGGCAACCCCAAAACGACCACATCATGCAGATTATGCAACACCAAAAAGCGAATATCCTCCTGATGTGCAGGAGCCATGCACATGGTCAATTGAGTCCAGTACTGAGGCTTATTCTTGGCCAAAGGCGTAGCATCAATTCCTCTCAATGGAATAGGATACTGCAAGGGCTCCAAGAAAAAACCACAGCGCCTGGCAAACTCCAAGTCCATCAAATTCAGGGCAGCACCTGAATCCACAAATGCCATTACAGAATAGGACGACAGAGAGCAAATCAGAGTAACGGACAAAAGAAATTTCGACTGTACCGTACCAATGGTGGCAGACCTAGCGAACCGCCTAGTGCGCTTAGGACAATCGGAGATAGCATGAGTGGATTCACCACAGTAAAAACACAGCCCATTCCGACGTCTGTGTTCTTGCCGTTCAGCTCTAGTCAAAGTCCTATCACATTGCATAGGCTCAGGCCTATGCTCAGAGAATACCGCCAGATGGTGCACAGCTTTGCGCTCACGCATGCGCCGATCGATCTGAATGGCCAAGGACATAGACTCATTCAGACCAGCAGGCGTGGGAAATCCCACCATGACATCCTTAAGGGCTTCAGAAAGACCCTTTCTGAAAATTGCCGCCAGGGCACATTCATTCCACTGAGTAAGCACAGACCACTTTCTAAACTTCTGACAGTACACCTCCACTTCATCTTGACCCTGACACATAGCCAGCAAGATTTTCTCTGCCTGATCCACTGAATTTGGTTCATCATAAAGCAATCCAAGCGCCAGAAAAAACGCATCTACATCTCGCAATGCAGGATCTCCTGGCGCAAGGGAAAATGCCCAGTCTTGAGGGTCACCACGCAACAAAGAAATAATGATTTTTACTTGTTGAACGGGGTCACCAGAGGAGCGGGGTTTCAAAGCTAGAAACAGTTTACAATTATTTTTGAAATTCAAGAATCTAGATCTATCCCCAGAAAATAAATCAGGAATAGGAATTCTAGGCTCTAACATAGGATTCTGAACCACAAAATCTTGAATGTTTTGTATCCTTGCAGTGAGATGATCCACACAAGAGGATAGACCCTGAATGTCCATCTCTACACCTGTGTCCTGAACCACCCAAAGGTCTAGGGGAAAAGAAAGACAAAACACAGTGCAAAGAAAAAAAAATGGTCTCAGAAGTCCTCTTATCCCTCTATTGAGATGCATTAATACTTTGGGCCACTGTACTGTTATGACCTGGTGGTTAGGAGCACCCGACCTGATAGTTAAACTCATACAGGACGAGCTCTGGGATGTGGGAGCTCTGCTGACCGCAAGCCCTAATCCTATCGCACCCACTAAAAATAGCCGTGGAGCGCTCCTGACGCTCCCTAGGCGCCTCGTCACAGCCTCAGAGCTAGCTAGCCCTAGAGATAGAAAATAAAGCCTACCTTGCCTCAGAGAAATTCCACAAAGGAATAGGCAGCCCCCCACATATAATGACTGTGAGAAAAGATGAAAGTCACAAACGCAGAAAGGAAATAGGTTTCAGCAAAGAGAGGCCAGACTTACTAAATAGACAGAGGATAGGAAAGGAATCTTTGCGGTCAGCACAAAAACCTACAAAAGACCACGCAGAGTGTGCAAAAAAGACCTCCGCACCGACTCACGGTGCGAAGGGGGGGCCACTCTGCATCCCAGAGCTTCCAGCTAGCAAGACAAAATCAGGATAACCAGCTGGACAAAGAAACAATGAGCAAAAATAACAATAAGGAACTTAGCTTCTGCAGGAGAAGACAGGTCACCAGGCAGATCCAGGAGCGAACTGAACCAATGCTAAAACATTGACAGCTGGCATGGAGTAATGATCTGAGTGGAGTTAAATAGAGAAGCCAACCAAAGGATAAACCACGTCACCTGTTTAAGGAACCTCAGAAGCAGCAGCTTCACTCATAGCCATCAGAGGGAGCCCATAGACAGAACTCGCCGAAGTACCATTCACGACCACAGGAGGGAGTTTGACAACAGAATTCACAACACAGAGCGCTGCCAGCCTGGTAGAACTGCCACCCGTTCCTTGTTAGATATAAGCCTTGTCCGATAAAGGGATTATATCAGGCCAGAAACCAGCCCCGGCAGCATGGAAAATTGAGGTGAGAAACGGACATGTGGATTCATAGATCGAGATAAAAGAGCAGTTCAAGGTTAAATTATATATTTAATGGCCTTAAGGGCACACTAGACAATACACTATATGCACAATGGTATACATACACAATGGTTAATAATAATAATTTTTATTTATATAGCGCCAACATATTCCGCAGCATTTTACAATTAAGCGGGGACATGTACAAACAATAAATTCGGTACGAGTTAAGACAATTTAAACAGTGTCAATACGAGCAAGGTCCCTGCTCGTAAGTTTACAATCGGTTAGATATGCAAATACAATACTGTAGTGGTAGGACAAAAGATATAAGCAGATGGATAATGTCAATTACCGGGTTGATGTTCGACCGTGTGTGCTAGGCCACGGGGGCATGGGCTGCCAGCAGTCTCCTTAGTCCTTTTACAGCACGGCCCCCACTGTTGAAGTGAACAGCAAGCATAACAGAGAGAGACCACATGGCGTTACACTATCTTTTATCCCTTTTTGTCACCCCCTCCTGACCTCTGGGCTGAACCTTCCCCTTGCCTCTAGCAGCTAAAACCACGAAAACCTAAGAATCATAACTCTTTAATGAGAGTCAATGTAAGGTGGTCATTTAGGAGCGCTGAGGAGGTAGCCCCAGGGATAAGGGAACCGCGCAGCTCCAGCCGAAAACCTCCAAAGGAGGAAAGACACAGGGTTAAATGTAGAAATCGGTCACAGGAGTGCTGAAAGGAGACACTGACACTGGATAAAGTTTAGCCACAACGCGTTTCAACGGTCTTGCCGTCTTCATCAGGTGGGAGTAACTCACCTGATGAAAACGACATGTCCGTTGAAACGCGCTGTGGCTAAACTTTATCCAGTGTCAGTGTCTGCTTTGAGCTCTCCTGTGACCGATTTCTACCTTTAACCCCATAACTCTTTAATGGATAGTCCAAGAAAGGCAGTTTTGGTGCCATCAGATCTGGCCAGGCTCCTTTAGTTGAGACTAAACACATCTTTGTTATCTGGTTCCTACTAGTCATTCAATGTATCTTTCCTTTCTGAGGTGTTAGAATGAATTGAGACCCTGAGATGCGTTCAGTCCGTTCCAAAGTTCTCGAAAATATACACTAAAGTTCAGTGGCGTAACTACAAAGTGAGGGGCCCCGATGCGAACTTTCAAATGGGGCCCCCCCGCGCCAAAATATTTCCCACCGAAATTCACATTTTCCCTATTCATTTCGCACACTATAGTCGTGTTGCAATGTTGTGTAGTCTGACCTAATACTGCCCTGTACTCGCTGAGAAAAATGATTTTATAACTAACATGTCCCTATAGTAATATGTCCTCCCTCGCTCTAATTCCAAGCGCACTCCCGGCGTTTGAACTCTGTGTGCTGTTTCTTCCTGGTATGACGCTGCAGTGCGTCATTTCCAGACCTGTGCAGTGTGGGGGTGTATTGGGTGTACTGGTTGGCTCTGGAGCATACGCACTGCACATTCTGACACTGGCAAGTACACGCAATACTCCCCCACAGTGCACATGCTGGGCTCTGCCCACAGCCGTGTACAGCCCGTACACACACGGCTTCGCTCCGAGAACCCGTACACACACGGCTCCGCTCCGTAAACCTTGTACACACACGGCTCCGCTCCGTACACCTTGTACACACACGGCTCCGCTCCGTACACCTTGTACACACACGGCTCCGCTCCGTACACCTTGTACACACACGGCTCCGCTCCGTACACCTTGTACACACGCGGCTCCGATCCCTACACCTTGTACACATGCGGCTGCGCTCTTTACACCTTGTACACACGCGGCTCCGCTCCCTACACCTTGTACACACGCGGCTCCACTCCTTACACCTTGTACACACGCGGCTCCGCTCCCTACACCTTGTACACACGCGGCTCCACTCCTTACACCTTGTACACACGCGGCTCCGCTCCCTACACCTTGTACACACGCGGCTCCACTCCTTACACCTTGTACACACGCGGCTCCGATCCCTACACCTTGAACACACGGCTTCGCTCCGAGAACTCCGTACACCTTGTACACACGCGGCTCCGCTCCCTACACCTTGTACACACGCGGCTCCGCTCCCTACACCTTGTACACACGTGGCTCCGCTCCCTACACCTTGTACACACGCGGCTCCGCTCCCTACACCTTGTACACATGCGGCTGCGCTCTTTACACCTTGTACACACGCGGCTCTGCACCGTACACCTTGTACACACGCGGCTCTGCTCCGTACACCTTGTACACACGCGGCTCCGCTCCATACACCTCTTACACACGCGGCTCTGCTCCATACACCTCTTACACACGCAGCACCACTCCATACACCCCATACATACACGAATCCGCTCACCTCTTTCACCCACGGCTCAGCTTTGTACACACCTGACTCCGCTCCGTACACCTTGCTCCACTACATACATACACGGCTCCGCTCTGTACACCTTGTACACACACGGCTCTGTTACATAAACATCCCCTCATTCAGCACCATGACAATCAAGCACAGCAGAGTCCTGCATAGTGCATACACTGAGGCCACTGATCATGTGACCCCTGACTCCTCCCCTCCTGTGACCTCATCACAGGTCCTGTGCGCATAGAACAGGTAGGTGTGTGTGTGTGTGTGTGTGTGTGTGTGTCAGGTGTAAGCAGCACATCACTCACCAGCTAATGCCTGCCATCTCTCCAGCTTCAGTCAGTGACACGCACAGCCCTTCTGCTAGGTCACATGTCCTTCACGGACACGCCCACTCGCCGCACACTGCTGAAAGTCTGGGGAAGCTGTGGGCGTGGCCAGCAGGATGCGTGCGTGACTTGTCTCCTTCCCCTGCTACTTGTTTGCTGGACTGGGCGGGCCCTGAAAACACTGTGGGCCCCGTCGCAGTCGCGACCCCTGCGACCGCAGTTGTTACGCCCCTGCTAAAGTTCAAAAGTTTAGGGTCACTTAGAATTTTACTTATTTTTGAAAGAAAAGCACAGTTTTTTCCAATGAAGCTAACATTAAATGATTCAGAAATACACTCTATACATTGTTAATGTGGTAAATGACTATTCTAGCTGCAAACGTCTGGTTTGTAATGCAATTTCTTCATAGGTGTATAGAGGCCCATTTCCAACAACCATCATTCCAGTGTTCTTATGGTACTTTGTGTTTGTTAACTGTGTAAGAAGGATAATGGATGGTTAGAATACCCTTAAAAACCCTTGTGCAAGTATGTTAGAACAGCTGAAAACAGTTTGGCTGATTAGAGAACCTATAAACCTTACCTCCCTTTGAGCTAGTTGAGAATCTGTAGCATTACATTTGTTGGTTCCATTAAACTCTCAAAATGGCCAGAAAAAAAGAACTTTCATGTGAAACTCGACAGTCTATTCTTGTTCTTAGAAATGAAGGCTATTCCGTGCGATAAATTGTCAAGAAACTGAAGATTTCCTACAAATTGTGTGTACTACTCCCTTCAGAGGAGAGCACGAACAGGCTCTAACCAGAGTAGAATAAGAAGTGGGAGACCCTGCTGCACAACTGAGCAACAAGACAAATACATTAGAGTCTGTAGTTTGAGAAATCGACGCCTCACAGGTCCTCAACTGGCAGCTTCATTAAATTGTACACGCAAAACGCCAGTGTCAATGTCTGCAGTGAAGAAAAATCCACATCTGAGACTTGCTAATAAAAGGAAAAGATTAATATGGGCAAAAGAACACAGACATTGGACAGAGGAAGATTGGAAAAAAGTGTTATGGACAGACGAATCCAAGTTTGAGGTGTTTGGATCACAAAGAAGAACATTTGTGAGATGCAGAACAACTGAAAAGATGCTGGAAGAGTGCCTGACACCATCTGTCAAGCATGGTGGAGGTATTGTGATGGTCTGGGATTGCTTTGGTACTGGTAAAGTGGGAGATTTGTACAAGGTAAAAGGGATTTTGAATAAGGAAGGCTATCACTCCATTTTGCAACGCCATGCCATACCCTGTGGACAGTGCTTGATTGGAGCCAATTTCATCCTACAACAGGACAAGCAGGCAGGCAGCTGGTATTCTATCTGTAATGAAGTGGCCAGCAGAGTCACCGGATCTCAACCCCATAGAGCTGTTGTGGGAGAAGCTTGACCGTATGGTAAGCCAAAAGTGTCCATCAAGCCAAATCAACTTGTGGGACGGGCTTCTGGAAGCATGGGGTGAAATTTCTCCAGATTACCTCAGAAAATTAACTGCTAGAATGCCAAAGGTCTGCAATGATGTAATTGATGCAAAGGGAGCATTCTTTGACAAAAGCAAAGTTTGAAGGAGAAAATAATTTTTTTCAAATAAAAAAATTTTTTGGAACCTTGTCAATGTCTGGACTAGATTTTCAATTTATTTGGCAACTCATTTGATTAATAAAAGTATGAGTTTTCATGGAATACACAATTGTCTTGGTGACCCTAAACTTTTGAACGGTAGTGTACATGATGTATGGCTAGGATGCAGTAGCGTAGCTACCGGGGGAAGGGGGGCAGAGGAGGCCATCACCCTGGGCCCGGAGCTCAGAGGGGGCCCACCCGGAGCTACACTACTGTAACTGTAAAAAGATAACTATATGTCTTATATTAGTAAAATTGCTTTATTCAAGTGCAAGGCAAAGAGACAGTGATGACAACAGAGTCATCCAATAAACATAAAAACAATCAGTGCATCTGGGACACTAGGACAACTACTTGCCAACCCATAATAAAGGAGTAACTCGCCACATCAGCATAAAGGGTTTAAAGTTACAGGGCCAATAGGGGAAGAAAAGCCCTCAATCAAAGAAGGACTAATATGCAAAAAGACCGCCATGTATTATATAGGATAGTACCATATCCAGCATGTCATATAACATCACGTGATAGTTAAAGGCTAAACAGAGCAGTAAAAAAGATTAATACATCACCCCAAAAGAAGGCCGGTCCTTGGCAGATGTAGTGTCTCAGTGTCCGCCCCAAAGCGCGTTTCGGAACACCTTCGTCAGGGAGCGCATAAGACACTACGAGAAAATGTGCTGTATAAGAAGGCCGAAAACCAGAAGTGAACCTATGGCGTGACCCGGATGTAGACGCGCATCTCCTAGCAACCGCCGGCATAACAGAGGGAAGCAGCGTCATCCAGGCAATGTGTACCGGTACACGTGGGGCCCCACGGGATCCGCCCACACTATGCACTGGATCATCGTTCACTAAGGAAAATCAGCCAGGCGGGCGCATGCGCAGTAACACACTCAGGGAAAACGTCATAAAAGGTCTGAGCAAAGGCAGAAGGCAGATCATAATGATATATAAAGGTAACTGTAGCGTGCATATATTAATATAGGAGGTATATATTTCACTTGCTACTACAGAGAGGGAATATGAAGCCATATTCCAACAATGTATAGACCGATATTGCTATTTATAAAATGTTGGAAACGCATCATATCTTAGTTATAGATAAACCTATATCTCAAAATAAATAAATAAATAAACAATAGCTGCAATAACAGTACAGATGTCCATATATTACAAAAATTCACATCCCCGAATAGCAGCGAACCTCTCTCCATATGTATATATATACACAACGCAAGGAATATAAATGTCCACTAGATGGCGATAAAGGGACGAATTTCACTCTTCCTCTATTTCTTTTTCTTTTTCTTCTACTTGCTTTGTTACCATCTTCTACCACCTCATTCAAGGGTATACGACATAGGCAAGATCGAATTTCTTCCACGATACGACCAAAAGATAAGATATACGACTAAAACTTAAGAAAAAGTAAAATGATTAAAAACAAATTGGATATACATCCATTATCAACAAGAGATACTCCACAGTCTGATGATCACATTCGGGGATGTGAATTTTTGTAATATATGGACATCTGTACTGTTATTGCAGCTATTGTTTATTTATTTTGAGATATAGGTTTATCTATAACTAAGATATGATGCGTTTCCAACATTTTATAATTAGCAATATCGGTCTATACATTGTTGGAATATGGCTTCATATTCCCTCTCTGTAGTAGCAAGTGAAATATATACCTCCTATATTAATATATGCACGCTACAGTTACCTTTATATATCATTATGATCTGCCTTCTGCCTTTGCTCAGACCTTTTATGACGTTTTCCCTGAGTGTGTTACTGCGCATGCGCCCGCCTGGCTGATTTTCCTTGGTGAACGATGATCCAGTGCATAGTGTGGGCGGATCCCGTGGGGCCCCACGTGTACCGGTACACATTGCCTGGATGACGCTGCTTCCCTCTGTTATGCCGGCGGTTGCTAGGAGATGCGCGTCTACATCCGGGTCACGCCATAGGTTCACTTCTGGTTTTCGGCCTTCTTATACAGCACATTTTCTCGTAGTGTCTTATGCGCTCCCTGACGAAGGTGTTCCGAAACGCGCTTTGGGGCGGACACTGAGACACTACATCTGCCAAGGACCGGCCTTCTTTTGGGGTGATGTATTAATCTTTTTTACTGCTCTGTTTAGCCTTTAACTATCACGTGATGTTATATGACATGCTGGATATGGTACTATCCTATATAATACATGGCGGTCTTTCTGCATATTAGTCCTTCTTTGATTGAGGGCTTTTCTTCCCCTATTGGCCCTGTAACTTTAAACCCTTTATGCTGATGTGGCGAGTTACTCCTTTATTATGGGTTGGCAAGTAGTTGTCCTAGTGTCCCAGATGCACTGATTGTTTTTATGTTTATTGGATGACTCTGTTGTCATCACTGTCTCTTTGCCTTGCACTTGAATAAAGCAATTTTACTAATAAGACATATAGTTATCTTTTTGGATTTATTTCCTCCCCCCCTTTTTAGTATATAGTTTTTGATAACTGTCTTGATCCGCTACTAGGGCAGAATAAATTTTACCGGGAATGGTCTATTATAGATTGTTTCAAATTACACTTTCATTACAAGTTTCCCAGATGAGAGTCTATAGATACTGTCCGTCTTTGGCTACCCCTATTCTCTTACTACTGTAACTGTATCGGCGTGCGGAGCGTGCCGATACAGTTACCTTCTGCGGCAGAGCAGGGAGAATCAATCTCCCTGCTCTGCCGCTCGCTATGGGGCCAGTAGTGGGCCCCCCGCCCGTCACCGCACTGATGAAGGAAGGCGCGATGACAGTGGGTGCAATGACGTCACCACCTGGCGTCCGCTGTCAGAAGATGAGCGGGAGGTCGGAGCACCGCTGGAACAAGGAGGAAGAGAGGTGAGTATTTATTGTTTTTTTTATGGGGGCTGCCTTATACTTTAGGATCTGCCAATAAGGGTGGTGCCTTAAACTTCAGGATCTGCCTATAAGGGGGCTGCCTTATACTTCATTATCTGCCTATAGCGGGGCTGCCTTATACTTCAGAATCTGCCTATAGGGGGTCTGCCTTATACTTCAATATCTACCTATAGGGGGGCTGCCTTATGCTTCAATATCTACCTATAGGGGGGCTGCCTTATACTTCAGGATCTGCCTATAGGGGTGCTGCCTTATACTTCAGGATCTGCCTATAGAGGGGCTGCCTTATACTTCAGGATCTGCCTATAGGGGTGCTGCCTTATACTTCAGGATCTGCCTATAGGGGGGCTGCCTTATACTTCAGGATCTGCCTATAGGGGTGCTGCCTTATACTTCAGGATCTGCCTATGGGGGGCTGCCTTATACTTCAGGATCTGCCTATAGGGGGGCTACCTTATACTTCAGGATCTGCCTATAGGGCTGCTGCCTTATACTTCAGGATCTGCATATAGGGGGGCTGCCTTATACTTCAGGATCTGCCTATAGGGGTGCTGCCTTATACTTCAGGATCTGCCTATAGGGGGGCTGCCTTATACTTCAGGATCTGCCTATATGGGTGCAGCCTTATTCTTCAGAATCTGCCTTTGGGGGTACTGCCTTTTACTACAGGGTCTGCCTATGGGGTGCTGCTTTATACTACAGGGTCTGCCTATGGGGTGCTGCCTTTTACTAGAGTCTGCCTATGGGGGGCTGCCTTATACTTCATTATCTGCCTATAGGGGGGCTGCCTTATACTTCAGGATCTGCATATAGGGGTGCTGCCTTATACTTCAGGATCTGCCTATAGGGGGGCTGCCTTGTACTTCAGGATCTGCCTATAGGGGGGCTGCCTTATACTTCAGGATCTGCCTATGGGGGGCTGCCTTATTCTTCAGGATCTGCCTATAGTGGTGCTGCCTTGTACTTCAGGATCTGCCTATAGGGGGGCTGCCTTATACTTCAGGATCTGCCTATGGGGGGCTGCCTTATTCTTCAGGATCTGCCTATAGGGGTGCTGCCTTATACTTCAAGATCTGCCTATGGGGGGCTGCCTTATTCTTCAGGATCTGCCTATAGGGGTGCTGCCTTATACTTCAGGATCTGCCTATGGGGTGTTGCCTTATACTACAGGGTCTGCCTATAGGGGGCTGCCTTATACTTCAGGATCTGCCTATAGGGGTGCTGCCTTATACTTCAGGATCTGCCTATAGGGTGTTGCCTTATACTTCAGGATCTGCCTATAGGGGGCTGCCTTATACTTCAGGATCTGCCTATAGGGGTGCTGCCTTGTACTTCAGGTTCTGCCTATAGGGGGGCTGCTTTATTATTCAGGATTTGCCTATAGGGGTGCTGCCTTGTACTTCAGGTTCTGCCTATAGGGGGGCTGCTTTATTATTCAGGATCTGCCTATAGGGGTGCTGCCTTGTACTTCAGGATCTGCCTATGGGGGGGGCTGCTTTATTATTCAGGATCTGCCTATAGGGGTGCTCTGCCTTATACTTCAGGATCTGCCTAAAGGGGGGCTGCCTTATACTTCAGGATCTGCCTATAGGGGGGCTGCCTTATACTTCAGGATCTGCCTATATGGGTGCAGCCTTATTCTTCAGAATCTGCCTATGGGGTACTGCCTTTTACTACAGGGTCTGCCTATGGGGTGCAGCTTTCTACTACAAGGTCTGCCTATGGGGTGCTGCCTTTTACTAGAGTCTGCCTATAGGGTGCTGCCTTATACTACAGGATCTGCCTATTGGGTGTTGCCTTATACTACAGGGTCTGCCTATGGGGTGCTGTCTTATACTACAGGGTCTACCTATGGGGTGCTGTCTTATACTACAGGGTCTGCCTATGGGGGTGCTGTCTTGTGCTATAGAGTCTACCACTGACCATATGGCAGTAATATCCATGTTGGTTGTTACATAGAGATTATCTTCACTAATAACACGGTCATCTGCTGAGTTTCTCCTCCACTATTAGGGCGTGTCACCGAATTGTAATGAAGGTTACCTTGTTAGGGGGCCCACTCAGAAGCTTTGCCCCCCCCCGAACCAAAAACCTAGCTACGACTCTGCTAGGACGTATAGTATCTCTATAACTCTTTATGGAATTAAATGTCTAGAATGTTCTTTGGCAACTTCAGCATGACTCTATATTGCAAGAAAGCCTTTGTTCTGCTTTGAGCTGGCTCAAGATGTGAGATCTGTCGCTAACAGCCTTTTGAGGCTTGGGTCCCCTGCTGAACTAGGTGTTTTGTTACAGCTGCACATTTTTAGGAGGATTGTAAGCTGTTAATTTCCTTCACACTGCCTAAGGCTATGTGCACATGTTGTGGATTCCATTACGGATTTTTCCACGTGGATTCTGCAGAATCCGCAGGTAAAACGCCCTGCTTTCTACCTGCCGATTCACCGTGGATTCACTGCAGATTTAGTGCAGTTTTTGTGTGGATTTCACATGCGTTTTTACACCTGTGGATTCCTATTAAGGAATAGGTGTAAAACGCTGCGGAATCTGCACAAATAATTAACATGCTGCAGAAAATAAACCGCAGCGTATCCACATAGAATTTTCCGCAGCATGTGCACTGTGGATTTGGTTTTCCATATGTCTCCATGGTACTGTACAACGCATGGAAAACTGCTGCGGATCCGCAGGGCTAAATTCACTGTGGATCCGCAGCCAAATCCGCAATGTGCACACATACCTGTTGTGAATTCTGTGGTCAAGCTCCCTCCTGTGGTCATGAGTGGTACTTCGGCTGGTTCTGTCTATGAGCTTCCTCTGGTGGATGTGAGTGGGGCTGCGGCTTCTGAGTTCCCTTCCTCAGGTGACGAGGTTAAGTCGTTAGGTGCTGCTCTATTTAACTCCACCTAGTTCTTTGTTCCTGGCCTCCAGTCAATGTTCCAGTATTGGTCTTGCTCTCTCTCCTGGATCGTTCTTGTGGCCTGTCTGCCCTGCATAAGCTAAGTTCTGCTTGTGTTACTTTTGTTTGCTATTTTTTCTGTCCAGCTTGCTATATTGGTTTGTCTTGCTTGCTGGAAGCTCTGGGACGCAGAGGGAGCACCTCCGTGCCGTTAGTCGGTGCGGAGGGTCTTTTTGCGCCCTCTGCGTGGTTGTTTGTAGGTTTTTGTGCTGGCCGCAAAGCTATCTTTCTTATCCTCGGTCTATTCAGTAAGTCGGCCTCACTTTGCTAAAATCTA
This sequence comes from Ranitomeya imitator, assembly GCF_032444005.1. Classification (NCBI taxonomy): domain Eukaryota; kingdom Metazoa; phylum Chordata; class Amphibia; order Anura; family Dendrobatidae; genus Ranitomeya; species Ranitomeya imitator. The sequence goes on along the minus strand of NC_091285.1, from coordinate 277,447,008 downwards.
TTTCATCTCTGTGTTTGTATTTTCATCTTTACTCACAGTCATTATATGTGGGGGGCTGCCTTTTCCTTTGGGGAATTTCTCTGAGGCAAGGTAGGCTTATTTTTCTATCTTCAGGGCTAGCTAGTTTCTCAGGCTGTGCCCGAGGCGCCTAGGTCTGGTCAGGAGCGCTCCACGGCTACCTCTAGTGTGGTGTGATAGGATTAGGGATTGCGGTCAGCAGAGTTCCCACGTCTCAGAGCTCGTCCTATGTTATTAGTAACTATCAGGTCACTTTGTGTGCTCTTAACCACCAGGTCCATTGTGTTTCTGAGTCACCAGTTCATAACAGTACTGGAGGCCAGGAAGTACTAATGCTTCTCAATAGAGGGAAAAGAGAAGTTCTGAGACCATTTTTTTTTCTCTGCACTGTGTTTTGTCTTTCTTTTCCCCTAGACATTTGGGTGGTTCAGGACACAGGTGTAGTGATGGACATTAAAGGTCTGTCTTCTTGTGTGGATCATCTCACTGCAAGAGTAAAAAATATTCAAGACTTTGTGGTTCAGAATTCTATGTTAGAACCAAGAATTCCTATTCCTGATTTGTTTTCTGGAGATAGAGCTAAGTTTCTGAGTTTTAAAAATAATTGTAAACTGTTTCTGGCTTTGAAACCCCGCTCCTCTGGTGACCCAGTTCAACAAGTTAAGATCATTATTTCTTTATTACGTGGCGACCCTCAAGACTGGGCATTTTCCCTTGCGCCAGGAGATCCTGCATTATGTAATATTGATGCGTTTTTTCTGGCGTTCGGATTGCTTTATGATGAACCTAATTCAGTGAATAAGGCAGAGAAAAATTTGCTGGCTCTGTGTCAGGGTCAGGATGAGGTAGAGATATATTGTCAGAAGTTTAGGAAGTGGTCTGTGCTCACTCAATGGAATGAATGTGCGCTGGCAGCAATTTTCAGAAAGGGTCTCTCTGAAGCCCTTAAGGATGTCATGGTGGGATTTCCTATGCCTGCTGGTCTGAATGAGTCTATGTCTTTGGCCATTCAGATCGATCGACGCTTGCGTGAGCGTAAAACTGTGCACCATTTGGCGGTATTACCTGAGCATAAACCTGAGCCTATGCAATGTGATAGGACTTTGACCAGAGCTGAACGGCAAGAACACAGACGTCGGAATGGGCTGTGTTTTTACTGTGGTGATTCCACTCATGCTATCTCCGATTGTCCTAAGCGCACTAAGCGGTTCGCTAGGTCTGCCACCATTGGTACGGTACAGTCGAAATTTCTTTTGTCCGTTACTTTGATCTGCTCTTTGTCATCCTATTCTGTCATGGCATTTGTGGATTCAGGCGCTGCCCTGAATTTGATGGACTTGGAGTTTGCTAGGCGCTGTGGGTTTTTCTTGGAGCCCTTGCAGTATCCTATTCCATTGAGAGGAATTGATGCTACGCCTTTGGCCAAGAATAAGCCTCAATACTGGACCCAGCTGACCATGTGCATGGCTCCTGCGCATCAGGAGGATATTCGCTTTTTGGTGTTGCATAATCTGCATGATGTGGTCGTGTTGGGGTTGCCTTGGCTACAAGTCCATAACCCAGTATTGGATTGGAAATCAATGTCTGTGTCCAGCTGGGGTTGTCAGGGGGTACATGGTGATGTTCCATTTCTGTCTATTTCGTCATCCGCCCCTTCTGAGGTCCCAGAGTTCTTGTCGGATTACCGGGATGTATTTGATGAGCCCAAGTCCAGGGCCCTACCTCCGCATAGGGATTGCGATTGTGCTATCGATTTGATTCCTGGTAGTAAGTTTCCTAAGGGTTGACTGTTTAATTTGTCTGTGCCTGAGCACGCCGCTATGCGGAGTTACGTAAAGGAATCCTTGGAGAAGGGTCATATTCGCCCGTCGTCGTCGCCATTGGGAGCAGGGTTCTTTTTTGTGGCCAAGAAGGATGGTTCGCTGAGAACTTGTATTGATTACCGCCTTCTAAATAAAATCACAGTCAAATTTCAGTACCCCTTGCCGCTGCTGTCTGATTTGTTTGCTCGGATTAAGGGGGCTAGTTGGTTCACCAAGATAGATCTTCGTGGTGCGTATAATCTTGTGCGTATTAAACAGGGCGATGAATGGAAAACAGCATTTAATACGCCCGAGGGCCATTTTGAGTACCTGGTTATGCCATTCGGGCTTTCTAATGCTCCATCAGTATTTCAGTCCTTTATGCATGACATCTTCCGAGAGTACCTGGATAAATTCCTGATTGTATACTTGGATGATATTTTGGTCTTCTCGGATGATTGGGAGTCTCACGTGAGGCAGGTTAGAATGGTGTTCCAGGTCCTGTGTGCGAATTCTTTGTTTGTGAAGGGGTCAAAGTGTCTCTTTGGTGTTCAGAAGGTTTCATTTTTGGGTTTCATTTTTTCCCCTTCTACTATCGAGATGGACCCTGTTAAAGTTCAGGCCATTTATGATTGGACTCAGCCGACATCTCTGAAGAGTCTGCAAAAGTTCCTGGGCTTTGCTAATTTTTATCGTCGCTTCATCAATAATTTTTCTAGTATTGCTAAACCGTTGACTGATTTAACCAAGAAGGGTGCTGATGTGGTCAATTGGTCTTCTGCTGCTGTGGAAGCTTTTCAGGAATTGAAGCGTCGTTTTTCTTCTGTCCCTGTGTTGTGCCAACCGGATGTTTCGCTCCCGTTCCAGGTCGAGGTTGATGCTTCTGAGATTGGAGCAGGGGCTGTTTTGTCGCAAAGAAGTTCTGATGGCTCGGTGATGAAGCCATGTGCCTTCTTTTCCAGGAAGTTTTCGCCTGCTGAGCGTAATTATGATGTTGGCAATCGAGAATTGCTGGCCATGAAGTGGGCATTCGAGGAGTGGCGTCATTGGCTTGAAGGAGCTAAGCATCGCGTGGTGGTCTTGACTGATCACAAGAACTTGACTTATCTCGAGTCTGCCAAACGGTTGAATCCTAGACAGGCTTGTTGGTCGCTGTTTTTCTCCCATTTTGACTTTGTGGTTTCGTACCTTCCAGGCTCTAAAAATGTGAAGGCGGATGCCCTGTCTAGGAGTTTTGTGCCCGACTCTCCGGGATTGCCTGAGCCGGCGGGTTTTCTCAAAGAGGGGGTACTTTTGTCTGCCATCTCCCCTGATTTGCAGCGGGTGCTGCAAAAATTTCAGGCTAATAGACCTGACCGTTGCCCAGCGGAGAAACTGTTTGTCCCTGATAAATGGACGAGTAGAGTTATCTCTGAGGTTCATTGTTCGGTGTTGGCTGGTCATCCTGGAATCTTTGGTACCAGAGATTTGGTGGCTAGATCCTTTTGGTGGCCGTCTCTGTCACGGGATGTGTGTTCGTTTGTGCAGTCCTGTGGGATTTGTGCTCGGGCTAAGCCCTGCTGTTCTCGTGCCAGTGGTTTGCTTTTGCCCTTGCCGGTCCCAAAGAGGCCCTGGACACATATCTCTATGGATTTTATTTCGGATCTCCCCATCTCTCAAAAGATGTCGGTCATTTGGGTGGTTTGTGATCGCTTCTCTAAGATGGTCCATTTGGTACCCTTGTCTAAATTGCCCTCCTCCTCTGATTTGGTGCCAGTGTTTTTCCAGCATGTGGTTCGTTTACATGGCATTCCGGAGAACATCGTTTCTGACAGAGGTTCCCAGTTTGTTTCGAGGTTTTGGCGAGCCTTTTTGTGCTAGGATGGGCATTGATTTGTCTTTTTCCTCGGCTTTCCATCCTCAGACAAATGGCCAAACTGAACGAACCAATCAGACCTTGGAAACATATCTGAGATCTTTTGCTTCTGCTGATCAGGATGATTGGGTGTCCTTTTTGCCGTTGGCTGAGTTCGCCCTTAATAATTGGGCCAGCTCGGCTACTTTGGTTTCGCCGTTTTTCTGCAATTCTGGTTTCCATCCTCGTTTCTCTTCAGGGCAGTTTGAGTCTTCAGACTGTCCTGGTGTGGATACTGTGGTGGATAGGTTGCAGCAGATTTGGACTCATGTAGTGGACAATTTGACATTGTCCCAGGAGAAGGCTCAACGTTTCGCTAACCGCAGGCGCTGTATGGGTCCCCGACTTCGTGTTGGGGATTTTGTTTGGTTGTTGTCTCGTTATATTCCTATGAAAGTTTCCTCTCCTAAGTTTAAGCCTCGTTTCATTGGTCCGTATAGGATTTCTGAGGTTCTTAATCCTGTGTCTTTTCGTTTGACCCTTACAGCTTCCTTTTCCATCCATAATGTATTCCATAGGTCATTGTTGCGGAGATACGTGGCACCTGTGGTTCCATCCGTTGATCCTCCTGCCCTGGTTTTGGTTGAGGGGGAGTTGGAGTATATAGTGGAGAAGATTTTGGATTCTCGCATTTCGAGACGGAAACTCCAGTACCTGGTTAAGTGGAAGGGTTATGGTCAGGAAGATAATTCCTGGGTCTTTGCCTCTGATGTTCATGCTGCCGATCGGGTTCGTGCCTTTCATTTGGCTCATCCTGGTCGGCCTGGGGGCTCTGGTGAGGGTTCGGTGACCCCTCCTCAAGGGGGGGTACTGTTGTGAATTCCGTGGTCAAGCTCCCTCCTGCGGTCATGAGTGGTACTTCGGCTGGTTCTGTCTATGAGCTTCCTCTGGTGGATGTGAGTGGGGCTGCGGCTTCTGAGTTCCCTTCCTCAGGTGACGAGGTTAAGTCGTTAGGTGCTGCTCTATTTAACTCCACCTAGTTCTTTGTTCCTGGCCTCCAGTCAATGTTCCAGTATTGGTCTTGCTCTCTCTCCTGGATCGTTCTTGTGGCCTGTCTGCCCTGCATAAGCTAAGTTCTGCTTGTGTTACTTTTGTTTGCTATTTTTTCTGTCCAGCTTGCTATATTGGTTTGTCTTGCTTGCTGGAAGCTCTGGGACGCAGAGGGAGCACCTCCGTGCCGTTAGTCGGTGCGGAGGGTCTTTTTGCGCCCTCTGCGTGGTTGTTTGTAGGTTTTTGTGCTGGCCGCAAAGCTATCTTTCCTATCCTCGGTCTATTCAGTAAGTCAGGCCTCACTTTGCTAAAATCTATTTCATCTCTGTGTTTGTATTTTCATCTTTACTCACAGTCATTATATGTGGGGGGCTGCCTTTTCCTTTGGGGAATTTCTCTGAGGCAAGGTAGGCTTATTTTTCTATCTTCAGGGCTAGCTAGTTTCTCAGGCTGTACCCGAGGCGCCTAGGTCTGGTCAGGAGCGCTCCACGGCTACCTCTAGTGTGGTGTGATAGGATTAGGGATTGCGGTCAGCAGAGTTCCCACGTCTCAGAGCTCGTCCTATGTTATTAGTAACTATCAGGTCACTGTGTGTGCTCTTAACCACCAGGTCCATTGTGTTTCTGAATCACCAGTTCATAACACATACCCTTATAGTTCTTTGTATCAGCCTCACTCCTCCGGCCAGCAACCACTCTGGTAACGCAACCCAGTGGACCCAGCAGTAAGTCTAGATCCCTGTACAATTATTAAAGGATGAAATCCAGGATTTCGCTGGGATCTGCTAGATTGAGTGGCTTAAGCTAAATGTCTGAGGTAGACTTTTTGGGCTGACAGCTGACAAATATTTGTCCTCTTCAAGCTTACTGCAAATACAATAAATCCATGATGTTACAGAATGACTCTTACATCAGGAAATGGTCTGGCTCTAGATACTGCAGAAACTCCCCTGATGAATCTAGAACCAATCCAATTTTGTTCCACGTTCTCTGCTCAAAATATACCGATCTTCTGTCTACCCTATCAGAGATCCACAGTCTCCTGTTATGATGAGATGTAACCTGGAGTATGAGGTGGAAAGGTGTAACGGTCTCAACAGTATCTGGTTCACTGGAAAGTTTATGGTCTAGAGCAGGGGTGAGCAATTAATTTTTATGAGGGGCCACATGAGAGACCATGACTGTTCTGAAGTGCCGAACCAATAAGCTGAAATGAATTATGCTTAATATTAACATTAACATATTGTTTACAATTATAATTATTTTATGTTTATATTATCACTTAATATTGAGAAGAATTAACATTCCCTTTTATACAGCATGAGCCTCCACACAGACTCACTATATACAGCATGAGCTCCCACACAGCCTCTCTATATACTGCATAAGCCCTATATAAATTGTAAGGTTGCTGTAAGACACATAGTGGATGGAAGATAAACCTGGAGTAATGTTTTAGAACATATATGACGAAAAGGGGTTATTTGGCCATGACAGGTTGAGTATGAGCAGCTGAAAGTCTGCTCACCATATCTCCACCCCTTCATGTGGTTCACTTGATAAAATGAGACCCGTTTGTCTCACACATATCTGTGTGTATGGAAGTGTTCAAAAAAGTTTGGGTCCTTCCAACATAGGGATCTAACTCTAAAAGAAGCGTTCAAAAAGGTAATCGTTATAGACGCCATAGCACTGATACCGGGGTATGACACCAGATTTCCTTATTTTATGATAAGTGGGAATTTATTGTACTGGGTTACTAATGTCAGAGAAGAAATAGTGGAATAATTGTTGGTACCAGGACCCTATAGACAGAGGGTGTTGGACATGGCCCATTCACATATCTTGTGTGGCCATTTGGGTGTCGACATAACCCAAGAATGGGTCATGCAGAAGTTCTATTCCTGTCCTGTACCAATTGAAAGTTAACCGCTCACTTCCGAAATTCCCTCGTGTCACTACCCATCAAGGCAGGGCAAGACTGAGGCCCCATTGAAACTCCATGTTTGCTGGTTAAGTCAGAAAGGAACATTGAAGCTGTCACAATAGCCAAGATGCTGTCGAAGGCCTAAAAACAGCAACTTCGGGAATTGCTGGAGCAGAAATGGGATTTGCCGGGTTGTACAGATGTCATAGGAGATGAGGTTCTGATGGAACCTCATATGTTGGTGAATTTTGATGCAACAGCTGGCACAACAGGAGACAAATAAGCTGCTTATCCAACAGCTCCAGCAGCACCAGCAAATCTGGCAGCAGCAGCAACAGCATCGACAGCAGCAGCAGATTGAATTACTCACAGTGGCAAGACAGCAGCTCCAACTCCAAGGTTGGATGAGAATTTTTCAATCCGGAAGGCAATGAGGAGAGCCTTGCAGCAAATGATCCCACACAGTCCTGATGTGTGTTTCAAGTAATATCTCTCATTGCACCCCTTGAGGAAGCAGAATGTGAAACACGTGTTGTAGCTGTGTTGAGGACTTTGTAATAATCACACTATGGGTAAGCACTGCTCTATCTTTTCATATATCTGATGTCAATACTTACAATCATGCCTCTTCAGAATAATTGGTACTCTATAGCACATATTTGAACAGATTAATACAGAGTTTTACTTAAATGATTATTTAATGCTGTTATTCTCTTCTCCTCCTTCTCTTGATCCTATTTGAATTCCTCTTGCAGTAATTGTGAATCCATTTTAGTAGATAACAACAAACTCATATTTGTTCTTAAGTAATTATGAGTGGTTTATGATTCCTCTTTGGTAATCGTTTGTAGGTATTAATACAAAAATTATTGCTGTATATAGATGAAATCATAGTCTCCTAGGAAACCCAGCCTATAGCTAAGCTTCAAAGGAGAGTCAAAATTGCAGCGACAGGGCCTTCAAGAAGTCCCCGGCAGCCACAGCAACCCATCGATACCCAGTGATCATTCGCCATCACCCGAACTGGAAATTAATAGCAGCATTTATATGGTTAATAGCAGCAGTCGAAGCTCACGCTGGCCACTACTGTTAAAAAGCAATGCGGGCTATGTAACATAATCGATACCTCCTGAGCGTGTACCTGGTTCAGGTCTTGAGGTTGCTTTACAAACTTCAGCCTGTTCTGAGGCTGAATTTTTAGGTGGGGATCACAGCATTTGACCTCCTACCGCCACCAGAGAAATCCTCATGGCAGCAGTGGCCCTGCTTCTCTGGCCAGCAGCCACTTCGTGTACATAGCCCAGTGGATCTGCAGTAAGTTCACATCCTCTTATAGGGGTTAAAGGGTGAAAACTGGGGTTCCTCTGAGATTTACTAAATGGAGAGGCTTAAGACAAATCTGTCCAAGGTAGCCTTTTTTGGACTGATGGCTTTTAAAAGACTTTACAAAAACCTTATCTAGGAAAAAACAAATTTTCTGTTCCAACATACATTGAGCTTATTGGTGATACTGGTGCTGATTTCACTGTTCAGTAGTCCAACACAAATTAGGCCACAAGATGGCATTACAATCTAATCCTAAAATTTTAAAACTATTGCTTCTAAAATGTAATATGCTATATACTTTTGAACAAATGCTGTTGAGAGATAACGCATCTCCCAGCCCTATAACCAATTTCTGTTTAAAATAAAACAGGCTTCCAATAAAAGTAGCAAACTGTTAATAAAGAGCAATTTCTGATTATTTATCCTTATGGCTAGATGATCTTTTAATAAGTTCTGTGATTTCAAACCACTTTGAATTTCTAGAATGAAAAACCTCTACAGAGCTGTAAGTCCCTTTCTGGTTCTGAAGATTTGACAACATTGTAATGCTGAGGATAGAGATAAAACAATCCTGATGGTGGTTTCTTATTCATCAGTTTCTTATTCGGGGGTGAAGTTGTTTTTTTATTCCGTAGTTTCTTTTTTCGGCAATTTTTTGTTCCGTTTTTACAGGTTTTATAACCAATATAAAAAATCACAATAATAAAATAAAATGCAGTGAGGTACCCTTATGTGAACACACCCAAAAGCAGCTACAAAAATTATAAAACTGGCACAAATAATGGTCATTGAAGTGGGCACCAAAGGGCGTTATTGAAAGGATTCAATTACTTCTGGCCCACTGATCTCAAACCATCGTCACATAGATAGTGATGCCCCACATCAAATTCAGGTAATTCCAGCCTGGTACTGGACATCAAAACTGGCATCAAAATGTGCAGTTTGCCAATTTTCACAGATTTGAATAAGTAACTGTTAAGGGGTTAAATTACTTTTGGCAACTGAGCTTACCCCACTAGCCTGTTCGTCCTTTGTAGTTGAGGATGATCATGACTTCAGGGTTTAGAGAAGGATCAGTGGCTGTGGGTCTGAAGGTGACTGATGACATCTCCTGATTGTCCGCTGCAAAACATCTCAAAAACTGCTTAACGTCCTGGTTCTTCCTCTCGGTCTGTCCATTGGACTCCGGATGATAACCCAACGAAAATGACAAATGAACCTTAAGTCTGTCACAAAAAGCACGTCAAAAGCGAGCCACAAACTGTGATCCCCAATCGGAGACAATGTCTGTGGGAACACCATGGAGTCTGACAATCTCTTTCACAAATGCCCTGGCAAGTGTCTTAGCGCAGGGTAATTTATTGAACGAGACCAGATGACACATCTTACTAAACGGGTCCACAACAACCCAGATGACAGAAAAACCCTCAGAGACCGGCAGGTCGGTGATAAAATCCATAGCAAGATGCATCCATGGAGAACTAGGAACCTCTAACCGGCAAAGCAACCCTTCCGCCGGAGCATGAGAAGCCTTAGACCTAGCGCACACGGTACAGTGACGCACCCACTTGACAATTTTTCTTAGCCCCCCCGACCACCAGAAACTCCAACCAATTGACTTTCTTGTTTTGGCAATCCCTGGATGACCTGCCAAACGAGACTCATGACATTCAGTAAACAAAGCTCTCCCCAGGGCTTTAGGCACAAATAATTTCCCATATGGAGTGTTAGTTGGTGCCGCATCCTGGGCTTTAAAAATGCTATTTTCCAACTCAGAACCTAATGCTACCACCACCACCCCTCTCTGCAGAATAGATTCCTCCTTTTCCGTATTAACTGCTGGGGAGAAACTACGAGACAAAGCATCAGCTTTAACATTCTTTGTCTCAGGGATATATGTCACAGAGAAATGGAACCTGGCAAAAAACAATGCCCACCTAGCTTGATAGGCATCCAAACATTTTGCAGCATCCAGGTAGATCAGATTCTTATGATCATTAAAGACTTGTATAGGATGTCTGGCATCGTCCAAAAAATGTTGCCAATGCTCAAATGCAAGCTTAATATCCAGTAATTCTCAGTTCCCAACATCATAGTTGTGCTCCACCTCCAAAAATGTCTTAGATAAGAACACACAGGGATGCACCCCATCCTCTCCTTCCTGTGACAGAACAGCACCCACTCCAACTGATGAGGCATCCACCTCTACCAGAAAGGGCTTAGTCTCATCTGTCTGGATCAAAACAGGAGCAGACCTAAACCTTTCCTTGAGATGCTCAAAAGCCTTGACAGCCTCAGGGGACCATTCGACAGTATTGGAACCCTTCTTAGTCAGATCAGTAAGAGGTTTTGAGATAACAGAAAAATTATTTTTGAATTTTCTATAATAATTAGCAAACCCCATGAATCTCTGAATCGACTTCAAGCATTCAGGTCTAGGCCACTCCAATACCGCCTGAACCATCACCAGGTCCATCTCAAAACCATCACTGGATATAAAGTACCCCAAAAAACTAATTTTCTGTACTGCAAACTCGCATTTCTCCAGTTTAGCAAAGAGTGTGTTTTCTCTCAGAATCTGCAGAACATCGCGGACTCTCTGCCAATGCGACTCCAGATCGGGCGAGTAGATCAAAATATCATCCAAATAAACAATAACACTCCTACCGATCAAGGGCCTCAGAATGTCGTTAATGAAATTTTGAAAGAATGCAAGAGCATTTGTAAGGTCAAAAGGCATTACTAGACACTAAAAATGACCTTCCAGGGTGTTAAAGGCTGTCTTGCATTCATCGCCTTCTTTTACCCGCAGCAAATTATATGCCCCATGGAGATCAATCTTAGAGAACCATTTGGCTCCAACTAATTGGTTAAACAAATCCAGAATCAGAGGCAAGGAGTAAGGATTGCCTCTAAGGCACGGCCTAAGACCCCCATCTTTTTTTTTTTTACAAAAAAGAATCCCACAGCCACAGGGGATTTAGAGGGCCTTATATGACCTGCAGCAAGACTAGTCTGCAGGTATTCCTTTAAGACCTCCCTCTCGGGAATCGTCAGATTAAATAAACGACCCTTAGGGAGAGTAGCACCTGGGATGAACTCAATAGCGCAATCATAATCTCTATGAGGTGGTAGAGCTTGTGACTCCACCTATGAAAATACTTTCCAGAATTCCTGAATGGCTTCAAGTACCTCATTTTTCACAACAGCAGCAATGTGTACATCACAACATTTCCCATAAATGGCTCCCCCCCGCTCTCGGCACACTCCCCCCACTCTTGGCACACTCCCCCCGCTGTCGGCACACTCCCCGGCGCCCCGCATTCAATTATACCGGCGTCTATGATGCCGGTACAGTTGAATGCAATGATGGAGGAGAGAGCGTCTGCTGACGCTTTCTCTCCCATCATTCCCCACTCTGCCTCTGACACTGCGGGTGTGCGATGACGTCATATCATTGCGCACGTGCTGTGTGTCGGGCGGGCAGACTGCAGCTGCTGAGACCGGAGCTTGGAGCAGTGCGGGGCAAAAGGAAAGGTGAGTAGAGTGTTTTTTGTTCTTATATATACAGTCATGGACAAAAATTTTGAGAATGAGACAAATATTAATTTTTCCAAAGTCTACTGCTTCATTTTTTCTAATGGCAATTTGCATATACTCCTGAATGTCAGAGTGATCAGCTTAACAGCACTTACTGTACTTGCAAAGTTAATATTTGCCCAGAAAATGAACTTTAACCCCCAAAACACATTTCAACATCATTGCAGTCCTGCCTTAAAAGGAGCAGCTAACATCGTTTTAGTGATTGATCAATTAACACAGGTGTGGGTGTTGATGAGGACAGGGCTGGTGATCAATCAGTCATGATTAAGTAAGAATGACATCACTGGACACTTTAAAAGGAGGCTGGTGCTTGGTATCATTGTTTCTCTTCAGTTAACCATGGTTATCTCTAAAGAAACACGTGCAGGTATCATTGCACTGCACAAAAATGGCCTAACAGGGAAGAGTATCGCAGCTACAAAGATTGCACCTCAGTCAACAATCTATCGCATCATCAAGAACTTCAAGGAGAGAGCTTCCATTGTTGTCAAAAAGGCTCCAGGGCGCCCAAGAAAGACCAGCAAGCGCCAGGACCATATCTTAAAACTGTTTCAGCTGCGGGATCGGACTACCAGCAGTGCCAAGCTTGCTCAGGAATGGCAGCAGGCTGGTGTGAGTGCTTCTGCACGCACTGTGAGGCGGAGACTCTTGGAGCAAGGCCTGGTTTCAAGGAGGGCAGCAAAGAAGCCACTTCTCTCCAGAAAAAAAATCAGGGACCAACTGATATTCTGCAAAAGGTACAGGGAGTGGACTGCTGAGGACTGGGGCAAAGTCATTTTCTCTGATGAATCCCCTTTTCGATTGTTTGGGACATCTGGAAAACAGCTTATTCGGAGAAGAAGAGGTGAGCGCTACCACCAGTCTTGTCTCATGCCAACTGTAAAGCATCCTGAAACCATTCATGTGTGGGGTTGCTTCTCAGCCAAGGGAATCGGCTCACTCACAGTCTTGCCTAAAAACACAGCCATGAATAAAGAATGGTACCAGAATGTCCTCCAATAGCAACTTCTCCCAACCGTCCAAGAGCAGTTTGGCGCCCAACAATGCCTTTTCCAGCATGATGGAGCACCTTGCCATAAAGCAAAGGTGATAACTAAATGGCTCATGGAACAAAACATAGAGATTTTAGGTCCATGGCCTGGAAACTCCCCAGATCTTAATCCCATTGAGAACTTGTGGTCAATCATCAAGAGACGGGTGGACAAACAAAAACCAACAAATTCTGGCAAAATGCAAGCATTGATTATGCAAGAATGGACTGCTATCAGTCAGGATTTGGTCCAGAAGTTGATTGAGAGCATGCCAGGGAGAATTGCTGAGGTGTTGAAAAAGAAGGGTCAACACTGCAAATATTGAATTGCTGCATTAACTCATTCTAACTGTCAATATAACCTATTGGTACTCATAATATGATTGCAATTATATTTCTGTATGTAATATAAACATCAGACAAACACTAATAAAAACCAGAGGGCAGCAGATCATGTGGAAATATAACTTTGGTGTCATTCTCAAAAATTTTGGCCATGACTGCACATCAATGAGTGATAACTGGATTGTGGGTCTATGGGGGGGACTGGCCATCGGGCAGTTCTGGCAAATGCCAGAAGGGCCGGTGGCAGTAGTGGGCCGCTCGAGTGTGCCGCTGTCGGCACACTCCCCCTGCTGTCGGCACACTCCCCCCACTGACGGCACACTTCTCCCGCTGTTGGCACTCTCCCCCCGCTGTCGGTACACTCCCCCCCTCTCGGCACACTCTCCCCACTGTTGGCACACTCCCCCACAGTCAACACACTCCCGCCGCTGTCGGCACACTCCCCGGCGCCCCACATTCAACTATACCGGCGTCTATGACGCCGATACAGTTGAATGCAATGATGGAGGAGAGAGCATCTGCTGACGCTTTCTCTCCCATCATTCCCCACTCTGCCTCTGACACTGCGGGTGCACGATGACGTCATATCATCGCGCACCTGCTGTGTTTTGGGGCGGGCAGACTGCAGCTGCTGAGACCGGAGCTTGGAGCAGCGCGGGGCAAGAGTGTTTTTTTTCTTATATATACATAAATAAGTGATACATGGATTGTGGGGCTATGGGGGGGGAGCTGCATTACATTCTATGAGGGCTGTGCTGCATTACATTCTATGGGGGCTGGCTGCAATACATTCTATGGGGGCTGGCTGCATTACATTCTATGGGGGCTGTGCTGTATTACATTCTAGGGGGGCTGGCTGCATTACATTCTATGGGGCTGTGCTGTATTACATTCTATGGTTGCTGGCTGCATTACATTCTATGGGGCTGTGGTGTATTACATTCTATGAGGGCTGTGCTGTATTACATTCTATGGTTGCTGGCTGCATTACATTCTATGGGGCTGTGGTGTATTACATTCTATGGGGCTGTGCTGCATTACATTCTATGAGGGCTGTGCTGTATTATATTCTATGGGGGCTGTGCTGCATTACATTCTATGGGGGCTGTGCTGTATTACATTCTATGGGGGCTGGCTGCATTACATTCTATGGGGGCTGTGCTGAATTACATTCTATGGGGGCTGTGCTGAATTACATTCTATGGGGGCTGTGCTGAATTACATTCTATGGGGGCTGGCTGCATTACATTCTATGAGGGCTGTGCTGTATTACATTCTATGGGGGCAGTGCTGCATTACATTCTATGGGAGCTGTGCTGCATTACATTCTATGGGGCTGTGCTGTATTACATTCTATGGGGGCTGTGCTGCATTACATTCTATGGGGGCTGTGCTGCATTATATTCTATGGGGCTGTGCTGCATTACATTCTATGGGGGCTGGCTGCATTACATTCTATGAGGGCTGTGCCGCATTACATTCTATGGGGCTGTGCTGCATTACATTCTATGGGGGCTGGCTGCATTACATTCTATGGGGGCTGTGCCGCATTACATTCTATGGGGGCTGTGCTGTATACATTCTATGGGGGCTGTGCTGTATTACATTCTATGGGGGCTGTGCTGTATTACATTCTATTGGGGCTGTGCTGTATTACATTCTATGGGGCTGTGCTGCATTACATTCTATGGGGGCTGTGCTGTATTACATTCTATGGGGGCTGTGCTGTATTACATTCTATGGGGACTGAGCTGTAATGCTGGATACAGCTGTAATTATGTTATATAGTCGTGTTACACTCCCCTCACTTCTTGTAACCTACAAGTGTACAAAGATATTATACAGTCACTATGTGACAAGTGGGCCTGTGTAACTTCAAATGCCAGGGCTGAATTTTAGTCCCAGTCAGGCCCTGATGTGGCCTGTGCCTGCTATGTGGAGTGGGCGTGGCTCAATACACACAAACACATGCACACACACACATACATACACTCAATATATATATGGATAACAAACATAGATAAACTCACCTAAGGCCCATTCCATTGAATCCCTCGTCTCCTGTAATAAAACAAAAAAAAAACAACAATATCACTCACCTGTTCATCATTCTGTCCCACACTGTAATCCATGTCTGTGTGATAAATAGTTTTCAACCCAGTACTACACATGGCGGGCATGTAGAAAGTGACAGACCCTCGCACTACAGATGGAGGGAAGGTAGATAGTAACAGATCAACACTACACATGGAGGGCAGGTAGAAATTGACAGATCCCCGCACTACAGGTGGAGGGCAGCTAGTGACAGAAAACTGCATTACACATGGAGGGCAAGTAGGGAGTGACAGACCCCTGCACTATACACGGAGGGCAGGTAGATAGTGACAGAAAATGCCAGAGTGGCTATCTGGCTAATGCCAGAAGGGCATGTCTGGTCTTGGTCCACCTAGGCTGCTACATTGTTATCAGGCTGTGCATCCTCAAGACGCCCACACTGTTAGCAGTTGTGACACAGCACAAAGTCGCTGGCTTCATCACCTACCCCAGCAGGCCATGGGCATCTCTTTTGTCTGCGACCTGCTGAGGCCAGCACCAACACAGTAGCATGAAAAACTGTCAAGGTTGCACCATGAATTACCAAGAATTATTACTCTAGAACAGGCCTGGACAAAGTACGGCCCACATCCGGCCCTCTGGCTGTCTCAGTCCGGCCCGCGGACCAAGACAGCCGTGGGGCTGGAAATCAGAGGTCTACAGGCCGCACGGTACCTGCCTGCTCGCTGTCTCCATGTGCGGCTCTGTGCTGCGCCCGACGCTGACTCCTTTGATGGAGGATGTATTTATTTTAGTGTTTTTTTTTTAGTTCCCAGAGAAACCCTTTAAACACATTTCCTGGCAGATAAAAACATGCTGGTAAATGTAGGAATAATATTGTTAAAGGAAAGGAGATGCAGGACATACCTTCTTTACTACAGAAATAGCACTACTCTTGTCCACACAGCAGGAACTTAGATGCATGTGAAGGAGCATTGTCCTGTATAAAAATGATGGGTATCTTCAAAGATGCAGACTTTTTCTTGTACACCTGTACCAATGTTTGAAGACATTGTGTTAGGACTGGCGGAACGCACCAAGACAGATGATATAGATGCGTTCGCAGTCCGGGGTCCACCGTGCAGGTGAAAACCTGCTGCTAGCAATTTGCAGACTATATGGCGGTACACTAAAGTATACACGCGTGGGTTAACCTCACCCAGCGTGAAAGAAGCAATCCTGTTAAGTCACAGGACCGCGGTACCGCACCTAAAGCGCGAGCAAGTAGTCAGCGAACTCAACCCCAACTAGGATTGAAGTCCGATTAGACCCTTGCTGGCACAACACCGCAACTGGGTGTGTAAGGAAACTGAACAACAATATTAAGGCACAAGAGTGCATGCGGTGCCACACTGACGAACGCCACTAACCACCCAGGCTTGGGTAAGGAAAGCACAGAGGAAGTGCACGGCGCCGTACTGGCGGTCACAGCAACTGGACGCTGTAATGTGTGATTAGTGCTGTAGGATAAGTCGGGCGCTAGATAGCAACCATACACCTTCCGCGAACAGACATTCAATAGGGTAGGGGTATCCAAGGACGACTTGCACTCACAACATACACACATTAACAATTGTAAGACAATACTAGCACATGGCCGTGCGGTCATGCGCAGTTTATATAGCTGCAGCACAGGAAGTGGCCACAGCACCTTTGCCCTTCCAAGACCTGCCAAGAGGACCAATGGAATGTGCTGCAGAGCCTGAGCACATGACCCTCAATCTCCAACGGGAGATCTTACCCTGGGCATGCTCAGTACGTGCAGACAAGGACTTAGTCCCAGAGAAGTCCGCTCGCTGCTGACCAGCACTGACTTTAATGGCAGAGACTGGAGAAGCAACAGTAACTCTCAGAACAGAGTGAGAATGAGCAAGACGCTGGGACTGACGTCTTTGCTGAGCAGACTCCACTGCGGCTGGACAAGAATGGGAGACCGCAGCGGAGGTGGCTCGAGATTCCCCCTGTGCAGAAGCGGGAACTCGACCCTTAACATTACCCCCCCTCCTTGGGCCTCGCTACGTTCGAAGGCAGCAATGAGCTGTGGAGCCCGAATGTGCTCAGCAGGCTCCCAGGATCTATCCTCAGGACCGTAACCCCTCCAGTCCACCAAATAAAATTTTTTGCCACGAACCACCTTGTACCCCAAGATAGCGTTCACCTCGTAATCGTCCGTAGACGAACTCGACGTCCCAGTAGATGACTCAGAAAACCGGGACATGTAGACAGGCTTAAGGAGGGACACATGAAAGGTGTCGGTGATATCTAGGCGTGGAGGAAGAGCCAGACGGTAAACCACAGGATTAACCTGTTCGAGGACCTTAAAAGGACCTAAGTAGCGAGGTGCAAACTTGGTAGACTCAACTCGCAGCCTGATGTTACGGGCGGAGAGCCACACTAAGTCGCCAGGAGCAAAGGTTGGAGCGGGGCGCCGATGTGCGTCGGCGGAGGACCTCATTCTCTCCTTGGAAGCCTGAATGGCATCCTGAGTGCGATCCCAAATGCCTCCACAGCCCAGTCTGCCACCCTGGAATCGGCGGAAGACACGGGCATGGGCACAGGTACCCGCGGATGCTGACCATAGTTAAGAAGGAATGGAGTCTGTCCAGTGGAATCAGCGACAGCATTGTTAAGAGCAAACTCCGCCCACGGTAGCAAAGATGCCCAGTCATCCTGCTTAGCAGAAACAAAATGTCGCAGATATGTGACCAAGGTCTGGTTGGCTCTCTCTACCAACCCATTCGTCTCGGGATGATAAGCCGAAGAGAGATTCAACTCGATACTGAGAAGACGACAAAGCTCTCTCCAGAACCGAGACGCAAACTGGGGACCTCGGTCACTGACAATTTTGTCTGGCATACCGTGAAGACGAAAGATGTGTTTGACAAACAACGCTGCCAAGGCCCGTGCAGAAGGTAACCGGGGAAGCGGCACCAAATGCACCATTTTAGAAAAATGGTCGGTGATTACCCAAATAATGGTACAGCCACGAGACTTGGGCAGACCCACAACAAAATCCATCCCGACCATCTCCCAGGGCCTGTCTGCCACCGGCAGAGGGTATAACAAACCAGCTGGCCGTTGTCGGGAAGACTTATTCTTGGCACAAGAGACACATGCCTGAACATAGTCTCCGACGTCACGAACCATATGTGGCCACCAGTACATTCTCGCCAGTAACTCAGATGTCCTTTTTGCCCCAAAGTGTCCACCCACTCTGGACGAATGAGCCCAAGAGAGAACCTCCGGACGCAAATTGATGGGAACAAAAGTCTTGCCCGGGGGCACAGACTCTAGCGAAACCGGAGCTACAGTTCTCAGACTCTCCGAAGGGACAATGAGCCGAGGCTCGTCCTCCTCCTCCTCAGCTGACACGAAGGAGCGAGAGAGAGCGTCAGCACGAATGTTCTTCTCCCCGGCGAGATAATGTAGGGTAAAGTGGAACTGGGAGAAAAACAAGGACCATCTGGCCTGACGAGAATTCAGCCGCTGGGCTGTTTGTAAATAGACCAAATTCTTGTGATCCTCGAAAACTTGGAATGGGAACCGAGCACCCTCCAAGAGATGTCTCCACTCCGAAAAGGCCAACTTCATTGCCAGCAACTCTCTATCCCCGATGGAGTAATTTCTCTCCGCTGGTGTGAAGGTCTTTGAGAAAAAGAAGCATGGGTGCTTCCGACCCTGAGCATCCTTTTGATAGAGGACTGCTCCAGCACCAACGGATGAGGCATCCACTTCCAAAAGGAATGGCTTACCCACATCGGGACGATGTAAGATGGGAGCGCTAGCAAAATGGGACTTTATAGAAGTGAAGGCCTTGGAGACCCCTTCGGACCACGATTTGGGATTCGCTCCCTTCTTGGTGAGGGATACCAAGGGAGCTACCAAAGTTGAGAAGTGGGGAATGAACTGGCGATAGTAATTTATGAACCCCATAAAGCGCTGCACCGCTTTAAGAGAATGGGGTTCCTGCCAGTCCATCACTGCTTGTAGTTTGGCAGGATCCATAGCCAATCCCTAGGCCGAGATGATATAGCCCAGGAAAGGCAAGGACTCCTGTTCAAACACACACTTCTCCAACTTTGCATATAAGGAATTCGCCCGTAAGAGTTCGAAGACTCTGCCAACATCTCTCCGGTGGGAGTCAATATCTGGAGAGAAGATGAGAATATCATCCAGATAGACTACGACCGAGGTAGAAAGCATATCCCGGAAGATATCGTTGACAAAGTCCTGAAAAACGGCTGGGGAATTACAGAGCCCGAAAGGCATCACCAGATACTCATAGTGCCCATCCCTGGTATTGAAAGCCGTTTTCCACTCGTCCCCACTCACGGATGCGAATCAGATTGTAGGCACCCCGCAGATCTAATTTGGTGAATATTTTAGCTCCCCTTAATCTGTCAAAGAGCTCCGATATCAGGGGCAACGGGTATTTGTTCTTAATAGTGATAGCATTGAGACCCCTGTAATCGATGCAAGGACGTAACTCCCCGTTCTTCTTTTGCACGAAGAAGAATCCCGCCCCTGCCGGAGACACTGACTTCCTTATAAACCCTCTTGCCAAATTCTCCTGAATGTATTGAGACATAGCCTCCATCTCAGGGAGAGAGAGGGGATATACCCTTCCCCGAGGAGGTTCGGCTCCCGGCAAGAGGTCGATAGGACAGTCGTAAGGGCGATGGGGCGGTAGAGTCTCAGCAGCCTTTTTAGAGAACACGTCTGCATAACACCAATAATACCTGGGAAGTGATGAAAGATCTGCGGGTACCTCGGTAGTAGAGACCTGTACACACTCACTCACACACCTGCCCAAACAAGACTTACTCCAACCCAATATTCTCACTGAGGACCACTCAATATGTGGGGAGTGGAAACGGAGCCAGGGTATTCCCAGCAAAATCTCATCCATTCCCTCAGGAAGGACAAGAAGGGAAATAATCTCCTGGTGGGAAGGAGATATGGACAGCGAGAACGGAACTGTCTGGTGTGTGATTTGCAGTGGGAGTGTCGCCCCATTCACAACTCTAACCGTTATTGGTTTGGCGAGCATGACTAGTGCTATAGCATGACGTGTAGCAAAAGCAGAGGACATGAAGTTTCCCTCTGCTCCTGAATCCACACAAAGCTCGACTGTTAGAGTGGAGGAGCCTAACAGGATTGTCCCTTTAAAGGACAGTTTGGAGGAGAATGCTGCTGTGTCTAGTGAACCTCCCCCAATGGTTACTAGACGCGATCGTTTCCCGACCGCCGCGGACATTTATTGGCGTAATGTCCATGTTGTTGACAGTTATTACAAACCACGGGTACTCGAGCGGCTAGAGATTTAGGTCCCGCTCGAGAAACCTCCATGGCCTCATGGGAATCTGACGCCAAGACAGGGGATTCCAGAGGTCTGGCGAAAGTTGGAGCCAGCCGAAACCTCTGCCTACACTGGGTCCGCTCCAACCTCCGCTCGTGAAAACGGAGGTCGATGCGGGTAGACACAGAAATAAGTTCCTCCAGTGTGGCCGGTATCTCCCTAGTGGCCAAGGCGTCCTTCACATGGTCTGCCAGTCCCCTCCAGAACACCGGAATAAGAACTTTGTCTGGCCACTCTAACTCTGAAGCTAGAGTCCGGAACTGGATGGCAAACTGGCTGACCACGGACGTACCCTGTGTAATAGACAACAATTGGAGTGCGGTGTCGTGGGTAACCCGAGGCCCTAAAAAGACCTGCTTCAGAGTGTCCAAGAAGAGAGGAGCACTCTGTACCACACGATCATCTCGCTCCCAGAGTGGCGTTGCCCACTCCAACGCCCTGCCCGACAAGAGAGATAGGATAAATCCCACTCTCGCCCGCTCCGTAGGAAAACGTGACGCCAGGAGCTCAAGATGTATAGAGCACTGGCTCACGAATCCGCGACAATGTTTACTGTCGCCAGCAAACTTGTCAGGAAGCGGGAGACGGGATAAAGTCGGAGCAGGGGTGGCAGCGGACAAACTGGCTGCGGCTACACTTGCAGCCTGCACAGCTACAGCAGTGACATCCACAGCTGAGGTTGTACGCTCAAGAGCCGCCAACCTTCCCTCCAGCTGCTGGATGTACCGCTGTAAACGCTGGTCGTCCGCCATTTTACTAGCCAGACCCTGGTGCTAGTATTCTGTTAGGACTGGCGGAACGCACCAAGACAGATGATATAGATGCGTTCGCAGTCTGGGGTCCACCGTGCAGGTGAAAACCTGCTGCTAGCAATTTGCAGACTATATGGCGGTACACTAAAGTATACACGCGTGGGTTAACCTCACCCAGCGTGAAAGAAGCAATCCTGTTGAGTCACAGGACCGCGGTACCGCACCTAAAGCGTGAGCAAGTAGTCAGCGAACTCAACCCCAACTAGGATTGAAGTCCGATTAGACCCTTGCTGGCACAACACCGCAACTGGGTGTGTAAGGAAACTGAACAACAATATTAAGGCACAAGAGTGCATGCGGTGCCGCACTGACGAACGCCACTAACCACCCAGGCTTGGGTAAGGAAAGCACAGAGGAAGTGCACGGCGCCATACTGGCGGTCACAGCAACTGGACGCTGTAATGTGTGATTAGTGCTGTAGGATAAGTCGGGCGCTAGATAGCAACCATACACCTTCCGCGAACAGACATTCAATAGGGTAGGGGTATCCAAGGACGACTTGCACTCACAACATACACACATTAACAATTGTAAGACAATACTAGCGCATGGCCGTGCGGTCATGCGCAGTTTATATAGCTGCAGCACAGGAAGTGGCCACAGCACCTTTGCCCTTCCAAGACCTGCCAAGAGGACCAATGGAATGTGCTGCAGAGCCTGAGCACATGACCCTCGATCTCTAACCGGAGATCTTACCCTGGGCATGCTCAGTATGTGCAGACAAAGACTTAGTCCCAGAGAAGTCCGCTCGCTGCTGACCAGCACTGACTTTAATGGCAGAGACTGGAGAAGCAGCAGTAACTCTCAGAACAGAGTGAGAAGGAGCAAGATGCTGGGACTGACATCTTTGCTGAGCAGACTCCACTGCGGCTGGACAAGAATGGGAGACCGCAGCGGAGGTGGCTCGAGATTCCCCCTGTGCAGAAGTGGGAACTCGACCCCTAACACATTGTCTTCTAAAACTGGCAGTAGATTTTGAAGTTAATTTTGAATCCATCTTCAACCCCAAAAGGTTCAACTAGCTTATCGTTGATAAAACCAGTCCAAAACAGTTCCCCACCTTCACCTCGCAGGTATCTGAGTTAAAGTAGAGGTCTGTGACTGTTACTGATCCAGCAATGGGCTCATCCATCTGTTCTGTCAACTATCACTCTCAGCTCAACAGTCCATAAAACCTTGGAAAAATCTATCTTCAGAAATGTTTTGGCCCTGTCTTGACATTTCCCCTCCTGTATCTTCTTCAATGGTGTTCAGGTTTCAACCCCTGTTACCCTGGTCAAGTCTCTGAGCACTAAACACTTTGCACTTCCGGGTACTGCAGGAAGCTTGCTCTTGAATATGACAGCACTGGAAGATTACGGGTTGCTGGTCGATTCACATTTGATTCTTCTTCAATCTTTGGCAGTTAATATGGTCTTGTTTTCTAAACACATTTTTTGCAACACTGTCAGCTATTTGCAAAAAAACCCTTTTGATTATTTCAGTGATCACTTCCTAATATCTTAGCAATTTCGAGAGTGCCACATCTCTACTTGTGACTTGCAACAATTTTTGACTTTTCAGTCAGTTAAATCTCTTTTTTGGCCCATTTTGACCGAAGAAAACAGGATGCCTAATAATTCTGGACACCTTGATGAAGGGTGTTGTATCTTTAGGCCAAGTCCTCCCTCTTTATGCATGTACGCATAACCTAATCTGCTGACATGACTTTGTTGTCGGGTGTCCCAGGACCAGGGGCTCCTTCTCTGTCCCAAACGCTAGACACGCCTTTGTTGCCCTGTTCCCTGGATTACTTCTGATGGTGAAGACGCCAGGGCCATATACCTTGCCTTAGCTCCTGAGTCCGCCCACAGTCTGCACCCTTTCCCCACCAAGGGAAGAGGGGAGTAGTAGTGTATCGAAATGCACAAACCAACTAGCAAGGTAATACGAACAGGGATAATGAAAGATACCAAACATAGAAGCATACACACACTCAACAGAGGAATGCACTGGGGAGTGGAGGATGGGGTTAAACCAAAGTAGGAGAAGAAAGGGAATTATCACAAGCTCAATCCTAGCAACAGTCACAGATAAATCCACAAAACAGCTTCTTCAATAACAACCAACAACAACCTCCAGCCATGCAGCATAAGCACTCTGACAATGAGTGCTAGCCAGGACCCAGATTAAATAAGAGATGGGAGTGGCTAAGAGTGCACTGCTGAAAGCCTAAACACAGGAAAGTTTCCAGGAGCTCTCCACTGACCAGATTAACCCCTGCACTGCTAAAAAAAAAAAGCTTGAACTGTTTAATACGAAGGTGAAGTGCTTCTAATCAGTGCAGGAGTAAGAGAAATCAGACGTTGCAGTCTTTTGGCTACTCTCTGTCACGATAAACCAGTGATATCTCCTTTATCCAATAAGAATTCAAGTTTATACAACATGGAGTTGTAAAATCTGCATACAAATGATGATATGGTCAAAATACTCACTTGCTTAATAATTCTACATACAGTGTATGTGTGCAGCGCATTCATTATTCTACAAGGATTCTTTCAGCTGTACGTGAATGAGGTATAAAATATCCTATTCATTTGCGTTATTGGCACAAAAAATAATTTTAACCATTTGCATTTTTTTCATGTACAGTAAGTTGTATTTTAGACTTGCATATTTGCACAGATCAGAGAAATTCTATCAATATTTGATAAGATTTCCTTTTAGAATGTCAAAATAATTATCACAATTTTTAAGAATTAGGGTTTTACAGAAGTTTTACTAGATGTGGACTGCTTCACGCCTCCAGCTGTTCCTGTTAAACAGAAAGACAGCTACTGGAATGGAGATCACTCATAGGTCAAACTTGACTACTTTATGACTTTGTGCTATTTCTTGCACTCCTATACAGGGAATGTCCGGTCAGAGCTTTCTGAGAATCTGAACCTGAGCTTGCATGCAGCCTTGAGAAATGTAGCAGCCTAGACTTTGACTACTTACTGATACTGCTGAGTACAGGGAAATAAATGTAGGAAATAGTTTGTAGCTGGATGTTGTTTTGTCATTGTATCAAAACTACATTTGATTGACCATTTTATTTTAGTCATGGTAAGATTTAAAGGGAACCTATCACGATGAAAATGCAGTCCAATCTACAGGTAGCATGTTATAGAGCAGGGGCAGCTGAGCAGGTTTATATAGACTGTATATATATTTTGATGAGATAAGATACACTATAACCTGTATTTCTCTTCTTGGGGTTTCCGGTCCAGTGGACAGTCCTATCAACGATTGGCAGCTTCCTCTGTTTGCACTCTCATACAAAGGAAATTGCCAGTCACTGATGTGACTGCCCACTGTGCCAAAGATCCCAGAAAGAACAAAAGACTAGTGAATAATACAAAGGTTATAGTGAATCTTTTATCACACAACCATATACAGTGAGGAAAATTAGTATTTGATACACCGCCGATTTTGCAGGTTTTCTCACCTACAAAAAATGGAGAGGTCTGTAATTTTTATCACAGGTACACTTCAGCTGTTAGAGACAGAATCTTAAAAAAAAATTCCAAAAAATAATATTGTACGATTTTTACATAATTAATTTGCATTTTATTGCATGAAATAAGTATTTGATACAATAGAAAAACAAAACTTAATTGTCACTGGTTTACCCCAACAGAAAGGGGCCAGATGACCGCAGTGTCTGATTCCACATATTCCTGCACTGATTAGAATTCAATCAAATTACAATAGGAAGGTGAAATTAACCCCTTATTACCTGATATCCCACCACTACAGGGGAGCGGGAAGAGAGAGGCTAAGTGCCAGAATAGGCGCATCTTCCAGATGTGCCTTTTCTGGGGTGGCTGGGGGCAGGTGTTTTTAGCCAGGGGTTCCTATAACCATGGTCCCTCTCTAGGCTATTAATATCTGCCCTCAGTCACTGGCTTTACCACTCTGGCGGAGAAAATTGCACGAGAGCCCACGTCAGTTTTTTTCATGATTTAACCCTTTGTTTTAACACCTAGAGCTCCCAAAGTTTGCACACACACACTACTAACATTATTAGTAGGGAATATGTAAAAATATAACGGATATGAAATGGTTTACTGTATGTAAACCATGTCTCACATCCTGTCGGGTTTGGTAAGGACTTAGCAAAAGCCGGCAATTAAATTACCGGCTTTTCTGCTATCTAGCCCTGTATTAAATATAAATATATATATATATATGTGTCTCACTGACATATATATATACAGTGTGTATATATATGTATATATATATATATATAAGTATATATATATATATATATATATATATATACACTTATATATATATATATATAAATATATATATATGTATACCTAGTCTATTTGTAGACATTTATTTTATCTATTCTATTCTAACCTGTCAGTGTAATTTTACTATACACCGCAATGAATTGCCGGCTTTTCTATAGAACAACGGTGCATGTTTCTCGCAAGGCAGAAGTGTGGTCCGTGTGTAATCCGTATTTTTCTCGCCCCCATAGACTTGCATTGGCGTATTTTTGTAGGAACACGCTGACAATCACAGCATGCTGCGATTTTCTCAGCCTGTTAAATATGGCCGAGAAATATATGGCTGATGGAAGCTGCCCCATAGATAAACATTGGTCCGAGTGCAATGTGTTGTTTTTGCGTCTCTCACTTGTCCGTATTTCTCTCTACTGTGACCCCGGCCTAATTGTTTGAGTGTGTGGACAGGTGTCTTATATACAGGAAATGAGTTCAAACAGGTGCAATTAATACAGGTAATTGTTGTATAGTAGAAGGGTTTTTTAAAGAACAAAAACAGGAGTGTGAGAACTACAATTCTTGCTGGTTAGTACGTGTTCAAATTCATATTTCATGCAGCAAAATGCAATTTAATTTAAAATCATACAATGTGATTTTATGATTTTTATTTTTAGATTCTGTCTGTCATAGTTGAAGCGCACCTACGATAAAAATTACAGACCTCTCCATTCAAAAGCAATAAAAAAGGATCTTGGAGGTATGTCAAAAGTAAAAGAAAAGTTGAAGATGCTATAGGATTTTTACAGGATGAAAATGGTGAAGTGGTAAAAATGATATTGAGAAGACCGAATTTTTAAATTCCTATTTTGCATCTGTTTTCTCTCAGAAAGTAATGGTAACATCAACTGAACTCCACCTTGCTATTGAAGGAATAGAAAAATCCACACCATCTTTAAACAGAGATAGTGAGGGAATACTTACCTAACATAAATTAATTCAAGTCTCCAGGACCAGATGAATTACAGGTGCTTCCCACAAAATTAGAATATCATCAAAAAGTTAATTTATTTCAGTTCTTCAATGCAAAAAGTGAAACTCATATATTATATAGAATCATTACAAACAGAGTGATGTATTTCAAGTGTTTATTTCTGCTCATGTTGATGATTATGGTTTGCAGCCAACGAAAACTAAAAAGTCTATTATCCCAGTAAATTAGAATAATTAACAAACACATCTGCAAAGTGTGGTAGAAAAAGGTGCACAAGCAACCAGGAAAACTGCACCCTTGAAAAGATTGTTAAGAAATGGCCATTCAAAAATTTGGTGGAGATTCACAAGGAGTGGACTGCTGCTGGAGTCATTGCTTCTGTAGCCACCACACAGAGACGTATCCAGGACATGGGCTACAAGTGTTGCATTGCTTGTGTCAAGCCACTCATGACTAATAGATAACGCCAGAAGTGTCTTACCTTGGCCAAAGAGAAAAAGAACTGGACTGTTGCTCAGTGGTCCAAGGTGTTTTCAGATAAAAGTAAATTTTGCATTTCATTTGGAAATCAAGGTCCCAGAGTCTGGAGGAAGAGCGGAGAGGCCACAATCCAAGCTGCTTGAGGTCTACTGTGAACTTTCTACAATCAGTGATTGTTTGGGGAGCCATCTCATCTGCTGGTGTAGGTCCACATTGTTTTATCAAGACCAAAGTCAGTGCAGCCGTCTACCATGAAATTTTAGAGAACATCAGGCTTCTCTCTGCCGACAAGCTTTTTGGAGATGGAAATTTCATTCCCCAGCAGGAATTGGCACCTGTCCACACCCTGTCCACACTGCCAAAAGTATCTATACCTGGTTTAAAAACAACAGCATCACTGTGCTTGATTAGCCAGCAAACTCGCCTGACCTTAACCCCATAGAGAATCTATCGGGTATTGTCAAGAGGAAGATGAGAGACACCAGACCCAATAATACCTCAGCAGTGCCACCGGCTGATTGCCTCCACGCCACATTGATGCAGTAATTGATGCAAAAGGAGCCCCAAGTATTGACTGCATTTACTGGACATACATTTCAGTAGGCCAACATTTCAGATTTTAAAATCATTTTTCAAGCTGGTGTTCTAAAGAATTCTAATTTACTGAGAAAATGACTTTTGGTGTTTTATTGGCTGTAAGCCATAATCATCAACATAAACAGAAATAAACACTTGAAATAGATCACTCTATTTGTAATGACTATATAATATATGAGTTTCATTTTTTGTATTGAAGAACTGAAATAAATTAACTTTGATTATATTCTAATTTTGTAAGAAGCACATGTACATCCTAGGGTACCGAAGAATATAGCAGAGGAAATTATTGATCCACTTTACATCCTGAGTGGATCAGGAAAATGCAGTAGATATAGTATATCTAGGTTTCAAATAAGCATTTGACAAAGTATCTCATGCTATCCTTATGGAAAAAAAGATCAAGTATGGAATGGACAAGGCGCCTGTTAGGTGGATTCATAATTGGCTTAGTGATCGAACCCAAAGAGTGGTCATAAAAGGCTGCAAATTCAGTTGAAAGAATGTGTCAAGTGGGGATACCACAAGGCTCTGTCTTAGGCACTGTGTTGTTCAACATCTTTATCAATGATTGGGGGGCAATATAGATGGCCCCTTACCAATCTGAGAATACCAGCTTGGCTCCTTGTCAAAAATGGGGTGGGACCCCACACCACTTTTTAAAATGATGTAAAGGGACTCTGTCACCTGAATTTGGATGGAACAATCTTCAGCCATAGGGGCGGGGTTTTCGGGTGTTTGATTCACCCTTTCCTTACCCGCCGGCTGCATGCTGGCTGCAATATTGGATTGAAGTTCATTCTCTGTCCTCCGTAGTACATGCCTGCACAAGGCAATCTTGCCTTGCGCAGGGGTGTACTATGGAGGACAGAGAATGAACTTCAATCCAATATTGCAGCCAGCATGCAGCCGGCGGGTACGGAAAGGGTGAATCAAACACCCGAAAACCCCGACCCTATGGCTAAAGATTGTTCCCTCCAAATTCAGGTGACAGAGTCCCTTTAAGTAATTAAAAAAATGGCGTGTGACCCCTGTTTCTTGATAACCAGCCATGATAAAGCTGACAGCTGGGGTTGCAGCCCGCTGTCAGTTTGCCTAGACAGGTTAATAAAAATAGGAGAGACTCCTTTTTGAATTTTTAATATTTAATCAATTTATTTATAGCACAGATGCCAGTTATCAGCGACAGCAGGCGTACGCTGACCCGAGTAGTACGCCTGAGACTGGCGGTAAC
Source organism: Ranitomeya imitator (assembly GCF_032444005.1). Lineage (NCBI taxonomy): Eukaryota > Metazoa > Chordata > Amphibia > Anura > Dendrobatidae > Ranitomeya > Ranitomeya imitator. The sequence continues at coordinate 277,418,248 of NC_091285.1, read as the reverse complement.
CTTTTTATTGCCTGTCAGTTGTCACAGCTGCTGGCTCACACTGTCATCTGACAGTGTGGAAACCGCAGTTCTCTGATCGGTGGTAACGAACTTACCACAGATCAGAGCCGCCAGTGTTTCTTATGCTGTAACACAGATGACATGCACTTAACCCCTCATGACCCAGCCTATTTTGACCTTAAATTTCAAAAACCTGACCTGCACATCCAAACATAGACTGAGTGTGAACAGGTGCTGAACCCAGAGTCGCCAACTCGTATATAGTTAAATAAATAGGGCAGCACACTGCAGCGCCAAAACATGTAAACTTGAAAAAACGAAATTTGAACTGCATTACTGCACTAGAAATATGAAAAATGAGAGCTTTTAGCGCACAAAAATGGCCAATTTTATATGTACCTCGTAGCCACGTTAAGGCATCTCTCTTATACGAGGTCCTAAGTTTGACCTACCTCACTGAGAATAAACGTCTCCATCTGAATGGGTACATGCAAAAACCTCTTCTTGGACTCAAATTCTCTCTCTATGTGGAGGGGTATTGGACCTACTATAATTAAAACACCTGAAGCTAGGAGGCGGGGAGTGCACGATCAGAAGGCTAGAGAATACATTTCAAAAACCTGACCTGCACATCCAAACATAGACTGAGTGTGAACAGGTGCTGAACCCAGAGTCGCCAACTCGTATATAGTTAAATAAATAGGGCAGCACACTGCAGCGCCAAAACATGTAAACTTGAAAAAACGAAATTTGAACTGCATTACTGCACTAGAAATATGAAAAATGAGAGCTTTTAGCGCACAAAAATGGCCAATTTTATATGTACCTCGTAGCCACGTTAAGGCATCTCTCTTATACGAGGTCCTAAGTTTGACCTACCTCACTGAGAATAAACGTCTCCATCTGAATGGGTACATGCAAAAACCTCTTCTTGGACTCAAATTCTCTCTCTATGTGGAGGGGTATTGGACCTACTATAATTAAAACACCTGAAGCTAGGAGGCGGGGAGTGCACGATCAGAAGGCTAGAGAATACATTTCAAAAACCTGACCTGCACATCCAAACATAGACTGAGTGTGAACAGGTGCTGAACCCAGAGTCGCCAACTCGTATATAGTTAAATAAATAGGGCAGCACACTGCAGCGCCAAAACATGTAAACTTGAAAAAACGAAATTTGAACTGCATTACTGCACTAGAAATATGAAAAATGAGAGCTTTTAGCGCACAAAAATGGCCAATTTTATATGTACCTCGTAGCCACGTTAAGGCATCTCTCTTATACGAGGTCCTAAGTTTGACCTACCTCACTGAGAATAAACGTCTCCATCTGAATGGGTACATGCAAAAACCTCTTCTTGGACTCAAATTCTCTCTCTATGTGGAGGGGTATTGGACCTACTATAATTAAAACACCTGAAGCTAGGAGGCGGGGAGTGCACGATCAGAAGGCTAGAGAATACATTTCAAAAACCTGACCTGCACATCCAAACATAGACTGAGTGTGAACAGGTGCTGAACCCAGAGTCGCCAACTCGTATATAGTTAAATAAATAGGGCAGCACACTGCAGCGCCAAAACATGTAAACTTGAAAAAACGAAATTTGAACTGCATTACTGCACTAGAAATATGAAAAATGAGAGCTTTTAGCGCACAAAAATGGCCAATTTTATATGTACCTCGTAGCCACGTTAAGGCATCTCTCTTATACGAGGTCCTAAGTTTGACCTACCTCACTGAGAATAAACGTCTCCATCTGAATGGGTACATGCAAAAACCTCTTCTTGGACTCAAATTCTCTCTCTATGTGGAGGGGTATTGGACCTACTATAATTAAAACACCTGAAGCTAGGAGGCGGGGAGTGCACGATCAGAAGGCTAGAGAATACATTTCAAAAACCTGACCTGCACATCCAAACATAGACTGAGTGTGAACAGGTGCTGAACCCAGAGTCGCCAACTCGTATATAGTTAAATAAATAGGGCAGCACACTGCAGCGCCAAAACATGTAAACTTGAAAAAACGAAATTTGAACTGCATTACTGCACTAGAAATATGAAAAATGAGAGCTTTTAGCGCACAAAAATGGCCAATTTTATATGTACCTCGTAGCCACGTTAAGGCATCTCTCTTATACGAGGTCCTAAGTTTGACCTACCTCACTGAGAATAAACGTCTCCATCTGAATGGGTACATGCAAAAACCTCTTCTTGGACTCAAATTCTCTCTCTATGTGGAGGGGTATTGGACCTACTATAATTAAAACACCTGAAGCTAGGAGGCGGGGAGTGCACGATCAGAAGGCTAGAGAATACATTTCAAAAACCTGACCTGCACATCCAAACATAGACTGAGTGTGAACAGGTGCTGAACCCAGAGTCGCCAACTCGTATATAGTTAAATAAATAGGGCAGCACACTGCAGCGCCAAAACATGTAAACTTGAAAAAACGAAATTTGAACTGCATTACTGCACTAGAAATATGAAAAATGAGAGCTTTTAGCGCACAAAAATGGCCAATTTTATATGTACCTCGTAGCCACGTTAAGGCATCTCTCTTATACGAGGTCCTAAGTTTGACCTACCTCACTGAGAATAAACGTCTCCATCTGAATGGGTACATGCAAAAACCTCTTCTTGGACTCAAATTCTCTCTCTATGTGGAGGGGTATTGGACCTACTATAATTAAAACACCTGAAGCTAGGAGGCGGGGAGTGCACGATCAGAAGGCTAGAGAATACATTTCAAAAACCTGACCTGCACATCCAAACATAGACTGAGTGTGAACAGGTGCTGAACCCAGAGTCGCCAACTCGTATATAGTTAAATAAATAGGGCAGCACACTGCAGCGCCAAAACATGTAAACTTGAAAAAACGAAATTTGAACTGCATTACTGCACTAGAAATATGAAAAATGAGAGCTTTTAGCGCACAAAAATGGCCAATTTTATATGTACCTCGTAGCCACGTTAAGGCATCTCTCTTATACGAGGTCCTAAGTTTGACCTACCTCACTGAGAATAAACGTCTCCATCTGAATGGGTACATGCAAAAACCTCTTCTTGGACTCAAATTCTCTCTCTATGTGGAGGGGTATTGGACCTACTATAATTAAAACACCTGAAGCTAGGAGGCGGGGAGTGCACGATCAGAAGGCTAGAGAATACATTTCAAAAACCTGACCTGCACATCCAAACATAGACTGAGTGTGAACAGGTGCTGAACCCAGAGTCGCCAACTCGTATATAGTTAAATAAATAGGGCAGCACACTGCAGCGCCAAAACATGTAAACTTGAAAAAACGAAATTTGAACTGCATTACTGCACTAGAAATATGAAAAATGAGAGCTTTTAGCGCACAAAAATGGCCAATTTTATATGTACCTCGTAGCCACGTTAAGGCATCTCTCTTATACGAGGTCCTAAGTTTGACCTACCTCACTGAGAATAAACGTCTCCATCTGAATGGGTACATGCAAAAACCTCTTCTTGGACTCAAATTCTCTCTCTATGTGGAGGGGTATTGGACCTACTATAATTAAAACACCTGAAGCTAGGAGGCGGGGAGTGCACGATCAGAAGGCTAGAGAATACATTTCAAAAACCTGACCTGCACATCCAAACATAGACTGAGTGTGAACAGGTGCTGAACCCAGAGTCGCCAACTCGTATATAGTTAAATAAATAGGGCAGCACACTGCAGCGCCAAAACATGTAAACTTGAAAAAACGAAATTTGAACTGCATTACTGCACTAGAAATATGAAAAATGAGAGCTTTTAGCGCACAAAAATGGCCAATTTTATATGTACCTCGTAGCCACGTTAAGGCATCTCTCTTATACGAGGTCCTAAGTTTGACCTACCTCACTGAGAATAAACGTCTCCATCTGAATGGGTACATGCAAAAACCTCTTCTTGGACTCAAATTCTCTCTATGTGGAGGGGTATTGGACCTACTATAATTAAAACACCTGAAGCTAGGAGGCGGGGAGTGCACGATCAGAAGGCTAGAGAATACATTTCAAAAACCTGACCTGCACATCCAAACATAGACTGAGTGTGAACAGGTGCTGAACCCAGAGTCGCCAACTCGTATATAGTTAAATAAATAGGGCAGCACACTGCAGCGCCAAAACATGTAAACTTGAAAAAACGAAATTTGAACTGCATTACTGCACTAGAAATATGAAAAATGAGAGCTTTTAGCGCACAAAAATGGCCAATTTTATATGTACCTCGTAGCCACGTTAAGGCATCTCTCTTATACGAGGTCCTAAGTTTGACCTACCTCACTGAGAATAAACGTCTCCATCTGAATGGGTACATGTAAAAACCTCTTCTTGGACTCAAATTCTCTCTCTATGTGGAGGGGTATTGGACCTACTATAATTAAAACACCTGAAGCTAGGAGGCGGGGAGTGCACGATCAGAAGGCTAGAGAATACATTTCAAAAACCTGACCTGCACATCCAAACATAGACTGAGTGTGAACAGGTGCTGAACCCAGAGTCGCCAACTCGTATATAGTTAAATAAATAGGGCAGCACACTGCAGCGCCAAAACATGTAAACTTGAAAAAACGAAATTTGAACTGCATTACTGCACTAGAAATATGAAAAATGAGAGCTTTTAGCGCACAAAAATGGCCAATTTTATATGTACCTCGTAGCCACGTTAAGGCATCTCTCTTATACGAGGTCCTAAGTTTGACCTACCTCACTGAGAATAAACGTCTCCATCTGAATGGGTACATGCAAAAACCTCTTCTTGGACTCAAATTCTCTCTCTATGTGGAGGGGTATTGGACCTACTATAATTAAAACACCTGAAGCTAGGAGGCGGGGAGTGCACGATCAGAAGGCTAGAGAATACATTTCAAAAACCTGACCTGCACATCCAAACATAGACTGAGTGTGAACAGGTGCTGAACCCAGAGTCGCCAACTCGTATATAGTTAAATAAATAGGGCAGCACACTGCAGCGCCAAAACATGTAAACTTGAAAAAACGAAATTTGAACTGCATTACTGCACTAGAAATATGAAAAATGAGAGCTTTTAGCGCACAAAAATGGCCAATTTTATATGTACCTCGTAGCCACGTTAAGGCATCTCTCTTATACGAGGTCCTAAGTTTGACCTACCTCACTGAGAATAAACGTCTCCATCTGAATGGGTACATGCAAAAACCTCTTCTTGGACTCAAATTCTCTCTCTATGTGGAGGGGTATTGGACCTACTATAATTAAAACACCTGAAGCTAGGAGGCGGGGAGTGCACGATCAGAAGGCTAGAGAATACATTTCAAAAACCTGACCTGCACATCCAAACATAGACTGAGTGTGAACAGGTGCTGAACCCAGAGTCGCCAACTCGTATATAGTTAAATAAATAGGGCAGCACACTGCAGCGCCAAAACATGTAAACTTGAAAAAACGAAATTTGAACTGCATTACTGCACTAGAAATATGAAAAATGAGAGCTTTTAGCGCACAAAAATGGCCAATTTTATATGTACCTCGTAGCCACGTTAAGGCATCTCTCTTATACGAGGTCCTAAGTTTGACCTACCTCACTGAGAATAAACGTCTCCATCTGAATGGGTACATGCAAAAACCTCTTCTTGGACTCAAATTCTCTCTCTATGTGGAGGGGTATTGGACCTACTATAATTAAAACACCTGAAGCTAGGAGGCGGGGAGTGCACGATCAGAAGGCTAGAGAATACATTTCAAAAACCTGACCTGCACATCCAAACATAGACTGAGTGTGAACAGGTGCTGAACCCAGAGTCGCCAACTCGTATATAGTTAAATAAATAGGGCAGCACACTGCAGCGCCAAAACATGTAAACTTGAAAAAACGAAATTTGAACTGCATTACTGCACTAGAAATATGAAAAATGAGAGCTTTTAGCGCACAAAAATGGCCAATTTTATATGTACCTCGTAGCCACGTTAAGGCATCTCTCTTATACGAGGTCCTAAGTTTGACCTACTTCACTGAGAATAAACGTCTCCATCTGAATGGGTACATGCAAAAACCTCTTCTTGGACTCAAATTCTCTCTCTATGTGGAGGGGTATTGGACCTACTATAATTAAAACACCTGAAGCTAGGAGGCGGGGAGTGCACGATCAGAAGGCTAGAGAATACATTTCAAAAACCTGACCTGCACATCCAAACATAGACTGAGTGTGAACAGGTGCTGAACCCAGAGTCGCCAACTCGTATATAGTTAAATAAATAGGGCAGCACACTGCAGCGCCAAAACATGTAAACTTGAAAAAACGAAATTTGAACTGCATTACTGCACTAGAAATATGAAAAATGAGAGCTTTTAGCGCACAAAAATGGCCAATTTTATATGTACCTCGTAGCCACGTTAAGGCATCTCTCTTATACGAGGTCCTAAGTTTGACCTACCTCACTGAGAATAAACGTCTCCATCTGAATGGGTACATGCAAAAACCTCTTCTTGGACTCAAATTCTCTCTCTATGTGGAGGGGTATTGGACCTACTATAATTAAAACACCTGAAGCTAGGAGGCGGGGAGTGCACGATCAGAAGGCTAGAGAATACATTTCAAAAACCTGACCTGCACATCCAAACATAGACTGAGTGTGAACAGGTGCTGAACCCAGAGTCGCCAACTCGTATATAGTTAAATAAATAGGGCAGCACACTGCAGCGCCAAAACATGTAAACTTGAAAAAACGAAATTTGAACTGCATTACTGCACTAGAAATATGAAAAATGAGAGCTTTTAGCGCACAAAAATGGCCAATTTTATATGTACCTCGTAGCCACGTTAAGGCATCTCTCTTATACGAGGTCCTAAGTTTGACCTACCTCACTGAGAATAAACGTCTCCATCTGAATGGGTACATGCAAAAACCTCTTCTTGGACTCAAATTCTCTCTCTATGTGGAGGGGTATTGGACCTACTATAATTAAAACACCTGAAGCTAGGAGGCGGGGAGTGCACGATCAGAAGGCTAGAGAATACATTTCAAAAACCTGACCTGCACATCCAAACATAGACTGAGTGTGAACAGGTGCTGAACCCAGAGTCGCCAACTCGTATATAGTTAAATAAATAGGGCAGCACACTGCAGCGCCAAAACATGTAAACTTGAAAAAACGAAATTTGAACTGCATTACTGCACTAGAAATATGAAAAATGAGAGCTTTTAGCGCACAAAAATGGCCAATTTTATATGTACCTCGTAGCCACGTTAAGGCATCTCTCTTATACGAGGTCCTAAGTTTGACCTACCTCACTGAGAATAAACGTCTCCATCTGAATGGGTACATGCAAAAACCTCTTCTTGGACTCAAATTCTCTCTCTATGTGGAGGGGTATTGGACCTACTATAATTAAAACACCTGAAGCTAGGAGGCGGGGAGTGCACGATCAGAAGGCTAGAGAATACATTTCAAAAACCTGACCTGTACATCCAAACATAGACTGAGTGTGAACAGGTGCTGAACCCAGAGTCGCCAACTCGTATATAGTTAAATAAATAGGGCAGCACACTGCAGCGCCAAAACATGTAAACTTGAAACAACGAAATTTGAACTGCATTACTGCACTAGAAATATGAAAAATGAGAGCTTTTAGCGCACAAAAATGGCCAATTTTATATGTACCTCGTAGCCACGTTAAGGCATCTCTCTTATACGAGGTCCTAAGTTTGACCTACCTCACTGAGAATAAACGTCTCCATCTGAATGGGTACATGCAAAAACCTCTTCTTGGACTCAAATTCTCTCTCTATGTGGAGGGGTATTGGACCTACTATAATTAAAACACCTGAAGCTAGGAGGCGGGGAGTGCACGATCAGAAGGCTAGAGAATACATTTCAAAAACCTGACCTGCACATCCAAACATAGACTGAGTGTGAACAGGTGCTGAACCCAGAGTCGCCAACTCGTATATAGTTAAATAAATAGGGCAGCACACTGCAGCGCCAAAACATGTAAACTTGAAAAAACGAAATTTGAACTGCATTACTGCACTAGAAATATGAAAAATGAGAGCTTTTAGCGCACAAAAATGGCCAATTTTATATGTACCTCGTAGCCACGTTAAGGCATCTCTCTTATACGAGGTCCTAAGTTTGACCTACCTCACTGAGAATAAACGTCTCCATCTGAATGGGTACATGCAAAAACCTCTTCTTGGACTCAAATTCTCTCTCTATGTGGAGGGGTATTGGACCTACTATAATTAAAACACCTGAAGCTAGGAGGCGGGGAGTGCACGATCAGAAGGCTAGAGAATACATTTCAAAAACCTGACCTGCACATCCAAACATAGACTGAGTGTGAACAGGTGCTGAACCCAGAGTCGCCAACTCGTATATAGTTAAATAAATAGGGCAGCACACTGCAGCGCCAAAACATGTAAACTTGAAAAAACGAAATTTGAACTGCATTACTGCACTAGAAATATGAAAAATGAAAGCTTTTAGCGCACAAAAATGGCCAATTTTATATGTACCTCGTAGCCACGTTAAGGCATCTCTCTTATATGAGGTCCTAAGTTTGACCTACCTCACTGAGAATAAACGTCTCCATCTGAATGGGTACATGCAAAAACCTCTTCTTGGACTCAAATTCTCTCTCTATGTGGAGGGGTATTAGACCTACTATAATTAAAACACCTGAAGCTAGGAGGCGGGGAGTGCACGATCAGAAGGCTAGAGAATACATTTCAAAAACCTGACCTGCACATCCAAACATAGACTGAGTGTGAACAGGTGCTGAACCCAGAGTCGCCAACTCGTATATAGTTAAATAAATAGGGCAGCACACATGTTTTGGCGCTGCAGTGTGCTGCCCTATTTATTTAACTATATACGAGTTGGCGACTCTGGGTTCAGCACCTGTTCACACTCAGTCTATGTTTGGATGTGCAGGTCAGGTTTTTGAAATGTATTCTCTAGCCTTCTGATCGTGCACTCCCCGCCTCCTAGCTTCAGGTGTTTTAATTATAGTAGGTCCAATACCCCTCCACATAGAGAGAGAATTTGAGTCCAAGAAGAGGTTTTTGCATGTACCCATTCAGATGGAGACGTTTATTCTCAGTGAGGTAGGTCAAACTTAGGACCTCGTATAAGAGAGATGCCTTAACGTGGCTACGAGGTACATATAAAATTGGCCATTTTTGTGCGCTAAAAGCTCTCATTTTTCATATTTCTAGTGCAGTAATGCAGTTCAAATTTCGTTTTTTCAAGTTTACATGTTTTGGCGCTGCAGTGTGCTGCCCTATTTATTTAACTATATACGAGTTGGCGACTCTGGGTTCAGCACCTGTTCACACTCAGTCTATGTTTGGATGTGCAGGTCAGGTTTTTGAAATGTATTCTCTAGCCTTCTGATCGTGCACTCCCCGCCTCCTAGCTTCAGGTGTTTTAATTATAGTAGGTCCAATACCCCTCCACATAGAGAGAGAATTTGAGTCCAAGAAGAGGTTTTTGCATGTACCCATTCAGATGGAGACGTTTATTCTCAGTTAGGTAGGTCAAACTTAGGACCTCGTATAAGAGAGATGCCTTAACGTGGCTACGAGGTACATATAAAATTGGCCATTTTTGTGCGCTAAAAGCTCTCATTTTTCATATTTCTAGTGCAGTAATGCAGTTCAAATTTCGTTTTTTCAAGTTTACATGTTTTGGCGCTGCAGTGTGCTGCCCTATTTATTTAACTATATACGAGTTGGCGACTCTGGGTTCAGCACCTGTTCACACTCAGTCTATGTTTGGATGTGCAGGTCAGGTTTTTGAAATGTATTCTCTAGCCTTCTGATCGTGCACTCCCCGCCTCCTAGCTTCAGGTGTTTTAATTATAGTAGGTCCAATACCCCTCCACATAGAGAGAGAATTTGAGTCCAAGAAGAGGTTTTTGCATGTACCCATTCAGATGGAGACGTTTATTCTCAGTGAGGTAGGTCAAACTTAGGACCTCGTATAAGAGAGATGCCTTAACGTGGCTACGAGGTACATATAAAATTGGCCATTTTTGTGCGCTAAAAGCTCTCATTTTTCATATTTCTAGTGCAGTAATGCAGTTCAAATTTCGTTTTTTCAAGTTTACATGTTTTGGCGCTGCAGTGTGCTGCCCTATTTATTTAACTATATACGAGTTGGCGACTCTGGGTTCAGCACCTGTTCACACTCAGTCTATGTTTGGATGTGCAGGTCAGGTTTTTGAAATGTATTCTCTAGCCTTCTGATCGTGCACTCCCCGCCTCCTAGCTTCAGGTGTTTTAATTATAGTAGGTCCAATACCCCTCCACATAGAGAGAGAATTTGAGTCCAAGAAGAGGTTTTTGCATGTACCCATTCAGATGGAGACGTTTATTCTCAGTGAGGTAGGTCAAACTTAGGACCTCGTATAAGAGAGATGCCTTAACGTGGCTACGAGGTACATATAAAATTGGCCATTTTTGTGCGCTAAAAGCTCTCATTTTTCATATTTCTAGTGCAGTAATGCAGTTCAAATTTCGTTTTTTCAAGTTTACATGTTTTGGCGCTGCAGTGTGCTGCCCTATTTATTTAACTATATACGAGTTGGCGACTCTGGGTTCAGCACCTGTTCACACTCAGTCTATGTTTGGATGTGCAGGTCAGGTTTTTGAAATGTATTCTCTAGCCTTCTGATCGTGCACTCCCCGCCTCCTAGCTTCAGGTGTTTTAATTATAGTAGGTCCAATACCCCTCCACATAGAGAGAGAATTTGAGTCCAAGAAGAGGTTTTTGCATGTACCCATTCAGATGGAGACGTTTATTCTCAGTGAGGTAGGTCAAACTTAGGACCTCGTATAAGAGAGATGCCTTAACGTGGCTACGAGGTACATATAAAATTGGCCATTTTTGTGCGCTAAAAGCTCTCATTTTTCATATTTCTAGTGCAGTAATGCAGTTCAAATTTCGTTTTTTCAAGTTTACATGTTTTGGCGCTGCAGTGTGCTGCCCTATTTATTTAACTATATACGAGTTGGCGACTCTGGGTTCAGCACCTGTTCACACTCAGTCTATGTTTGGATGTGCAGGTCAGGTTTTTGAAATGTATTCTCTAGCCTTCTGATCGTGCACTCCCCGCCTCCTAGCTTCAGGTGTTTTAATTATAGTAGGTCCAATACCCCTCCACATAGAGAGAGAATTTGAGTCCAAGAAGAGGTTTTTGCATGTACCCATTCAGATGGAGACGTTTATTCTCAGTGAGGTAGGTCAAACTTAGGACCTCGTATAAGAGAGATGCCTTAACGTGGCTACGAGGTACATATAAAATTGGCCATTTTTGTGCGCTAAAAGCTCTCATTTTTCATATTTCTAGTGCAGTAATGCAGTTCAAATTTCGTTTTTTCAAGTTTACATGTTTTGGCGCTGCAGTGTGCTGCCCTATTTATTTAACTATATACGAGTTGGCGACTCTGGGTTCAGCACCTGTTCACACTCAGTCTATGTTTGGATGTGCAGGTCAGGTTTTTGAAATGTATTCTCTAGCCTTCTGATCGTGCACTCCCCGCCTCCTAGCTTCAGGTGTTTTAATTATAGTAGGTCCAATACCCCTCCACATAGAGAGAGAATTTGAGTCCAAGAAGAGGTTTTTGCATGTACCCATTCAGATGGAGACGTTTATTCTCAGTGAGGTAGGTCAAACTTAGGACCTCGTATAAGAGAGATGCCTTAACGTGGCTACGAGGTACATATAAAATTGGCCATTTTTGTGCGCTAAAAGCTCTCATTTTTCATATTTCTAGTGCAGTAATGCAGTTCAAATTTCGTTTTTTCAAGTTTACATGTTTTGGCGCTGCAGTGTGCTGCCCTATTTATTTAACTATATACGAGTTGGCGACTCTGGGTTCAGCACCTGTTCACACTCAGTCTATGTTTGGATGTGCAGGTCAGGTTTTTGAAATGTATTCTCTAGCCTTCTGATCGTGCACTCCCCGCCTCCTAGCTTCAGGTGTTTTAATTATAGTAGGTCCAATACCCCTCCACATAGAGAGAGAATTTGAGTCCAAGAAGAGGTTTTTGCATGTACCCATTCAGATGGAGACGTTTATTCTCAGTGAGGTAGGTCAAACTTAGGACCTCGTATAAGAGAGATGCCTTAACGTGGCTACGAGGTACATATAAAATTGGCCATTTTTGTGCGCTAAAAGCTCTCATTTTTCATATTTCTAGTGCAGTAATGCAGTTCAAATTTCGTTTTTTCAAGTTTACATGTTTTGGCGCTGCAGTGTGCTGCCCTATTTATTTAACTATATACGAGTTGGCGACTCTGGGTTCAGCACCTGTTCACACTCAGTCTATGTTTGGATGTGCAGGTCAGGTTTTTGAAATGTATTCTCTAGCCTTCTGATCGTGCACTCCCCGCCTCCTAGCTTCAGGTGTTTTAATTATAGTAGGTCCAATACCCCTCCACATAGAGAGAGAATTTGAGTCCAAGAAGAGGTTTTTGCATGTACCCATTCAGATGGAGACGTTTATTCTCAGTGAGGTAGGTCAAACTTAGGACCTCGTATAAGAGAGATGCCTTAACGTGGCTACGAGGTACATATAAAATTGGCCATTTTTGTGCGCTAAAAGCTCTCATTTTTCATATTTCTAGTGCAGTAATGCAGTTCAAATTTCGTTTTTTCAAGTTTACATGTTTTGGCGCTGCAGTGTGCTGCCCTATTTATTTAACTATTTTGACCTTAAAGACCTTGCCGTTTTTTGCAATTCTGACCAGTGTCCCTTTATGAGGTAATAACTCAGGAACGCTTCAACGGATCCTAGCGGTTCTGAGATTGTTTTTTCGTGACATATTGGGCTTCATGTTAGTGGTAAATTTAGGTCAATAAATTCTGCGTTTATTTGTGATAAAAACGGAAATTTGGCGAAAATTTAGAAAATTTCGCAATTTTCACATTTTGAATTTTTATTCTGTTAAACCAGAGAGTTTTGTGACACAAAATAGTTAATAAATAACATTTCCCACATGTCTACTTTACATCAGCACAATTTTGGAAACAAAATTTTTTTTTGCTAGGAAGTTATAAGGGTTAAAATTTGACCAGCGATTCCTCATTTTTACAACGAAATTTACAAAACCATTTTTTTAGGGACCACCTCACATTTGAAGTCAGTTTGAGGGGTCTATATGGCTGAAAATACCCAAAAGTGACACCATTCTAAAAACTGCACCCCTCAAGGTACTCAAAACCACATTCAAGAAGTTTATTAACCCTTCAGGTGCTTCACAGCAGCAGAAGCAACATGGAAGGAAAAAATGAACATTTAACTTTTTAGTCACAAAAATTATATTTTAGCAACATTTTTTTTATTTTCCCAATGGTAAAAGGAGAAACTGAACCACGAAAGTTGTTGTCCAATTTGTCCTGAGTACGCTGATACCTCATATGTGGGGGTAAACCACTGTTTGGGCGCACGGCAGGGCTTGGAAGGGAAGGAGCACCATTTGACTTTTTGAATGAAAAATTGGCTCCACTCTTTAGCGGACACCATGTCACGTTTGGAGAGCCCCCGTGTGCCTAAAAATTGGAGCTCCCCCACAAGTGACCCCATTTTGGAAACTAGACACCCAAGGAACTTATCTAGATGCATAGTGAGCACTTTGAACCCCCAGGTGCTTCACAAATTGATCCGTAAAAATGAAAAAGTACTTTTTTTTCACAAAAAAATTATTTTAGCCTCAATTTTTTCATTTTCACATGGGCACAGGATAAAATGGATCCTAAAATTTGTTGGGCAATTTCTCCTGAGTACACCGATACCTCACATGTGGGGGTAAACCACTGTTTGGGCACACGGTAAGGCTCGGAAGGGAAGGAGCGCCATTTGACTTTTTGAATGAAAAATTATCTCCATCGTTAGAGGACACCATGTCGCGTTTGGAGAGCCCCTGTGTGCCTAAACATTGGAGCTCCCCCACAAGTGACCCCATTTTGGAAACTAGACCCCCCAAGGAACTTATCTAGATGCATATTGAGCACTTTAAACCTCCAGGTGCTTCACAGAAGTTTATAACGCAGAGCCATGAAAATAAAAAATAATTTTTCTTTCCTCAAAAATGATTTTTTAGCCTGGAATTTCCTATTTTTCCAAGGGTAATAGGAGAAATTGGACCCCAAATGTTGTTGTCCAGTTTGTCCTGAGTACGCTGATATCCCATATGTGGGGGTAAACCACTGTTTGGGCGCACGGCAGGGCTCGAAAGGGAAGGCACGCCATTTGGCTTTTTAAATGGAAAATTAGCTCCAATCATTAGCGGACACCATGTCACGTTTGGAGAGCCCCTGTGTGCCTAAACATTGGAGATCCCCCACAAATGACCTAATTTTGGAAACTAGACCCCCAAAGGAACTAGTCTAGATGCGTGGTGAGGACTTTGAACCCCCAAGTGCTTCACAGAAGTTTATAACGCAGAGCCATGAAAAAAAAAAAAAAAATTATTTTCTCAAAAATGATCTTTTAGCCTGCAATTTTTTATTTTCCCAAGGGTAACAGGAGAAATTTGACCCCAAAAGTTGTTGTCCAGTTTCTCCTGAGTACGCTGATACCCCATAGGTGGGGGTAAACCACTGTTTAGGCACGTGCCGGGGCTCGGAAGTGAAGTAGTGACGTTTTGAAATGCAGACTTTGATGGAATGCTTTGCGGGCGTTACGTTGCGTTTGCAGAGCCCCTGATGTGGCTAAACAGTAGAAACCACCCACAAGTGACCCCATTTTGCAAACTAGACCCCCAAAGGAACTAATCTAGATGTGTGGTGAGGACTTTGAACCCCCAAGTGCTTCACAGAAGTTTATAACGCAGAGCCATGAATATAAAAAAAAAAATTATTTTCTCAAAAATGATCTTTTAGCCTGCAATTTTTTATTTTCCCAAGGGTAACAGGAGAAATTTGACCCCAAAAGTTGTTGTCCAGTTTCTCCTGAGTACGCTGATACCCCATAGGTGGGGGTAAACCACTGTTTAGGCACGTGCCGGGGCTCGGAAGTGAAGTAGTGACGTTTTGAAATGCAGACTTTGATGGAATGCTTTGCGGGCGTTACGTTGCGTTTGCAGAGCCCCTGATGTGGCTAAACAGTAGAAACCCCCCACAAGTGACCCCATTTTGGAAACTAGACCCCGAAAGGAACTTATCTAGATGTGTGGTGAGCACTTTGAACCCCCAAGTGCTTCACAGAAGTTTATTATGCAGAGCCGTGAAAATAATAAATACGTTTTCTTTCCTCAAAAAAAATTATTTAGCCCAGAATTTTTTATTTTCCCAAGGGTTACAGGAGAAATTGGACCCCAAAAGTTGTTGTCCAGTTTCTCCTGAGTACGCTGATACCCCATGTGTGGGGATAAACCACTGTTTGGGCACACGTCGGGGCTCAGAAGGAAGTAGTGACTTTTGAAATGCAGACTTTGATGGAATGGTCTGCGGGCGTCACGTTGCGTTTGCAGAGCCCCTGGTGTGCCTAAACAGTAGAAACTCCCCAAAAGTGACCCCATTTTAGAAACTAGACCCCCCAAGGAACTTATCTAGATATGTGGTGAGCACTTTGAACCCCCAAGTGCTTCACAGACGTTTACAACGCAGAGCCGTGAAAACAAAAAAATCATTTTTCTTTCCTCAAAAATGATGTTTTAGCAAGCATTTTTTTATTTTCACAAGGGTAACAGGAGAAATTGGACCCCAGTAATTGTTGCGCAGTTTGTCCTGAGTACACTGATACCCCATATGTGGGGGTAAACCACTGTTTGGGCACACGTCGGGGCTCGGAAGTGAGGGGGCACCATTTGACTTTTTGAATACAAGATTGGCTGGAATCAATGGTGGCGCCATGTTGCGTTTGGAGACCCCTGATGTGCCTAAACAGTGGAAACCCCTCAATTCTACCTCCAACACTAACCCCAACACACCCCTAACCCTAATCCCAACTGTAGCCATAACCCTAATTACAACCCTAACCACAACACACCCCTAACCACAACCCTAACCCCAACACACCCCTAACCCTAACCACAACCCTAATTCCAACCCTAACCCTAAGGCTATGTGCCCACGTTGCGGATTCGTGTGAGATTTTTCAGCATCATTTTTGAAAAATCCGCGGGTAAAAGGCACTGCGTTTTACCTGCGGATTTACTGCGGATTTCCAGTGTTTTTTGTGCGGATTTCACCTGCGTATTCCTATTGAGGAACAGGTGTAAACGCTGCGGAATCCGCACAAAGAACTGACATGCTGCGGAAAATACAACGCAGCGTTTCCGCGCGGTATTTTCCGCACCATGGGCACAGCGGATTTAGTTTTCCATAGGTTTACATGGTACTGTAAACCTGATGGAACACTGCTGCGGATCCGCAGCCAAATCCGCACCGTGTGCACATAGCCTAATTTTAAAGGTATGTGCACACGCTGCGGAAAACGCTGCGGATCCGCAGCAGTTTCCCATGAGTTTACATTTCAATGTAACCTATGGGAAACAAAAATCGCTGTACACATGCTGCAGAAAAACTGCACAGAAACGCAGCGGTTTACATTCTGCAGCATGTCACTTGTTTCTGCAGATTCCGCAGCGGTTTTACAACTGCTCCAATAGAAAATCGCAGTTGTAAAACCGCAGTGAAATGCGCAGAAAAACCGCGGTAAATCCACGATAAATCCACAGCGGTTTAGCACTGCGGATTTATCAAATCCGCAGCGGAAAAATCCGCAGAGGAACAGAATACGTGTGCACATACCGAAACCCTACCCCTAACCCTACCCCTACCCCTAACCCTACCCCTAACCCTAGCCCTAACCCTACCCCTAACCCTACCCCTAACCCTACCCCTAACCCTAACCCTATTCTAACCTTAGTGGAAAAAAAAAATCTTTATTTTTTTTATTGTCCCTACCTATGGGGGTGACAAAGGGGGGGGGTCATTTATTATTTTTTTATTTTGATCACTGTGATAGATTATATCTCAGTGATCAAAATGCACTTTGGAACGAATTTGCCGGCCGGCAGATTCGGCGGGCGCACTGCGCATGCGCCCGCCATTTTGGAAGATGGCGGCGCCCAGGGAGAAGACGGACGGACCCCGGCAGGATCGGTAAGTATGATGCGGTGGGGGGGAGCACGGGGGGGGATCGGAGCGTGGGGGGTGGAACGGAGCACGGGGGGGTGGAACGGAGCACGGGTGGGGGTGGATCGGAGGTACGGGTGGGTGGATGATGCACGGGGGGGCAGACAAGAGCACGGGGGAGCGGAGCACAGGACGGAGGGGAGCCGGAGCAGTGTACCGGACAGATCGGTGGCTTGGGGGGGGCGATCAGTGGGGTGGGGTGGGGGCACATTAGTGCTATTATATTAGTGATATTGCAGCATCGGCCATGGCTGGATTGTAATATTTCACCAGTTATAATAGGTGAAATATTACTAATCGCTCTGATTGGCAGTTTCACTTTCAACAGCCAATCAGAGCGATCGTAGCCACGGGGGGGGGGGTGAAGCCACCCCCCCTGGGCTAAACTACCACTCCCCCTGTCCCTGCAGATCGGGAGAAATGGGAGTTAACCCTTTCACCCGATCTGCAGGGTCGCGATCTTTCCATGACGCCACATAGGCGTCATGGGTCGGATTGGCACCGACTTTCATGACGCCTACGTGGCGTCATGGGTCGGGAAGGGGTTAAAAATACATTTTGTCTTTTTTTAGCATGAGTTTTTTTCAGGCTCCCCATAGAAGCTTATAGAGAAAAAAGCACCAAAAGCCACACAGTTCAGCAACGTCTTTAGACACACCAAGGGCAGAGATTTCATGAAATTCCACCTAGTTTGCTTAGACATTTAGGCCATGTTCACATATAGTTTAAATGCTGCATTTTTTCAGCTGCTTTTTTTTAGTATGGAAATTCTGCTGTGTTTAACTGTCCAAGCAAAGTGTATGTGATTCCATGAAAACTACACCCACTTTGCATCTGACAACATTGCTGAGCTGTGCTGTTTTGGTGCTTTTTTTCCTTTAGAGTATTCTATATGGAGCCTTAAAAAAAGTATGTAAAAAACTGCAGTTTCCTTTTTAAGTGCAGAATCAAAGCTTTTCTGTACTATAAAAAGCACTTAAAAACGCGACCACATCTGCACTATAAAACATCAAATAAGGGGAGAAGGCATAAAAATGCAGCAATAATCAGAGAAGATTGTTATTGTTTAGTTTGGTGCAGACACCTGCATAAAACAAAAGACATGGTATTTCGGTGTGAATATGGCTATACAAACACACAAAAAAAAGATGTCATATAGTGAAGCTACATAAATATGAGAAAATTATGGCTGCTATGAGCATGATGAACAGATTACCAGCCCAGGCTAATCAAAAGCTGTGCGGGGGATGCCAGAAGGTAAAAGATTTGTGGCCTCCCATCCAACTGCCCGATAAAACTGACATGGACGCCGGACCGGAGTACCGTGAATCAATCCGCTTATCTCTAGCCCCAATTGTCATGGATACAGCAGACAGCCCCAGATTTGGTTCTGCGCCCTGCACTCTCAGGCATCTGCTGAATGTTCCTCACTGCCTCCACCTGTTTGACATCTCCTCAGGCCAGCGGTGATAGAAATAGTAAATGGGCGTGCACTGAGGAGTGGCCAGAGGCGTGGTCACGGAATTTGCTGCGGTGCACGTAGTTTGTCAATCTTTCTGATCTTCAAAAGTTGGGAGGTATGCCCTCAAGCAAGTTAGAAATTGAGCACAATAGTCCACACCACTCTGGCAGTCAAAATGATAACATGGATAAATAAGAGTTTCTACTATACAGAGATTCCTGAAGCACTTAAATATAAATATTTACAGAATAAAGTCATATTTAAAATATCCCAAAATAGTTATTAATATACAATGAAGAAAAAAGAAAAGGGAGTTCCATAAGAATTTAGTGTCTGCTGTAGCACTAACTTGATTTATTATGAGCTCAGAGGGCTGGAGGCACAGCAGAAACACTCAATCCTGTGATAAAACAGGCAGGCAAATGTGTTATTACAGAAAATAGCAGTGGCAAGCTTCTGCTATATCATTTTTATGATTTATTGACTTATGGTTTCCCCCTGCCCAAGAGATGTGATATGTGCCAATCATAAACTGGATGGTCAGACAGCTGTTACACAGTACACAGCAGGGGTACATGTATAAGATTATCTCAGCACAGGAACATTTTTTAACACATTTAATTGTGGAACTTATTATTATTCCAAGATCTTATAATTAAAACTTATTTTGTTTGTGGAACAACCCCTTTAACCCCTCTGTGACCTTAGACGTACTATCCCGTCGAGTTGCCCTGGGCTTATCTGACCCTGGACGGGATAGTACGTCATAGCCGATCGGCCGCGCTCACGGGGGGAGCGCGGCCGATCGCGGCCGGGTGTCAGCTGCTTATCGCAGCTGACATCCGGCACTATGTGCCAGGAGCGGTCACGGACCGCCCCCGGCACATTAACCCCTGGCACACCGCGATCAAAGATGATCGCGATGTGCCGGCGGTGCAGGGAAGCACCGCGCAGGGAGGGGGCTCCCTGCGGGCTTCCCTGAGACCCCCGGAGCAACGCGATGTGATCGCGTTGCTGCGAGGGTCTCACCTCCCTCCCTGCTCCCTCCAGCCCCGGATCCAAGATGGCCGCGGATCCGGGTCCTGCAGGGAGGGAGGTGGCTTCACAGAGCCTGCTCAGAGCAGGCACTGTGAAGCCTGCAGCGCTGCATGTCAGATCAGTGATCTGACAGAGTGCTGTGCAAACTGTCAGATCACTGATCTGTGATGTCCCCCCCTGGGACAAAGTAAAAAAGTAAAAAAAAAATTTTCCAAATGTGTAAAAAAAATAAAAAAAAATATTCCAAAATAATGAAAAAAAAAAATAATATTATTCCCATAAATACATTTCTTCATCTAAATAAAAAAAAACAAACAATAAAAGTACACATATTTAGTATCGCCGCGTCCGTAACGACCCGACCTATAAAACTGTCCCACTAGTTAACCCCTTCAGTAAACACCGTAAGAAAAAAAAAAAAAAAAACGAGGCAAAAAACAACGCTTTATTATCATACCGCCGAACAAAAAGTGGAATAACACGCGATCAAAAGGACAGATATAAATATCCATGGTACCGCTGAAAGCATCATATTGTCCCGCAAAAAAAGAGCCGCCATACAGCATCATCAGCAAAAAAATAAAAAAGTTATAGTCCTGAGAATAAAGCGATGCAAAAATAATTATTTTTTCTGTAAAATAGTTTTTATCGTATAAAAGCACCAAACCATAAAAAAATGATATAAATGAGGTATCGCTGTAATCGTACTGACCCGAAGAATAAAACTGATTTATCAATTTTACCAAACGCGGAACGGTATAAACGCCTCCCCCAATAGAAATTCATGAATAGCTGGCTTTTGGTCATTCTTCCTCACAAAAATCGGAATAAAAAGCGATAAAAAAATGTCACGTGCCCAAAAATGTTTTCAATAAAAACGTCAACTCGTCCCGCAAAAAACAAGACCTCACATGACTCTGTGGACCAAAATATGGAAAAATTATAGCTCTCAAAATGTGGTATTGCAAAAAATATTTTTTGCAATAAAAAGGGTCTTTCAGTGTGTGACGGCTGCCAATCATAAAAATCCGCTAAAAAACTCGCTATAAAACCCCCCTTCATCACCCCCTTAGTTAGGGAAAAATAAAAAAAAATGTATTTATTTCCATTTTCCCATTAGGGCTAGGGTTAGGGCTAGGGTTAGGGCTAGGGTTAGGGCTAGGGTTAGGGCTAGGGCTAGGGTTAGGGCTAGGGTTAGGGCTAGGGCTAGGGTTAGGGTTAGGGCTAGGGTTAGGGCTAGGGTTAGGGCTAGGGCTAGGGTTAGGGCTAGGGTTAGGGTTAGGGCTAGGGTTAGGGCTAGGGTTAGGGCTAGGGTTAGGGCTAGGGCTAGGGTTAGGGCTAGGGTTAGGGCTAGGGTTAGGGCTAGGGTTAGGGTTAGGGTTGGGGCTACAGTTAGGGTTGGGGCTAAAGTTAGGGTTAGGGTTTAGATTACATTTACAGTTGGGAATAGGGTTGGGATTAGGGTTAGGGGTGTGTCAGGGTTAGAGGTGTGGTTAGGGTTACCGTTGGAATTAGGGTTAGGGGTGTGTTTAGATTAGGGTTTCAGTTATAATTGGGGGGTTTCCACTGTTTCGGCACATCAGGGGCTCTCCAAACACGACATGGCGTCCGATCTCAATTCCAGCCAATTCTGCGTTGAAAAAGTAAAACAGTGCTCCTTCCCTTCCGAGCTCTCCTGTGTGCCCAAACAGGGGTTTACCCCAACATATGGGGTATCAGCGTACTCAGGACAAATTGGACAACAACTTTTGTGGACCAATTTCTCCTGTTACCCTTGGGAAAATACAAAACTGGGGGCTAAAAAATAATTTTTGTGGGAAAACAAAAAGATTTTTTATTTTCACGGCTCTGCGTTATAAACTGTAGTGAAACACTTGGGGGTTCAAAGTTCTCACAACACATCTAGATAAGTTCATTGAGGGGTCTAGTTTCCAATATGGGGTCACTTGTGGGGGGTTTCTACTGTTTAGGTACATTAGGGGCTCTGCAAACGCAATGTGACGCCTGCAGACCAATCCATCTAAGTCTGCATTCAAAATGGCGCTCCTTCCCTTCCGAGCCCTCCCATGCGCCCAAACGGTGGTTCCCCCCCACATATCAGGTATCAGCGTACTCAGGACAAATTGGACAACAACATTTAGGGTCCAATTTCTCCTGCTAACCTTGGAAAAATACAAAACTGGGGGCTAAAATATAATTTTTGTGGAAAAAAAAATATTTTTTATTTGCATGGCTCTGCGTTATAAACTGTAGTGAAATACTTGGGGGTTCAAAGCTCTCACAACACATCAAGATGAGTTCCTTAGGGGGTCTACTTTCCAAAATGGTGTCACTTGTGGGGGGTTTCTACTGTTTAGGTACATTAGGGGCTCTGCAAACGCAATGTGACGCCTGCAGACCATTCCATCTAAGTCTGCATTCCAAATGGCGCTCCTTCCCTTCCGAACCCTCCCATGCGCCCAAACGGTGGTTCCCCCCCACATATGGGGTATCAGCGTACTCAGGACAAATTGGACAACAACTTTTGGGGTCCAATTTCTCCTGTTACCCTAGGGAAAATACAAAACTGGGGGCTAAAAAATAATTTTTGTGGGAAAAAAATTTTGTTTTATTTTTATGGCTCTGCATTATAAACTTCTGTGAAGCCCTTGGTGGGTCAAAGTGCTCACCACACATCCAGATAAGTTCCTTAGGGGGTCTACTTTCCAAAATGGTGTCACTTGTGGGGGGTTTCAATGTTTAGGCACATCAGTGGCTCTCCAAACGCAACATGGCGTCCCATCTCAATTCCTGTCAATTTTGCATTGAAAAGTCAAATGGCGCTCCTTCCCTTCCGAGCTCTCCCATGCGCCCAAACAGTGGTTTACTGCCACATATGGGGTATCAGCGTACTCGGGACAAATTGGACAACAACTTTTGACGTCCAATTTCTTCTCTTACCCTTGGAAAAATAAAAAATTGGGGGCAAAAATATAATTTTTGTGAAAAAATATGATTTTTTATTTTTACGGTTCTGCATTATAAACTTCTGTGAAGCACTTGGTGGGTCAAAGTGCTCACCACACCTCTAGATAAGTTCCTTAGGGGGTCTACTTTCCAAAATGGTGTCACTTGTGGGGGGTTTCAATGTTTAGGCACATCAGTGGCTCTCCAAACGCAACATGGCGTCCCATCTCAATTTCTGTCAATTTTGCATTGAAAAGTCAAACTGCGCTCCTTCCCTTCCGAGCTCTCCCATGCGCCCAAACAGTGGTTTACTGCCACATATGGGGTATCAGCGTACTCAGGACAAATTGGACAACAACTTTTGAGGTCCAATTTCTTCTCTTACCCTTGGAAAAATAAAAAATTGGGGGCAAAAATATAATTTTTGTGAAAAAATATGATTTTTTATTTTTACGGTTCTGCATTATAAACTTCTGTGAAGCACTTGGTGGGTCAAAGTGCTCACCACACATCCAGATAAGTTCCTTAGGGGGTCTACTTTCCAAAATGGTGTCACTTGTGGGGGGTTTCAATGTTTAGGCACATCAGTGGCTCTCCAAACGCAACATGGCGTCCCATCTCAATTCCTGTCAATTTTGCATTGAAAAGTCAAATAGCGCTCCTTCCCTTCCGAGCTCTCCCATGCGCCCAAACAGTGGTTTACTGCCACATATGGGGTATCAGCGTACTCAGGACAAATTGGACAACAACTTTTTGGGTCCAATTTCTCCTGTTACCCTTGGTAAAATAAAACAAATTGGAGCTGAAGTAAATTTTTTGTGTAAAAAAGTTAAATGTTCATTTTTATTTAAACATTCCAAAAATTCCTATTAAACACCTGAAGGGTTAATAAACTTCTTGAATGTGGTTTTGAGCACCTTGAGGGGTGCAGTTTTTAGAATGGTGTCACCCTTGGGCATTTTCTATCATATAGACCCCTCAAAATGACTTCAAATGAGACGTGGTCCCTAAAAAAAAATGGTGTTGTAAAAATGAGAAATTGCTGGTCAACTTTTAACCCTTATAACTCCCTAACAAAAAAAAAAATTGGTTCCAAAATTATGCTGATGTAAAGGAGACATGTGGGAAATGTTACTTATTAAGTATTTTGTGTGACATATCTCTGTGATTTAATTGCATAAAAATTCAAAGTTTGAAAATTGCGAAATTTTCAAAATTTTCGCCAAATTTCTGTTTTTTTCACAAATAAACGCAGGTACTATCAAAGAAATTTTACCACTATCATGAAGTACAATATGTCACGAGAAAACAATGTCAGAATCACCAGGATCCGTTGAAGCGTTTCGGAGTTATAACCTCATAAAGGGACAGTGGTCAGAATTGTAAAAATTGGCCTGGTCATTAACGTGCAAACCACCCTTGGGGGTAAAGGGGTTAAAGATGAGGTTTTGATGTTGTTTTGAAGGCAAAGGGCCGTCACACCAAGTATTGATTTGGTTTAGATTTCTCTTCTGTTCAATCACTTTGCATTTTGTTAACTGAAAAAAATAAATCTTACTTTGCAAAAGTTTTAAGTAGGTATCAAACAAAATGTTACACAGTACTATACACCATGTTCCAAATTATTATGCAAATTATATTTTTATTGGATTTTCCTAAATGGTCAGTGCAAATGACAGTCAGTCTAATAAAAGTCATCACCCGTTAGAGCAAACATCGAATTTTATTGAAGAAACCTCCCAATGATAACAGTATAATCTCCAAAATGACTAAAAACTCAAAATGCACTATTCCAAATTATTAGGCACAGTAGAATTTCTAAACATTTAATATGTTTTAAAGAACTGAAAATGCTCATGTGTTGAATTTGCAGCATTAGGAGGTCACATTCACTGAACAAAAAGCTATTTAACTCCAAAACATTCAAACAGGCCAAGGTACATGTTAACATAGGACCCCTTCTTTGCTATCACCTTCACAATTCTTGCATCCATTGAACTTGTGAGTTTTTGGAGAGTTTCTGCTTGTATTTCTTTGCATGAAGTCAGAATAGCTTCCCAGAGCTGCTGTCTTGATGTGAACTGCCTCCGACCCTCATAGATCTTTTGCTTGATGATACTCCAAAGGTTCTCTATAGGGTTGAGGTCAGGGGAAGATGGTGGCCACACCATGAGTTTATCTCCTTTTATGCCCATAGCAGCCAATGACTCAGAGGTATTCTTTGCAGCATGAGATGGTGCATTATCATGCATGAAGATGATTTTGCTCCTGAAGGCACGTTTCTGCTTTTTAGACCATGGAAGAATGTTGTCAGTCAGAAACTCTATATACTTTGCAGAAATCATTTTCACACCTTCAGGAACCTTAATGGGCCCTACTAGCTGTTTCTTTATGATTCTGGCCCAAAACGTGACTCCTTCACCCCCTTGCTGACGTCGCAGCGTTGTTGGGACATGGTGGCCATCCACCAACCATCCACTACTCCAATCATCTGGACCATCCAAGGTTGCTCAAAACTCATCAGTAAACAAAACTGTTTGAAAATTAGTATTCATGTATGTCTGGGCCCACTGCAACCATTTCTGCTTGTGAACACTGTTTAGGGGTGGCCGAATAGTAGGTTTATGCACCACAGGAAGCCTTTGAAGGATCCTACACCTTGAGGTTCGAGGGACTCCAGAGGCACCAGCAGCTTCAAATATCTGTTTGCTGCTTTGTAATGGTATTTTGGCAGCTGCTCTCTTAATCCAATGAATTTGTCTGGCAGAAACCTTCCTCATTATGCCTTTATCTGCATGAACTCTGTCTGTGCTCTGTTTCAGTCACAAATCACTTCCCAGTATGATGATCACTCTTAATTTTTTTGTGAAATATCTAATGTTTTCTTCCCTTGACCATGGTATTGCACTAATTGATGCTTTTCGGCAGCAGAGAGGTACTTTTTCTTTCCCATGTTACTTGAAAACTGTGGCCTGCTTAATAAGGTGGAACATCATTATTAAGTAGTTTTCCTTTAATTAGAATCACCTGGAAAACTAATTATCACATGTTTAAGATTGATTTCAGTGATCCATTGAGCCCTGAGACACAATGCCATCCATGAGTTTATTTGAAAAACAAAACAATTAAATCTTTATGACACTTAACCCATTACTTGCCAAACTAAAATTTTTACAAGTACGGATTTTTCAGAAAACGGCGTCCCAATGTTCAATTAAAAATGACAATGACATGATGTTAGGGCTCAAAGGTAGTCCAAGAGAAAATATATATTTATTTAGGTCACAACCGATCATACAAAATGCCAACGTTTCGGCTCATAAGGCCTTTATCAAGGCAAATTATCTGCAAAATAAACTCAAAGTAAATATATAGCATATCATACACATAAATATACTGACAGGTTGTGCACAGAAGCAGAAAAAATTCCATAATTATCGGACAAATTAAGTCCCATAAGTTCAAGGTAACTGTGGAGTGAAGGCATATCCTAAATAAAAAAGACGAAGGAGAAAATACATATAAGTCAGGTATGTGATAAATAACATATGGGGATGCACCAAACAAATCACCTCAGGGTATAAGCAAGGAGTGGAAAAAAGGGAAAAGAAGTGGTACCAGGTGAAGCAAGAAAGGGAGAGGGAGAAGGGGGGAAGGGGGGAAGGTGGGGGAAGGGGGGAAAGAGGGAAAGGGGGGGAAAGGGGGGGAGAAGGAGGGGAAGGGGGGGAGAAAGAGGGGAAGGGAAGGGGGGAGGGAGGAGGGAAGAAGGGGAAGGGGAGAGGGGAAGGAAAAGAAGGGGGAAAGAAAAAGAACAAGGGGGAAGAAAGGAAGGAAAGGAAAACCGAAAGACCACCATGAAATATAATTACACTCAAATCAGGCGGGAATAGGACAATATACAGACAGACCAACACCAGGGGAAGTTACCTGTATGAAGGTAGGACGAGGCTATAAAGAAAATATAAGGGGCAGAGATCGCAATCAGACACCCATAAGAAAAGCTCACCAATAACTATAGGAACCCCAGAGCCACCGATACATACCAGGAGAAGAGAATCACAGCGGGTATGGGCACCACCGCAATGGAGGAAGTCATAGAGGAAGAGAAAGATGCCTCTGGCACCTGCGCATTCTGTTGTGGCTCGCTCTGTGCCACACTTCCGGTGGCTTCCTGCCCCACTTCCGTCCGAGCCCTCCGTTCACGCGTGCGCCCTGCGGCTCCCGTACGTCGCATTCATTTCCGGTTGGGGGATTAGCGCTCCTTTATTAGGAGTGTCTTTCTCTTCCTCTATGCCTTCCTCCATTGCGGTGGTGCCCGTACCCGCTGTGATTCTCTTCTCCTGGTATGTATCGGTGGCTCTGGGGTTCCTGTAGTTATTGGTGAGCATTTCTTATGGGTGTCTGATTGCGATCTCTGCCCCTTATATTTTCTTTATAGCCTCGTCCTACCTTCATACAGGTAACTTCCTCTGGTGTTGATCTGTCTGTATATTGTCCTATTCCCGCATGATTTGAGTGTAATTTTATTTCATGGTAGTCTTTCGGTTTTCCTTTCCTTCCTTTCATCCCCCTGTTCTTTTTCTTTCCTCCTTCTTTTCCTTCCCCTCTCCCCCTCCCCCCTTCCCTTCCCCTCTTTCTCCCCCCCTTCCCCTCCTTCTCCCCCCCCTTCCCCTCCTTCTTCCCCCTTCCCCCCCCTTTCCCTCTTTCCCCCCTTCCCCCACCTTCCCCCCTTCTCCCTCTCCCTTTCTTGCTTCACCTGGTACCACTTCTTTTCCCTTTTTTCCACTCCTTGCTTATACCCTGAGGTGATTTGTTTGGTGAATCCCCATATGTTATTTATCACATACCTGACTTATATGTATTTTCTCCTTCGTCTTTTTTATTTAGGATATGCCTTCACTCCACAGTTACCTTGAACTTATGGGACTTAATTTGTCCGATAATTATGGAATTTTTTCTGCTTCTGTGCACAACCTGTCAGTATATTTATGTGTACGATATGCTATATATTTACTTTGAGTTTATTTTGCAGATAATTTGCCTTGATAAAGGCCTTATGAGCCGAAACGTTGGCATTTTGTATGATCGGTTGTGACCTAAATAAATATATATTTTCTCTTGGACTACCTTTGAGTACTCAGATTTATCTATCTGGATTTACTTGTGTTTTTGTGAGAACTCTATATCAATTCATAGTAGATCCCCCTGATCTTTTTGCAGTGCTTATCTTTTTGTGGGGTTATCTACCGGTATCTTATTTTTTATTCAATATGTCATTGAATATGCTTTCTTACAATCAATCGGAAGCAGAATCCATCTTGGCTCAGGTGAACATACCGAGCCAGTTTTTGCATACTTCCACTGATCAATTGAAATCTCGTGATCTTGATAAAATTCATAGACGGAAGACTGCATTGCAATTGCACTATGTCACACTGGCTGAATATCATAAAGTTCAGCGCATACCGAGAGGTCTTCGTGTGTCTCTTAGGCCTACTCTTTTTTCGGAAAAGGCAGATTTTTGTGAGAAATTTGAAGCTATCCTGAACAAATGTTCTATGGATCTGATTCTCCTGACGGTTGACTATCTTCATAAAGAAATTCCCATTATTGAAAAGGAGATTGCGAGCATTGAATCGCAACTTCGTAATACAATATCACAGGAAGAGTTTAACAAGATCAAAACTCAAATTGATAAAACTATGATTGAATTTCAAACACAACTACAAGAACGAAAGAGACTTAAATTTATTCGTGATTCGGATGATTACCAACGGGGTGAAGTATACCGGTGGACAAATAAGAATTCGGAAACTACAGAGAGGAGACCCTATAGACGGTGGAATTCTTCTTATTCATCTGGTTCTGAAAGTGATGGCTCCTGGTCTTCTTTTCGCTCATATCAGGGACGTGGACGGAACCCAAGGAACAGGAGCAACAGACAGAATTCCTCTGCGACTGAGCCTCTATCTACACGGATGCAGACCCGCTCCCAGGTATCAAGTGATCTACTTGTCTATAATATTTCTTCACAGGTCCTTTCCCCGATGGAACCTCAGGTCTCGCAAAGAGGTCTGTCGTTTTGCCCTACTCCTCCGTTTAATGATTTCACCCTGGATCAAGAACTTAATCGATTCTTTAGATCTCTTCGTCTGAAGGTGCACTTCTCTAGCAGTACTACATTACCTTTGTCGTCTACTACGGCTACTGGTAATATCACGGACAGTGTCATTAGTGACACCACTTTGACTCTTAAACAATTGAGCTTGGTTCAATGAAGTGTATTTTCTCCTCCTAGGTCTTATCACCCGGTTGAGACGTATATATCTCTGGTTAAAAATGATGTACGTCATAAATTGATTGAAATTCAACAGGGTCATCACCGTATTAGAAATAATATGTCTAGAGCTGAGAGAGAAGCGATTGATAGCTTACGTTCTAATAAAAAATTGGTGATTAAACCCGCCGATAAAGGCGGTGCGGTGGTGGTCATGGATAGACAATACTATGTTGATGAGATCTGTTCCCAATTAGGCGACTCTGACACTTATCTCCAGATCTCTCATGATCCTACATCTGACATCACTAAAGTTATTCGCACACTATCTCATCGATTTTATACACTAGGTGTTATTGATAAGAAATTAGGTGAATTTCTTGTTAACTCATATCCCGTTTGCCCCGTCCTCTATACTTTGCCCAAAATCCACAAAAATCTTACATGTCCCCCAGGTAGGCCCATAGTGGCTTCTACTGGTTCTCTGCTCTCTCCGCTTGCTATGGTCCTGGAAAAGATATTATCTCCATTACTTTGTCATATCCCCTCCTTTTTGCGTGACACCTCACATTTTCTGTCCGCGATTCGCGGTGTGGGAATAGTACCTGCTGAATGCTATCTTGTGAAACTAGATGTCAATAGCCTGTACACTAACATCAATAACAATGATGGTATCAAGGCGGTGGAATCTTTTCTGGATGACACCACTGAGTTTAGTTCAGATCTTAAGGAATTCTGTATCGCATTATTGACACTGATTCTCACTAAAAATTCCTTTTTATTTGAAGACGATTTTTTTATCCAATTGAATGGTACTGCGATGGGGAGCAACGTAGCGCCCCCATACGCTAACATCTTTATGGCTGATTTTGAATGCAAATTCGTCTACACACATGTACTCTTCCAGCAGTTCTGCCCACTCTGGAAGAGATACATAGACGATATTTTCTTGATATGGAATGGTGACCTGGATTCACTTCTCTCCTTTTATCAATCCATCAATAGGTCGGTTGACAGGCTTACGTTTTCAATACAGCATGACCGTAAATCTATTTCCTTTTTGGACACGTTGGTCACCATAAATGACGATAGATCTCTATCCACGGACCTTTTTGTTAAGCCCACTGATAAAAATAGTTTACTTTTATTTACCAGTTGTCATCCACGACACATTAAGCGATCTCTGCCGAGATCGCAGTATAGCAGGGTAAATAGGATCGTATCGGATCCGTCTCTACGCACTGCGAGACTGAATGAAATGGCATTAAAGTTTCGCAACCGGGGATATCCCGATTCATTGTTAAAGACTTCACTCGACAATACATCCTCCAATGTCCCACAACAACGTGTCAATAGGATGGCATTTGTCAATACTTATCATCCTTTTATGCCTTTGTTCCATGGTCTTATTCGAAAACATTGGTCTCTCTTAGGCCTGTCCTATCCTAGTGTTCCTGAATTCCAGGTGGCCCCACTTATGTGCCATAAGAAACCTTCTAATCTCCGTAACCTGTTAGTTTCAGCTGACGTTGGTAGTTCAAAATTGGTGACTAGACAAACTTTTCTGGCTACAGCCTGCAAAGGCACATTCCCATGTCTACATTGCCTTCAGTGTTCCAATATAACTAGGGGCGACACGTTTACCCATCCCAGATCTGGCAAAAGGTTCCCTATTCGTGGCTACTTTAGCTGCAATTCCACTTTTGTAGTTTATCTCATAAAGTGTCCGTGCGGTCTCGGATATGTTGGTGAGACTACCCAACATATCCGAGATCGTATTTCACAACATAAATCTACAATCCGGTGCAAAAAATTACTCTTACCCATACCAGCCCATTTTATATCACATAATCATACCATTGCACAGCTGCGTTACCAAATTATTGACACTATTCCCATGATGAGGAGAGGTGGCAATAGGATCCTTAAATTAAAGCAAAGGGAGGCCTATTGGATTCATGTGCTCCAGACGTTGGAGCCTCATGGTCTTAATAGAGAGTATGAGACCTTCTATTGATTCTAGTTGTTCATATTTATTTATGCTGAGATTGAGGCCAGGTGGACCTCTATATGTGTATGCCTACTATCTTAATGGTATTTTATTTTCTTTCCTTTATGGTTTTGTCAGTGGAGTTCATGTCCTTTCAATTGTTATCGCAGTATCATTGTTTTATTGATCCCTTTTCCCTTTTTTTCCTTTTTCTTTCTCTAGATATGAGTCGTGACCCATCACCCTGTGGTGCTATTCAATTTTCTCAGGTTTGTGGTGTTTTTTACTTTTCTTTTCCTTCCCTTCTCCTCCTTTTCCTTTCCCCCCCCCTTTTTTTTCCCTTTTCCCCCCTTCCCCCGTTTTCCCTATATCTCCTTTTTCTTTTTATTTATTTCACCTTGTTCTCTTATCTCCATTTCTTCTACCGATGGTACCTTTTTACCAGCGATAAGGCTCATTCCTTCCGCCTGTTTTTCTCCCATCTGAGTTTTTACAGCTTTTCGCTTCTCCTCTCTAGTGCTCTTGCGCTCGCTTCTATCTCTTCCCCTATTACGCCTCTGGCGCCTGCGCATTCTGTTGTGGCTCGCTCTGTGCCACACTTCCGGTTGCTTCCTGCCCCACTTCCGTCCGAGCCCTCCGTTCACGCATGTGCCCTGCGGCTCCCGTACGTCGCATTAATTTCCGGTTGGGGGATTAGCGCTCCTTTAATAGGAGCGTCTTTCTCTTCCTCTATGCCTTCCTCCATTGCGGTGGTGCCCGTACCCGCTGTGATTCTCTTCTCCTGGTATGTATCGTGGCTCTGGGGTTCCTGTAGTTATTGGTGAGCTTTTCTTATGGGTGTCTGATTGCGATCTCTGCCCCTTATATTTTCTTTATAGCCTCGTCCTACCTTCATACAGGTAACTTCCCCTGGTGTTGATCTATCTGTATATTGTCCTATTCCCGCATGATTTGAGTGTAATTATATTTCATGGTGGTCTTTCGGTTTTCCTTTCCTTCCTTTCTTCCCCCCTGTTCTTTTTCTTTTTCTTTCCCCCTTCTTTTCCTTCCCCTTCTCCCCCTCCCCCCTTCCCTTCCCCTCTTTCTCCCCCCTTCCCCTCTTTCTCCCCCCCTTCCCCTCCTTCTCCTCCCCTTCTCCTCCCCTTCCCCCCCCCTTTCCCTCTTTCCCCCCTTCCCCCACCTTCCCCCTCTCCCTTTCTTGCTTCACCTGGTACCACTTCTTTTCCCTTTTTTCCACTCCTTGCTTATACCCTGAGGTGATTTGTTTGGTGCATCCCCATATGTTATTTATCACATACCTGACTTATATGTATTTTCTCCTTCGTCTTTTTTATTTAGGATATGCCTTCACTCCACAGTTACCTTGAACTTATGGGACTTAATTTGTCCGATAATTATGGAATTTTTTCTGCTTCTGTGCACAACCTGTCAGTATATTTATGTGTATGATATGCTATATATTTACTTTGAGTTTATTTTGCAGATAATTTGCCTTGATAAAGGCCTTATGAGCCGAAACGTTGGCATTTTGTATGATCGGTTGTGACCTAAATAAATATATATTTTCTCTTGGACTACCTTTGAGTACTCAGATTTATCTATCTGGATTTACTTGTGTTTTTCTGAGAACTCTATATCAATTCATAATAGATCCCCCTGATCTTTTTGCAATGATGTTAGGGCTAGCGGAATGCACCGAGTAAAAATAGATGTTCATTATAAATGGTGCGTTCGCAGCCCGGGGTCCACCGTACAGGAGAACCTGCTGCTAGTGAATGGTGGCACTGTTTGGCGGTATAGACTAGCTCTGTTACCTCACAGAGTAGCCGTGAGAGGAAAGCACTGCGCCCTGTTAGCCTCACAGGAGCACAAGCTTACTGCCGAACTGATAGCATTCAGTGGTTATGCACACACACAATCTCCTCACCGGAGAAGCCAGTATTCTAGGGGCTTATTTCAGCCGGGTCCCTGAACACACTCATGCATAACCATACTGGCGCAAAGCACATATTTGAATTGATACTAGCGCATGGCCGTGCGGCCATGCGAGCCTTATATAGCTGCAGCAAGTAAAAGACCTTCCTAGAAGGACCAATGAGAGACTGCCATACCTGAGCATGTGACCCTAAATCTCCACTGAGAGATCTTGCCCTGGGCATGCTCAGTGTGTGCAAAGCAGGATTTAGTCCTAGCACCTACAGGACCTTCCTGAAAGGACCAATGGACTTAGCTGCAGTATCTGACCATGTGACCCTCGATCTCCACTGAGAGATCTTACTCAGGGCATGCTCAGAACGAGAAAAGCAGGACTTAGTCCCAGAAGCGTCTGCTCGCCGCTGCCCAGCACTGACTTCAATGGCAGAAGCAGGAAAAGCAGCAGTAACTCTTTGTACAGAGTGGGACTGAGCAAGACGCTGGGACCGACGTCTCCGCTGAGCAGGCTTCACAGCGGCAGGAGAAGAATGGGAGACCGCAGTGGAGATGGCCAGAGATTCCCCCTGTGCAGAGGCGGGAACTCGACCCCTAACACATGATTTCCTATTTTGAAAACATTCATTTTACAAACACAGCACAAAAAATTGGACCTAATTATAAAAATTATAAAATCTTATTTGCTAGAAGCTAAAGATTAGGCATCCAAAAAAAGGACATTGGTAGATAATGGGTTAAATCCAATTTGCATAATAATTTGGAACACGTTGAAGATTAAGTGGATTTTTGTCTATGCAGGATACTGTTGACGAGAGAAAATACTTTAGTTGTAACCCTTGTGAATAAGCCAAATCTTTTGAAATAGCTAAATGTTCCCACCAGTCCAATTACTCATCTGGAGACCAGATTGGACCACATACTGGGATCAAAACTTCAAACTGAAGCACCTCTGGAATTTTCAGCCATATACCAGTATAAATTGAATTAAACATTTATATATACACACATACACATTCTTTCACAATTTTCAGCAACATTATTTAAGTGCTGATTTGTTTCTGAAGCTTATCTCTTCAATATCACTAGAATCTGGTAGCAGTAGGAAAGTCTTGTATGTTCATCAGACAGCTTTGAGACATAATGAGTGAGTGTGGAAGGGCATTAGCACTCACTTTCTTGTTCTTGTAAATGCTTTGTATCAAGGTGATGCTATAAGAAGCTTTTAGCTTATAAATCTGTAATGTAATAAGCAGTTCTGTAAACTAATTAGATGTCTCCTTCTGAGAAGCACAATATGTAGACTTCCATTTTATTATATTAGCTATTTCAAGGCTTCTGTTTTTTAGATCTTATTCTTTCATTTACATTCTAACTTTCATATCATTTTTATTTGAAGATATAAATTATTCTTCTAGTTGGCTATAAAAGTAAATGTGAGTAGTCGAGTGAACAGTTGGAAGTCGAGCAACTTGACTTGGGCCAATTAAATAGGATATATCTTTATTTTCCATTATAGGTTGAGCAGAAATCACTCATA
This sequence comes from Ranitomeya imitator, assembly GCF_032444005.1. Taxonomy (NCBI): domain Eukaryota; kingdom Metazoa; phylum Chordata; class Amphibia; order Anura; family Dendrobatidae; genus Ranitomeya; species Ranitomeya imitator. The sequence continues at coordinate 277,383,922 of NC_091285.1, read as the reverse complement.
TCTCTGTGTATAGCTTATTTCTGATGTCACAGAAGCTAATCTCCATCTACTAGTTCAGGGACAGCTGAAAATTGCCTGCCAATCTGCTGCTGAATAATGCACAGTACAAGTCACACAATGGCTAGAAACAATGTTATTCCTTATGCGCACACACCTAAAGGTACCGTCACACTAAGCGACGCTGCAGCGATACCGACAACGATCTGGATCGCTGCAGCGTCGCTGTTTGGTCGCTGGAGAGCTGTCACACAGACAGCTCTCCAGCGACCAACGATCCCGAGGTCCCCGGTAACCAGGGTAAACATCGGGTTACTAAGCGCAGGGCCGCATACTTACCTACCGCTGTCTGTCCCCGGTGCTGTGCTTCTCTGCTCTGGCTGTGAGCGCCGGGCAGCCAGAAAGCAGAGCGGTGACGTCACCGCTCTGCTTTCCGGCCGCTGTGCTCACAGTCAGTGCAGGAGGAGTGCAGAGAAGCAGAGCGCCGGGGACAGACAGTGGTAGGTAAGTATGTAGTGGTTGTTTTTTTTACTTTAACGATGGTAACCAGGGTAAACATCGGGTTACTAAGCGCGGCCCTGCGCTTAGTAACCTGATGTTTACCCTGGTTACCAGCGAAGACATCGCTGAATCAGCGTCACACACGCCGATTCAGCGATGTCAGCGGGAGATCCAGCGACGAAACAAAGTTCTGGACTTTCTTCCCCGACCAGCGATATCACAGCAGGATTCTGATCGCTGCTGCCTGTCACACTGGACGATATCGCTAGCGAGGACGCTGCAACGTCACGGATCGCTAGCGATATCGTCTAGTGTGACAGTACCTTAACAGCTTTTTTTGAACAGTCATCTGCAACAAGAGATACATTGGAGGCAATAACAGCTGATTGGTGGGTTTTCTGGGTGACTTAAGAACCAGTCATAAATATGATAGACTAGATAACTTTTTAAAGGGGTTGTCTGATTTTAAGTTACAAGTCTGCAATCATTCTCCAGTGACGGTGCCAAGTGGTCATGTGACCGCAAGTATGCGATTTGCATACTACCGGCAACATTACGACTAGATTGTATTCAACCTCGCTCAATACACTTGCATTGAGCACGAAAACACACATCTAGTCATCATGTGGCCCTATCTATGCAAATTACATACTAGCGGGCCCACTGCTCCCTGCACCAGAGATTTCTCCCAGCGATTATTTTCTCCAGGTAACATTCAACATGCTTTCATTTAATCCCTTCTCCATGGATGAATTTCCATTTTTGTTTTTTCCTACCCCTTGTTCCAAGAGCCATAATTTTTATTTTTTTTCCAACCATATAGCTGTATGAGGGATTGTTTTTGTGGGACAAGTTGTACTTTTGAATGACACCATTCATTGTGCCACATAGTGTACTGGAATATGGGAAAAAAATCCAAGTATGGTGAAATTGAAAAAAAAGTGCAATTCCACAATTTTGGGGGGTATTTTTATTTACCATATTCAATGTATGGTAAAACGAACCTGTCAATATGATGAGTACACAGAAACCAACATGTATAGCTTTTTTAATTTAAGTGGTGAAAAAAATCAGAAATTTGTCAAAAAATTTTTTTAGCTTTCATCGCCATTTTCCAAGACCGTTTTCTTTTTTCGGGATCTGTGGCTGGGTGATGGCTTATTTTTTTACAGATCCCATTTTGGTGTAGATATGATGTTTTGATCTCCTTTTATTGCATAGTTGCAGTGACCAAAAAACTGTAATTCTGGCGTTTCCATTTTTTTTTCTTGTTATGCCCTTTACCGATCAGATTAATTTATTTTAGATTTTGATAGATCGGATATTCGGCAATACCAAATATGTGTATTTTTAATTATTTTTTTATTGTTTTATTTTTAGCCAGGCAGAAGGGAAGCACGGTGGCTCAGTGGTTCGACTGCAGCCTTGGAGCTCTGGGGTCCTGAGTTCAAATCCCACCAAGGACAACATCTGCACGGATTTTGTATGTTCTCCCCGTGTTTGCGTGGGTTTCCTCCGGGTACTCTGGTTTCCTCCCACACTCCAAAGACATACTGATATGGAATTTAGACTGTGAGCCCCAATGGGGCAGAGATGATAATGTCTGTGGAATTAATGGCCCTATATAGTCGAGTAAAAATAAATAAAAGGGGGTGATTTGAACTTTTGTATCTTTTTCAACTTTTGTTTTACTGTTTTCTGTATTTAATAGTCCCCTTTAGGAGACTTGAAGCGGCAATCGTCCGATTGCCTGTGCTATGTATAGCAAAAAATCAGCAAAAATAGCAAAAAATCTGCAAAATTAACAAAAATAGCAAAAATCGGCCACCAAGTGCAAGGAAAGATGTGGGCTCACACACTGGCAGGAACATGGCCGATGACACAAATATGTCATTGTTCATGAAGGGGTTAATGCATAATCCAATCTAGTAATAAATAAAGTATAAGAATGTGCTTACCTTTTTGTTAATGTGTGTTTCATTATTCTTCTAGTGTGACCATATATTGATACAATACTTCCATCTTCTCCCTGCATTGCTTCAATACCTGGAAACCTACATTTGTTGTTCGCTGATGGTAAAACACTTGCTGTCTACTGTAGGTCGCTAACTTAGAAACATAATATATGTCATTCATTTTTTTAGATGACAGCTTGTAAAATGTTTTGACTATTTTAACCTTGTGTTGACACTCGTCCTGCATAGTTCAGACTACTGGCGTGATTACTATAGAAATATTCTACTTTTGTCTTTCAGCAGATTCAGCATTCCAGATAATTCCAAGAACCTCTTGGTGTCGCTTTCTAATTGAAGCCCTTGCACCCTATCCCTTTTACTGGAAAAGAATGGAAGGATCAAGAGTAATGCAAGGCCCAAAGGGACTGCACATCAATCAGTCTTTACACCGCTCACCACCTTTACTTTGCTGACGAATATCATTACCTAAAGCATCTAAATATCTGAAATTCAATCTTGACTGTTTTTCTCATTTAGACTGAACTTGGAAGTAGTATTTCTACAAAATTCATTACAGGGGTTGTCTCAGAAACATTGGTGGGATGGAAGTAGAATATGCCATGCTATGTGTGGAGGGCAGACAATGCAACACTAGAACAACAAAATACAATGCTATTTTGCTGACTTTTTTTCAAAGGTGGCACAGATTGTCCCATCATTGCTAATAGACAAACAGTTATGGCCCAGTATTATTCAATGCACTTGATTACTCATTATTTCATTTTCATAGCCATAATTTTCACATATAACTATTTATTTTTTGTATATACAGTATGTACTTTATTGTCTATTCATTCTTTTTTTTCAGAGGTGCTTTGTCATGTGTACACAGGACGCACAGTGCTGAGAACAATGGCAGTTTGTGCGCACTGTATGCTCTAGTATAGATTGCTCAGTGCACATCGTTTGCTTAAAGGGAACCTGTCACCTGAATTTGGCGGGACCGGTTTTTAGTCATATGGCTAGAGTTTTCGGGTGTTTTATTCACCCTTTCCTTACCCGCTGGCTGCATGCTGGCCGCAATATTGGATTGAAGTTCATTCTTTGTCCTCCGTAGTACACGCCTGCACAGTGCAATCTTGCCTTGCGCAGGCGTGTACTACGGAGGACATAGAATGAACTTCAATCCAATATTGCGGCCAGCATGCAGCCAGCGGGTAAGGAAAGGGTGAATCAAACACCCGAAAACTCTGCCCATATGACCAAAAACCGGTCCCGCCAAATTCAGGTGACAGGTTCCCTTTAAGTTTTACCGATCGGCGGTTGGATTGTGCCACCAGCCGGTCCATGTAAACGGACCTCAGAGTCCGTTTTACAAAAGTCCTATATTCTGTTCAGTATGGTTTTAGAAGAGGCTGTTAACTGCTGTGCACACTCAAAGCATGTGACCACTATCAATCGAGAACAATCGAGATCAATAGAGAACCCAACCTTACTGGTTTTCGGCAATGGAGCAAGTAAATTGCCCATTCAGTGAAGATAATTACAGACTTGGGCTTCTAAACAGAGAATGTTTATGGCTTACACTGATATGGAACAAGGGTCTGTTTTTTGGTCTTGAGACTGGTAATGTCATGTTATGCCACATTCATGGGTCTTTGTGTCTGGCATTTTTGATGGGGCCTTGTAGTTGGCATAGTTATGTTAATTCTTGTATGAAGATCATTGTAGGCCACATGTAATGACATTATTAGCTGCCACTGTTATGGCAGTATTTGGCAGGCACCATTATTGAGGCGTTGCTGGCCACAAATTGGTCCTGGTAGATGATGACATGTCACTAACATAATAGTTTGCCACTGACCACTGTGGCTAGTCGCACACTAACAAGGTCCCATTGGGCAATTGGCAACAGCAGTCATATGCTATTGTTATGGACAACACATCAGAGTGTGAATAAGGGTGTGACGGACCAACGCACAGCAGAATCAATAAGTAGATTTTATGTGAGACACAGAGCAAAGATGATGACATCTTCTGGTTTTCTATAAAATAAAATATACAACTTGGCACTCAACTTTTGTTTAATTTGAAGATTTTTAATGCAGTCCAGCAAAAATAAACAACGTTTCGGTCCTCACCGGACCTTCATTAGGAACTATGACACATGATCAAAGGGTGCATAATTAAATGAGAATATACATACATGACAATGCCATTGGTACAAAATCATTCAAAGACACAAGTAACATAAATACAAAATCATAATAACAACAACAGCCAATTTGGCGTGATCTCCGTGCTCAGAAGTAAAGGAAGAATAAATGGAGAAAAGAGAGACTGATCATCAAGAAGTAAACCTGATTGCTAGGTGCTGTTTAAATCCCAATATGGTGGAATATAGTGGAATATAGGATAGGCTACAGGGCTAGGTAATGTGGCTATATGAAGAGTACAGGGTATGGTGGCTCAGGTAAGTGGTAGGAGTGAGGAGACATACCGTTGCTATGGTGGGAATAACCACTGTGTACTTGCGAGTACTATAGTGGGTCCGTGACCAAGTTCAGAGCCTAACCAAACAAAAGTAAAAAATAATGCAAATGATAAGTGTAAGAATAATTTTATGGAATGCATATATGATGTATAACTGTAGTGATTATGTCACTGGCCGAAAACTCCCAGGTAAGGCAAAAGGTCACCGTATTACTTTATAATGTGTCCAGAGGAACCTATAATCGAAATTAAAATGAGGGCATAATTTGTCATATGTACACAGCTGATGATTATGAAAAAAAAATGCACCACGCAACCTCTCTCCTTGATTCGTCCTTCTGGACTTCTGGAATATACCTTTTCTACCTGACTGCTATAATGAACACCATCCACTAGTTCTCACTTAGCTATTCTATTCACCGCACAGTGATACCAGCGTCTATCCCACCCAAGATGGCGCCTGGGATATACGTCCATACAGGATAGAGCACACAGTGCATTAGATCCAGCACTAATCTCACCAAACATGGTGCTGACACACTGGTCTACACAGGGTGGAGCACACAGGTCACTTCCTATGACGCGTCTAGTCCCCCCCTTTTCTACATACAGCGCCCCACCGACACTATAGCTCACACAACAAGCGGTGGATGCCGCGTTGGAGAGATCGTCATGCTGCCCACTGGTAAGGAGGCACACTTATCCATCTCCCACGGGACTCACCCTTGGTTCCTATGACCATAACAATATTGTTGTCAATAGGGCGAACCCATTTGAGAAACCTTGGGGCTTTATAGCGTACATCTATACTCCCTAACAGACGGCTGGTGGGAGTGTACCCACTATTACACACGGAGGGAGCGCCTTCCCCCCGGCATCAGATCTCTACCAGTGAGCAATATAAACCAACTTTTTTTTTTTTTTTTTTCATAATCATCAGCTGTGTACATATGACAAATTATGCCTTCATTTTAATTTCGATTATAGGTTCCTCGGGACACATTATAAAGTAATACGGTGACCTTTTGCCTTACCTGGGAGTTTTTGGTCAGTGACATAATCACTACAGCTATACATCATATATGCATTCCATAAAATTATTCTTACACTTATGCTTTGCATTATTTTTTACTTTTGTTTGGTTAGGCTCTATACTCGGTCACGGACCCACTATAGTACTCGCAAGTACACAGTGGTTATTCCCACCATAGCAACGGTATGTCTCCTCACTCCTACCACTTACCTGAGCCACCATACCCTGTACTCTTCATATAGCCACATTACCTAGCCCTGTAGCCTATCCTATATTCCACTATATTCCACCATATTGGGATTTAAACAGCACCTACTAATCAGGTGTACTTCTTGATGATCAGTCTCTCTTTTCTCCATTTATTCTTCCTTTGCTTCTGAGCACGGAGATCATGCCAGATTGGCTGTGGTTGTTATTATGATTTTGTATTTATGTTAGGGCACTCTCACACGTCCAGATAATTCCGGTACCGGAAAAATCCGTGCGCCGGTGCATTTCTGTGGCACATGTGCAGCACACGTGTGCCGCCCGTGTGCCCACTGGGTACCACACGCACCGTGCTGGGTACCACACGTACCAGCATCTGGTGCTGAAGCCCCATTCATATCTTCCCTGCAGCAGCGTTTGCTGTAGAGAAGATATGAATAATTGTGTTTAATTGTGCGCCCCCCCCCCCGCTGTTCTGAAAATACATAGATCTTTAGATCTTTATTTTAAACACAATTATTCATATCTTCTCTACAGCAAACGCTGCTGCAGGGAAGATATGAATCGCGGCCTCAGCACCAGTGGGGGGGACAGAGCTTAATGTAGCGCTGTCTCCTGCACGGCACACGGACTGCACACGGACAACGTCCGTGTGCGGTACGTGTTTTACACGGACCCATTGACTTTAATGGGTCCATGTAATACGTGCGTTTCCACGAACACTGACATGTCTCCGTGTTTGGCACACGGAGACACGATCCGCAAAAAATCAATGACATCTGAACAGATGCATTGATTTTAATGCGTCTACGTGTGTCAGTGGCTCCGGTACGTGAGGAAACTGTCACCTCACGTACCGGAGCCACTGACGTGTGAAACTGGCCTTACTTGTATCTTTGAATGATTGTGTACCAATGACATTGTCGAGTATGTATATTCTCATTTAATTATGCACCCTTTGATCATGTATCGCAGCTCCTGATGAAGGTCCGGTTAGGACCGAAACGTTGTTTATTTTTGCTGGACTGCATTAAAAATCTTCAAATTAAACAAAAGTTGAGTGCCAAGTTATATATTTTATATTATTCACGGGTTGGGCTCCCACTTGTGCACAACTTTTCAGCTGTGCAACGATATATTCACAATATCTTCTGGTTTTCTGACTGGAATATTCTCCAGATCTCTGCGCTATTGAGCTCTTCTTGGATGAGATTCACAGTAAAGTCAGTAATAATAATCTCCAAGCCAGTCATATTGAGGAAAAATACTAAAGCGGTCTCTTCATTTCCCTCTAAATTTCTTCTAAATAAGATGGCTATACAGGTAACTATAAAACTGTAACTGATGCAAATGGAGAAGAATAAGGCAAGGTTAATTAATAGAGCATTTATGTAAAATAAGCCTATTTATCTTACTCCGTACTCTCTATGAATATTCTTGCATTTGCAGAAATTTATTAATTTATTTTTTAAGTTAGCTTTTTACATGCGTTTTTAACGCTGCGGTTATTTTCTCTTTTTCATGTCATGTTTTAAACGAAACTTCTTTGATTTTGATACTTTGTGGTATTTGACTTTGACAAAAGATTTTCCGCAGCTGATTTAATTCTATGGAAAAAAAATCTGAAGTAAACCTTCAGTGTACCTACAAGAGAAATCGACATGTTGCAGATTATAAAAACGCCCCACAGGTTAGTTTAGGCAGCTTAAAAAAAAAGAACAATGGGCATGAGATTTATATAACTCCCATCCACTTTTCTGGAATTGTAAGAATCTGCGTTTTTTTGCAAAGTGAAAATATGCTGCGCCAAAAACTCACCAAAAACTCATCATATGAACTTAACCTAACAGTCTTGTTAAAACTTACATTTCCTTCTATACATTTTATTAGAGAACAACTTGCAAAACAACACAACTTGTTTGCTTTTTAAATTCATTGCATTATCATTACTTTTCAGGGTGTAAATTACTTTCCCTTTAAGCAAACCAAGGGCGACAGAAGTAGATAATAAACCTGAGATGTTTGCCCTCTAAGTTTCCCTTTCTATCAATTAGCCAACAGATAAGCCAGCTGCTGCTGTAAGGAACAGATGAAGTGCGCCAGCCTTGTCATAGTTTTCAGTTCTCTTTAGCTTTATTAGTGTTATATTTAGCACCCGGAAGAGCTAGGTACTAATGGGAACATATAATCCCTTTTACTCCAAAGTGCACAGCTTCCTCCGGTATACTTCATGCAGCACATTTAAAGCAAACTAATATGTGACATGTATCACACAATGTATGACAATTGTATCCAATGTAAGAGAAGTGTTTTTATATCAGTTATCTACTGATGATATACAGTGGGGAAAATAAGTATTTGATACACTGACCATTTTGCAAGGTTTCCCACCTACAAAGAATGGAGAGGTCTGTAATTTTTATTGTAGGTACACTTCAGCTGTGAGACAGAATCTAAAAGTAAAAAAAAAAAGAAAATCACAATACCGTATATACTCGAGTATAAGCCGAGATTTTCAGCCCAAATTTTTGGGCTGAAAGTGCTCCTCTCGGCTTATACTCGAGTCACGGTGGGTGGCAGGGTCGGCGGGTGAGGGGGAGAGGGCGCTGAGGCATACTTACCTAGTCCCGGCGATCCTGGCGCTCCCCCTGCCATCCCACTGTCTTCGGGTGCTGCAGCTCTTCCCCTCTTCAGCGGTCACGTGGGACCGCTCATTAGAAAAATGAATATGGACTCCACTCCCATAGGGGTGGAGCCGCATATTCATTTCTCTAATCAGCGGTAACGGTGACCGCTGATAGAGGAAGAGACTGCGGCACTGAAGACCAGCTGTCCGGGAGAAGGAGCGGGACGCCGGGAGCAGGTAAATATTACATATTCACCTATCCCCGTTCCACACGCCGGGCGTCGCTCCATCTTCCCGGCGCCGCTACATCTTCCCGGCGTCTCTCCGCTCTGACTGTACAGGTCAGAGGGCGCGATGACGCATATAGTCTGCGCGGCGCCCTCTGCCTGATCAGTGAGTCCGGAGAGACGCCGGGACCGGACGCCGGGAGCTGCAAGCAAGAGAGGTGAGTATGGCATTTTTTTTTTATTGCAGCAGCAGCAGCAGCAATGGCAGAGCTTTCTATGGTACATCAATGGGGCAATAATGAACGGTGCAGAGCACTATATGGCACAGCTATGGGACAATAATGAACGGTGCAGAGCACTATATGGCACAGCTATGGGGCAATAATGAACGGTGCAGAGCACTATATGGCACAGCTATGGGGCAATAATGAACGGTGCAGAGCACTATATGGCAGAGCTTTGTATGGTACATCAATGGGGCAATAATGAACGGTGCAGAGCACTATATGGCACAGCTATGGGGCAAGAATGAACGGTGCAGAGCACTATATGGCACAGCTATGGGACAAAAATGAACGGTGCAGAGCACTATATGGCACAGCTATGGGGCAATAATGAAAGGTGCAGAGCAAATCTATATGGGGCACAGCTATGGGACAAAAATGAACGGTGCAGAGCTGTTGTGAATTCTGTTGTCGGGCTCCCTCCTGTGGTCATGAATGGTACTTCGGCTGGTTCTGTCCATGGACTTCCTCTGGTGGGTGTTTCTGAGTTTCACAGGTGACGAGGTTAATTCGTTAGCTGCTGCTCTATTTAACTCCACTTAGATCTTTGCTCCATGCCACCTGTCAATATTCCAGTATTGGTCTGTTCACTCCTGGATCGTTCTTGTGACCTGTCTTCCCATCAGAAGCTAAGTTCCTGCTTGTATTTCTTGGGTTTGCTATTTTTCTGTCCAGCTTGCTATTTAATTTGTTGTCTTGCTTGCTGGAAGCTCTGGGACGCAGAGGGAGCGCCTCCGCACCGTGAGTCGGTGCGGAGGGTCTTTTTGCGCCCTCTGCGTGGTCTTTTTGTAGGTTTTTGTGCTGACCGCAAAGTAACCTTTCCTATCCTCGGTCTGTTCAGTAAGTCGGGCCTCACTTTGCTAAATCTATCTCATCTCTGTGTTTGTATTTTCATCTTTACTCACAGTCATTATTTGTGGGGGGCTGCCTTTTCCTTTGGGGAATTTCTCTGAGGCGAGGTAGGCTTTATTTTTCTATCTACAGGGCTAGCTAGTTTCTTAGGCTGTGCCGAGTTGCATAGGGAGCGTTAGGCGCAATCCACGGCTATTTCTAGTGTGTTTGATAGGTTTAGGGATTGCGGTCAGCAGAGTTCCCACGTCCCAGAGCCCGTCCTTATTATCAGTAACTATCAGGTCATTCCGTGTGCTCTTAACCACTAGGTCCATTATTGTCCTGACTCCCAGGTCATAACAGTACAGGTGGCCCAAAGTACTAATGCATCTCAATAGAGGGATAAGAGAAGTTCTGAGACCATTTTTTTTTCTTTGCAGTGTGTTTTGTCTCTATTTTCCCCTTTACCTCTGGGTGGTTCAGGACACTGGTGTAAACATGGACATTCAAGGTCTGTCCTCTTGGATGGATAATCTCACTACAAGGATACAAAACATTCAAGATTTTGTGGTTCAGAATCCGATGTCAGAGCCTAGGATTCCAATTCCTGATTTGTTTTTTGGTGATAGATCTAAGTTCTTGAATTTCAAAAATAATTGTAAATTGTTTCTTGCCTTGAAACCTCGCTCCTCAGGTGACCCTGTTCAACAAGTAAAGATCATTATTTCTTTGTTACGTGGTGACCCTCAAGACTGGGCATTTTCCCTTGCGCCAGGAGATCCGGCATTGCGTGATGTTGATGCGTTTTTCCTGGCGCTTGGATTGCTTTATGACGAACCTAATTCAGTGGATCAGGCAGAGAAAATCTTGCTGGCTCTGTGTCAGGGTCAGGATGAAGCGGAGATATATTGTCAGAAGTTTAGAAAGTGGTCTGTGCTCACTCAGTGGAATGAATGTGCCCTGGCAGCAATCTTCAGAAAGGGTCTCTCTGAGCCCTTGCAGTATCCTATTCCATTGAGAGGAATTGATGCTACGCCTTTGGCCAAGAATAAGCCTCAGTATTGGACCCAATTGACCATGTGCATGGCTCCTGCACATCAGGAGGATATCCGCTTTCTGGTGTTGCATAATCTGCATGATGTGGTCGTTTTGGGGTTGCCATGGCTACAGGTTCATAATCCAGTATTGGACTGGAAATCTATGTCTGTGTCCAGCTGGGGTTGCCAGGGGGTACATGGTGATGTTCCATTTTTGTCTATTTCGTCTTCCACTCCTTCTGAAGTTCCAGAGTTTTTGTCGGATTATGGGGATGTATTTGATTAGCCCAAAGCCAGTGCCCTACCTCCTCATAGGGATTGCGATTGTGCAATTAATTTGATTCCTGGTAGTAAGTTTCCTAAGGGCCGATTGTTCAATTTATCTGTGCCAGAACATGCCGCTATGCGGAGTTATATAAAGGAATCCTTGGAGAAAGGCCATATTCGCCCGTCGTCATCACCGTTAAGAGCAGGGTTCTTTTTTGTGGCCAAGAAGGATGGTTCTTTGAGACCTTGTATTGATTACCGCCTTCTTAATAAAATTACAGTCAAATTTCAGTATCCTTTGCCGTTGCTGTCTGATTTGTTTGCTCATATTAAAGGGGCTAGTTGGTTCACCAAGATAGATCTTCGAGGGGCGTATAATCTTGAGCGTATTAAACAAGGCGATGAATGGAAAACAGCATTTAAAAAGCCCGAGGGCCATTTTGAGTACCTGATTATGCCATTCGGGCTTTCCAATGCTCCATCAGTATTTCAGTCCTTTATGCATGACATCTTCCGAGAGTACCTGGATAAATTCCTGATTGTGTATTTGGATGATATTTTGGTCTTTTCGGATGATTGGGAGTCTCATGTGAAGCAGGTCAGAATGGTGTTCCAGGTCCTTCGTGCGAATTCCTTGTTTGTGAAGAGGTCAAAGTGTCTCTTTGGAGTTCAGAAGGTTTCATTTTTGGGGTTCATTTTTTCCCCTTCTACTATCGAGATGGACCCTATTAAAGTCCAGGCCATTTACGATTGGACTCAGCCGACATCTGTGAAGAGCCTGCAAAAGTTCCTGGGCTTTGCTAATTTTTATCGGCGCTTCATCGCTAATTTTTCTACTGTTGCTAAACCGTTGACTGATTTGACCAAGAAGGGTGCTGATGTGGTCAATTGGTCTTCTGCGGCTGTAGAGGCTTTTCAGGAGTTGAAGCGTCGTTTTTCTTCTGCCCCTGTGTTGTGCCAGCCAGATGTTTCGCTTCCGTTTCAGGTTGAGGTTGATGCTTCTGAGATTGGAGCAGGGGCTGTTTTGTCGCAAAGAAGTTCTGAGGGCTCGGTGATGAAGCTATGTGCTTTCTTTTCTAGAAAGTTTTCGCCTGCTGAGCGTAACTATGATGTTGGTAATCGTGAATTGTTGGCCATGAAGTGGGCATTCGAGGAGTGGCGTCATTGGCTGGAAGGAGCCCAGCATCGCGTGGTGGTCTTGACAGATCACAAGAATTTGACTTATCTTGAGTCTGCCAAACGGTTGAATCCGAGACAGGCTCGATGGTCATTATTTTTCTCCCGTTTTGATTTTGTGGTTTCGTACCTTCCGGGCTCTAAGAATGTGAAGGCTGATGCCCTGTCAAGGAGTTTTGTGCCTGACTCTCCGGGTGTTCCTGAGCCGGCGGGTATTCTCAAAGAGGGGGTAATTTTGTCTGCCATCTCCCCTGATTTGCGGCGGGTGCTGCAAAAATTTCAGGCTGATAGACCTGACCGTTGCCCAGCGGAGAAACTGTTTGTCCCTGATAGATGGACTAGTAGAGTTATCTCTGAGATTCATTGTTCAGTGTTGGCTGGGCATCCTGGAATCTTTGGTACCAGAGATTTGGTGGCTAGATCCTTCTGGTGGCCGTCTTTGTCGCGGGATGTGCGTTCTTTTGTGCAGTCCTGTGGGACTTGTGCTCGGGCTAAGCCCTGCTGTTCTCATGCCAGTGGGTTGCTTTTGCCCTTGCCGGTCCCGAAGAGGCCCTGGACGCATATTTCTATGGATTTTATTTCGGATCTCCCCGTCTCTCAAAAGATGTCGGTCATTTGGGTGGTTTGTGATCACTTTTCTAAGATGGTCCATTTGGTACCTTTGTCTAAATTGCCTTCCTCCTCTGATTTGGTGCCATTATTTTTCCAGCATGTGGTTCGTTTACATGGTATTCCGGAGAACATCGTTTCTGACAGAGGTTCCCAGTTTGTTTCAAGGTTTTGGCGATCCTTTTGTGCTAGGATGGGCATTGATTTGTCTTTTTCCTCGGCTTTCCATCCTCAGACAAATGGCCAAACCGAACGAACTAATCAAACTTTGGAAACATATCTGAGATGCTTTGTTTCTGCTGATCAGGATGATTGGGTGTCTTTTTTGCCGTTGGCTGAGTTCGCCCTTAATAATCGGGCCAGCTCGGCTACTTTGGTTTCGCCGTTTTTCTGCAATTCTGGTTTCCATCCTCGTTTCTCTTCAGGGCAGGTTGAGTCTTCAGACTGTCCTGGTGTAGATACTGTGGTGGATAGGTTGCAGCAGATTTGGACTCATGTGGTGGACAATTTGACATTGTCCCAGGAGAAGGCTCAACGTTTCGCTAACCGCCGGCGCTGTGTGGGTCCCCGACTTCGTGTTGGGGATTTGGTTTGGTTGTCATCTCGTTATGTTCCTATGAAGGTTTCCTCTCCTAAGTTTAAGCCTCGTTTCATTGGTCCGTATAAGATTTCTGAGGTTATCAATCCTGTGTCATTTTATTTGGCCCTTCCTGCTTCTTTTGCCATCCATAATGTGTTCCATAGGTCGTTATTGCGGAGATACGTGGCGCCTGTGGTTCCATCCGTTGATCCTCCTACCCCGGTGTTAGTTGAGGGGGAGTTGGAGTATGTGGTGGAGAAGATTTTGGATTCTCGTGTTTCGAGACGGAAGCTCCAGTACCTGGTCAAGTGGAAGGGTTATGTGTTGTGAGTTCTGTTTTTGGGCTCCCTCTGGTGGTTACTGATGGTACTGGGTGACTTGTCTTTCCTGGGTCTCTGGGTTCCACCTGTTCCATCAGGATATGGGAGTTTCCTATTTAACCTGGCTTTGCTGGCATTTCCTCGCCGGTTATCAATGTATCCAGTGTGTCTTGTTACCTCTGCTCCCTGCTCCTAGAACCTTCTGGTCAAGCTAAGTTTGGATTTTTCTGTTTTGGTGTTTTGCTTTATTTGGTTTTTTAGTCCAGCCTGCAGATATGTGATTCTTTGTTGCTGGTTGCTCTAGTGGGCTGAAATTGCTCCTCATGTACCATGAGTTGGCACATGAGTTCAAGTAATTTCAGGATGGTTTTTTGAAGGGTTTTTCGCTGACCGCGCAGTTCACTTTTGTATCCTCTGCTATCTAGCTTTAGCGGGCCTCATTTTGCTGAAACTGTTTTCATACTGCGTATGTGCTTCCCTCTCATTTCACCGTCATTATATGTGGGGGGCTGCTATTTCTGTGGGGTATTTCTCTGGAGGCAATAGAGGTCTGTGTTTCTTCTAATAGGGGAAGTTAGATCTTCGGCTGGAGCGAGACGTCTAGGATCATCGTAGGCACGTTCCCCGGCTACTTTTATTTGTGTGTTAGGTTCAGGGTCGCGGTCAGCTCAGGTTCCATCGCCCTAGAGCTTGTTTGTATCTGTGCTTGTCCTTTAGTGATCCCCTGCCATTGGGATCATGACAGTATAACCGGCCCACAAAGTGTTAATTGTATTGGCTGAAGTAGGAGGATAAGTAGTCTGAGGAAGTTTTTTTTTTTTTTTCTCTCTTTCCCTCAGAGTTTGCTGCCTAGCCTTATTGCAGCCTGGCTACTTCCTCCTCCTCTTAATCTTTGAATGGCTCTGATCCCAGCTGTTTATCATGGACGTCCAGAGTTTGGCTTCCAGCCTGAATAATCTTGCCGCTAAGGTTCAAAATATACAGGATTTTGTTGTACATGCTCCTATGTCTGAACCTAGAATTCCTGTCCCAGAGTTTTTTTCTGGAGACAGATCTCGTTTTCTGAATTTTAGGAACAATTGCAAGTTGTTTCTTTCTTTGAAATCTCGCTCCTCTGGAGACCCTGCTCAGCAAGTCAAGATTATTATATCTTTCCTGCGGGGTGACCCTCAGGATTGGGCATTTGCATTGGCACCAGGGGACCCTGCGTTGCTTAATGCGGATGCGTTTTTTCTGGCATTGGGTTTGCTCTATGAGGAACCTAACCAAGAGATTCAGGCTGAAAAAGCTTTGTTGGCCCTCTCTCAGGGGCAAGATGAAGCAGAAATTTATTGTCAAAAATTTCGGAAGTGGTCGGTGCTTACTCAGTGGAATGAGTGCGCCCTGGCTGCAAAGTTCAGAGATGGCCTTTCTGAGGCCATTAAAGATGTTATGGTGGGGTTCCCTGCGCCTACTGGTCTGAATGAGTCTATGACTATGGCTATTCAGATTGATCGGCGTTTACGGGAGCGCAAACCTGTGCATCATTTGGCGGTGTCGTCTGAACCGTCACCTGAGATAATGCAATGTGATAGAATTCAGTCCAGAAGTGAACGGCAAAATTATAGGCGGAAAAAAAGGTTGTGCTTTTATTGTGGTGATTCAGCTCATGTTATATCAGCATGCTCTAAACGCATAAAAAAGGTTGATAAGTCTGTTGCCATTAGTACTTTACAGTCTAAGTTCATTCTGTCTGTGACTCTGATTTGTTCATTATCATCCATTTCCGTCGATGCCTATGTGGATTCAGGCGCTGCCCTGAGTCTTATGGATTGGTCATTTGCCAATCGCTGTGGGTTTAGTCTGGAGCCTCTGGAAGTCCCTATTCCTTTGAAGGGAATTGACTCTACACCTTTGGCTATGAGTAAACCTCAGTACTGGACACAAGTGACCATGCGTATGACTCCTGTTCATCAGGAGGTGATTCGCTTCCTGGTACTGTATAATTTGCATGATGTCCTAGTGCTTGGTCTGCCATGGTTACAAACTCATAATCCAGTCCTTGACTGGAAATCGATGTCTGTGTTAAGCTGGGGTTGTCAGGGGGTTCATGATGATGCACCTCCGATTTCTATCGCTTCATCTACTCCTTCTGAGATTCCTGTGTTTTTGTCTGACTATCGGGATGTTTTTGAGGAGCCTAAGCTCAGTTCGCTTCCTCCTCACAGGGATTGCGATTGTGCTATAAATTTAATTCCAGGCAGTAAATTTCCTAAAGGTCGTTTGTTCAATCTGTCAGTGCCAGAGCATACTGCTATGCGGGATTATGTTAAGGAGTCCTTGGAAAAGGGACATATCCGTCCATCTTTGTCCCCTTTGGGAGCAGGTTTTTTTTTCGTGGCCAAAAAAGATGGTTCCTTGAGGCCTTGTATAGATTATCGTCTTTTGAATAAGATTACCGTAAAATATCAGTATCCTTTGCCATTGTTGACTGATTTGTTTGCTCGCATTAAGGGGGCTAAATGGTTCACTAAGATTGATCTTCAGGGTGCGTATAATCTTATACGAATAAAGCAAGGTGATGAGTGGAAAACCGCATTTAATACGCCTGAGGGCCATTTTGAGTATTTGGTAATGCCTTTCGGACTTTCTAATGCTCCTTCAGTCTTCCAGTCCTTTATGCACGATATTTTCCGTGAATATCTGGATAAATTTATGATTGTGTATTTGGATGATATTTTGGTTTTTTCTGATGACTGGGAGTCTCATGTTCAGCAGGTCAGGAAGGTGTTTCAGGTCCTGCGGGCCAATTCCTTGTTTGTAAAAGGCTCAAAGTGTCTCTTTGGAGTCCAGAAGATTTCTTTCTTGGGGTATATTTTTTTCCCTTCTACTATTGAGATGGATCCCGTCAAGGTTCAGGCTATTTGTGACTGGACGCAGCCTACATCTCTTAAGAGTCTACAGAAGTTCTTGGGCTTTGCTAATTTCTATCGTCGTTTTATAACTAATTTTTCTAGTGTTGTTAAGCCTTTGACGGATTTGACTAAGAAGGGTGCTGATGTTGCTAATTGGTCTCCTGCGGCTGTGGAGGCCTTTCAGGAACTTAAGCGCCGGTTTTCTTCTGCTCCTGTGTTGCGTCAGCCAGATGTTTCGCTCCCTTTTCAGGTTGAGGTTGATGCTTCCGAGATTGGAGCGGGGGCGGTTTTGTCACAGAGAAGCTCCGATGGCTCAGTGATGAAGCCATGCACGTTTTTTTCTAGAAAGTTTTCGCATGCTGAGCGGAATTATGATGTTGGTAATCGGGAACTTTTGGCCATGAAGTGGGCATTTGAGGAGTGGCGTCATTGGCTAGAGGGTGCTAGACATCGTGTGGTGGTCTTGACTGATCACAAAAATTTGATTTACCTTGAGTCTGCCAGGCGTCTGAATCCTAGACAGGCTCGTTGGTCACTGTTTTTCTCTCGTTTCAATTTTGTGGTTTCATACCTGCCAGGTTCAAAGAATGTGAAGGCGGATGCTCTTTCTAGGAGTTTTGTGCCTGACTCCCTTGGAAATTCTGAGCCCTCTGGTATCCTTAGGGATGGGGTGATTTTGTCTGCTGTCTCCCCAGACTTGCGACGTGCTTTGCAGGAGTTTCAGGTGGGTAAACCTGATCGTTGTCCGCCTGAGAGACTGTTTGTTCCGGATAATTGGACCAGTAGAGTCATCTCCGAGGTCCATTCTTCTGCGTTGGCAGGTCATCCTGGAATATTTGGTACTAGAGACTTGGTGGCCAGGTCTTTTTGGTGGCCTTCCTTGTCGAGGGATGTGCGTTCTTTTGTGCAGTCTTGTGAGGTTTGTGCTCGGGCTAAGCCTTGCTGTTCTCGGGCCAGTGGATTGTTGTCACCTTTGCCTATCCCGAAGAGGCCTTGGACGCACATTTCCATGGACTTTATTTCGGATCTCCCTGTCTCTCAAAAAATGTCCGTCATCTGGGTTGTGTGTGATCGCTTTTCTAAAATGGTTCATCTGGTACCCTTGCCTAAGTTACCTTCCTCCTCTGAGTTGGTCCCTCTGTTTTTTCAGAATGTGGTTCGTTTGCATGGGATTCCTGAGAACATCGTTTCTGACAGGGGATCCCAGTTTGTGTCTAGATTTTGGCGGACGTTCTGTGCTAAGATGGGCATTGATTTGTCCTTTTCGTCTGCATTCCATCCTCAGACGAATGGCCAGACTGAACGAACTAATCAGACCTTGGAAACTTATTTAAGGTGTTTTGTTTCTGCTGATCAGGATGACTGGGTTACCTTTTTGCCGCTGGCCGAGTTTGCCCTTAATAATCGGGCTAGTTCTGCTACCTTGGTTTCTCCTTTCTTTTGTAATTCGGGGTTTCATCCTCGTTTTTCCTCTGGTCAGGTGGAACCTTCTGATTGTCCTGGAGTGGACATGGTGGTGGATAGGTTGCATCGGATTTGGAGTCATGTGGTGGACAATTTGAAGTTGTCCCAGGAGAAGGCTCAGCAGTTTGCTAATCGCCGTCGCCGCGTGGGTCCTCGACTTCTTGTTGGGGACTTGGTGTGGTTGTCTTCTCGTTTTGTTCCTATGAAGGTCTCTTCTCCTAAGTTCAAGCCTCGGTACATCGGTCCCTATAGGATTCTGGAAATTCTTAACCCTGTGTCGTTTCGTTTGGATCTCCCGGCATCGTTTGCTATTCATAATGTGTTCCATCGGTCGTTGTTGCGGAAGTATGAGGTACCTGTTGTTCCTTCGCTTGAGCCTCCTGCTCCAGTGCTGGTGGAGGGAGAATTGGAGTATGTTGTGGAGAAGATCTTGGATTCTCGTGTTTCCAGACGGAAACTCCAGTATTTGGTCAAGTGGAAGGGTTATGGTCAGGAGGATAATTCTTGGGTGGTTGCCTCGGATGTTCATGCTGATGATTTGGTTCGCGCTTTTCATAGGGCTCATCCTGGTCGCCCTGGTGGTTCTCGTGAGGGTTCGGTGACCCCTCCTCAAGGGGGGGTACTGTTGTGAGTTCTGTTTTTGGGCTCCCTCTGGTGGTTACTGATGGTACTGGGTGACTTGTCTTTCCTGGGTCTCTGGGTTCCACCTGTTCCATCAGGATATGGGAGTTTCCTATTTAACCTGGCTTTGCTGGCATTTCCTCGCCGGTTATCAATGTATCCAGTGTGTCTTGTTACCTCTGCTCCCTGCTCCTAGAACCTTCTGGTCAAGCTAAGTTTGGATTTTTCTGTTTTGGTGTTTTGCTTTATTTGGTTTTTTAGTCCAGCCTGCAGATATGTGATTCTTTGTTGCTGGTTGCTCTAGTGGGCTGAAATTGCTCCTCATGTACCATGAGTTGGCACATGAGTTCAAGTAATTTCAGGATGGTTTTTTGAAGGGTTTTTCGCTGACCGCGCAGTTCACTTTTGTATCCTCTGCTATCTAGCTTTAGCGGGCCTCATTTTGCTGAAACTGTTTTCATACTGCGTATGTGCTTCCCTCTCATTTCACCGTCATTATATGTGGGGGGCTGCTATTTCTGTGGGGTATTTCTCTGGAGGCAAGAGAGGTCTGTGTTTCTTCTAATAGGGGAAGTGTTGTGAATTCTGTGGCTGAATTCACTCCTGTGGTCACAAGTGGTACTGCAGCTTCTGAGCTTCCTCCCTCAGGTGTTCTGGTGAGCTCGTTAACTGCTTCATTACTTAACTCCGCCTGATGCTGCTATCCTTGCTCCTTGTCAATGTTTCAGTGTTGGATCTGAGCTTCTCCTGATTGTTCCTGTGACCTGCTGCTCTGTATAGCTAAGTGCTTTTTGCTTTTTTGTTGCTTTTTTTCTGTCCAGCTTGTCTTTTGTTTTGCTGGAAGCTCTGAGACGCAAAGGGTGTACCGCCGTGCCGTTAGTTCGGCACGGTGGTTTTTTTTTTGCCTCCTTTGCGTGGTTTTGCTTTAGGGTTTTTTGTAGACTGCAAAGTTCGCTTTACTGTCCTCGCTCTGTCCTAGAATATCGGGCCCCACTTTGCTGAATCTATTTCATCCCTACGTTTTGTCTTTTCATCTTACTCACAGTCATTATATGTGGGGGGCTGCCTTTTCCTTTGGGGAATTTCTCTGGGGCAAGTCAGGCCTATTTTTCTATCTTCAGGCTAGCTAGTTTCTTAGGCTGTGCCGAGTTGCCTAGGTAGTTGTTAGGCGCAATCCACAGCCGCTTTTAGTTGTGTTTAGGATAAGATCAGGTGTGCAGTCTACAGAGTTTCCACGTCTCAGAGCTCGTTCTTGTATTTTTGGGTATTTGTCAGATCACTGTGTGCGCTCTGATCGCTAAGCACACTGTGTTTCTGGATTGCCTTCATAACACCTGTCATTAGCAAACATAACAGTACAAGGAGCCCTAACTAATGATTCTCAATAGAGGGAAAGAAAAAGTTCTGACATCATTTTTTTTTTTTTTCTGCTCTGTGTTCACTTTTTTTTTTTCCCCTAGACATTTGGGTGATTCTGGACACAGGTGTGGACATGGATATTCAGGGTCTGTGCTCTTCAATGGATAATCTCGTTATAAATGTACAAAAAATTCAAGATACTATTGATCAGAAATCTATGTTAGAACCAAGAATTCCTATTCCTGATTTGTTTTTTGGAGATAGAACTAAGTTTCTAAGTTTCAAAAATAATTGTAAGCTATTTCTGGCCTTGAAACCTCATTCTTCTGGTAATCCTATTCAACAGGTTTTGATTATTATTTCTTTTTTGCACGGCGACCCTCAAGACTGGGCATTTTCTCTTGCGCCAGGAGACCCTGCATTGAGTAGTGTCGATGCGTTTTTTCCTGGCGCTCGGATTGCTGTACGATGAGCCTAATTCAGTGGATCAGGCTGAGAAAAATTTGCTGGCTTTGTGCCAGGGTCAGGATGATATAGAAGTATATTGTCAGAAATTTAGGAAATGGTCAGTACTCACTCAGTGGAATGAATCTGCGCTGGCAGCTTTGTTCAGAAAGGGTCTCTCTGAGGCTCTTAAGGATGTCATGGTGGGATTTCCTATGCCTGCTGGTTTGAATGAGTCTTTGTCTTTGGCCATTCAGATCGGTCGACGCTTGCGCGAGCGTAAATCTGTGCACCATTTGGCGGTACTGCCTGAGGTTAAACCTGAGCCTATGCAGTGCGATAGGACTATGACTAGAGTTGAACGGCAGGAATACAGACGTCTGAATGGTCTGTGTTTCTACTGTGGTGATTCCACTCATGCTATTTCTGATTGTCCTAAGCGCACTAAGCGGTCCGCTAGGTCTGCCGTCATTGGTACTGTACAGTCCAAATTCCTTCTGTCCATTACCTTGATATGCTCTTTGTCGTCGTTTTCTGTCATGGCGTTTGTGGATTCGGGCGCTGCCCTGAATCTGATGGATTTGGATTATGCTAAACGTTGTGGGTTTTTCTTGGAGCCTTTGCGGTGTCCTATTCCATTGAGAGGAATTGATGCTACACCTTTGGCCAAGAATAAACCTCAATACTGGGCCCAGCTGACCATGTGCATGGCTCCTGCACATCAGGAAGTTATTCGCTTTCTGGTGTTGCATAATCTGCATGATGTGGTCGTGTTGGGGTTGCCATGGCTACAAACCCATAATCCAGTATTGGATTGGAATTCCATGTCGGTATCCAGCTGGGGTTGTCAGGGGGTACATGGTGATGTTCCATTTTTGTCGATTTCGTCATCCACCCCTTCTGAGGTCCCAGAGTTCTTGTCTGATTATCAGGATGTATTTGAAGAGCCCAAGTCCGATGCTCTACCTCCGCATAGGGATTGTGATTGTGCTATCAATTTGATTCCTGGTAGTAAATTCCCTAAAGGTCGATTATTTAATTTATCCGTGCCCGAACACGCCGCTATGCGCAGTTATGTGAAGGAATCCCTGGAGAAGGGACATATTCGCCCATCGTCATCACCACTGGGAGCAGGGTTCTTCTTTGTAGCCAAGAAGGATGGTTCGCTGAGACCGTGTATTGATTACCGCCTTCTTAATAAGATCACTGTTAAATTTCAGTATCCCTTGCCATTGTTATCTGACTTGTTTGCTCGGATTAAGGGGGCTAGTTGGTTCACTAAGATAGATCTTTGTGGTGCGTATAATCTGGTGATAATCAGGCAAGGAGATGAATGGAAAACTGCATTCAATACGCCCGAGGGTCATTTTGAGTATCTAGTGATGCCGTTCGGACTTGCCAATGCTCCATCTGTGTTTCAGTCTTTTATGCATGACATCTTCCGTGAGTATCTGGATAAATTCCTGATTGTTTACTTGGATGACATTTTGATCTTCTCAGATGATTGGGAGTCTCATGTGAAGCAGGTCAGAATGGTTTTTCAGGTCCTGCGTGCTAACTCTTTGTTTGTGAAGGGATCAAAGTGTCTCTTCGGTGTGCAGAAAGTTTCATTTTTGGGGTTCATCTTTACCCCTTCTACTATCGAGATGGATCCAGTTAAGGTCCAAGCCATCCAGGATTGGATTCAGCCGACATCTCTGAAAAGTCTGCAAAAGTTCCTGGGCTTTGCTAATTTTTATCGTCGCTTCATCTGTAATTTTTCTAGCATTGCCAAACCATTGACCGATTTGACCAAGAAGGGTGCTGATTTGGTTAATTGGTCTTCTGCTGCTGTGGAAGCTTTTCAGGAGTTGAAGCGTCATTTTTGTTCTGCCCCTGTGTTGTGTCAGCCAGATGTTTCTCTTCCGTTCCAGGTCGAGGTTGATGCTTCTGAGATTGGAGCAGGGGCGGTTTTGTCACAGAGAGGTTCTGATTGCTCAGTGATGAAACCATGTGCTTTCTTTTCCAGGAAGTTTTCGCCCGCTGAGCGTAATTATGATGTGGGCAATCGAGAGTTGCTGGCCATGAAGTGGGCATTCGAGGAGTGGCGTCATTGGCTTGAAGGAGCTAAGCATCGCGTGGTGGTATTGACTGATCATAAGAACTTGACTTATCTCGAGTCTGCCAAGCGCTTGAATCCTAGACAGGCCCGTTGGTCGTTATTTTTTGCCCGCTTCGACTTTGTGATTTCGTACCTTCCGGGCTCTAAAAATGTGAAGGCGGATGCTCTGTCTAGGAGTTTTGTGCCCGACTCTCCAGGTTTATCTGAGCCAGCGGGTATCCTCAAGGAAGGAGTCATTGTGTCTGCCATCTCCCCTGATTTGCGGCGGGTGCTGCAAAAATTTCAGGCGAATAAACCTGATCGTTGTCCAGCAGAGAAACTGTTCGTCCCTGATAGGTGGACTAATAAACTTATCTCTGAACTTCATTGTTCGGTGTTGGCTGGTCATCCTGGAATCTTTGGTACCAGAGAGTTAGTGGCTAGATCCTTCTGGTGGCCATCTCTGTCACGGGATGTACGTACTTTTGTGCAGTCCTGTGGGATTTGTGCTAGGGCTAAGCCCTGCTGTTCTCGTGCCAGTGGGTTGCTTTTGCCCTTGCCGGTCCCAAAGAGGCCTTGGACACATATTTCGATGGATTTCATTTCTGACCTTCCCGTTTCTCAAAAGATGTCAGTCATTTGGGTGGTCTGTGATCGCTTTTCTAAAATGGTCCATCTGGTGCCCTTGGCTAAATTGCCTTCCTCCTCTGATTTGGTACCTTTGTTCTTTCAGCATGTGGTTCGGTTGCATGGCATTCCTGAGAATATTGTTTCTGACAGAGGTTCCCAGTTTGTTTCAAGGTTTTGGCGAGCCTTTTGTGGTAGGATGGGCATTGACCTATCCTTTTCCTCGGCTTTCCATCCTCAGACTAATGGCCAGACCGAACGAACCAATCAGACCTTGGAAACATATCTGTGATGTTTTGTTTCTGCAGACCAGGATGATTGGGTGTCCTTTTTGCCGTTGGCTGAGTTCGCCCTTAATAATCGGGCCAGCTCGGCTACCTTGGTTTCTCCATTTTTTTGCAATTCTGGGTTCCATCCTCGTTTCTCTTCAGGACAGGTTGAGTCTTCGGACTGTCCTGGTGTGGATTCTGTGGTGGATAGGTTGCAGCAGATCTGAACTCAGGTAGTGGACAATTTGATCTTGTCCCAGGAGAAAGCTCAACTTTTCGCTAATCGCAGACGCCGTGTGGGTCCCCGACTTCGTGTTGGGGATCTGGTTTGGTTATCTTCTCGTCATATTCCTATGAAGGTTTCCTCTCCTAAATTTAAACCTCGTTTTATTGGTCCGTATAGGATTTCTGAGGTTCTCAATCCTGTGTCTTTTCGTTTGACCCTCCCAGACTCCTTTTCCATACATAATGTATTCCATAGGTCGTTGTTGCGGAGATACGTGGCACCTATGGTTCCATCTGTTGAGCCTCCTGCCCCGGTTTTGGTGGAGGGGGAATTGGAGTATATTGTGGAGAAGATTTTGGATTCTCGTGTTTCTAGACGGAAACTCCAGTATCTGGTTAAATGGAAGGGTTATGCTCAGGAAGATAATTCCTGGGTTTTTGCCTCTGATGTTCATGCTTCCGATCTTGTTCGTGCCTTTCATGCGGCTCATCCTGGTCGGCCTGGGGGCTCTGGTGAGGGTTCGGTGACCCCTCCTCAAGGGGGGGGTACTGTTGTGAATTCTGTGGCTGAATTCACTCCTGTGGTCACAAGTGGTACTGCAGCTTCTGAGCTTCCTCCCTCAGGTGTTCTGGTGAGCTCGTTAACTGCTTCATTACTTAACTCCGCCTGATGCTGCTATCCTTGCTCCTTGTCAATGTTTCAGTGTTGGATCTGAGCTTCTCCTGATTGTTCCTGTGACCTGCTGCTCTGTATAGCTAAGTGCTTTTTGCTTTTTTGTTGCTTTTTTTCTGTCCAGCTTGTCTTTTGTTTTGCTGGAAGCTCTGAGACGCAAAGGGTGTACCGCCGTGCCGTTAGTTCGGCACGGTGGGTTTTTTTTTTGCCTCCTTTGCGTGGTTTTGCTTTAGGGTTTTTTGTAGACTGCAAAGTTCGCTTTACTGTCCTCGCTCTGTCCTAGAATATCGGGCCCCACTTTGCTGAATCTATTTCATCCCTACGTTTTGTCTTTTCATCTTACTCACAGTCATTATATGTGGGGGGCTGCCTTTTCCTTTGGGGAATTTCTCTGGGGCAAGTCAGGCCTATTTTTCTATCTTCAGGCTAGCTAGTTTCTTAGGCTGTGCCGAGTTGCCTAGGTAGTTGTTAGGCGCAATCCACAGCCGCTTTTAGTTGTGTTTAGGATAGGATCAGGTGTGCAGTCTACAGAGTTTCCACGTCTCAGAGCTCGTTCTTGTATTTTTGGGTATTTGTCAGATCACTGTGTGCGCTCTGATCGCTAAGCACACTGTGTTTCTGGATTGCCTTCATAACACCTGTCATTAGCAAACATAACAGGGAAGTTAGATCTTCGGCTGGAGCGAGACGTCTAGGATCATCGTAGGCACGTTCCCCGGCTACTTTTATTTGTGTGTTAGGTTCAGGGTCGCGGTCAGCTCAGGTTCCATCGCCCTAGAGCTTGTTTGTATCTGTGCTTGTCCTTTAGTGATCCCCTGCCATTGGGATCATGACAGTTATGGTCAGGAAGATAATTCCTGGGTTTTTGCCTCTGATGTTCATGCTGCCGATCTGGTTCGTGCCTTTCATTTGGCTCATCCTGGTCGGCCTGGGGGCTCTAGTGAGGGTTCGGTGACCCCTCCTCAAGGGGGGGTACTGTTGTGAATTCTGTTGTCGGGCTCCCACCTGTGGTCATGAATGGTACTTCGGCTGGTTCTGTCCATGGACTTCCTCTGGTGGGTGTTTCTGAGTTTCACAGGTGACGAGGTCAATTTGTTAGCTGCTGCTCTATTTAACTCCACTTAGATCCTTGCTCCATGCCACCTGTCAATGTTCCAGTATTGGTCTGTTCACTCCTGGATCGTTCTTGTGACCTGTCTTCCCATCAGAAGCTAAGTTCCAGCTTGTATTTCTTGGGTTTGCTATTTTTCTGTCCAGCTTGCTATTTAATTTGTTGTCTTGCTTGCTGGAAGCTCTGGGACGCAGAGGGAGCGCCTCCGCACCGTGAGTCGATGCGGAGGGTCTTTTTGCGCCCTCTGCATGGTCTTTTTGTAGGTTTTTGTGCTGACCGCAAAGTAACCTTTCCTATCCTCGGTCTGTTCAGTAAGTCGGGCCTCAATTTGCTAAATCTATTTCATCTCTGTGTTTGTATTTTCATCTTTACTCACAGTCATTATATGTGGGGGGCTGCCTTTTCCTTTGGGGAATTTCTCTGAGGCAAGGTAGGCTTTATTTTTCTATCTTCAGGGCTAGCTAGTTTCTTAGGCTGTGCCGAGTTGCATAGGGAGCGTTAGGCGCAATCCACGGCTATTTCTAGTGTGTTTGATAGGTTTAGGGATTGCGGTCAGCAGAGTTCCCACGTCCCAGAGCTCGTCCTTATTATCAGTAACTATCAGGTCATTCCGTGTGCTCTTAACCACCAGGTCCATTATTGTCCTGACCACCAGGTCATAACACAGAGCACTATATGGCAGAGCTATGGGGCAAAAATGAACGGTGCAGAGCACTATATGGCAGAGCTATGGGGCAATAATGAACGGTGCAGAGCACTATATGGCACAGCTATGGGTCAATAATGAACGGTGCAGAGCACTATATGGCACAGCTATGGGGCAATAAAGAACGGTGGAGAGCACTATATGGCAGAGCTATGGGGCAAAAATGAACAGTGCAGAGCACTATATGGCACAGCTATGGGGCAATAATGAACGGTGCAGAGCACTATATGGCAGAGCTATGGGGCAATAATGAACGGTGCAGAGCACTATATGGCACAGCTATGGGGCAATAATGAACGGTGCAGAGCACTATATGGCACAGCTATGGGGCAATAATGAACGGTGCAGAGCACTATATGGCACAGCTATGGGGCAATAATGAACGGTGCAGAGCACTATATGGCAGAGCTATGGGGCAATAATGAACGGTGCAGAGCACTATATGGCACAGCTATGGGGCAATAATGAACGGTGCAGAACACTATATGGCACAGCTATGGGGCAATAATGAACGGTGCAGAGCACTATATGGCACAGCTATGGGGCAATAATTAACAGTGCAGAGCATTGTATATGGGGCACAGCTTTATATGGAGCATCTACGGGGCAATAATGAACTGTATGGAACATTATATGGGGCTCCTGATACAATATGGATATTCAAAAACACTTAACCTACTGATGTCTCAATTAATTTTACTTTTATTGGTATCTATTTTTATTTTTGACATTAACCGGTAGCTGCTCCATTTTCCACCCTAGGCTTATACTCGAGTCAATACGTTTTCCCAGTTTTTTTGTGGCAAAATTAGGGGGGTCGGCTTATACTCGGGTCGGCTTATACTCGAGTATATATGGGGTATATGATTTTTACTTAATTAAATTGCATTTCATTGCATGAAATAAGTGTTTGATCATCTGCCAACCAGCAAGAATTCTCACAGACCTAATAGTTTTTATTTAAGAATCCCTCCTACTCTGCCCTCATTACATGTATTAATTGCATCTGTTTCATCTTTTTACCTGTATAAAAGACACCTTCCCACATACTGAGTCAATCACATTCCAACAGCTCCACCATGGCCAAGACCAAAGATCTGTCGAAGGACACCAGGGACAAAATTGTAGACCTACTAAAGGCCGGGTTGGGCTACAGGACTGTCATGGTTAGGATATGTTTAATGTCATGTTCTCTCAGGGTTAATTTTGCTGGCCTCTCTGTCGATCTGGGAGGGGTATTTATACTCACTCCAGACTAGGATTCCCTGTCAGCTATACTTTCTGTTCTAGTCTGTGTGCCTGACCCCTGGAGTGTGTGCCCGGTTTGCAATTGTTTTCCTTGCTCTCCGTGTTATTCTGTTCATTTGTTCTTCTGGATTTCTGACCTCTGACTTTACTTCTGACAATCTAGTGTCTCACACTCCTGCAAGAATTTCATGATTCTGTATTAAGTGCACACCCTGGGATTGCAGCTACCCGGGAGGGAGGGGGGGGGCCAGTAGCTAGGAGTTTTTGGTGGCCCTCTATGGGTACTGATATCAAAAGGTTTGTAAATACTTGTGGGGTGTGCGCTCGCTCTAAGAGATCTCTGGTCCGGCCGGCTGGGAAATTGGTACCTTTGCCAATTCTGGAAAAACCATGGACACTCCTGTCCATGGACTTTATCACTAATCTTCCGTCTTCCAAGGGCAACTCAGTAGTATGGGTAGTGGTTGATAGGTTTTCGAAGCAAGTCCACTTTGTGCCTTTACCTGTGTTACCTTCTGCTGAAACCTTGGCTCGCTTGCTTATTCAGCTCATAGTTCGGTTGCATGGGGTACCTGTGAATTTGGTGTCTGACAGGGGTGTGCAATTTGTGGCCAGGTTTTGGAGGGCTTTTTGTAAGAAGTTGGGGATTACGTTGTCGTTCTCCTCTGCTTATCACCCAGAATCTAACGGACAGACTGAACGCACAAATCAGTCATTGGAACAAATTTTGAAATGCCTGGCCTCTTCCAGACAGGATGACTGGTGTGAGGTATTGCCCATGGCAGAATTTGCATTAAATTGTTGTATTAATCAGTCTACTGGCAAATCTCCTTTTCAGATCAATTATGGTTTTGTTCCGCAGTTTGGAGAATTTTCCTGCATGGATTCTGGTTGCACTGCTGCTGAGGGTTTGGTGCAACAGTTAAGAACCCTTTGGATGGAGGTTCAGGGAAACATCTGCAAAGCTCAGAAGAGGTACAAACAAACATTTTGCAGACAGGAGGAGGGGGCCAGCTCCTGCATTGGTTGTGGGGGAGAAGGTGTGGTTGTCTACCCATAACATCAAATTTAAGATACCCTCTATGAAGTTGGGCCCCAGGTTTATAGGTCCATACAAGATTATAGAGGTGATCAACTTGGTGGCCTATAGATTACAGTTGCCCACCTCCTCAAAATATCTAATATCTTCCACAGGTCCCTATTAAAATCTGTGGGGACGGTTAGAGAAGATTCTTCATCCAATGTTCCGCCAGTGTTGGTAGAGGGTCAGCTGGAGTACGAAGTAGGGCACATCATTGATTCATGGTGGGTGCGTCGGAGGTTTCAGTACCCGATCCACTGGAAGGGATATTCTATTGAGGATCGGTCATGGGTTCTGGCCAGTTCTGTGCATTCTGATCAACTGGTGTGGGCTTTTCATGCCAGGTACCCTGAGAAGCCTGGGGGTCCAGTGGCGCCCCATTAAGAGGGGGTACTGTCATGGTTGGGACATGGTTAATGTCCTGTTCTCTCAGGGTTAATTTTGCTGGCCTCCCTTTTGATCTGGGAGGGGTATTTATACTCACTCCAAACTAGGATTTGGTGTCATCTATACTTTCAGTTCTAGTCTGTGTGTCTGACCCCTGGAGTGTGTGCCCGGTTTGCGATTGTTTTCCTTGCTCTCCATGTGTTACTCTGTTTGTTCTTTTGGATTTCTGACCTTTGGCTTCACTTCTGACAATCCCCTGTCTCACCCCGTTGGTATTTTGTGATCTCCTGCCTCCAATTTTAGCTTGCTCGATTACTCTCTTGTGTTTATCCTTCTCTGTTCCGCAATGTCTGGCTCCGCCCCGGATCACCTCCCACTCTGTCACATGGTTCAGGTCCTGTTTGTACCTGGTTAGTAACCCGGCGCTTTGCTCAGCTCCATTGCTGCTGTGTGCAGCGTTTCCCACATCTGTATTACCAGGGAGCCGTGACAAGGACAATAGGCAAGGCAATAAGGCAACAACTGTTAGAAAATGGAATAAACACAAGATGACTGCCAGTCTTCCTTGGCCTAGGGCTCCATGCAAGATCTTGCCTCGTGGGGTATGATTCTGAAAAAGATTAGGATTCCGCCCAGAACTACAGGGGAGCACCTGGTCAATGACCTGAGGAGAGATGGGACCACAATCTCAAGCATTACCATTAGTAACACACTACGACGTCATGGATTAAAATTCTGCGGGGCACGCAAGGTCCCCCTGCTCAGCACATGTCCAGTCTCACCAATGACCATCTGGAAGGTCATGTTGTCAGATGACACCAAAATAGAACTTTTTGGAATCAACTCCACTCGCCATGTTTGGAGGAAGAAGTGTTTTTCTGAAAAGGGGACAAGTTGCCTGCACTATATTGAAGGAAGGTTGGATGGGTCATATATCGCAAGATTTTGGCCAACAACCTTAGTAACAGCATTGAAGATGGGTCATCACTGAGTCTTCCAACATGACAATGACCCAAAACACACAGCCAGGGCAACTAAGGAGTGGCTCTGTGAGAAGCATTTCAAGGTCCTGGAGTGGCCTAGCCAGTCTCCAGACCTGAACCCAATAGAGAGTCTTTGGAAGGTGCTGAAAATCAATGTTGCCCAGTGACAGCCCTGAAACCTGAAAGATCTAGAGAAGTTCTGCATGGAGGTATGGGCCAAAGTCCCTGCGGCACTATGTACAGAGGTGATCAAGAGCTGCAGGAAACTTCTGATCTCTGTAATTGCAAACAAAGGTTTCTGCACCAAATATTACATTCTGTTTTTCTATTGTATCAAATGCTTATTTCATGAAATAAAATACAAACTAATTAAGTAAAAATCAAACAATGTGATTTTCTGGATTTTTTAAGAGTCTGTCTTTCACAGTTGTAGTGTACCTATGATAAAAAATTACAGAACCTCTCCATTCTTTGTATGTGGGAAAACTTGCAAACTCAGCAGTGTATCAAATACTTATTTTCCCCACTTTACGCTATTATTAATATTTTCTGCTCAATATTATCAAGTGTCAGTCCTGAATAAATTAAAATACATATAGCTGTAAGGGCAATGCCAGAAGTGGTATTTGGGTAGAGACCACCTCCCACTGCTGTTTTCAAGTTGCTTATTAAACAATTATTAGATTTTACAGGAGAACAGCTGATTCAACTGGAAAAGTGTGTGGTCAATTGGTATGGCCATGCGGTTTTAAAGGTAAAACAGTTGTTCCAGTGAAAAATTTGATAATTGTTTAAAGAATCACTCCCAACAAAAATGTTATGCCCTAAGCCTTTCTACATATGTGTGAAGTGCAATGTATGTGTATTAAAATGCTTATCGATTGCTGTTTTCCCCAATTACCAGTTCCCCTCTGGTCATGTTTTAACTCACATGACTGAAATTTTGACTGGCCGGATCACACTAGGGTATAAGTGTGAACCGGAAGTCACTTTTACAGTGTAAGTCTATCGGCGTCAGAACGAGACACTGGAAACCAAGATGGCGATCAGTATTTAAATGCACCTATACTACACTACATACAGTTGCATAGCTGGGCAGGACAATGCTAAATCACAGCTGTGCACTATTTGATTAGAAGCACCTGCAATGTTTCTCTTAGGCTACTTTCACACTAGCGTCGGGCTCGGTCCGTCGCAGTGCGTCGGGCCGAGGTTACCGACGCTAGCGTTGTCTCCGCCGCACAACGGGTGCAGCGGATGCTGCTTTTCAGCGCATCCGCTGCCCCATTGTGAGGTGCGGGGAGGAGGGGGCGGAGTTCTGGCCGCACATGCGCGGTCGGAAAAGACGGACACGTCGCATAAAAAAACGTTACATGTAGCGTTTTTTTGTGCCGACGGTCCGCCAAAGCACGACGCATCCGTCGCACGACGGATGCGACGTGTGGCAATCCGTCGCAATGCGTCGTCAATACAAGTCTATGGGGAAAAAACGCATCCTGCAAGCACTTTTGCAGTCTGCGTTTTTTCTGCAAAACGACGCATTGTGACGAATTGCAGTTAACGCTAGTGTGAAAGTAGCCTTAGAAGCAGGGAGTAGTTTAATTGTGGGGAGTATCCTGAGGTGTGTCAGTCTCAGTCTGCTGAGTCCATTGTACCGCCGGTAAGTGATCAGCCAAAATGTAAACTGCAGCTGAGAGAGAGGCGTGCTGGGGTCTCTCTTTGAATAGGGACTGCACTTAGCAGTCTGTTTGTGAGAGCTGCAGAGAACCATGTGTAAACTGCTGCCTATTCAGTCTGAACTGTACCTGGAGTTGAACACTTCTGTTTGGTGCTGGAAGCTGCTGGAACTCGGGCTGAAAAGGATACTGAGACTGGTAGGACCGTGTCTCTTCTGTCTATGAAGTCTGCTCTTGAAGAAAGGATCATAATCTGTGGTCATGATTATAAATGCACTGTGAAGAGAAATGCAAGTATCAGTGGTTGCTATGGATAATATCTGTTTTGTATGACCGAGCTGGGGCTAGCTCAGCCATGTATGAGCAGCCAGGGTATGTTCTGTTCAGTTATTCCCTGGACAAAGCTAGAGATTTATGTTTATGAGTTCGTTTTGGTGCTGTGCAATCTGTGAAAAGCAATAAAAAACTGTGTGTGTTTCAATCAAAACTGCGTTGCCTATGTGAACGCTACCTAAGACCACGTCCCCCAAGGAAGCACTGATAGCGAAACGCGCGTCAGGGCTGATTGTCCACGCCTGGCTGGTAGGTTTACAGCATTCATTTTGCTCATATATGCCTTCCCTTCTTTTTGACTTCATGTGCTATGTATATCCCGCCATTATGAAGGCTGCTGATCTGCGGTGGTGGATCCTGTAGAGGCTCTGACTTAGTTAAATATAGCTTCCCATGTTATTTAGTATTGACTTCAATAGTCTGCTTTGCATTTGCTTATGGCTGAGAGCTCTCTTACTTTATTTAATTGTATTATACCTGTACTGCTGTACTCTATAAGTAGCATGAGAGGGACAACGCTGACAATATTTGCGCAGTAATCATATCTCTACCTTACCAGGCATGGTATCTAGGTGTCACTAGCCCTGTTGTCATTTTTTGTATGTATTTTATGATCATTCTTAGACCTAATGCCTACCAGAAAGAGTGAATCCCTACAATTGGTGGATGAAATGCGAGTGTGAAGCCCCAGAAAGCACAGGCAATATTGCAATGTAAAGATTGAATGTCCTGAGTAAAGGCAGCCACAGAATTGCAGAATTGCAAACACAATCTAAAAGAATGGAAGTGCTTGTTAAGCAACTAGACCAGGCCAATCCGCAGTTGCAGCAGCATCAGCTGACGCAACAGGAGACTAACAAACTCTTGATCCAGTAGTTTCAACAGCAGAAGTAAGAGTTAAAGCAACAGCAGTTTCAGCATCAGCAGCAGTTACACAGTAACATCAGCAGAAAATTGCTCTCCTGACAGAAACTGTCCAGTTAAGGGAGATGGCATCACCCACCAGCCAATGTGAAGGTATTTAGGTGAGGTGAACGGTATGGGAGACCTTACAGAAGATCACTCTGGAAGACGACATTGAGGCTTTACTGACTGAGAACTTAAACAAAAAATCATGAAGCACAAACGAAATGTGTGGCAGAGAGCAATACAGTACAGCTCTCCCAGAATCAGTACCCAGACATACTGGGTTGTCAGGACAACTCCAACAACCATATACTACAGCGAAGAAACGGAGTACAAGAATCCCAAAAATCACAGTAGAAAAGACAACTTTATTAATACAAAAATACATAACACAAAAATATTAAAATGATGCACCGAAACAGGTAGTAAATATAGAAAGAAACTGTAGGTATACTGGTGCAAATGGGAGACACTAAATAAATCCGGGGGCAAGCATGCTGCCAGCAATACGGCTACTACAAGTAAAGCCTATCATTATAGAGGGGTTCCTCCACAATCTCCAGGTATCAGAGACAATACCCTATGAGGAACATACCTAACAGATGAATAGCCTATGCGTGCTTACCCATGATATGGCGGAACAGCTCTCCCACTGTGCACCAGGAGCCCCTTGATGTACGTTTCGCCGCCAAGCTTTTTCAAAAGGGGTTAATTGTCAGCTGTTCAAATACCTTTAAATAGTCCGAGGACCGGAACCGCAGCTGGAATCCAGGCACCTGCACGTGTGAATCCAGGCTCCACAGCCCCTGTGGCCGTTACCGTCATGCGTGCATGAGGGCGGAAGTCCGCCGTGTGACGTCATTTGACATG
The DNA here is from genome assembly GCF_032444005.1 of Ranitomeya imitator. NCBI lineage: Eukaryota > Metazoa > Chordata > Amphibia > Anura > Dendrobatidae > Ranitomeya > Ranitomeya imitator. Next base: position 277,349,822 of record NC_091285.1, on the reverse strand, counting down.
CGCACATAACCAGTATAGATAACCACAGGAGGAGTGGACAGAACTGGGCCCACACTGCACCTGCGCACCCAAAGCGGCCATTAATCTGTAGCCCGTAGGTGCGGCCATATTGTGAGAGATACCTATGGTCAGTAAAAATACCGCTGTGGGAGTAACTGGCACTAACAAGCACCAACCACAGTGTTGAGCTGTCAAAACGTTCATGGAGCCGAACATCTATCCAAATATTATGCACAAACTCAAAATATAGTGTGACACATATAGTGAAAGTGAGCCAAAAAAACTTATTTAAAAGGACAAAGACAATAAACAGAATAAATGATACATGACATAGTGAAACAAAAATGACTAATACATATGCAACAGTGAAATATAATAATAAGTAGGAAGAAAACTTACTAATACATGAGAAACCATATGACATAAGCAAAGTGACAAACATAAAATAATATTACACGAAGTGTGTATCCTCCGTAATTCATCCTAGTGATTCCAAGGGATAGGTTGATTCCAGAACAAAAAAAGGGGGACGATCTCAAACAAGTCAGGCGGAGCATGAATAAAAAAATAGAAAAGACAAAAAAAGAGCAATGAACAAAAAGACATATTAAAACATTAAAAGCAAAGTGGAGACGACCCCATAAATCAGGAGAGGAGGAGGAAGACTCAGACCCACACAACATGAGTACCATATAGTTGGTGCGTGCCGAAGAAAACAAAAAGCACCAACAAAATGGTGCCATCGAAATATCAGCGCACATCATACATAGAGAGATACCACCTACAAAAACGGAGCAAAGCTAATTGATTCATTAAGGCCTTTAGGGGCCATGGTTGTTATGACCTAGTGGTTAGGACAATAATGGACCTGGTGGTTAAGAGCACACGGAAAGACCTGATAGTTATAAATAATACAGGACAAGCTCTGGGACGTGGGAACTCTGCTGACCGCAATCCCTAATCCTATCACACACACTAGAAATAGCCGTGGATTGCTCCTAACGCTCCCTATGCAACTCGTCACAGCCTAAGGAACTAGCTAGCCCTAAAGATAGAAAAATAAGCCTACCTTGCCTCAGAGAAATACCCCAAAGGAAAAGGCAGCCCCCCACATATAATGACTGTGAGTTAAGATGAAAATCACAAACACAGAGATGAGATAGATTTAGCAAAGAGAGGCCCGACTTACTGAACAGACAGAGGATAGGAAAGGTAACTTTGCAGTCAGCACAAAAACTACAAAAAGACCACGCAGAGGGCGCAAAAAGACCCTCCGCACCGACTCATGGTGCGGAGGCGCCCCTCTGCATCCCAGAGCTTCCAGCAAGCAAGACAAAAATCAAAATAGCAAGCTGGACAGAAAAATAGCAAACAAGAGAAAAACAAGCAGGAACTTAGCTTCTGCTGGGAAGACAGGTCACAAGAACGATCCAGGAGCGAACTAGACCAATACTGGAACATTGACAGGTGGCATGGAGCAAAGATCTAAGTGGAGTTAAATAGAGCAGCCAGCTAACGAATTAACCTTGTCACCTGTGGAAGGAAACTCAGAAGCCGCAGCCCCACTCACAACCACCAGAGGAAGCCCATGGACAGAACCAGCCGAAGTACCATTCATGACCACAGGAGGGAGTTGACAACAGAATTCACAACAGTACCCCCCCTTGAGGAGGGGTCACCGAACCCTCACCAGAGCCCCCAGGCCAACCAGGACGAGCCAAATGAAAGGCACGAACCAGATCGGCAGCATGAACATCAGAGGCAAAGACCCAGGAATTATCTTCCTGACCATAACCCTTCCACTTGACCAGGTACTGGAGTTTCTGTCTCGAAATACGAGAATCCAAAATCTTCTCCACCACATACTCCAACTCCCCCTCAACAACACCGGGGCAGGAGGATCAACGGATGGAACCACAGGCGCCACGTATCTCCGCAACAACGATCTATGGAACACATTATGGATGGCAAAAGAAGCTGGAAGGGTCAAACGAAATGACACAGGATTGAGAACCTCAGAAATCTTATACGGACCAATGAAACGAGGCTTAAACTTAGGAGAGGAAACCTTCATAGGAACATACCGAGACGACAACCAAACCAAATCCCCAACACGAAGTCGGGGACCCACACAGCGCCGGCGGTTAGCGAAACGTTGAGCCTTCTCCTGGGACAATGTCAAATTGTCCACCACATGAGTCCAAATCTGCTGCAACCTATCCACCACAGTATCTACACCAGGACAGTCCGAAGACTCAACCTGCCCTGAAGAGAAACGAGGATGGAAACCAGAATTGCAGAAAAACGGCGAAACCAAAGTAGCCGAGCTGGCCCGATTATTAAGGGCGAACTCAGCCAAAGGCAAAAAGGACACCCAATCATCCTGATCAGCAGAAACAAAGCATCTCAGATATGTTTCCAAAGTCTGATTAGTTAGTTCGGTTTGGCCATTTGTCTGAGGATGGAAAGCCGAGGAAAAAGACAAATCAATGCCCATCCTAGCACAAAAGGATCGCCAAAACCTCGAAACAAACTGGGAACCTCTGTCCGAAACTATGTTCTCCGGAATGCCATGTAAACGAACCACATGCTGGAAAAACAATGGCACCAAATCAGAGGAGGAAGGCAATTTAGACAAGGGTACCAAATGGACCATCTTAGAGAAGCGATCACAAACCACCCAAATAACCGACATCTTTTGAGAGACAGGGAGATCCGAAATAAAATCCATAGAAATATGCGTCCAGGGCCTCTTCGGGACCGGCAAGGGCAAAAGCAACCCACTGGCACGAGAACAGCAGGGCTTAGCCCGAGCACAAGTCCCACAGGACTGCACAAAAGAACGCACATCCCGTGACAAAGACGGCCACCAAAAGGATCTAGCCACCAAATCTCTAGTACCAAAGATTCCAGGATGACCAGCCAACACCGAACAATGAACCTCAGAGATAACTCTACTAGTCCATTTATCAGGGACAAACAGTTTCTCCGCTGGGCAACGGTCAGGTCTATCAGCCTGAAATTTTTGCAGCACCCGCCGCAAATCAGGGGAGATGGCAGACAAAATTACCCCTTCTCTGAGAATACCCGCCGGCTCAGGAACACCCAGAGAGTCGGGCAGAAAACTCCTTGACAGGGCATCAGCCTTCACATTCTTAGAGCCTGGAAGGTACGAAACCACAAAATCAAAACGGGAGAAAAATAGCGACCAACGAGCCTGTCTAGGATTCAACTGTTTGGCAGACTCGAGATAAGTCAAATTCTTGTGATCCGTCAAGACCACCACGCGATGCTTGGCTCCTTCAAGCCAATGATGCCACTCCTCGAATGCCCACTTCATGGCCAACAACTCTCGATTACCAACATCATAATTGCGCTCAGCAGGCGAAAACTTTCTAGAAAAGAAGGCACATGGTTTCATCACCGAGCCATCAGAACTTCTTTGCGACAAAACAGCCCCTGCTCCAATCTCAGAAGCATCAACCTCGACCTGAAACGGGAGCGAAACATCTGGCTGGCACAACACAGGGGCAGAAGAAAAATGACGCTTCAACTCCTGAAAAGCTTCCACAGCAGCAGAAGACCAATTGACCACATCAGCACCCTTCTTGGTTAAATCAGTCAACGGTTTAGCAACACTAGAAAAATTACTGATGAAGCGACGATAAAAATTAGCAAAGCCCAGGAACTTTTGCAGACTCTTCACAGATGTCGGCTGAGTCCAATCATAAATGGCCTGGACTTTAACAGGGTCCATCTCGATAGTAGAAGGGGAAAAAATGAAACCCAAAAATGAAACCTTCTGAACTCCAAAGAGACACTTTGACCCCTTCACAAACAAAGAATTCGCACGAAGGACCTGGAACACCATTCTGACCTGCTTCACGTGAGACTCCCAATCATCCGAGAAGACCAAAATATCATCCAAATATACAATCAGGAATTTATCCAGGTATTATTATTATTATTATACATTTTTATAGCGCCATTTATTCCATGGCGCTTTACATGTGAATACGGGGCAAATATAGACAAATACATTAAACATGAGCAGATAACAAGGCACACGAGTACATAAGGAGGGAGGACCCTGCCCGCGAGGGCTCACAGTCTGCAGGGGGTGGGTGAGGATACACTAGGAGAGGGAAGAGCTGGCTGTGCGGCTGTTCAGTAGGTTGAGGATCACTGCAGGCTGTAGGCTTGTCGGAAGAGATGAGTCTTCAGGTTCTTTTTGAAGGTTTCTATGGTAGGCGCAAGTCTGATGTGTTGGGGTAGAGAGTTCCAGAGTATGGGGGAAGCACGGGAGAAGTCTTGGATGCGGTTATGGGAAGAAGAGATGAGAGGGGAGTAGAGAAGGAGGTCTTGGGAGGACCGGAGGTCGCGTGTAGGTAGGTACCGGGAGACCATGTCACAGATGTATGGAGGAGACAGGTTGTGGATGGCTTTGTATGTCAGTGTGAGGGTTTTGAACTGGAGTCTCTGGGCGATAGGAAGCCAGTGAAGGGCTTGACACAGGGGAGAGGCTGGGGAATAGCGGGGGGACAGGTGGATTAGTCGGGCAGCAGAGTGTAGGATGGATTGGAGTGGTGCCAGAGTGCTAGAGGGGAGTCCAGAGAGTAGGAGGTTGCAGTAGTCGAGGCGGGAGATGATAAGGGCATGCACTAGCGTTTTTGCAGTGTTGCGGTCAAGGAAAGCACGGATCCGGGAAATATTTTTGAGGTACTCTCGGAAGATGTCATGCATAAAGGACTGAAATAGTCATGGAGCATTGGAAAACCTGAATGGCATAACCAGGTACTCAAAATGGCCCTCGGGCGTATTAAATGCTGTTTTCCATTCATCGCCCTGTTTAATACGCACAAGATTATACGCCCCTCGAAGATCTATCTTGGTGAACCAACTAGCCCCTTTAATACGAGCAAACAAATCAGACAGCAGCGGCAAAGGATACTGAAACCTGACTGTAATTTTATTAAGAAGGCGGTAATCAATACAAGGTCTCAAAGAACCATCCTTCTTGGCCACAAAAAAGAACCCTGCTCCTAACGGTGATGACGACGGGCGAATATGACCTTTCTCCAAGGATTCCTTTATATAACTCCGCATAGCGGCGTGTTCTGGCACAGATAAATTGAACAGTCGGCCCTTAGGAAACTTACTACCAGGAATCAAATTATTAGCACAATCGCAATCCCTATGAGGAGGTAGGGCACTGGATTTGGGCTCATCAAATACATCCCGGTAATCCGACAAAAACTTCGGGACTTCAGAAGGGGTGGATGACGAAATAGACAAAAATGGAACATCACCATGTACCCCCTGACAACCCCAGCTGGACACAGACATAGATTTCCAATCCAATACTGGATTATGGACCTGTAGCCATGGCAACCCTAAAACGACCACATCATGCAGATTATGCAACACCAAAAAGTGACTATCCTCCTGATGTGCAGGAGCCATGCACATGGTGAATTGGGTCCAGTACTGAGGCTTATTCTTGGCCAAAGGCGTAGCATCAATTCCTCTCAATGGAATAGGATACTGCAAGGGCTCCAAGAAAAAACCACAGCGCCTAGCAAACTCCAAGTCCATCAAATTCAGGGCAGCGCCTGAATCCACAAATGCCATAACAGAATAGGATGACAAAGAGCAAATCAGAGTAACGGACAAAAGAAATTTCGACTGTACCGTACCAATGGTGGCAGACCTAGCGAACCGCTTAGTGCGCTTAGGACAATCGGAGATAGCATGAGTGGAATCACCAAAGTAAAAACACAGCCCATTCCGACGTCTGTGTTCTTGCCGTTCAGCTCTGGTCAAAGTCCTATCACATTGCATAGGCTCAGGTCTATGCTCAGATAATACCGCCAAATGGTGCACAGCTTTACGCTCACGCAAGCGTCGATCGATCTGAATGGCCAAAGACATAGACTCATTCAGACCAGCAGTCATGGGAAATCCCACCATGACATCCTTAAGGGCTTCAGAGAGACCCTTTCTGAAAATTGCTGCCAGGGCACATTCATTCCACTGAGTGAGTACAGACCACTTCCTAAACTTCTGACAATATATCTCTACCTCATCCTGACCCTGACACAGAGCCAGCAAGATTTTCTCTGCCTGATCCACTGAATTTGGTTCATCATAAAGCAATCCAAGCGCCAGAAAAAACGCATCAACATCACGCAAAAAATGCCCAGTCTTGAGGGTCGCCACGTAACAAAGAAATAATGATTTTCACTTGTTGAACAGGGTCACCTGAGGAGCGAGGTTTCAAAGCAAGGAACAATTTACAATTATTTTTGAAATTCAGAAACTTAGATCTATCCCCAAAAAACAAATCAGGAATTGGAATCCTAGGCTCTGACATCGGATTCTGAACCACAAAATCTTGAATGTTTTGTACCCTTGCAGTGAGATTATCCATCCAAGAGGACAGACCTTGAATGTCCATATCTACACCTGTATCCTGAACCACCCAAAGGTCTAGGGGAAAAGAAAGGCAAAACACAGTGCAAAGAAAAAAAAAATGGTCTCAGAACTTCTCTTATCCCTCTATTGAGATGCATTAATACTTTGGGCCACCTGTACTGTTATGACCTGGTGGTTAGGACAATAATGGACCTGGTGGTTAAGAGCACACGGAAAGGCCTGATAGTTATAAATAATACAGGACAAGCTCTGGGACGTGGGAACTCTGCTGACCGCAATCCCTAATCCCATCACACACACTAGAAATAGCTGTGGATTGCTCCTAACGCTCCCTATGCAATTCGTCACAGCCTAAGGAACTAGCTAGCCCTAAAGATAGAAAAATAAGCCTACCTTGCCTCAGAGAAATACCCCAAAGGAAAAGGCAGCCCCCCACATATAATGACTGTGAGTTAGGATGAAAATCACAAACACAGAGATGAGATAGATTTAGCAAAGAGAGGCCCGACTTACTGAACAGACAGAGGATAGGAAAGGTAACTTTGCGGTCAGCACAAAAACTACAAAAAGACCACGCAGAGGGCGCAAAAAGATCCTTCGCACCGACTCACGGTGCGGAGGCGCCCCTCTGCATCCCAGAGCTTCCAGCAAGCAAGACAAAAATTAAAATAGCAAGCTGGACAGAAAAATAGCAAACAAGAGAAAAACAAGCAGGAACTTAGCTTCTGCTGGGAAGACAGGTCACAAGAACGATCCAGGAGCGAACTAGACCAATACTGGAACATTGACAGGTGGCATGGAGCAAAGATCTAAGTGGAGTTAAATAGAGCAGCCAGCTAACGAATTAACCTCGTCACCTGTGGAAGGAAACTCAGAAGCCGCAGCCCCACTCACAACCACCAGAGGAAGCCCATGGACAGAACCAGCCGAAGTACCATTCATGACCACAGGAGGGAGCTTGACAACAGAATTCACAACACATGGTGTCAAGGGTGATAATCCACCTACACTCGCGTTGTGCCAGTAATTGGTTAAGATTGCCACCTCTGACACTCCCATGTATTTTATCAATGCCCCTTACTTTCAAGCCACTGGGATTGGAACCATGGTATTTCCTAAAGTGCCTAGGTATGGTCTTTAGCAATGATACATCTAGTGCTTCGTTAGCGGCTAGAATGTCGCGCACGTGTTCGCATGTCCTTATTTTAAGTTCCCTAGATGTGAGACCAACGTAAATGAGGGAGCAGGGATAGGTGGCATAATAAACCATGTGAGTAGTATTACAAGAAATATATTCTCGAATCTTCTATTCCCTGCTCCCATCAGAAGTACATTAGGGCACGTGACACACGAACGGCATTAGTCTCTGGCAGCTCTGGCACAGAGCAACCAACCTCAGAGTCCTTCCCTCCTCGCACACATAGACTCCTTTCTGAGAAAGCTCAGCTGCCTTAAATAGGACCTGCAAAGCCTGGACTGAAGTTATGGGAATGACAATTCCCACCCAAACTCTTCAGGTTGCTTCTAAAACCCGGACTCAAAATCTGGTCATATTAAAAAACTTCTCAGAAAACGTATGATTGCTGGAGACTTCATTTTCAGGATTTACATTACCAAGGCTAGCCACCTCGGCGACACATACCTCCCGTCCAGGACTTGACCACCTGCTTTCCTAAAATAGTATTGGATAACCTTAATATTTGAGCAACTTGTGGTGGTATAATTTTGGATCTGAAAAAAAGAATTTAAATATTGAGTATTTGATGGTTGGGGGACTGTGCCCTAGGCCTGGTAAGATCTAAGCAATGCCCCAGGATAATTCTAAAGAAAGAATCAAACACTGTGGACAAATATTGTAAAACCTGTAATGATATCTGCATCGTATTTTAATTTAAAGAGGTTGTCCATTACTTTTACATTGATAACCTATCCTTGGGATAGGGGATCAATGTCTGATCGGCCAAAATCTGACACCCGGCACCACCGCCGATTAGCTGTTATCGGTGTCTTCGATGGCCACCGCCAACTGGAAATACTCACTTACCGAGCTGCTCCTTATTCTGGTAGTGGCTGGGGCTTGGTACTGCACATCCGCCTCCTAGTCAGATGAATAGGAAGCGGGTGTGTAGTACCTTGCAGTGGCAAGTACCAGAAGATGGAGCAGCTCGGCAAGAGAGTACTTCTGGCCGCCGACACCAATAATAGCTGATCGGCAAGGTGCTTCGTATAAGACCCTTGCCGATCCGACACTGATGACCTATCCTAGGGATAGGTTATCAAAGTAAAAGTAGTGGACAACCTCTTTAAATGATATTTGCTGTGACAAGTGTGTACATTGTAACTATACAGACTTTATTACATCATATAGAAAGTGCACATTGATGACTGTATACTCTAAAATGAGTATCAAATCTGAGATGACATTATTGCAATATTTATAGCAGAGCTTTCCAGATATTACCAAGGACTATAAATAGGGAAATAAAACATTTTATACTGATTCAGAAAATGATACTTTATTTCTGTTACGTCGGCAACTTTACAAACCTGCTGGATGATTCGGCCAGGGTGTAACGGCGCAGATTAGTCTTGACACTAGATCAAATTTCAGATTCATGACCTAAGAATAGTGTGCTAAATGAGGTCTATATTTAACTGAAATGGCATTATGCACCCAGCTTCAGATCTATCACATGAGATATAAATAAGCCTCCTTAAAGGGAATCTGTCACCAGGTTTTTGTAACCCCATCTGAGAGCAACATGATGTAGGGGCAAATACACTGATTCCAGTGATGTATCACTTACTGAGCTGCTTGCTTCAGTTTTCATGAAATCATATTTTTTTCTGCTGCAGATCTACCAGTTCTCTGAATACTGAGCTTGGTATAATCCCACCCACACCACTTATTGGCAACTTTCTATGTACACTGTGCGTAGGCAGAAACCTGTCAATCAGTGGTGGTGGGGTGGAGTTATACACAGCTCATATGGAATACTACATGACAGCAGGTTCACTAGTCCTCTAGTGATAAAATCAAAGTTTTATCCGCAATATATTATGAAAACTACAGCAATCAACCCAGTAAGTAATACAATGCTGAATTAGGGTCTCTGCCCCTATATTATGCTGCTCTCAGATCTGGTGGCAAAAACTTGGTGACGGATTCCATAAAACAATATCATATTAGACTTCTGTAACATTCACACTTGTCTTTAAAATCTGTCTAATTTAATAGCATGCAGAATAAGTACAAAGTATCCTACAAAAAAAGCATATTTCAAGGTAACCATTTACTTAACCCCTTCCAGCCCTGCGCCATACATTTACAGTGCTCGCTTTGTAAGTTTAGAAACTGGGCCGTCACTATCTGGAGTCAAGAGTTACAATGCAATAGCTACAATTGGACCTACTTACGATCATGGCCATTTTACACTTTGCTGAGGTTAATAGCAATTGTATTTGCGGTAAGTGGTTAGACCAAGGAAGGGGACTCTACAGAGGGCAGATGGAGAGGGGCTGATAGCTGTCAGCCTTCTAATTCCCCGTATAGACACCATTCTCATAGAAAAAATGTTTCTGGTTTTTTTACATACGGTATGTTTATGGTCACCATTAGTTAATAGAATTGAGCTAAGCTTTAGTCTGCAATATTTATTTCATTCCTTTGCCGACCTCCTCATATACAGATTACAACCTGATCCAAGTTTCAGGTTTTAATCTCATGGGACACTCCCAGTTATATACAGTGGGGAAAAAAGTATTTAGTCAGCGAAGAATTGTGCAAGTTCTCCCACTTAAAAAGATGAGAGGCCAGTAATTGACATCATAGGTAGACCACAACTATGAGAGTCAAAATGAGAAAAAAAATCCAGAAAATCACCTTGTCTGATTTGGCAAGAGTTATTTTGCAAATTATGGTGGAAAATAAGTATTTGGTCATTAACAAAAGTTCATCTCAATATTTTGTTATATATCCTTTGTTGGCAATGACAGTGGTCAAATGTTTTCTGTAAGTCTTCACAAGGTTGGCACACACTGTTGGTGGTATGTTGGCCCATTCCTCCATGCAGATCTCCTCTAGAGCAGTGATGTTTTGGGCCTGTTGCTGGGCAACACGGACTTTCAACTGCCTCCAAAGGTTTTCTATGGGGTTGAGATCTGGAGACTGGCTAGACCACTCCAGGACCACCTTTATATGATTCTTATGAAGCCACTCCTTTGTTGCCCTGGCGGTGTGCTTGGGATCATTATCATGCTGAAAGACCCATCCACCTTTCATCTTCAATGCCCTTGCACTCAAAATCTCATAATACATGGCTCCATTCATTCTTTAATGTACACGGATCAGTCGTCCTGGTCCCTTTGCAGAGAAATACCCCCAAAGCATGATGTTGCCACCCTCATGCTTCACAGTAGGTAAGGTGTTCTTTGGTGCAACTCAGAATTCTGTCTCCTACAAACACGACGAGTTTAGTTTCTACCAAATAGTTCTACTTTGGTTTCATCAGACCATATGACATTCTCCCAATACTCTTCTTGATAATCCAAATGCTCTCTAGCAAACTTCAGATGGGCCTGGACATGTACTGGCTTAAGCAGGGGGACACGACTGGCAGTGCAGGATCTGAGTCCCTTGCGGAGTAGTGTGTTACTGATGGCAGCCTTTGTTATGGTGGTCCCAGCTCTATGCAAGTCATTCACTAGGTCCCCCCATGTGGTTCTGGGATTTTTGCTCACCGTTCTTGTGATCATTTTGACCCCAAGGGGTGAGATCTTGCGTGGAACTCCAGATTGAGGGAGATTATCAGTGGTCTTGTATGTCTTCCATTTTCTTATTATTGCTCCCACAGTTGATTTCATCACACCAAGGTGCTTGCCCATTGCAGATTAAGTCTTGCCAGCCTCGTGCAGTGCTACAATTTTGTTTCTGGTGTCCTTCGTCAGTGCTTTGGTCTTCACCATAGTGGAGTTTGGAGTGTGATTGTTTGAGTTTGTGGGCAGGTGTCTTTTATACTGATAACAAGTTCAAACAGGTGCCATTACTACAGGAAATGAGTGGAGGACAGAGGAGCCTCTTAAAGAAGAAGTTAAAGGTATGTGAGAGCCAGAAATCGTGCATGTTTTTAGGTGACCAAATACTTATTTTCCACCATATTTTGCAAAATAAATCTTGCTAAATCAGACAAGGTGATTATCTGGATTTGTTTTCTCATTTTGACTCTCATAGTTGTGGTCTACCTATGATGTCAATTACAGGCCTCTCTCATCTTTTTAAGTGGGAGAACTTGCACAGTTGGTGGCTGACTAAATAGTTTTTTCCCCACTGTAGGTTGGAAGTGAGGCCTGTAAGAAATGCAAGATGTCAGACACAACTTCTACCCTTTACTTATTTCCTTTTCAAGTGGTTTCCTCCTTTTCTATAGCTTGTTTGTTTTCTCTGCCCTCCCTGATATACTTTCCTCTCTCTCTAAAGGCATTCGACTTGGATTTTAGGAGTAAGTATATAAGCCTCATTAGGCCTAAGATATCTATCTAATAATGTATTCAGTTTGTATTGTGAGATTAAAGGGCCACTGTCACCCCCTCCAGCCATTATAAACTAAAAGAGCCACCTTGTACTTACATTATATGGGAAAAACTGGTACAAACCTTATCCAGCACCTAGCCATACAATGTGACTTAGCTAAGGAATAGATTGTTCTAGAAAATTCACTGAAACGATATGCAGTGGGTACAGAAAGTATTCAGACTCCTTTAAATCTTTCACTCTTTGTTTCATTGCAGCCATTTAATGTACACTCTGCACCCCATCTTGACTGAATAAAAACAGAAAGTAGAAATTTTTGCAAGTTTATCTAAAAGAAAAACTAAAATATCACATGGTCATAAGTATTCAGACCCTTTGCTCAGTATTGAGTAGAAGCACACTTTTGAGCTAGTACAGCCATGAGTTTTCTTGGGAATGATGCAACAAGTCCTTCACACCTGGATTTGGGGTTTCTCTGCCATTCTTCCTTGCAGATCCTCTCCAATTCCTTCAGGTTGGATGTGAACATTGGTGGTCAGCCATTTTCAGGTCTCTCTAGAGATGCTCAATTGGTTTTAGGTCAGGGCTTTGGCTGGGCCAGTCAAGAATGGTGACAGAGTTGTTCTGAAGCCACTCCTTTATTATTTTAGCTCTGTGCTTATGGTCATTGTCTTGTTCGAATGTTAACCTTTCAGCCAAGCCTGAGGTCCAGACCACTCTGGAAGAGGTTTTCATCCAGGATATCTCTGTATTTGGCCACATTCATGTTTCCTTCAATGACCAGTTGTCCAGCTGAAAAACACACCCATAATATGATGCTTCCACCACCATGTTTCACTGTTGGGATTGTATTGGGCAGTTGATGAGCAGTGCCTGGTTTTCTCCACACATACTGCTTAGAATTATCACCAAAAAGGTCTATCTTCATCTCATCAGACCAGAGAATCACATTTCTCATAGTCTGGGAGTCCTTCATGTGTGTTTTAGCAAACTCTATGCAGGCTTTCATATGTCTTTCACTGAAGAGAGGCTTCCGTTGGGCCATTCTGCCATAAAGGCCCCATTGGTGGAGGGCTGCAGTGATAGTTGACTTTGTGGAACTTTCTCCCATCAGTTTCCAGTCAAGGTGGGGTGCAGAGTGTACATTAATGTGAAAAAATGAACTTTTTTGAATTTACCAAATGGCTGCAATAAAACAAAGAGTGAAATATTTAAAGGGGTCTGAATACTTTCCGCACGCACTGTATAGGACTGTAATTGGATGGCACCATTGTAACAAGTCACTTTGTGAAATTTCTTTTTTTCTAAATTTTAAATGATCAACTATGATTGATATAATTGAAAACTGGAACCAATTAGGATCCACAGGCATTAAAAATAGAACATAAACTCTGCACCAGGAACTTCATGATAGGAGTTTGTTTGACCAATTTCATCCATGCAAGCCTTATATCACCAAGCACAATGCTAAACTTCTGAATGGACTAGTGTAAAGCATGTCGACACTGGACTCTGAAGAAGTGGTAACCTGTTCTTTGTTGGAATTACACATTTGTATTTGGCAGTCTGATGAATAGTTTGGGTTTGATGAATGTCAAGAAAAAAATACCTGGGTTACTGCATTGTGCCAACTATAAAGTTTAGTAGAGGAGGGATAATACCATGGGGTTTTAGCAGGACAAGGTTACATGCGATTGAGCAATGTCCTGCATAAAAATAATGATTTTTTTTTTAAAAGATGTAGACTTTTTTCCTATAACACTGCTTGAAGAAAGTATCTTGTAAAACTAGCATTAGGTTTCGGAGTTGATTTTAATTCCATCTTCAAACCGTAATGGTCCAACTAGCTCATCTTTAATAACACAAGCCCACAGCAGTATCTCATCTCTTCTTTGCCCGCAGATCATTTGAATTGGAAGTCTGTTCCCATTACTGATCCAGCCACAGGCCCATCCAACTGGTCTGTAAAGAGTCACTCTTATCTCATCAGTCTATAACAGGGGTGTCAAACTGCATTCCTCGAGGGCCGCAAACAGGTCATGTTTTCAGGATTTCCTTGTACTGCACAGGTGATAATTTAATCACCTACACACATAATGATTGCAGCACCTTGTGCAATGCTAAGGAAATCTTGAAAACACGCATGGTTTGCGGCCCTTGAGGAATGCAGTTTGACACCCCTGGCCTATAAAAGCTTTCAAAAATCTGTCTCCAGATATTTCTTGGCCCAATCATGATGTTTCCACTTTTGTGTCATGTTCAGTGGTCAGCTTTCAGCCTCCCTTAATTCGGCCATGTCTGTGAGCACTGAACACCTTGACCTTCTCGGCACTCCAGTAAGGTTGCAGTTGCAGAATATGACAAGACTGGAGTTTGCAATGAATGTGCATTTTTTTTCTCAACACATTTTTTGCAATCCTATTGACTGTTTGCAAGACAACTTTTTATGATATTCTCATCACGCCACAATATCTTAGCAATTTCAAAAATGCTCCTTCCCTCTGTAAGACTTGCAACAATTTTTTACTTTTCACAGTCAAATAAATCTCGGTTTTGGCCCAATTAGCCTGAGGAAAATAAGCTGTGTAGGGCTACATTTCCACTATGAGCTTTTGCTGAGTTTTCGATGTTGCAGATTTTCTTCACCATTTCTGCACCTATTAAGTAATTTAGGTTACTTGTGTTTTTCTCATTGCATTTCTGACACTGCATTTTTTGTCTCTGTTTAGTATGTCATGTTTTAAATAAAGCTGCTTTGTTTTTGACACTTCCTGGTATTTGGCTTTGAAAAAACTTTATTGATACAGCCATATGTGGACTACACGTTTTTATGTGTTTCTGCCAGGAAAACACATGGGCTTTTACCTGCGGATTTTCAACATTTAATGCAATTCTATTTGGCAAAACTGCACATAATCAGTGTTGCATGTTGCAGATTTAAAATGGGCACCACAGGTCAGTTTACGCTGAGTAAAAAAGGACAGTGGGCATGAGATATCTATAAATTACATCCACTATACTGGAACTCTAAGACACTGCTTTTTGGCCCAGCAAAATATATGCAGTTTCAAAAACTCACTAAAATCTCATCATGGGCACATAGCCTAATAGTTTTGCACAGCTTGATAATGGGCGATGATATCCTTAGGTCACCCACCCTCTGATTACACAAATACACATCACTTGATCTGTTTTATCCAATAAGCATTCAAGTTTTTACAGCTTGGAGTTGGAAAATCTGCATAAAATGATGATGATATGCTCAAAATACTCACTTGCCTAATAATTGTGCACACAGTATATGTATTTATATATAGGTTCATTCATAGGTTTGTGCCCAGGTATATACACTGATCAAAAAAAATAAAGGGAATACTAAAATCCCACATCCTAGATATCACTGTATGAAATATTCCAGTTGTAAATCTTTATTCATTACATAGTGGAATGCGTTAAGAACAATTAAACATAAAAATGATTAGTGTAAATCAAAATTAATATCCCATTGAGGTTTGGATTTGGAATGATACTCAAAATTAAAGTGGAAAATCAAATTACAGGCTAATCCAACTTCAGTGGAAATGCCTTAAGACAAGGAAATGATGCTCAGTAGTGTGTGTGGCCTCCACTTACCTGTATGACCTCTCAACAATTCCTGGGCATGGTCCTGATGAGGCAGCAGTGCCCTTTTACTCCGAAACACGGCAGTGTTTCAAAGTCAGACGTTCCTAGCTGAGATCATACAGCCGCTGCCTGTCACACGCAGCCGTGGATCGGTCAGGATGTATCAGCTGTCAGGTTCATGTTAACTGTGAAATCTCATTCAACTTTTTTCTCTTTTTCTCCTCAGCAACAATGGTACGAGTTTACTACATGCACACAACGTCACCATGGAACAGTTTATAAGTGAGTTATTATTAGACTAGTGCTCAAAATTCAGCAAATAAATATTAGTGTTTGTAAAATGAAAAGTTACAATTATCTAAGGCTCCGGTCCCGAGTGCCGGCGGCATTGCCGGGTATAGGTGCGAGAGACTTGTACGAGTTTCTCGCATTGCACTCGCAAGTGTGATCCCGACCCAATAGTAACTTTCTTCACCTGAGTCAGTCTTCTCATCCTCGTAGCAGCTGCTAATACTAGAATTATGGCATTCTATTATAATATTTCAGTGTTATAATATTCAGATGATTTCATTCTGCTTAGTATATACATGATCCTAGCAACTGTCAGATCAACTACATAAATTCATCCTCATGGAAGACAATGCACAGGGTGGAATAAGCTTTTTGTTATAAGCCTTCCAGCTATAAAGCCAGTTTGACCGGTAGAAATCTAATCTTGTGAGATCATGCTCACGAGTACTGAACGCTTCTTTACATGGCTCCTTATTCTCCTCTCTTTAGAGAGGACTTATCACGGATCGAAAGTGGTAATTCTGCTCTTATATTAATTCTGTTGCTCCTTTGAGTATTCTATTTTTTATAATTCACCATGCTGTACCAAAGATAGGGATCTGTTCATTTTATGCAAATTTTCATGGCCTTTAAAACAAGGCAGCATTGCTCTCATGATTTTCTTGTGGTGCATCTTTAGGCTACTGTGCACTATTAGACCATATTTTAGAAGGAAATATCTTAATTGGTAATACATAATAATGCCTAGAAATACTAGACAAACAGATGAACACAAAAAAATTGGAAGAAAATACAATGATTTTGAATTAAAAAAAATTCTAAAAAAAATACAACAGGCCACAATAAAAAAAAAAAAACATATTGCAGCAGACATTATCAAAAACATAGATACGCTGTGAACAGACTGGATCATCATTGCAATTATTTAAAAAAATGTGTCTTATTAAAATTAATGTTTATATCATTCACTAGAAAGGGATTCTAATAGATGTATAAAAACAATAGATAAGCTTGGAATATCCTGCAGTAAAACAAGCACTAGCAGATTTCATGTAAATATAGATGTATAGGAATACAACTAATATAATTAGTAGTCACTGTATTCAAAATTGTACACGCCCAATGGTATATAAATAAATTAAAATTGCATTAATTGGTGTAAATATTGTGTAATAGGAATAAAAAAGATGACTAATGTTATAAATGCATAAACAATGAATAATAGCCACTATATTGAACAATACACAAGCCTGATGGTAATTCTAAATTTGCTGAAGATTACAAATACAAAATATAGAATAAATCCAAATACTAGGTTATACTGACCTGGTAATGTTATAGTGCCGACATGTTTTCCCACCACTCACATCTTCAAGAATAATGGTGTGAGGAAAGGAGCTTGCGTAATCTTGCAATTTTGACAATGGTCATTAGAACTTTTTTAGACTCATACTTCATGTCCCTATGGATGAGTTAACACAAAGGCTCCATATAATCAGAACTTAGGATAAAAACAAATGAAAAATACCCTTCAGTAAGTAAATGACTAAATACATAGTAATAGTACTTTAACATAGTATACTTAGTTACTATGTTACTATGTTACTATGTTATACTTTGATCAAAAAGGAGTGTAGAAGCCGTCCCACCACATCAAGGTGTACCCCAATCAGGATGGTCCCTAACTTTTGCAGTATATGTCGCTATGTGCCACCAGGCCTCAAATTAGACAGGGGCACAGCAGGCTCCAGACCTGACTGTTTCAACATCTGCCCATGGCACAGCCAAAAAATGGGAAGCCATGCCCCTGTTTGTAGGAAGAAGAAATGGGCCGGAACTCATGTTGGGGCACATTCACACAGTGGCCATTAGCAGAGAAAACCTAAGATAAAAATAATGAGAAAATACCCTACAGTAATTAAATACATAGTAATAGTGCTTGTAAATAACATAGGGTACTATGTATTAAGATCTAATCAGAAGCAAGATTACGATGTGAGGTAACACTATATAAGGACTGATTAAACACATGATCCACCAGTCACAATAGGTGATTTCACATTTGACCCTATCCCTTCGCAATGACCTTTGCACAGGCCCATTAGACACATCAGTACAAAAGATAAAGTCAGGACTTGACCATTTTGACTATGTACATGTTTTATATCCTGAAATGAAAAAAGATAGAGTCTAAAAATGCCCCTGAGGTCACTGTGAAAATTGCAAAAGTTATATTTTTTATTTTCAATATAGACTGTTATGGAAAAATTTGCCAAAAATGTTAAAAAAATTATTTTAATAGAATAAAAACTGATTGAAACATTAGACCATTATTCCATGACAGCTTCTCTTTAAACCCTTAACGACCACCAATAAGCATTAAAACGGTGGCCCTTAAGGGGCGTTATTAAAACGGCAGTCAGGAATTAGTGAATGGAACTGCCCCACAGCCAAAATTTACGTGATTGACAGCCGTACATTACAGGCGGTATCGGCCCAGGCCAGTTTAACCAATTAACCTCTTAAATACTGCTGTCAATCACAACAGTGGAATCTAAGTGGTTAAAAGGGGGGTGAAAGAATCCCTCTGAAGACCCCAGGGTACGGTGGCCTGTGAGATCCAGCTATAAGCCGGGTCTCACCGGCTGAGTCAAACGAGTACTGCAGTGCATGAGACCAGAGATCAAAGTAAAAAATATATATGCCCCACAGTGTGACTAAGTGAAAAAGTAAAAAAAATTAAAAATGTATAAAAAAAGTTTTAAAAAAATACTCAAAAAAGTGCACACAAATCACAAAAAAAGCCATTTAGCCACTAAAAATGCAGCATTTGCGTTACAACAAATACCAAAAAATCAGATTCAGACAAAACCCTCAAAGGAAACACCCACTTATGAGGCAGCTGGAGTCACTTTGGACTAGCTCTGGTTTCTGTTCTGGTGGTGACCCATTATTCTAGGCATCTTTATAGCGTACAAGCGTGGTTGACCACAGTTCTGTGAACGCCTAAAAAGATAGACACCACAGTCAAACGGAGTTCAAAGTGTCGCCATCTGCTTTATTATTGTGAGTGATTCTGTCTGGAGTTTCATATGAATCGCATTTGTGTGGTATTTATATGGAAACCCTGACATAAGAATATGATCTCAGCCTTTTAGTGAAAGTGATCAAAAAATATTTTGTATTTCAAAATGTTACCAATAAATACCCTAACTTATCTCGCACAAAACCAGCCCGCACTCAGGTCCGTCATCTGTCACTGAAACTATAGTGGGTTTCCATGTTATTGGTAGAACAAAGACTCTGGAACAGCGACATGGCTCCCAACCACTCAAATAAAATCCTGTGAAATCTGTGTTCCCAAATCAAAACGCCCCCTCCTTCTGAATCCTGCTGTGCCTAAACTGCAGTAATTGACCACTTTTTTGGAATTACTGTAGTGGGTAGAGCCAATTAACAATTGATGGGGTGTGGGTCTCCAGAAGCACAAACTGGGCACAATGTATGGGGGTGCTACAATATATGGAGATTCTACACTGTATGACAGCACGATGTATGGGTACGGAATTGGCATATTGGCATCTATTTTCACCTATTAACTTTCGTACAAGTGACATATTTGCACTAAAATGTTATATCTTCACTTTCCAATGTTATAAAATTCTGTGAGGCACCACAAACTACTCACTACACTCCTAGATGAATTATTCCAACAGTGAAGTTTCCAATATGCCGTCACTCTTGGGGGTTTCTGCTGTTCTGCCACCTCAGGGGCTCGGCTAATGGCACCCGCAATCTATTCGAACGGAATCTGCATTCTAAAAGCCAAGTAGCACTCTTTCTCATCCGATCCCTGCCATGTGTTCAAACAGTAATGTACATCCACATATCGGGTACTGCCACATTCGGTAAAAATTGCATAACAAGTTATGGGGTCTATTTTCTCTTGTTACCATTCATGGGAATTATACATTTGGAGCTAAAAAAATATTTTACTGGAAAAACATGTAATATTTTGTTTTCACGTATAAATGTTATAAAGTTTTGTGAATCACTTGTTGGTTAAAAATGCTCAGTATACACCTAGATGAGTTCCTTGAAGGGTCTTGTTTCCAAAATGGGGTCACTTGTAGGGGGTTTCTGCATATCAGGGGTTCTACAAATGTGACATGGCATTTACAATCTATTTCAGACAAATTTACAGTTCAAAAATCAAATGGTGCCCCTTCCTTTTGTGTCAGGCATCCAAACAGGAGTATTTAATGACATGTTGGGTATTGCCACGCTTAGAAAAAAGTGAGTAACAAACCTTTCTGTCCGTTTTTTTATGTTACCGCTTGCAAAAGTGATCAATTTGATGCTAAAGCAACATTTTAGAGTAAAAATTATAATTGATTTTTTTCATATGATTTTGCATTAATTCCTGTGTAGCACCTGAAGGGTTACATTTTTTTTTCTGACAGCAGTTTTGTAGTATTTGAGGGGTGCAGTTTTTAAAATGGTATCACTTTTGGAGAGTTTCCAATATGTAGGCTCCGCAAAATCCATTTAAATCTGAATAGGTTCAGGAAGAAACAGGTTTTGCAAATTTCATAAAAAAATTTGAAACTTGTAACCTTTCTAAAAACCTAACAAAATAAAATAAAATGATATTTGAAGAAAAATGCAGATGTAGACTTATGGTAAAAGTTATTTATTAATTATTTTACAGCATGCTTATCTGGTTTAACCCCTTTACCCCCAAGGGTGGTTTGCACGTTAATGACCGGGCCAATTTTTACAATTCTGACCACTGTCCCTTTATGAGGTTATAACTCTGGAACGCTTCAACGGATCCCAGTGAATCTGACATTGTTTTCTCGTGACATATTGTACTTCATGACAATGGTAAAAATTCTTTGATAGTACCTGCGTTTATTTGTGAAAAAAACGGAAATTTGGCGAAAATTATGAAAATTTCGCAATTTTCCAACTTTGAATTTTTCTGCAATTAAATCACAGAGATATGTCACACAAAATACTTAATAAGTAACATTTCCCACATGTCTACTTTACATCAGCACAATTTTGGAACCAAAATTTTTTTTTGTTAGGGAGTTATAAGGGTGAAAAGTTGACCAGCAATTTCTCATTTCTACAACACTATTTTTTTTTAGGGACCACATCTCATTTGAAGTCATTTTGAGGGGTCTATATGATAGAAAATACCCAAGTGTGACACCATTCTAAAAACTACAGCCCTCAAGGTGTTTATTAACCCTTCTGGTGCTTCACAGGAATTTTTTGAATGTTTAAATAAAAATTAACATTTAACTTTTTTTCAGAAAAAATTTAATTCAGCTCCAATTTGTTTTATTTTACTAAGGGTAACAGGAGAAAATGGACCCCAAAAGGTGTTGTACAATTTGTCCTGAGTACACCAATACCCCACATGTGGGGGTAAACCACTGTTTGGGCGCATGGCACAGCTCGGAAGCTAAGGAGCGCCATATGACTTTTCAATGCAAAATTGACTGGAATTGAGATGGGACGCCATGTTTCGTTTGGAGAGCCCCTGATGTGCCTAAACATTGAAACCCCCCACAAGTGACACCATTTTGGAAAGTAGACCCCCTAAGGAACTTATCTAGAGGTGTGGTGAGCACTTTGACCCACCAAGTGCTTCACAGAAGTTTATAATGTAGAACCGTAAAAATAAAAATCATATTTTTTCACAAAAATTATTTTTCGCCCCCAATTTTTTATTTTCCAAGGGTAAGAGAAGAAATTGGACCCCAAAAGTTGTTGTACAATTTGTCCTGAGTACGCTGATACCCCATATGTGGGGGTAAACCACTGTTTGGGCGGATGGGAGAGCTCGGAAGGGAAGGAGCGCCGTTTGACTTTTCAATGCAAAATTGACAGGAATTGAGATGGGACGCCATGCTGCATTTGGAGAGCCACTGATGTGCCTAAACATTGAAACCCCCCACAAGTGACACCATTTTGGAAAGTAGACCCCCTAAGGAACTTATCTAGAGGTGTGGTGAGCACTTTGACCCACCCAGTGCTTCACAGAAGTTTATAATGCAGAACTGTAAAAACAAAAAATCATATTTTTTCACAAAAATTATTTTTTGCCTCCAATTTTTTATTTTTCCAAGGGTAAGAGAAAAAATTGGACCCCAAAAGTTGTACAATTTGTCCTGAGTACGCTGATACCCCATATGTGGGGGTAAACCACTGTTTGGGCGGATGGGAGAGCTCGGAAAGGAAGGAGCGCCGTTTGACTTTTCAATGCAAAATTGACAGGAATTGAGATGAGACGCCATGTTGCGTTTGCAGAGCCCCTAATGTACCTAAATAGTAGAAACCCCTCACAAGTGACACCATTTTGGAAAGTAGACCCCCTAAGGAACTTATCTAGATGTGTGGTGAGCGCTTTGACCCACCAAGGGCTTCACAGAAGTTTATAATGGAGAGCCGTAAAAATAAAACAAAAATTTTTTCCCACAAAAATTATTTTTTAGCCCCCAGTTTTGTATTTTCCCGAGGGTAACAGGAGAAATTGGACCCCAAAATTTGTTGTCCAATTTGTCCTGAGTGCGCTGATATCCCATATGTGGGGGGGAACCACTGTTTGGGCGCATGGGAGGGCTCGGAAGGGAAGGAGCTCCATTTCGAATGCAGACTTAGATGGAATGGTCTGCAGGTGTCACATTGCATTTGCAGAGCCCCTAATGTACCTAAACAGTAGAAACCCCCCACAAGTGACACCATTTTGGAAACTAGACCCCCTAAGGAACTCATCTAGATGTGTTGTGAGAGCTTTGAACCCCCAAGTGTTTCACTACAGTTTGTAACGCAGAGCCATGAGAATTAAAAAAAAAATCTTTCCCCCAAAAATTATTTTTTAGCCCCCAGTATTGTATTTTCCCAAGGGTAAGAGGAGAAATTCGACCCCAAAAATTGTTGTCCAATTTGTCCTGAGTACGCTGATACCCCATATGTTGGGGGGAATCACCGTTTGGGCGCATGGGAGGGCTCGGAAGGGAAGGAGTGCCATTTGGAATGCAGACTTAGATGGAATAGTCTGCAGGCGTCACAGGGGTGCCACAGTGGTCATGAATAGAAATCAGTACACTGCGGAAGTTAGACGCCAACTCTCTGATCCCTCCACTTATAAGAAACTACAAACTGACCCCACCTACAACATACGTCAGAAGATCACCTCTGTCCTAGATAAACACCAACAACTCAAAACTATTGATGCGAAAACTAGAACATACCTCATAAACCACCATCCGGTGACCCCGGTACTATATATCCTACCCAAGATCCACAAGGATCTTCACAATCCCCCTGGTCGCCCTATAGTGGCATCTACCAACTCAATATTGAATCCATTGTCCATTTTTCTAGAAAAAATTCTCACCCCCCATGCTCGCTCTACCAAATCCTACATTCTAGACACAGGTGACTTCCTGAACAAAATTTGCAGTATTAATAATATTCCTCCTGACAGTACTTTGTGTACGTTAGACGTGAATAGTCTGTACACCTCCATTGAACATGACAAGGGCATTGAGGCAGTTACACTGACTCTTCGTGAGGCCAATATGGATCCGAACCTACTAGACCTGTGCCTTGACCTACTTAATCTTGTCCTTAGGGAGAACTTCTTCATGTTTGAAGATGACTTCTTTTTACAAACATGCGGTACTGCCATGGGGTCAAATGTGGCCCCGGCATATGCGAACTTGTACATGGATCATTTTGAGCGCACACACATTTACCCCAACTCTATGTTTCAACAACATGCCCTTACATGGTACAGGTATATTGATGACATTTTCTGTATATGGAAAGGTGATCAGACCACTTTACAAGAAATTTTTAGAACTATTAACGAAGTTAGACCAGAGCTGACTTTCACATTGGTACACCATAACAAGGAAATTGCCTTTCTTGATACTAAAATCATGAAAGACGCATCTGGAAATTTGAGTACGGACCTATTTGTGAAACCTACCGACTGTAACAGCCTGTTACTCTATAATAGTTGTCACCCCAAACCTACCCGGGATAGCCTGCCAAGGTCCCAGTTCAAAAGGGTAGCCAGAATTGTCTCAGACCCAGTTACTAGGAACAGTAGAGTTCAGGAAATGTCCAATAAATTTAAGGCCCGGAATTACCCGACCAAACTTCTCGAGGTGGAATCCTCCAAAGCCCTTAATACTGAAGCTACTGCCCTGACTATGGTCAAGAACCCTAGACTTCCATTTGTTCATAACCACCACCCTACCATGCACAGAATACATAACCTGATTCGTGGTCACTGGCCACTATTGTCCAAAGCATATCCCAACATTCCTATTTTCAAGGATCCTCCCCTCATGAGCATGCGACGACCCCAGAATGTAAAAGACAAGGTGGTACGGGCTGATCTGGGTACACCTAAAACATCATCACTCTTGACACTTTCAGGCCAGAAAAGAACTGGTACTTTCCCCTGCCTCAGCTGCATGTGTTGCTCAAACGTCATAAAAGGTAACAAGTTTCTTCACCCCCACACTGGCAAGGCCTTCTCGATCAAAGAATACCACACCTGCAATTCAAACTTTGTGGTATATATCATTACGTGCCCATGCGGTTTGCTCTATGTGGGTGAGACCACCCAGGCCATCAAAAATAGGATCTCTAACCATAAATCTACCATTAGATGTGGGAAAACCTGGTTGCCATTACCATTTCATTTTAAAGAAGCCCACCACACAATAGCACAATTACGCTTCCAGGTTATTGAAAAAGTCCATCGCCCTAGGAGAGGAGGGAATCATATTCAGTTACTTAAACAGAGGGAATCCTTCTGGATATACATGCTTGACACACTTCATCCGAAAGGACTCAATAGGGAGTTGGATTGGCTATCTTAACCAGATTTTCTTTCCCTTAGGCAAACTAACCGTCTGCACATGTAGATTTCGTATCGTATCTCCACGGGATGGTAAGAGACACACCCTTTAGGAGCCCCCTAAGCTTCATTTACCCTTAACTTTTTTACAATTTCCCCCCCCCCCTTTTTTTTATTTTTTATTATTATTATTTTATTTTTTATTTTTTATTTATTTTTTATTTTTTATTTTTCATATTTTATATTTCATTTTTACTTTTTATATACTTTGTTTATTTATTTTGCCCATGCTTTTTCCTACCTATTCAACTCGGGTTCCTTATGAATAATCATTGTTGGTTTGGACTCCTACTACAGTACCGTCATGTTATATTATATCTATATAGAATGTCAATTTATTTTCTCCACCACAGTGCAACTACTAACATATTGTACTCCTAGTTTCCCTATTGTACTCCGGCTTTGTTTTTTTTCCTCCAGTCGTATGTCACCTACTACACAGGATACATACTACCACCTCATGCTCATATAGGTATACTACATGCCGAGGTCCTCCAATAGGATTATTACGCTCCTCTCTTCCTGGTTCTCCTATACCAGTGCCTAGCTAATCTCTATTGCCATGGATTGATCTAGCCCCTGGCTCCCCAGAGACATTTTGGACTTAGAGTGGCTCTCCTCCGCAGCGCTGTTGCGCCCGGCATATTCGGCCCCTATAGTTCTCATGCGCAAGCACACATCCCTCTGCGCTGTGCCCTCTAGGACAACGCTCTGCGCAGGCGCCGGTTCTCCCTATCAACGCGCAGACGCCGGCAACACAAGCCTCACACGCAGGCGCCTGTAACATAGTCCTCATTTAGGCTAGTGCGCAGGTGCGGGCGGGCTCTTCCCTTTCCGGTCACGTGACCGGATGTGGCCAGCTTAAAACTCCACGCCTTGGAGTCCAGTTAACGCCGCTCTCACCGCCTAGACACTGCCTGTGTCAGCGCTTCCCACGGTACCTCCAACTGCGGACATTGCGACCCCGGACCGCGCCTCCATTGCACCACCAATGACTGTGAGACTACATCTGGACTTTTAAGATAAGTACCCTGGGTCGGACTCTAGACTTTACATGACGCTTTGTATCCCTGCTCATACCCTCTATAGGCACGTAGGTCCCTACTAAGATGACTGACACGGCATGAAGGGATTCTAATATTCCCTGCCTCACCCTATTCTCTTTGCTGGAACCCTCGAGTCTGCAGGGCCACATATGAGCCAACTTAACAATCCAGGTAGCAATTTGGCTGATTTACTTGTTTTACTGGTCTATCCTTGAACTTATATAGAGTATACATCCCTATACTATATATATTACAGCCAACCTGACCTTTTGACAGATGTCTCAAATTTATCGCTGGACTGCACTACAGCTTCCGACTATTGAATAATAAGACAAGCTTTATCTGCCATTTGGGTAATTACTCTCTCCTATATACAGTGGGGCAAAAAAGTATTTAGTCAGTAAGCAATAGTGCAAGTTCCACCACTTAAAAAGATGAGAGGCGTCTGTAATTTACATCATAGGTAGACCTCAACTATGGGAGACAAACTGAGAAAAAAAAATCCAGAAAATCACATTGTCTGTTTTTTTAACATTTTATTTGCATATTATGGTGGAAAATAAGTATTTGGTCAGAAACAAAATTTCATCTCAATACTTTGTAATATATCCTTTGTTGGCAATGATAGAGGTCAAACGTTTTCTGTAAGTTTTCACAAGGTTGCCACACACTGTTGTTGGTATGTTGGCCCATTCCTCCATGCAGATCTCCTCTAGAGCAGTGATGTTTTTGGCTTTTCACTTGGCAACACGGACTTTCAACTCCCTCCAAAGGTTTTCTATAGGGTTGAGATCTGGAGACTGGCTAGGCCACTCCAGGACCTTGAAATGCTTCTTACGAAGCCACTCCTTCGTTGCCCTGGCGGTGTGCTTTGGATCATTGTCATGTTGAAAGACCCAGCCACGTTTCATCTTCAATGCCCTTGCTGATGGAAGGAGGTTTGCACTCAAAATCTCATGATACATGGCCCCATTCATTCTTTCATGTACCCGGATCAGTCGTCCTGGCCCCTTTGCAGAGAAACAGCCCCAAAGCATGATGTTTCCACCACCATGCTTTACAGTAGGTATGGTGTTTGATGGATGCAACTCAGTATTCTTTTTCCTCCAAACACGACAAGTTGTGTTTCTACCAAACAGTTCCAGTTTGGTTTCATCAGACCATAGGACATTCTCCCAAAACTCCTCTGGATCATCCAAATGCTCTCTAGCAAACTTCAGACGGGCCCGGACATGTACTGGCTTAAGCAGTGGGACACGTCTGGCACTGCAGGATCTGAGTCCATGGTGGCGTAGTGTGTTACTTATGGTAGGCCTTGTTACATTGGTCCCAGCTCTCTGCAGTTCATTCACTAGGTCCCCCCGCGTGGTTCTGGGATTTTTGCTCACCGTTCTTGTGATCATTCTGACCCCACGGGGTAGGATTTTGCGTGGAGCCCCAGATCGAGGGAGATTATCAGTGTTCTTGTATGTCTTCCATTTTCTAATTATTGCTCCCACTGTTGATTTCTTCACTCCAAGCTGGTTGGCTATTGCAGATTCAGTCTTCCCAGCCTGGTGCAGGGCTACAATTTTGTTTCTGGTGTCCTTTGACAGCTCTTTGGTCTTCACCATAGTGGAGTTTGGAGTCAGACTGTTTGAGGGTGTGCACAGTTGTCTTTTTATACTGATAACAAGTTTAAACAGGTGCCATTACTACAGGTAATGAGTAGAGGAAAGAGGAGACTCTTAAAGAAGAAGTTACAGGTCTGTGAGAGCCAGAAATCTTGATTGTTTGTTTCTGACCAAATACTTATTTTCCACCATAATATGCAAATAAATTGTTAAAAAAACAGACAATGTGATTTTCTGGATTTTTTATTTTCTCAGTTTGTCTCTCATAGTTGAGGTCTACCTATGATGTAAATTACAGACGCCTCTCATCTTTTTAAGTGGTGAAACTTGCACTATTGCTGACTGACTAAATACTTTTTTGCCCCACTGTATATACATATATACATTATTCCAACCTCATATGGCTCTATACATTTTTTTGTTTTTTTTGTTTTACTGATTGTTGTTTGATTGCACCATCTACTTCTTTGTCGACAGCCTCTTGTGTTCATTCCATATAGGCCACAGCCGGACTACCCTTACTTGGCTACATATTACTTTATCCTTGTTCTTACTTGACGTGTCACAAACAGTTCCTAAAGGGTATGTTTATGAATCTCTTACCAGATCCTCCCGCTTGTAGAGATCTTATCCTCTTTAAACCCTACCTCCTTTCTTCTTATCCTCCGGGTTTACTATTGGTTGCAGGATCACTAGAACCGTTTTCCTCCTTCTACAGGTTATGACATGGGTTCCAGTACCTATATCTTCTGTGTAAATAGTTTTGTATATATATTTTTATTACTATGTATATGTTATGTTCATACACTGTTGTTTATCTCTTTGTTACAGCACCATTTGTGAACAAGGCCACTGAGTGGCCGAAACGTCAAACTTGTTGCCTCACTGTTTTCTGCCTTCACGTCTGCAATAAACTTTTTTCACTTTAGCAAAATTGAACTGGATGAGTGCAGTGTTTTACTTTATTCCACTAAGGAGTTAAAGCACTGGCCTGCATACCTGAGGTGATAAGAGTGGTGCCATAATGGTATGATCACCTACACTACCGTTCAAAATTTTGGGGTCACCCAGACATTTTTGTGTTTTTCCCATGAAAACTCATACTTTTATTAATCAAATGATTTGCCAAATGAATTTAAAATCTAGTCCAGACATTGAAAAGGTTAAAAAAAAAGATTTTTATTTGAAATAGTAATTTTCTCCTTCAAACTTTACTTTTGACAAAGAATGCTTCCTTTGTAGCAATTACAGCATTGCAGACCTTTGGCATTCTAGCAGTTAATTTGCTGAAGTAATCTGGAGAAATTTCACCTCATGCTTCCAGAAGCCCCTCCCACAAGTTGGTTTGGCTTGATGGGCTCTTTTTGCGCACCATATGGTCAAGCTGCTCCCACAACGGCTCAATGGGGCTTAGATCTGGTGACTGCGCTGGCCACTCCATTACAGATAGAATACCAGCTGTCTGCTTCTTTCCTAAATAGTTCTTGCATAATTTGGAGGTGTGCTTTGGGTTATTCTCCTGTTGTAGAATGAAATTGGCTCCAATCAATCGCTGTCCACAGGGTATGGCATGGCGTTACAAAATGGAGTGATAGCCTTCCTTATTCAAAATCCCTTTTACCATGTATAAATCTCTCACTTTACCAGCACCAAAGCAACCCCAGACCATCACATTACCTCCACCATGCTTGACAGATGGCGTCAGGCACTCTTCCAGCATCAGTTTTTCTGCATCTCACAAATGTTCTTCTGTGTGATCCAAACTCCTCAAACTTGGATTCGTCTGTCCATAACACTTTTGTTCCGATCTTCCTCTGTCCAATGTCTGTGTTCTTTTGCCCATATTAATCTTTTTCTTTTAGTAGCCAGTCTCAGATATGGCTTTTTCTTTGCCACTCTGCACTGAAGGCCAGCATCCTGGAGTCTCCTCTTCACTGTAGACATTGACACTGGCATTTTGCGTGTACTATTTAATGAAGCTGCCAGTTGAGGACCTGTGAGGCGTCGATTTCTCTAACTACAGACTCTAATGTACTTGTCTGGTTGCTCAGTTGCGCAGCGCGGCCTCCCACTTCTCTTTCTACTCTGGTTAGAGCCTGTTTGTGCTCTCCTCTGAAGGCAGTAGTACACACCGTTGTAGGAAATCTTCAGTTTCTTGGCAATTTCTCACATCGAATAGCCTTCATTTCTAAGAACAAGAATAGACTGTCGAGTTTCACATGAAAGGTCATTTTTTCTGGCCATTTTGAGAGTTTAATGGAACCAACAAATGGAATGGTCCAGATTCTCAACTAGCTCAAAGGAAAGTCAGGATTATAGGTTCTCTAATCAGCCAAACTGTTTTCAGCTGTGCTAACATACTTGCACAAGTGTTTTCAAGGGTATTCTAACCATCCATTAGCCTTCTAACACAGTTAGCAAACACAAAGTACCATAAGAACACTGGAGTGATGGTTGTTGGAAATGGGCCTCTATACACCTATGTAGATATTGCATTACAAACTAGACGTTTGCAGCTAGAATAGTCATTTACCACATTAACAATGTATAGAATGTATTTCTGAATCATTAAAGTTTTTTAGCGACCCTAAACTTTTGCATGGTAGTGTATAATTAGTTGCTAACTTAGGCATACTAAAGCTCTTAACATATCACCTGTTTTGTAATGATAAGATTGCAACCTATAAGTTACAGTAAATTGTAACTGCAGTAATCTGGTAACCAGTCAAACAGGTTCAGAACTTCAGATAGACTGTGAAATGTACTGGAAGTACTTTACTCAAGTGAAACTGAGAGAAAACTAAATTGTTCAGAAAAATTACCTGGAACATGGTACATGCAGTGTTCCAAACAGAATTTACAATTGATTTACAAGCATGGTGATAGCACACAATTTATTACACATAAATGTACTTTATCCTTTATGGAAGCCTATCATCAACTTCAGGAGGGTCACCTACTTTTTAAGTCTCTTTCAGATGTCTGTGTGTCTTTTACGTGTGGTGACAGCTTACACACACGTACCGGAGACACTTACACACGTAGACCCATTCAAGTGAATGATTTGTGCACATGTCAATGTGTTTCCATGAACTGTGTGTCCGTGGGCAAAATACGCTGACATGTCTGTTTTTTAACACTAACACAGGACGCAAAATGACCCGCACACATGCACACAGATGGCATCCGTGTATCATCAGTGTGGCACGTACCAGCGCCTGTGAAGCAGCGGTACAGTTAGCGCTGTTCCCTGGCGCTGGGTGCTGAAGACCACTCTTAGAATTTTCCCCTGCTTTTGCCAGCGAACACGAACAGTGCAAACAGGGAGAATGTTGAGAGTTATATTCAAATGATAACAGCGAGAGCATTCAGCGGCTGAAGGCACTACTATTCCCATCACTGCTGCCGCTAATAACAGTAAGAGCAGGCGGCTAATGGGAGTATTCATCAGCCCCCACCTGGCTATAAATAAATAAATAAAATGACGTGGGTTCCCCTGTATGCAACCCTCAGCTGTCAGCTTTGGCAAGGCTGGTTATCAAGAATAGACAGGTCCCCATGCTTTTTTTTTAAATGAAAGAAAATAGTTAAGAATAAGTATCCTCTGACTCTCATTTCTAAGTTGTTTGAATGGCTCAGAGGCTCCAGAGTCTTTACTAAACTTGATCGGTGGGGGGCATATAACATGTTTTGAATTCGCCAGGGGGACCAATGAAAGACTGCCTTTAACACCCAGGATGGTCATTATCAGTATCGCGTGATGCAGTTTGGGCTCTAAAATGCTCCAACATTCTTGGAGCAACTAGTAACTGATATCTTCTGGGACCGACTCTATACTTGTGTGGTGGTTTACCTGGATGACATACTGATGTTCTCTCCTGATCTAGCCACTCACAAGAAGGATGCTTAGACCTGACAGTAATAAACAGTTATTTTTAGAAGCGGATGCATCTTCCTCTGGGCGCCGGTGCTATGGTTACTCAGAAGTCTCCTACTGGACGTATGGTGACCTGCTGTTTCTTTTCCAAAGCCTTCTCGGTACCAGAATGCAACTACTCAATAGGCGATTGAAAACTGTTGGTGATTAAATTAACTTTGGAGGAGTGGTGCATTTTACTTGAAGGAGCGGTTCATTCTGTAATTATCTATACTGACTACTTTTATTTTTAGGGGGTCCTTCTACCTGAAGCTCCATTGGACAGCCATGGGAGTGGCCTTTGCACCCTCCTATGCTAACCTGTTCCTGGGGCTGTGGGAGAGGGACATCCTGTCAGAGGATCGGCAGTCGTCTATGAAGCACGTCCTACTTTGGACGCGCAACATAGATTACATTTTTTTATTTGGCAGGGTGATAAGCAATCATTTGAGGAGTTTGTTGTTGATCTCAACAAGAATGGACACAATATATTCCTAACTGCAACCATCGATAGAGATATAATTGAGTTTTTGGATGTGACACTGACTAGAGACATGGACGATGGTATCCAGACAACTATCTTTAGAAAGCCCACATCCACAAACATGTTACTTCACGCGTCCTCCTCCCATCCTATTCACATAGTACAGTCAGTACCGATAGGTCAGCTTTTGCGTCTTCGACGCATATGTTCGACTGATGAAAAATTCGAGACACAAGTGAAAAATCTTAAGAATCGATTCAAGGCATGGGGTATAGTAATCGCATGACAAAAAGAGCATATCTCCGTGCTAAACACAGTAATAGAAATTCTCTCCTATACAGGATGGGTAGTGAGATACAAAAACCAGATGAAGTCAGATTTGTGACAAATTTTAACTCCCGATCTGAACAGGTACGAGGTGTCTTAGAGAAATCCTGGCCAATCTTAAAAACTGACCCTATCATCACAAAATTAATATCTGATAGACCATCAATCACATATCAAAGAGCTAAAAATCTGTGTGATCACCTAGTGCAGAGTCACTATGTGGGGGATTCCCCTAAAACATTTTTAGATCAGATAAGGCCTAAGAAAAGAGGGGGATGTACAGCTTGCGGTGATTGTGTAGCGTGTGCAAATATAGTCCGAGATGATATGTTCTTGGACTCATCCGGGACTAAACAATTTAAAATAATGAAATCTATTACATGCACATCAAGGAATGTAATTTATTATGCCTCCTGCCCTTGCTCATTGATATATGTGGGTTTGACCACTCGACAACTGAAGGTAAGGGTGAGGGAACATGTCTTAGGCATAGAGGCAGCTGTAAAAGAAGATGATGTGTCCTCCCTCAAAACATTACCATGGCATTTTAAGACATATCACAAATGTGACAGTAGTGGCTTATGCATAAAAGGGATCAATATGATAGAAGTAGGGATCCGAAGTGGTAAGATCTCGCAAAGTTTGGCGCAATTGGAAACGCGCTGGATATGGACCTTAAATACAGTCCACCCTCATGGACTCAATGAGAGCATTAGTTATGCGCCATTCCTGTGATCCGCGGCTTGCTAAGGAGGTGGTGCATTGACGTGGAATTGTGTGATATCGCTTGGTTTTAACTATTCCATTTTATATTTTTTACACTATTTCTTGTTTGGATTGGGCCGGTTTTGGAATCTCTCTTCATCTTCTCATCTGCATGGACTAATGAGACATTGGAAAAGCATCAACCATTGTGAATTTGTACCTTAGATTACATGTTGCTTTGGGTGCTGAGTGTGTTTATTTGTATTTATTTGTATTTATCTAATACACATTCTGATATTACTGTATATACTACCCCTTTGGGTGTTGGATAGATTTGAGACATCGGATGTACAGGTCCTTCTCAAAAAATTAGCATATAGTGTTAAATTTCATTATTTACCATAATGTAATGATTACAATTAAACTTTCATATATTATAGATTCATTATCCACCAACTGAAATTTGTCAGGTCTTTTATTGTTTTAATACTGATGATTTTGGCATACAACTCCTTATAACCCAAAAAACCTGTCTCAATAAATTAGCATATCAAGAAAAGGTTCTCTAAACGACCTATTACCCTAATCTTCTGAATCAACTAATTAACTCTAAACACATGCAAAAGATACCTGAGGCTTATATAAACTACCTGCCGGGTTCATTACTCAAAACCCCCATCATGGGTAAGACTAGCGACCTGACAGATGTCAAGAAGGCCATCATTGACACCCTCAAGCAAGAGGGTAAGACCCAGAAAGAA
Organism: Ranitomeya imitator; assembly: GCF_032444005.1. Taxonomy (NCBI): domain Eukaryota; kingdom Metazoa; phylum Chordata; class Amphibia; order Anura; family Dendrobatidae; genus Ranitomeya; species Ranitomeya imitator. The sequence continues at coordinate 277,316,137 of NC_091285.1, read as the reverse complement.
ATTTCTCAACAAATAGGCTGTTCCCAGAGTGCTGTATCAAGGCACCTCAATGGTAAGTCTGTTGGAAGGAAACAATGTGGCAGAAAACGCTGTACAACGAGAAGAGGAGACCGGACCCTGAGGAAGATTGTGGAGAAGGACCGATTCCAGACCTTGGGGAACCTGAGGAAGCAGTGGACTGAGTCTGGTGTGGAAACATCCAGAGCCACCGTGCACAGGCGTGTGCAGGAAATGGGCTACAGGTGCCGCATTCCCCAGGTAAAGCCACTTTTGAACCATAAACAGCGGCAGAGGCGCCTGACCTGGGCTACAGAGAAGCAGCACTGGACTGTTGCTAAGTGGTCCCAAGTACTTTTTTCTGATGAAAGCAAATTTTGCATGTCATTCGGAAATCAAGGTGCCAGAGTCTGGAGGAAGACTGGGGAGAAGGAAATGCCAAAATGCCTGAAGTCCAGTGTCAAGTACCCACAGTCAGTGATGGTGTGGGGTGCCATGTCAGCTGCTGGTGTTGGTCCACTGTGTTTCATCAAGGGCAGGGTCAATGCTTTATGGTGATGAAGATTTCATTTTTTCAGCACGACCTGGCACCTGCTCACAGTGCCAAAACCACTGGTAAATGGTTTACTGACCATGGTATTACTGTGCTCAATTGGCCTGCCAACTCTCCTGACCTGAACCCCATAGAGAATCTGTGGGATATTGTGAAGGGAAAGTTGAGAGACGCAAGACCCAACACTCTGGTTGAGCTTAAGGCCGCTATTGAAGCATCCTGGGCCTCCATAACATCTCAGCAGTGTCACAGGCTGATTGCCTCCATGCCACGCCGCATTGAAGCAGTCATTTCTGCCAAAGGATTCCCGACCAAGTATTGAGTGCATAACTGAACATTATTATTTGATGGTTTTTTTGTTTGTTATTAAAAAACACTTTTATTTGATTGGATGGGTGAAATATGCTAATTTATTGAAACAGGTTTTTTGGGTTATCAGGAGTTGTATGCCAAAATCATCAGTATTAAAACAATAAAAGACCTGACAAATTTCAGTTGGTGGATAATGAATCTATAATATATGAAAGTTTAATTGTAATCATTACATTATGGTAAATAATGAAATTTAACACTATATGCTAATTTTTTGAGAAGGACCTGTATATTTGCTGTATGTATACATATTATGAGCTATGGGATATACAGTTATATGAAAAAGTTTGGGCACCCCTATTAATCTTAAGCTTAATGTTTTATAAAAATTGTTTTTTTTGCAACAGGTATTTCAGTTTCATATATCTAATAACTGTTGGACACAGTAATGTTTCTGCCTTGAAATGAGGTTTATTGTACTAACAGAAAATGTGCAATCTGCATTCAAACAAAATTTGACAGGTGCATAAGTATGGGCACCCCACCAGAAAAGTGATATTAATATTTAGTAGATCCACCTTTTGCAAAAATAACAGCCTCTAGTCGCTTCCTGTAGCTTTTAATGAGTTCCTGGATCCTGGATGAAGGTATTTTTGACCATTCCTCTTTACAAAACAATTCCAGTTCAGTTAAGTTTGATGGTCGCCGAGCATGGACAGCCCTCTTCAACTGATCCCACAGATGTTCAATGATATTCAGGTCTGGGGACTGGGATGGCTATTCCAGAACAGTGTAATTGTTCCTCTGCATGAATGCCTTAGTAGATTTGGAGTGGTGTTTTGGATAATTTTCTTGCTGAAAGATCCATCCCCTGCGTAAATTCAACTTTGTGCCTGATTCATGAACATTATTGTCAAGAATCTGCTGATACTGAGAGGAATCCATGCGTCCCTCAACTTTAACAAGATTTCCAGTGCCGGCATTGGCCACAGAGCCCCAAAGCATGATGGAACCTCCACCAAATTTTACTGTGGGTAGCAAGTGTTTTTCTTGGAATGCTGTGTTTTTTGGCTGCCATGCATAACTCCTTTTTGTATGACCAAACAACTCAATCTTGGTTTCATCAGTCCACAGGACCTTCTTCCAAAAAGAAATTGGCTTCTCCAAATGTGCTTTTGCATACCTCAGCCGACTATGTTTGTGGCGTGCTTGCAGAAACGGCTTCTTTCGCATCACTCTCCCATACAGCTTCTCCTTGTGCAAAGTGCGTTGTATAGTTGACCGATGCACAGTGACACCATCTGCAGCAAGTTGATGCTGCAGCTCTCTGGAGGTGGTCTGAGGATTGCCCTTGACTGATCTCACCATTCTTCTTCTCTGCCTTTCTGATGTTTTTCTTGGCCTGCCACTTCTGGCCTTAACAAGAACTGTACCTGTGTGCTTCCATTTCCTTACTATGTTCCTCACAGTGGAAATTGACAGGTTAAATCTCTGAGACAGCTTTTTGTATCCTTGACCTGAACAAGTATGTTGAATAATCTTTGTTTTCAGATCATTAGACAGTTGTTTTGAGGAGCCCATGATGCCACTCTTCAGAGGAGATTCAAACAGGAGAACAACTTGCAAGTGGCCACTTTAAGTAGCTTTTCTCATGATTGCATACACCTGGCTATGAAGTTCAAAGCTCAATGAGGTTAGAAAACAAAAAAAGTGCTTTAGTAAGTCAGTAAAAAGTCGGCAGGAGTATTTAAAACAAGAAAATGATAAGGGTGCCCATACTTATGCACCTATCAAATTTTGTTTGAATGCAGATTGCACATTTTCTGTTAGTACAATAAACCTCATTTCAAGGCAGAAACATTACTGTGTCCAACAGTTATTAGATATATGAAACTGAAATAGCTGTTGCAAAAAAAAACAGTTTTTATAAAACATTAAGCTTAAGATTAATAGGGGTGCCCAAACTTTTTCATATAACTGTATTGGGATTTATAGATATCTCAAGGCATGTTTAGGTTTTACTTTATCTTTATATTGATGCCTGAGAGAGATAGTAATACCATATATATGTGATGAATGTATAAATATCCGAAGTGGATTGTTATTTATGTATTTTTGATATGTTAAATTATTCCTGTAGCCATTTTGTATAAGTTATTTGACATCACTAGGCACCATTACTTTCTATGCGTTCATTGGTTGATTTACTTTGGTTGACAGCAATATTGAGGTGATGGTGCGACCATGCACGCGTGCGGGCCCTGCCCCTGCACGTCCGGCGGCTTTTGGTGTCTCTGATGTGGGGGCAGTGATTTCATTGCCAACCGCTGCTTGATGCCGATGCCCTCTGGTGTCCCGGGTTGTCATGGTTGCGACACGCGTCACTTCCAGTACGCGTCACCGCCATATCCGGTCCAGCGATTATTTTAATTCACCATTTCAGCTCACACATATCCCCTGACGAAGGAGTAAGACTCCGAAACGCGCGTCGGGTGATGCGCTGGACTCCCTACACGTGGTGCTGCTGACATTTTGAGGTAAAACATCGCTGTGTTATAAAATATCACTTTGTTGTGTTTTCCCCTAGGATAGAGGTTTATATACACAGCATTGTCAGTTGTGAGGCTATGACTCCAAGGCATTAGTCGTTTTGACTTGGGTGTGAGTTTCTTTTAAACCTAACTGTAGGCTATTTAATAATCACTATACCCATTGGCATTAGCTCTTTAAGATAGGTGCAGTTTATAGATCTATATATCGTTTGTCATTGGATGTTGTGACTAGTGTTGATCCACCTCCCTAGTGTTCGGGTTCGCTTCGGTTCGTCAAACAGGGACGTGTTCGACGAATGTTCATTGAACGTTCGACGAACACCGTTGAACCCCATTGAAACCAATGGCAGGTAAACACAAACACATACAAACACATAGAAAACACCTTAAAAGGTGTCCAAAAGCTGACAAACTTCTCAGAAGACACAACAAACACATGGAAAAGTCACAACTACATATAGTCATGCGAAAAGAAAAGAGGTGGAGGAGTAAAAGGAGGAGGAGACACAGATATAGGCATGTCATGCCCTTCTAAAATCAAGAAAGGCTGGAGTAAAAATCTAAAATCAGCCTACCAACACCCAGACGTCTTGACAAAAAAAATAAAAAAAGAAATATCTTTAAGTAGAATGGCGGCGGGTCCATTCAGAACACTTTCCTTAGAAGACGTAGTGGTACCCCCGTTGGGAGTTGTGCCAAAAAATGAACCCAATACATTCAGACTAATCCACCATTTGTAATATCCAAGGGGCAGGTCAGTAAAAGACAACATCGACCAAGTACAGTACTATGTACTTTACCTCCTTTGACGAGGCAATCAGGCAGGTCAAGAAGTTGGTAAGGGGCACCCTAATGGCCAAAACAGACATTGAGGGGGCGTTCCGGTCACTACCTGTGCCTCCGAATAGTGTCCTCCCATTGGGCTGCATCTGTGGAGCATACTACATAGATTGCTGTTTGCCCATGGGGTGCTCCATATCCTGCTCACTATTTGAGGCGTTTAGTTGATTCCTCGAATGTGTCATCATGAACGTTTGTAAGGCAGCACATATTATCCATTACCTCGACGACTTCTTATGCCTGGGCCCAAAAGATTCGCCACAGTGTGAAAACACGCGGTAGTCCACCTGTGAGAAGGAGAGAGCTGGAGGGAGAGTGGAAACCCCAGAACCGAGGGGTTAGATTGAGAAAGAAAGAAGGCGGTGAAGCTTGCTTCATGGGTGGGGTACTCTGCTGAGTAGCAGAAATTGCTACTAGGCCCAAAAGGATTTCCTGGGCCAGATGCCGTTAAAAAATAGTACTTAGGTAAACAGGCGGTGTAGCTTGCTTCATGGGTGAAATACGCTGCTGAGTAGCACCAAATTCTACTAAGCCCAAAAGGATTTCCTGGGCTAGATGCCGTTAAAAATAGTACTTAGGTAAACAGGCGGTGCAGCTTGCTTCATGGGTGGGGTACTCTGCTGAGTAGCACAAAATGCTGTTAGGTACAAAACGATTTCCTGGGCTAGATGCAGTTAAAAATTAGTAATTAGATCAACAGGCGGTGTTGGTTGCTTCATAGGTGGGGTACTCTGCTGAGTAGCACAAAATGCTATTAGGTACAAAACAATTTCCTGGGCTAGATGCCGTCACAAAATAGTATTTAGGTAAACAGGCGGTGTAGCTTGCTTCATGGGTGGGGTAAGCTGCTGAGTAGCACTAAATTCTACTAGGCCCAAAAGGATTTCCTGGGCTAGATGCCATTACAAAATAGTAGTTAGGTAAACAGGCGGTGTAGCTTGCTTCATGGGTGGGGTACGCTGATGAGTAGCACTAAATTCTACTAGGCCCAAAAGGATTTCCTGGGTCAGATGCCATTAAAAATAGTACTTAGGTAAACAGGCGGTGGGTGGCTGGGCGACTCTGCTGATGTGCCCAAAACTATTAACTGGATTAGATGCAGTAAAAATAGAGATACACAGGCGGTGTAGTTAGTTTCACAGGTGGGCTACTCTGCTGATGTGCAAACACTGCTCCTAGGCCCAAAACTATTAACTGGATTAGATGCAGTAAAAATTTAGATACACAGGCGGCATAGTTAGTTTCACAGGCGGGCTACTCTGCTGACGTGCAGACACTGCTCCTAGGCCCAAAACTATTAACTATATTAGATGCAGTAAAAATTTAGATACACAGGCGGTATAGTTAGTTTCACAGGCGGGCTACTCTGCTGACGTGCAGACACTGCCCCTAGGCCCAAAACTATTAACTGGGTTAGATGCAGTAAAAATTGAGATACACAGGCGGTGTAGTTAGTTTCACAGGCGGGCTACTCTGCTGACGTGCAGACACTGCCCCTAGGGCCAAAACTATTAACTGGGTTAGATGCAGTAAAAATTGAGATACACAGGCAGTGTAGCTAGCTTCACAGGTGGGCTACTCAGATGACTATCAGACAATGCTACTAGCCCAAAAGGATTGGCTGAGCTAGATTACACCAAATGCTGTGACAAACACTTGCACAGCACTGGCACAGACCTCCCTGGCAAACATTGCTATGAACTGCTGTAACCTACCCTGAAAAGGGCTCATATTACAACTAGTCCCGACTCCTCCCGACTCCCTAAACCTATCTTTCTGACAATTCGCTCCAAAAAAACACTCTTAGACTGTATAGCGCCCACAGCAGCAGCGGTGCCGTCTAACACTAAGCTGCAGCAGTGAGGAAATGGTGACAACGGGGCAAATGGCTGGTTCTTATAGGGCAAGGACATGTGACATACACAGCCAAGGACACATGCCCTTGCTTGTGTGCATCACATGCACATTGCTGTGTGCGCACTGCTGATAGGCTGAGAGACTGCACCGCTCCACTGTAAATGTGGAAAAGAAAAAAAATGGAGATCTGCGTTATTTCAGCACAGATCTATCCCTTGCCCTCCCCCCGCCCACTATACACTGAAACTGTCTATTAACAATGATAAACAGTTTTAATGTGCAAGTCAAGTTAGACTTTTGGTGACCGAACAGTTATCGGACAGAAACTCGAACAGCCGAATTTTAAGCAAATTGTTCGAGTTCGTCGAACGACTCGAACACCACCCAAAACAGCTCGAATTTTAAATTGGCGAACAGTTCGACTCGAACACCGCTCATCTCTAGTTGTGACCTCATATTGGATTATATTATCACTATATTTTGACATATAGGTGGAGTCTATAGAGCCATATGTCTTTTGTTATAAGATGTTGTGACCTCCTATATCGATTATAATATCATTGTATTTTGAAATACTGTATTACATATGTCATGCATGCATACGTGTCATGCCAGGGCGTCTTTTTGCGTGACTGCACTTTTTGCTCTGCTTTGCACACATTTCCCATGAAATCCCATTTTTTGTCTATTTATTAATAACTAGATGGTGGCCCGATTCTAACGCATCGGGTATTCTAGAATATGCATGTCCACGTAGTATATTGCACAGCCCACGTAGTATATTGCCCAGCTGCGTAGTATATTGCCCAACCACGTAGTATATTGCCCAGTCACGTATTATATTGCCCAGTCACATATTATATTGCCCAGTCACGTAGTATATTGCCCAGCCACATAGTATATTGCCCAGCCACATAGTATATTGCCCAGTCACATAGTATATTGGCCAGTCACATAGTATATTGCCCAGTCACGTATTATATTAACCAGTCACATATTATATTGCCCAGTCACGTAGTTGTGACGCCCAGGAGACCGGGATACCCAGCACCGGACCAATGGAGTCTGTCTCTTGAGGGGGATGTCACGGGTGGCTTGACCCGGTGCTGTGGCCTCAGGCAATGCACAGTGTAAGGGGTATCATGAGGGGACAGGCACTTACTTGATCAGCAGCAGGTTCTCCCAGCGGTGACGATCCCGATCCTGGATAGATGGCTATTGTCCAAATGAAAGACTGAGGCACTGAAACGTTTAACCAGTTTACTTTAACATAAAAGGATTTACAACCAGTCCTGTCACCGGAGTCTGTATGGGAACTCTGAGTTACTTTGACCCTGCCGGGGTCTTTGCCTCTTATTGTGCGCAATTTCTGTGTGGCCCTGCTGCTGTATGTGAACTGGCTGCCGGCCCAATCTGTCCCCTCCGGGTCCTGGTTCGACGGGCAACCCGAGTCCTTTTATCGGTTTACCCCCTCTGGGAGTACCGCTGTACTCTGTGTCTGTTGCTGCGTCCGGCCCTAGTGAAGCTGATATCACCTCACGTTTTTCCGGTTGCTGTATTATATATAATGAATACAGCCACGGATCCGGTATCCGTCTTTGCGCCTGTTCTGGGTAGTGATTAATGCTACCCGGTTCTCACAATGTCCTTTTTCTCTATCCCTCTTCTCCTCAGGCCGGTGATTTAGGCCTGGTAACAGTCACAGGGCTGTTAGATATTCAACTGTATGACCTCTCACTATCAGCTCCTTGGCCCAACTGCCATTTCTTCTCTCAGACCAGAATGGATCAAGGGGAGTCTCTGGAGCTCCCCCTTCTGGCCGGAGGTGGTAGTGCAGTCTTGCTATTTTAGTATTTGTACTTACTGTCAGTAACTATTTTTGTGGCAAATACCCCTAGGGGTGCCACATTCCCCCTTAGTTAAGTTAACAGTACTCCGGGACTGTGGGACAATAACATTTTGAAATAACAATTAATATGTACAGAGTCTTAAAAATGAAAAGTTACAAAAACCACTCAAGGAAACAAAAATAGAGTTCTGTAAAAAGTCACTTTAAATAGCGTCCATTAATACAGTTCTATCCTTGAAGGTATTAGGAAAGGCACTGTACTTAGTGTCCAGGAATTTAGTTCCATTTTTCCAACGGAGTTATCAATATAAAGTCTAAAGAAAGTTCAAAAAGAGCAAAAAGCAAAGTTCAAAAAGCAGTCTTTCCGGAGCTTTGATTTAGTGCCTCCGGGCTGATAAAAAGTTCAAGAATATGCAATAAGTTCATACAGACAAGTCTCTGTAGGCACTGGGCTTAAACGTTGCAGACTGATAACAATGACTATACTACATTTTCTGTTTAACTATATACGGCATAACATATATACAATTCACATTATGAGCTTTATAGTTGGTAATCTGCATACCTGGCCGGTAATTGACCCTGGGTACTACGCTGTGATCTACGTAATAGCGGTGTCTCTTCATGTGGTGTACTACTGTCTACTGCGAATGTAGTATCTGCCCGCTCTGCTAAAGATAATTCCACGACTATGGAGTTGGCAAGTCCACCGTGAATGGGATTACTCTGACCAGGAATCTGTTCTTCCTGGCCTGGAACCTCCTGTAGTACGGGGTCAGCCTCTTCCTGTCTTGGGACTTCTGGTATTGGGTTCGGTGTTGGGTAAAAGGCCACCATGGGAACCACTACTGCACCATGGTATGCTAGTAGAGTTTTGGGAAAGTCTCCTATACAGGTGTGATACACTTCCTCTTCTTTTTCCTTTACTGGTTGAACCTGTATGGGTTGAATAACTTCTGGTTCTGGCTGGACAACGTCTGGCTCTTTCAATGCTTCCGGACATAATTTAAGATTGTCTCTTGACACTAGTACAGATGATAAGCCTCCGTTTTTGCTAATGAGACACATTTTAGGATTATCCACTCTTGTTGGTAAAACTGTGTAGGGTACGGCTTCCCACTGATTGTCCAGTTTATTGGTTCGACGATTTCTCTTGAGCACTTGGTCACCCGGTCTTAATGGGGTCGCTAGAGCATTCTGGTTGAAAGTTCGCTCTTGTCTTTCTCTAGTTTGCTGAAGGCTTCTTTCCACACTCTCTTGCACTTGGCGATACTGCTTTTGCCGTATGATATCCCAATTGGAGTCTTGAACTTCTGCGTCTGGTTTCAGAATTCCCATTTCTAGATCGATTGGTAATTGGCCAGGTCTTGCACGCATAAGGTAAGCTGGGGTGCAGTTGGTGGAGCTCACCGGGACATGATTATACAGATCCACCAAGTCAGGCAATTTCTCTGGCCATTGATTCCTTTCTGTCTCAGGTAAAGTCTTTAGTAGGTCTATTACAATATGGTTCATCTTCTCGCATAAGCCGTTTGTTTGTGGATGATAGGCCGTCGTCCGGATCTTTTTGCAACCATACATATTACAGAATTCTCTGAAGATCTCTGATTCAAAGGCTGTACCTTGGTCGGTGAGAACCTGTTCCGGATATCCATGGGGTCTACAAAAGTACGTTTGGAACGCTTTGGCTGCTGTTTTTGCTGTCAGATCTTTTACGGGTACTACTACCAAGAAGCGTGAATAATGGTCCACGATGGTCAAGGCATAGACATAGCCGGACCGGCTTGGTGTCAACTTCACATGGTCCATGGCTACAAGTTCAAGTGGTTGTTTGGTGATTATGGGCTGCAGTGGTGCTCTTTGGTTCTTTTGATCGTTTCTTCTGAGGTTGCACGGGCCACAATTTCTGCACCACTGTTCGATTGATTTTCTCATCCCGACCCAATAAAATCTTTCTCTTAGAAGTACTTCTAACTTTTTCCAACCGAAGTGACCAGCACCATTATGGTAAGCTTCGAGGACCATCTTCACATCTTGTTTAGGCACAATAATCTGCCAAACCAATTCATGTGTTTTCGGATTGGTGTATCTTCTACAGAGCTTCCCTTGATACAGGAACATTTTGCCTCTCTCTTTCCAGAGTTGATGCGTCTCTTCTGGGGCATCCTCATCGGGATATGCACTTTGCTCAGTCAACAGTTCTTTCACCAACTTCACAGCCGGATTGCTGTCTTGGGTGTCAGCCCATCTATGGTGTGCTAACGGATTAAAATTCACCTCTTGTTGTTTCTGATAGGTACTTGACTGATGATGTTTTGCCTTGGGACGATGGAAGGCTGGTAGTTCAATTTCTTCAAGCTCCCCCGTTTCCTCTTCTACATCTCTCAAGTGTGGCATCCGGGATAGGGCATCGGCATTTCCATTCTTGCGACCTGCTCGATACTTGATTATGAAGTTGTAATTAGATAACCGGGCTATCCATCGCTGTTCTAACGCACCTAATTTGGCTGTGTCCAGGTGGGTCAACGGATTGTTGTCAGTATAGACAATAAATTCTGCAGCGGCCAGATAGTGTTTGAAACGCTCCGTCACAGCCCAAACTACTGCCAGTAGTTCCAATTTGAAGGAGCTGTAATTTTCTGAATTTCTTTCAGTAGGCCGGAGCTTTCTACTTGCAAAGGCGATGACTTTCTCCCGACCTTCTTGCTTTTGTGACAGCACCGCTCCTAGTCCCACATTAGTAACATAGTAACATAGTAACATAGTTAGTAAGGCCGAAAAAAGACATTTGTCCATCCAGTTCAGCCTATATTCCATCATAATAAATACCCAGATCTACGTCCTTCTACAGAACCTAATAATTGTATGATACAATATTGTTCTGCTCCAGGAAGACATCCAGGCCTCTCTTGAACCCCTCGACTGAGTTCGCCATCACCACCTCCTCAGGCAAGCAATTCCAGATTCTCACTGCCCTAACAGTAAAGAATCCTCTTCTATGTTGGTGGAAAAACCTTCTCTCCTCCAGACGCAAAGAATGCCCCCTTGTGCCCGTCACCTTCCTTGGTATAAACAGATCCTCAGCGAGATATTTGTATTGTCCCCTTATATACTTATACATGGTTATTAGATCGCCCCTCAGTCGTCTTTTTTCTAGACTAAATAATCCTAATTTCGCTAATCTATCTGGGTATTGTAGTTCTCCCATCCCCTTTATTAATTTTGTTGCCCTCCTTTGTACTCTCTCTAGTTCCATTATATCCTTCCTGAGCACCGGTGCCCAAAACTGGACACAGTACTCCATGTGCGGTCTAACTAGGGATTTGTACAGAGGCAGTATAATGCTCTCATCATGTGTATCCAGACCTCTTTTAATGCACCCCATGATCCTGTTTGCCTTGGCAGCTGCTGCCTGGCACTGGCTGCTCCAGGTAAGTTTATCATTAACTAGGATCCCCAAGTCCTTCTCCCTGTCAGATTTACCCAGTGGTTTCCCATTCAGTGTGTAATGGTGACATTGATTCCTTCTTCCCATGTGTATAACCTTACATTTATCATTGTTAAACCTCATCTGCCACCTTTCAGCCCAAGTTTCCAACTTATCCAGATCCATCTGTAGCAGAATACTATCTTCTCTTGTATTAACTGCTTTACATAGTTTTGTATCATCTGCAAATATCGATATTTTACTGTGTAAACCTTCTACCAGATCATTAATGAATATGTTGAAGAGAACAGGTCCCAATACTGACCCCTGCGGTACCCCACTGGTCACAGCGTCCCAGTTAGAGACTATACCATTTATAACCACCCTCTGCTTTCTATCACTAAGCCAGTTACTAACCCATTTACACACATTTTCCCCCAGACCAAGCATTCTCATTTTGTGTACCAACCTCTTGTGCGGCACGGTATCAAACGCTTTGGAAAAATCGAGATATACCACGTCCAATGACTCACCGTGGTCCAGTCTATAGCTTACCTCTTCATAAAAACTGATTAGATTGGTTTGACAGGAGCGATTTCTCATAAACCCATGCTGATATGGAGTTAAACAGTTATTCTCATTGAGATAATCCAGAATAACATCCCTCAGAAACCCTTCAAATATTTTACCAACAATAGAGGTTAGACTTACTGGCCTATAATTTCCAGGTTCACTTTTAGAGCCCTTTTTGAATATTGGCACCACATTTGCTATGCGCCAGTCCTGCGGAACAGACCCTGTCGCTATAGAGTCACTAAAAATAAGAAATAATGGTTTATCTATTACATTACTTAGTTCTCTTAGTACTCGTGGGTGTATGCCATCCGGACCCGGAGATTTATCTATTTTAATCTTATTTAGCCGGTTTCGCACCTCTTCTTGGGTTAGATTGATGACCCTTAATATAGGGTTTTCATTGTTTCTTGGGATTTCACCTAGCATTTCATTTTCCACCGTGAATACCGTGGAGAAGAAGGTGTTTAATATGTTAGCTTTTTCCTCGTCATCTACAACCATTCTTTCCTCACTATTTTTTAAGGGGCCTACATTTTCAGTTTTTATTCTTTTACTATTGATATAGTTGAAGAACAGTTTGGGATTAGTTTTACTCTCCTTAGCAATGTGCTTCTCTGTTTCCTTTTTGGCAGCTTTAATTAGTTTTTTAGATAAAGTATTTTTCTCCCTATAGTTTTTTAGAGCTTCAATGGTGCCATCCTGCTTTAGTAGTGCAAATGCTTTCTTTTTACTGTTAATTTCCTGTCTTACTTCTTTGTTTAGCCACATTGGGTTTTTCCTATTTCTAGTCCTTTTATTCCCACAAGGTATAAACCGCTTACACTGCCTATTTAGGATGTTCTTAAACATTTCCCACTTATTATCTGTATTCTCATTTCTGAGGATATTGTCCCAGTCTACCAGATTAAGGGCATCTCTAAGCTGTTCAAACTTTGCCTTCCTAAAGTTCAATGTTTTTGTGACTCCCTGACAAGTCCCCCTAGTGAAAGACAGGTGAAACTGCACAATATTGTGGTCGCTATTTCCTAAATGCCCAACCACCTGCAGATTTGTTATTCTGTCAGGTCTATTAGATAGTATTAGGTCTAAAAGTGCTGCTCCTCTGGTTGGATTCTGCACCAATTGTGAAAGATAATTTTTCTTGGTTATTAGCAGAAACCTGTTGCCTTTATGGGTTTCACAGGTTTCTGTTTCCCAGTTAATATCCGGGTAGTTAAAGTCCCCCATAACCAGGACCTCATTATGGGTTGCAGCTTCATCTATCTGCTTTAGAAGTAGACTTTCCATGCTTTCTGTTATATTTGGGGGTTTGTAACAGACCCCAATGAGAATTTTGTTACCATTTTTCCCTCCATGAATTTCAACCCATATGGACTCGACATCCTCATTCCCTTCGCTAATATCCTCCCTTAAAGTGGACTTTAGACAAGATTTTACATAGAGACAAACCCCTCCTCCTCTCCGATTTTTACGATCCTTTCTAAACAGACTGTAACCCTGTAAGTTAACTGCCCAGTCATAGCTTTCATCTAACCATGTCTCGGTTATTCCCACTATGTCAAAGTTACCTGTAGATATTTATGCTTCTAGTTCTTCCATCTTGTTTGTCAGGCTTCTGGCGTTTGCGAGCATGCAGTTTAGAGGATTTTGTTTTGTTCCAATCTCCTCACTGTGGATTGTTTTAGAAATGTTCTTACCTCCCTTCTGAGTATGTTTTCCTGGGTCGTCTTTGTTCGAGTCTAATGTTTTTCTTCCCGTCCCCTCTTCTTCTAGTTTAACGCCCTCCTGATGAGTGTAGCGAGTCTTCTGGCGAATGTGTGTTTCCCAGGTTTGTTGAGGTGTAATCCGTCTCTGGCGAGGAGTCCATCATACCAGTAATTCACACCGTGGTCCAGGAATCCAAATCCTTGTTGTCTGCACCATCGTCTTAGCCAGTTGTTTGCATCAAGGATCCTGTTCCATCTCCTGGTGCCATGCCCGTCTACTGGAAGGATAGAAGAAAAAACTACCTGTGCATCCAGTTCCTTTACTTTCTTCCCCAACTCTTCAAAGTCCTTGCAGATTGTCGGTAGGTCCTTCCTTGCCGTGTCATTGGTGCCAACATGTATCAGAAGAAATGGGTGGACGTCCTTGGAGCTGAAGAGCTTTGGTATCCTATCGGTCACATCCTTGATCATCGCACCTGGAAGGCAGCATACTTCTCTTGCAGTTATGTCCGGTCTGCAGATGGCTGCTTCGGTGCCTCTCAGTAGTGAGTCTCCCACCACCACCACTCTTCGTTGCTTCTTGGCTGTACTTTTTGCTGTCACTTGTTGCTGTGTGCCCTTTTCTTTTTTGCTTGCTGGTATTGCTTCATTCTTAGGTGTGCCATCTTCATCCTCTACAAAGATTTGATATCGGTTCTTCAGTTGTGTGGTTGGTGATTTCTCCATGGTCTTCTTGCTTCTTTTGGTCACATGCTTCCACTCATCTGCTTTTGGAGGTTCTCTGACACTTTTTGCACCTTCTGTGACCAGTAGAGATGCTTCTGTTCTGTCTAGAAAGTCTTCATTCTCTTTGATGAGTTTCAAAGTTGCTATTCTTTCTTCCAGACCCCGCACCTTTTCTTCTAAAAGGGCCACTAGTCTACACTTCTGACAGGTGAAATTGGATTCTTCTTCTGGTCGATCTGTGAACATGTAGCACATGCTGCAGCTCACCATGTAGGTTGTCACATCTGCCATGTTGCTCCTAGATCCTGCTGACTTGCTGTGTGTTTTCCTTCTTGTGTAATCTACTCAGCCAAGCTCTCTTGCAATAATGTCCTACAGGCACGCGGTTTGGTGATGCTTTCGAAGCAGCTGGTCCCGGCTGTACCCAACGATCTTCTAGCTTAGGGAGACTTCGCTTCTCCCAGAAGGCACCTGGAATATGCAAATTAGCCTCCTGAAGCTTGAATCCCTGGTTTGGTGATGCTTTCGAAGCAGCTGGTCCCGGCTGTACCCAACGATCTTCTAGCTTAGGGAGACTTCGCTTCTCCCAGAAGGCACCTGGAATATGCAAATTAGCCTCCTGAAGCTTGAATCCCTGGTTTGGTGATGCTTTCGAAGCAGCTGGTCCCGGCTGTACCCAACGATCTTCTAGCTTAGGGAGACTTCGCTTCTCCCAGAAGGCACCTGGAATATGCAAATTAGCCTCCTGAAGCTTGAATCCCTGGTTAATGGCCTTGAAAGTTCATTACTGGCATCGGTGTAGAGGATGAAAGGTTTATGGTAATCTGGGTATGCCAGAAACTCTTCTCCGGTTAGTGCCTTCTTTAGTTGTTCAAAGGAGTCTTCCCTTTCGTCGTTCCACTGAAAAGGAGGGTTTCGGTTTGAAGGTTTCTTCGTCTGCCCTACCAAGGTGTCTTGCAAGGGTGCTGCCAACTTGGTAAATCCTTTTATAAATCTGCGATAGTAACCCACCAATCCCAGGAATTGTCTCACTTCTTTTGCGCTGGTAGGTCTTGGCCAATCCCTTATGGCGCTTATTTTCTCGGGATCTGGTGCTACTCCCTCCAAACTCACGATGTGTCCCAGGTACTGTACCTTTGGCTTGAGAAGGTGACATTTGGATGGCTTGACTTTCATGCCATACCTGGATAAGGCTTCGAACACTTCTGCCAGGTCTATTAAGTGTTGTTCGTAAGTCTTTGAGTAGACGATCACATCATCTAGGTACAGGAGGACAGTCTCGAAGTTCTTGTGTCCGAGGCAGCATTCCATCAGCCGCTGGAAGGTACCGGATGCGTTGCAGAGTCCGAACGGCATGCGATTAAATTCACATAGACCCATTGGTGTGGTGAATGCCGTCTTTTCCTTATCTCTCTCAGCCACAGGGACTTGCCAATACCCGCTTGTTAAGTCTAAGGTGGAAAAATAATTAGCAGATTTCAAAGCAGTTAAGGACTCTTCTATCCTAGGCAAGGGGTAGGCGTCTTTATGGGTGATGTTATTAATCTTCCGGTAGTCTACGCACATTCTCATGGTTCCATCTTTTTTTTTGACAATCACTAGAGGGGCCGCCCAGGGGCTACAGCTGTCTCTTATTAGCCCGGCCTGTTTCATTTCCCTCAGCATATCTTTTGCACATTGATAGTGAGCGGGCGGTATGGGTCTATATCTTTCTTTTATTGGGGGATGGTCACCTGTGGGGATTGTGTGTTCTACCCCTTCTATCCATCCGAAGTCCAATGGGTGTTTACTGAAGACTTGTTCATATTCCGTCACTAGCCTATACACCCCTTGTTTTTGATGGGTAGGTGTTGAATTTATGCCCACGTGTAGCTGTTGGCACCAATCCTCCATTTCTCCATCTGAGCCATTGCCTTCCACCTGACAGGTTGGTTCTAAGGGCTCAATGGTTGTGATGGCATTGTTGTCAACAGTATATAGCTTTGCCATTGTAGCATACCTTGGCAAAGTGACCTCTTCCTCTCCACAGTTCAAAAGTCGTACCGGCACTCGTCCCCGGTGTACCTCGACTATCCCTCGTGCTGTGAGTATAGTGGGCCTGCTGTCGGTGTACACTGGTTCTATTAAGGCTTGATAATCTCGTCCCTTAGTACCAATGGCTGCTCTACACCATACCAGCATTTCTGTTTTTGGTGGGATTACAATAGACGTTGGATCACTTACCCTCACACTGCCGATTTCTCCACCTGCAACTTCTACCTGTTGCCTTAACATCAATACTTTTATTTCCCTCCGGAGAACTCTCTGCTGGCAGGATTGGGCAGTTTCAGCAATTTGCTGTAAGACAGAAATGACTTCGGAAAAGCAGTTCTCTAACACGTTCATTCCTATCAATACAGTTGGTTCACAGTTCCGCCGGTCAACATCAACAACAATTATACCCTGTTTCTTCAGTTCTACTTTACCAATCTTTATGGTCATCTCCCTGAATCCTAGTTTCGGTACCAACTTACCATTACTGGCCCATATATCTAGTTCAACATCAGAGGGCCCTTTATCAATATCTGCATCAGCCCAGTACCTCTTATAAAGGATATACGGTATAGATGAAATCTGGGAACCTGTGTCCAGCAAAGCGTTGAGGGGAATTCCGTCCAGCACGATCGGGATAATGGGTCGTCCTCCGATGTACCTGTCGTGCCAGGGTGTTGGGCCTTGAAAGTTCATTCCTGCGAAGCGGCCCGCATTCCCAGGAGATTCCCGTTTAAATCACAATCTCGTGCAAAGTGGCCTGGCTGCTGGCAACGGCGGCAAATGGGCTGTCCATCCGGTTGGTAGCGGTCGCTGGGTCGTCCTCTCCATGTCGGGTATCTCCGGGGTCTCATCCATGGAACATCCTCTCTACAGTTTGCCAACTCCATCTTGTGTCCTCTCATCTCCTGCATGGTTTTAGCCATTGAAGCAACAACATCAGCTAAAGAGTCAAGCTTTTGTTGAAGAGCCTCATTAGTACTGGGCCCCAGGGGCTTAGCAATGGCCCCAGACATAGCTGATGTCACTGGCACTCCCTGTTGTTGAGGTGCCTCTGCCATGGGTTGCGCAGGATCCTGATCCCGAGGTGCCTCTGCCAGCTGGAGACGTATAGCGCTCTCCTTTAATTGGGCAAATGTCAATTCAGGGTTCTTAAAAACAAGCATGCTCACATGCCCCCGGTGAGAAGGGGTGTAGAGTCCCTCAATAAATTGATCTCTTAGCAGTTTATCCGCTCCGGTGTTAAAAATGGGTTCAGCCAGTGTAAGTGATTTAAGGGCTTCCTGCAGGTTTAAGGCAAAGTCTCTCACGCCCTCATTAGCTTTTTGTTTGCAATTAAAGAATCGTATTTTAGCTTTGCTGCTGGCCGTGGTTTCAAATGTAGCTTTTAATCCAGCAAATATGCGTTCAACAGTGCCTTTTAGATCAGCTGCCCATGCTGTGACTTCTCGCTTAGCATGGCCACTTAACTGCATCATCAGGAGACTAACACGCTGAACTTCACCCACAGGGAACATGTCAAAATGGGCCAGCATCTTTTCTCTGAAATCGTCAAGGGTATTAGGCTCACCTTCATACATTGGAAGCCATGGGCCACCCGGGGTATATGGCATCAGCACCGGCATGATGGGCGCCACTCCTTGCACCGCTGCGCTGCCGGACTCTCTATTGACACTCTGTCTTTCAGCTGCATTAGCGTTGCCGGGTGCTGCGGCGTCTCCGTGCTGCGACATACTGTGCCCCCTTAGTTAATCCGGACCCTTCCGGTCCTCCGCTTCCGTCGGGATAGTGTAGATTCGTTCCGCTGTGCAGCAGGATCGATTTTCCCCTTGCTCTGATGTCAGAGCGCTCAGCTTGGTGCCGCCCACAATGACACGCCCCCTGCTGCTCCCACCCACCGCGCTCTGTAATGGCGGATTCTGAAGTTTTTCAGTTAGACTGGGGCTCAGGTGATGGCGTAGCTCAATTAACAGTCTCGTGCCTAACGGTTATGAAGTGATTACCTCAGGGGATGGCGGCCATCTTTACTCCATTATAACCAATGGGGAAAAGTCACTTTCAATAGTTTTCAATGGGGAATGGATTTTTCTTTAATAAAGTCAATTTTCAAGATTTTTCATCCCAGTTTTCACAGTTTTGGGCTCCAATCACGGCACACAATACCCGGTATACGGGCTGGCTAGATCCTGTTCGTGACGCCAATTGTGACGCCCAGGAGACCGGGATACCCAGCACCGGACCAATGGAGTCTGTCTCTTGAGGGGGATGTCACGGGTGGCTTGACCCGGTGCTGTGGCCTCAGGCAATGCACAGTGTAAGGGGTATCATGAGGGGACAGGCACTTACTTGATCAGCAGCAGGTTCTCCCAGCGGTGACGATCCCGATCCTGGATAGATGGCTATTGTCCAAATGAAAGACTGAGGCACTGAAACGTTTAACCAGTTTACTTTAACATAAAGGGATTTACAACCAGTCCTGTCACCGGAGTCTGTATGGGAACTCTGAGTTACTTTGACCCTGCCGGGGTCTTCGCCTCTTATTGTGCGCAATTTCTGTGTGGCCCTGCTGCTGTATGTGAACTGGCTGCCGGCCCAATCTGTCCCCTCCGGGTCCTGGTTCGACGGGCAACCCGAGTCCTTTTATCGGTTTACCCCCTCTGGGAGTACCGCTGTACTCTGTGTCTGTTGCTGCGTCCGGCCCTAGTGAAGCTGATATCACCTCACGTTTTTCCGGTTGCTGTATTATATATAATGAATACAGCCACGGATCCGGTATCCGTCTTTGCGCCTGTTCTGGGTAGTGATTAATGCTACCCGGTTCTCACAATGTCCTTTTTCTCTATCCCTCTTCTCCTCAGGCCGGTGATTTAGGCCTGGTAACAGTCACAGGGCTGTTAGAGATTCAATTGTAAGACCTCTCACTTTCAGCTCCTTAGCCCAACTGCCATTTCTTCTCTCAGACCAGAATGGATCAAGGGGAGTCTCTGGAGCTCCCCCTTCTGGCCGGAGGTGGTAGTGCAGTCTTGCTATTTTAGTATTTGTACTTACTGTCAGTAACTATTTTTGTGGCAAATACCCCTAGGGGTGCCACATAGTATATTGCCCAGCCACATAGTATATTGCCCAGCCACATAGTATATTGCCCAGCCACATAGTATATTGGCCAGTCACATAGTATATTGGCCAGTCACGTACTATATTGCCCAGTCACGTACTATATTGCACAGCCCACGTAGTATATTGCCCAATCACGTAGTATATTGCCCAGTCACGTACTATATTGCCCAGTCACGTACTACAGTGGGGCAAAAAAGTATTTAGTCAGTCAGCAATAGTGCAAGTTCCACCACTTAAAAAGATGAGAGGCGTCTGTAATTTACATCATAGGTAGACCTCAACTATGCGAGACAAACTGAGAAAAAAAAATCCAGAAAATCACATTGTCTGTTTTTTTAACATTTTATTTGCATATTATGGTGGAAAATAAGTATTTGGTCAGAAACAAAATTTCATCTCAATACTTTGTAATATATCCTTTGTTGGCAATGACAGAGGTCAAACGTTTTCTGTAAGTCTTCACAAGGTTGCCACACACTCTTGTTGGTATGTTGGCCCATTCCTCCATGCACATCTCCTCTAGAGCAGTGATGTTTTTGGCTTTTCACTTGGCAACACGGACTTTCAACTCCCTCCAAAGGTTTTCTATAGGGTTGAGATCTGGAGACTGGCTAGGCCACTCCAGGACCTTGAAATGCTTCTTACGAAGCCACTCCTTCGTTGCCCTGGTGGTGTGCTTTGGATCATTGTCATGTTGAAAGACCCAGCCACGTTTCATCTTCAATGCCCTTGCTGATGGAAGGAGGTTTGCACTCAAAATCTCACGATACATGGCCCCATTCATTCTTTCATGTACCCGGATCAGTCGTCCTGGCCCCTTTGCAGAGAAACAGCCCCAAAGCATGATGTTTCCACCACCATGCTTTACAGTAGGTATGGTGTTTGATGGATGCAACTCAGTATTCTTTTTCCTCCAAACACGACAAGTTGTGTTTCTACCAAACAGTTCCAGTTTGGTTTCATCAGACCATAGGATATTCTCCCAAAACTCCTCTGGATCATCCAAATGCTCTCTAGCAAACTTCAGACGGGCCCGGACATGTACTGGCTTAAGCAGTGGGACACGTCTGGCACTGCAGGATCTGAGTCCATGGTGGCGTAGTGTGTTACTTATTGTAGGCCTTGTTATATTGGTCCCAGCTCTCTGCAGTTCATTCACTAGGTCCCCCCGCGTGGTTCTGGGATTTTTGCTCACCGTTCTTGTGATCATTCTGACCCCACGGGGTGGGATTTTGCGTGGAGCCCCAGATCGAGGGAGATTATCAGTGGTCTTGTATGTCTTCCATTTTCTAATTATTGCTCCCACTGTTGATTTCTTCACTCCAAGCTGGTTGGCTATTGCAGATTCAGTCTTCCCAGCCTGGTGCAGGGCTACAATTTTGTTTCTGGTGTCCTTTGACAGCTCTTTGGTCTTCACCATGGTGGAGTTTGGAGTCAGACTGTTTGAGGGTGTGCACAGGTGTCTTTTTATACTGATAACAAGTTTAAACAGGTGCCATTACTACAGGTAATGAGTGGAGGAAAGAGGAGACTCTTAAAGAAGAAGTTACAGGTCTGTGAGAGCCAGAAATCTTGATTGTTTGTTTCTGACCAAATACTTATTTTCCACCATAATATGCAAATAAATTGTTAAAAAAACAGACAATGTGATTTTCTGGATTTTTTTTTCTCAGTTTGTCTCCCATAGTTGAGGTCTACCTATGATGTAAATTACAGACGCCTCTCATCTTTTTAAGTGGTGGAACTTGCACTATTGCTGACTGACTAAATACTTTTTTGCCCCACTGTATATTGCCCAGTCACGTAGTATATTGCCCAGCCACATAGTATATTGCCCAGCCACGTAGTATATTGCCCAGCCACATAGTATATTGCCCAGTCACGTATTATATTGCCCAGTCACGTAGTATATTGCCCAGTCACGTAGTATATTGCCCAGTCACGTAGTATATTGCATATTGGGTAGTTGTGGACCACTTCTCCAAGATGGGTTACCTCTCCATATAGTTTCTGATAGAGGATTCCAGTTCACATCTCAGTTCTGGAGAACTACCTGTAAGCTAAATGTAACCCTTGATTTCTCTTTAGCCTAACATCCACAATCAAATGACCAGTTAAAGTGGGTCAACCATATCCTGGCCAACTTTTTGCTGTGCTTTGTCAATGCTTACCATAGTGATTGGGCCAAACTCCAGCCTTGGGTCGAATTTTCCTACAATAACTATGTGAGCAAATTCTGTTTTTTATTGTGTTTGATCAACCCCCAATATTCTGTTTCCTGTAGTTACAACCTCCAACATCTCTGCGGCCTAAGCTCTCACCAAAGACTTCTCTAGAATTTGGCTGGATATCAAGGCCACATTGGTGAAGTCTTCAGAATGGAAGAGACCTGCAGACAAGAGGCGTCTAGACCTGCTTCAGTTTCATCCTGGGGACAAGGTTTAGCTTTCTTTGTCTGGCTCAAGCCACCTTCGTACAAGTTGGGTCCTCATTTTATTGGGAAGGGTGGCTTCTCCCAACACCAATTTTAAGATCTCTTCACAAGTGTTCAATGGGATTTAGATCCGGACTCACTGCTGGCCACTTCAAAACTCTCTAGCGCTTTGTTTCCATCCATTTCTGGATGCTTCTTGAAGTATGTTTGGGGTCATTGTCGTGCTGGAAGACCCATGACCTAAGACACAAACCCAGCTTTCTGACACTGGGCACTACACTGCAACCCAAAACCATTTGGCAATGTTCAGATTTCATGATGCCTTGCACACAGTCAATGCTACTGTTCTTTATGAGGTACGTGAAGTGCTTGATGGCCTTTAGGCACCATAGATCCGAGTTGCCGTTGTTTGGTCTGTGGTTAGAGCTGTCTCAGCTCAAGCAGGAACTACTAGGCTCTGCGGGGTCAGATTTCTAGTCAGTACAGGAAGCAGCAGAGTCAGTAGCAGTTTTTAGTGTGTTACCTATTTATCCTGAGTAAGTTGCTACACTATCATAACACCACCATATTTGACTGTAAGTACTGTGCTCTTTTCTTTGTAGGCCTCATTTAGTTTTCAGTAAACAGTAGAATGATGTGCTCTACCAAAAGGCTATATCTTGGTCTCATCTGTCCACAAGACGCTTTTCAGAAGGATTTTTGGCTTAAGGTACCGTCACACATAACGATATCGTTAACGATATCGTTGCTTTTTGTGACGTAGCAACGATATCGTTAAGGAAATCGTTATGTGTGACAGCGACCAACGATCAGGCCCCTGCTGGGAGATCGTTGGTCGCTGAAGAAAGTCCAGAACGTTATTTCGTCGCTGGATCTCCCGCTGACATCGCTGGATCGGCGTGTGTGACACCGATCCAGCGATGTCTTCACTGGTAACCAGGGTAAACATCGGGTAACTAAGCGCAGGGCCGCGCTTAGTAACCCGATGTTTACCCTGGTTACCAGCGTAAAAGTAAAAAAAACAAACAGTACATACTTACATACCGCTGTCTATCCTCCAGCGCTGTGCTTCTCTGCACTCCTCCTGCACTGACTGTGAGCACAGCGGCCGGAAAGCAGAGCGGTGACGTCACCGCTCTTCTTTCCGGCCGCTGGGCTTACACAGGGCAGAGAAGCAGAGCGCCGAGGGACAGACAGCGGAAGGTAAGTATGTAGTGTTTGTTTTTTTTTTACTTTTACGCTGGTAACCAGGGTAAACATCGGGTTACTAAGCGCGGCCCTGCGCTTAGTAACCCGATGTTTACCCTGGTTACCGGCATCGTTGGTCGCTGGAGAGCTGTCTGTGTGACAGCTCTCCAGCGACCAAACAGCGACGCTGCAGCGATCCGGATCGTTGTCGGTATTGCTGCAGCGTCGCTCAGTGTGACGGTACCTTTACTCACGTACATTTTGGCAAACTGCAGCTTATCTTTATTATGTCTCTGTGTTAGCAATGGGGTCCTCCTGGGCCTCCTGCCATAGCATTTCATTCAAATTTCAATAGATAGTTCACGCTGACATTGATGCACCCTGAGCCTGCAAGACAGCTTGAATGTCTTTGGAACTTGGTTGGGGCTGCTTATCCACCATCCGTACTATCCTTTGTTGCAACCTTTCATCCATTTATCTCTGCCGTCCACGTCCAGAGAGATTAGCTAAAGTGCCATAAGTTGATTATGTTGCGCACCATGGAAAAAGCAAAATCTAAATCTCTGGAGATGGACTTGTAATTTTGAGATTGTTGATATTTTTGAACAATTTTAATTCTCAAGTCCTCAGACAGTTCTTGCTATGATAGTGTAATAATTTACTCTGTAAAACAAGTAAGTGGGGTGGGATTACTATGGGAAATGGGTCAGCATGGAGTGGGATCACTATGGAAAATGGGGCAGCATGGAGGGATCACTATGGAAAACAGTTCAGCATGGTGTAGGATTACTATGGAAAAAAAGGCAGCTTGAGTTGGGCTCAGAATAGAAAAGGGGTAAGCATGGGGTGGAATCCCTAAGGAAAATGGGTCATCGTGGTGGATTACTATGGAAAACAGGGCAGCTTGGGGTGGGCTCAGAATGGAAAAGGAGGCAGCATGGTGTGGGATCAGTATGGAAAATGAGGCAGCTTGGGGTAGGATCATTATTGGAAATGGGTCAGTGTGTAGTGGGATCACTATGGCAAATGGGTCAGCATGGGGTGGGATCACTGTGGAAAATGGGGCAGTATGGGGTGGGATCACTATGGGATGCGGATGTCACATACTGACAAGGAATAAATAGAATTTTAGCGTGCACTCTGTCCTAAATTCAAGGTGCTGGTGTAACAGACCATGGAGATCATAGACATAGACTAATTCAAGATTCACCACACACTCTAATGAATTATCTTCCAGATAGCATATTAACAAATTATGGGAGCAAACAAAGATTCAAGAACGACGACTATGGTGGTCATAGTATGTAAGGGGAGGCAGTGTGGTGGTCATGGCATATAAGGAATAATGGTGTGGTGGTCATAGCATATAAGGAGGGATGGTATGGAGGCCATCTATAATATAACGCTGGGAGCGTCACTCTGTCCGAAGCCTTTATAGACTGCGCAGGCGCAAGCGCCGGCGCAGTCTGGCCCCCACAGAGTGACGCTCCCAGGAGATCGCAGTATGCGTAAGCACTGAACGCACACCGCGATCTCCACCGGAGAGTCAGGGACCGTGGACGCGCCAGGAGGGAGGGTAAGTATATTCACCTGTCCTCCGTTCCAGCGCTGCGTGCGGCTCCGTCTTCCGGCTCCTCTGCTGTGACAGAGTCCAGTCACAGGCAGAGGAGCCGGAGTGTGTGTTCAAGAAAATGGTGCCGGAAAGCGCGGACTGCGCAGGGGCCGATTCCTGCTGTCGGAATCGGCGCCTGCGCAGTCCGCGCTTTCCGGCGCCATTTTCTTGAAGACACACCTGCAGTGGAGCCGGACGATAGGTGAGTATGGTATTTTTTTTTTTTTTTATATGGCAGCAGCATACGGGGGCATATAATACAATAGTGGCGCAGGATGGGAGCAGCACATGACAGAACGGGCGCAGGATGGCAGCAGCACATGACAGAACGGGCGCAGGATGGCCGCAGCGCATGACAGAACGGGCGCAGGATGGCAGCAGCACATGACAGAACGGGCGCAGGATGCAGCAGCACATGACAGAACGGGCGCAGGATGGCAGCAGCACATGACAGAATGGGCGCAGGATGGCAGCAGCGCATGACATAACGGGCGCAGGATGGCAGCAGCACATGACAGAACGGGCGCAGGATGGCAGCAGCACATGACAGAACGGGCGCAGGATGGCAGCAGCACATGACAGAATGGGCGCAGGATGGCAGCAGCGCATGACATAACGGGCGCAGGATGGCAGCAGGATGGGAGCAGCACATGACAGAACGGGCGCAGGATGGCAGCAGCACATGACAGAACGGGCGCAGGATGGCAGCAGCACATGACAGAATGGGCGCAGGATGGCAGCAGCACATGACAGAACGGGCGCAGGATGGCAGCATCACATGACAGAACGGGCGCAGGATGGCAGCAGCGCATGACATAATGGGCGCAGGATGGCAGCAGGATGGGAGCAGCACATGACAGAACGGGCGCAGGATGGCAGCAGCGCATGACAGAACGGGCGCAGGATGGCAGCAGCACATGACAGAACGGGCGCAGGATGGCAGCAGGATGGGAGCAGCACATGACAGAACGGGCGCAGGATGGCAGCAGCGCATGACAGAACAGGCGCAGGATGGGAGCAGCACATGACAGAACGGGCGCAGGATGGGAGCAGCACATGACAGAACGGGCGCAGGATGGCAGCAGCGCATGACAGAACGGGCGCAGGATGGCAGCAGCGCATGACAGAACGGGCGCAGGATGGCAGCAGCACATGACAGAACGGGCGCAGGATGGCAGCAGCACATGACAGAACGGGCGCAGGATGGCAGCAGCACATGACAAAACGGGCGCAGGATGGCAGCAGCACATGACAGAACGGGCGCAGGATGGCAGCAGCACATGACAGAACGGGCGCAGGATGGCAGCAGCACATGACAGAACAGGCGCAGGATGGCAGCAGCACATGACAGAACGGGCGCAGGATGGCAGCAGCACATGACAGAACGGGCGCAGGATGGCAGCAGCACATGATGGAGACCATATACCAATATAAATGCTCGCCACCCGGGCGTAGAACGGGTTCAATAGCTAGTATTATATAAGGGGGGATGGTGCGCTGGTCATAGTATATAAAAAGAGATGGTGTGGTGGTCATGGCATATAAGAAAGGATGGTGTGGTGGTCATCGTATATAAGGGGGATGGTGTGGAGGTCATAGTATGTAAATAGGGTCAGTGTGGTGGTCATAGTATATAAGGGGGAAGTGGTGGAGCCCATAGTATATTGTGGGGGGCGGTGGGGAAGCCATGTACTATAATAGGGACAGTGTGGGGCCATATTTTGTTCAGGGATCACAGTGACGGACAGTTATTTCTCTGGGGGTATGGCATAGGGCTTATTTAAAGGGAATTTGTCAGGTGATTTTTCTGATAGCATATCAATTGAATCCTGAAATAGGGCTTGTGCAGTCCTTTCAGAATATGTAACGTTTATTGCTGTACCTTGCTGTAAGCTCTGGACAAATAAGAGTCATGGGCTAGCTAGTCAAGGGTATGTAAATCAAAAATAAATATTCACCTCTACCTTTGCTCACCCCTCTCCGCCAATGTCAGTGATTGCTAGGGTGCAGTCAAACTGCTGTATTACTCGCATATTAAACAAATCAGTGAGCTGCTTCAAAGCTGAAGCAGCCTGATGAATGGTCGGGTCACTTTGTTTAACCACTTCGCATCTTTGGAAACATGAAGAGGTTAAAATTAGCTTAAAAGACTGAACATGTGATCAGCAAGTCATTTTTACTTTGCAGCGCATATGTTCGGTCTTTTTAGAGTTTATTTAGCGCATTTTTCAGGTGGATTATGGAGCGGATCCACCTGAAACAGAGGTCTTGTGCATGTACCTTTAGTCTGACTTGCCAATAGGGGGCATGACAACTTTAACTGCCCAGAGCAGCATGAACACCAAATACGGCCCTGTCTAATAGAGGACACGGACAAGGGGTCTTCTTGTGAGGCATTTGTTCGGGTGTTGTGGGCTTCAATTTGTGTCTCCCATCTCCCTTCCATCATTCCCTTGCAGCAACAGGCAAGACACCACCTATAATGTCTACAGAGTGAGCTAGGACAGGAGGTAGGGCACAACATAATAAAACTTGGCTAACTGCCCCAAGCTGAATTACTGATTTAATGAGTCAAGATGCATCACAGTTAGCATTGGAGTTCAGTTTCCTTTACTTAATAATGATATTAAAAGTGCTACATAGACTCGGGCTAATACAAAGACAAAATAGATAATTATAACTGTTTAGAAAATGTAATGTAGGAAACAATTGTGGATTCCAAGGGCCATTAACAGCTGCAGTCAATGTCGCTGTGTCAGCAGAAGCCATACAAGCGCTGCTTCCCAAGCATATAATCACACTTCAGACATTAAAGCTTTCAGCAAACTTATAATTTGCAGTACGAGATGTTTTATTAAAGCAATAAAACGAAGATGAATAATGTAACAGCTTTTATTGTCAAGGATGGAATAGTTCTGTATTTTGAAAAGTGAATAAACGAACAAAGAAAATAAAAAATGTTGACTATTTTATTCATTAGTTACTGCAATTCAATCTCCGAAAATTATGCTGTCAGCTTTCATATAAGTGACCTCACTTCATTTTTTTCTTTCAGTTTATCAGAGCAATTTCCAAAAAGAACGGTGAGCTCTGATTGCTTGCTTTGGGCAACAAACGCTGTTTTTTTAAGACAGTTTTGATAAATTAGGTCCAATGAGCCTTTTTGAAATGAGTAGTCCATGATCAAGAGTAAATGGGCAAATGGAGGAAATGCAATAAGAAGTATTATATGTTTGTAGAGTTGGCGCAAGTGAATTTGCAGGACCCAGTCTAGTGGCCAGGTCAGTAATCTCTGTCCATTGAACGGGCACTATAAGAACTGCCACCTACCTCCTGGCATCCATGGCTACTCTACTGATAAATCCGCCTGACGTGATGTCATCATTATGGCATGAAGCACATGTAAATATGCAGCAGACTGGCCAATCATGAGAACAACCACGGATGGCAGGAGGTAGGAGGTGGTTTTTAGGACTCCCACCCTGCTGTCACATATTACTGATTTTGCCACTTAATCAGGTCCTGTAATTGATTTCTACCAATTCTATTGACTTTTTGTAAACACTCGTTGCAGCCAAGTAATCCAAGGGCTGCCGCCAATCAGTGTCTGCTGTAGATTATGTGTTTTTTGCTATGGTTGCATACTGTGGGCCTAAATGGCAAGAAAATGGTATTATTTGGGGACTTTCTTTTACCCTAGCTATCATGGAAACCCAATGCCATCCCATGATCACCCTGTGGAGGCCTCTCCGGTCTCAGCTGGTACAGGCAGTAGGAATATACAGCTGACATCAGTTGTGGACGATGTGGCTACAGCTACGGTGTCTGCATCTTGCCCTTTCAGGGCATCATTGTACACTAAATACAAAGTACTAGTGTTCTACATCTACAACAGATGCCACCAAGGGCTAAGGTGAGTCTGTCATAGGGTACATTCTGCTCTCTCTGACAGAACTGCTTAGCTGTTAACTGTATTATTGTGGTTAATCGTGGTATTCAATAAAAATATGATGACCCTGATTCATGAAATCATTTTTGCCAGTTTTCTGATGTAAAACCGTTTGAAATGTTGCACTTTTTTGTGCGCAATTCGTAATTGTGCTAAAATGCAGCAGCTTGGGAGTTTTCATGCCAGTGTCGGCCAGCTTCACCAGGTATTTGAAAAGTGGGAGGAGAGGCGTTGGAGCAGACATAGCTGCGCATGGACAACAAATTTGTCGTAATTTACATCACATAAGTGGGGTAAGTTACATTTATTACGGTGGCACATGGAAGCTAGCAGATGAGCCAAGTTCACTAAGAGGCGAACAATTCTTAATGAATGTGGACCATTTTGCTCCATTGAATTCTTCATCAGAATGGTGTAGTAGATGCCAGGCTTGATGAATTGGGGTCAATAACTTCAGAAAAGGTACATTATAATCGCCGTAGCTCATATATATTGATGTACATGCTGTGAGCTTGGAGTCCAGCAGGTTCGTGATCTATGAGTTCCAAAGTCATGATTGACAGCTTCCTCCTTTTGAAAAAAATCTGCCATATGTGAGCATACTTCTACAGTAGAGAGTATTTGCACATTGTTGCTTTTAGAGAACTATTTTAAATACCGTACATTTATAAGCAGATAAGGGTGATGTCTCTTTTTTCAGTGTGATTGGATGAACTTGTCTACTAAGATGTGACTCAAATAGCTTGTTCTGTATGATAAACAATTTATTGTATGTCATTCTCTTATGTGGTAAAGATATGTGTTACTTTTCCAATTTTTCCCAGATTCTAAGATATGAAATCAATACTCTCTTGTGAATTAAGAAAATGTATATTTGAAATTAAACTATATTATTTAAAGGTAATCTGTCAGCAGGATTACAGACCTCCCCCCTTCCCGTAGCTCTTCCGCCGTTACTAGGAATTCAGCATTTTGATTGATATGCAAATTAGGCTGAAGGACTATGGTAGATCTTAAGCCTCTATTTAAAAAAAAAATCAGCCACAAGCCCAGCAAGTCCAATTTGGTGTGTCAAGAGTGGTCTCACACTCTCTAAAATCCCATATGATTTTAAACGCTTCTAAAAAACAGCAACGCTATTATTGTGCTTGTAACTGGCATTGTTAAGAAGTGATCACATGACATATGCTGTGTAAATGGTACCTGGGATACACTGTGCATGCTTGAAGGGGGAGGTTATTCCTGAAATGTTGCACAGGTGTGCAGGCGTCTTGTTCCTCCCTGCAGTGTCTCCTGTTGATCTACATCAACGTCTGTTTAAGGTAGCAGTATATACTGAAAGTGAACTACTTTGTTGTATATTACCTTGCTGGGCTGTAGTTTTGCACTTTATGTGATAAAAATATTTCTATTTGAAGAATATATTTGTCAGGTGTTTCAGTTTATATGAGATCTGAAGCCTCTGCCACTCCAGCTCTATTTCCCACAGTGTGCTTGCCTGTTGATTTCCTTTAAATAATCACATGAAAACTAACAGGCCTATTGAGATTAAATGATTTCATACACACATTTTTAAGTGGTCCAGACTACGGCAAATAATATCATTGTCCCCTTACCATCTCCAAGTTTTTAGCTACACAAACTCTTTCTCTTCAAATTTACGGAAAATCCCTCTTCACTCGACTTTTCATTCATTCAATTTTCTTAAGAAATTATGTTCTAGAATGCTCTACATCAAGTCCTGGAAATGATTCTCGACATGTTTATTGCGGGAAGTAAATGTTGGCAACACAAGACATTTGATTCCTGTCGATGGTAAGCAGCATGGCAAAAAATACACTGCTTCTCCTGTCGACATAATGATGAACTCCCACTCCTTATGTTCCCTCATCTCATCTCAGAAGACAGCTAGTGTGACATCTCCACTCCTCCATAGGAAGCTCCATCTGGCATCTCTCACAGTGTACAGGTACAAATAGTAATCTTCTCCCATGTTCAAGCTGCATGAAGTGGGCTATTCATTCCTTGTATATTTCTCTTTTGCTAGACTTGCCATGGAGCAGCAGTGTTCCTGTTAGCACCAGGAGCGCAGGAACAAGACTTAAAATAAGCTAGCGCTTCTACTATACTTTCACCTCTCAGCGATTATCTCTTGCAGTTTCTATTTTAATGAACAGTACGGAAAAAAACAAGGAATAATTATGGGTAAGTAGATCATTACCTTTAAATTAGTAATTAGTTATGTGCCCCCGTTATCATACTGGTAAGATATTGTTTTTAGAAATTATTTGATACTTGTTATGCCTTATCGTAAGTTAAATTTAATAAATTGGGTTTTGACTGCAATGCTATAATAGAACAGCATTTCAAGGAGCAAAATAAAATATATAGATAGATCTTTTTACTATATGTTTTGCTTATTTTATCATAT
This sequence comes from Ranitomeya imitator, assembly GCF_032444005.1. NCBI lineage: Eukaryota > Metazoa > Chordata > Amphibia > Anura > Dendrobatidae > Ranitomeya > Ranitomeya imitator. The sequence goes on along the minus strand of NC_091285.1, from coordinate 277,284,980 downwards.
TACTATAATGTATGTTGTTACTTACAATTGGGCTTGCTTTGATAGGTTTCTAAAAATTTATAGCAGAAGTTTAATTTTTAGTAGCTAAATTAGAGATTATGCTGATCTTTCGCAAATGACTTTTATAGTATTAAGGTTTAGGTGAAAAAAGTTTGTCCAGCAATTCATGATCATTAAAACCCCACAGTGGACTCAAAAAAGCAAAAGTTTTCAGGCTACTTTATGTTTATTTTTAATTAAAGGAAGGGTATTTATATCATGAGATGCTAGATGAACAATTTCCAAATATACTGACTACTTTCAGGAGGTGTCTTTGAACTGAACAGGTAGATGCAACACAGACATATGAAATTAGGTGAACTCATTCTTTAATTGTGGTTGCATCATAATACACTGATTGTTGGGGTTCCATTGTCCCCAAGAACAAGAGTGGCTGATTCGAGACACCTGGTAGAGAAGTAGGGCACATGCATGGATCCTTTATGAACGTGTAAAATACACATAAGAGCCTGAAAATAGCACGCCACTGAAAGATACAATTTCTTAAATTTTGCAATGTGCTTTAAAAATTTGCTCCACAAGCCAGGGTCTTGCAGACACCCTTCTGTGAAGATTTTGGCTTGATGTGCAACAACAGGGACAGATTTTATAGCAAAATGATTGTGCATGTTATGCTGTGATTGCAAGTTCTGATATTTAAAAAGATATTACATGTATCTTTGAAAAACTTTGCAAAACTATTTTTTTTTCCAGAAAATGTATTTGTGGCTCAGTTATATTTCATGATGTGTAAAATATTGGGTAATGATAGGATAAGCAAAAAATAAAAAATAGCTTTTGAATTTAACTGGCTTTTATTGCAGCTGCCTAAGGTATAAATGGAATAAAAGAATACTAATTGTTTCAGAACTCTAATTGTAGTCGGAACCCCTTTCTTATATGTGGACAATGGTCTGACCCAGAATGATGCATCAGTATGGAAAAGATGAATGGTATTGTGGAACAGATTACTTTACATACAGGGGTTCTGAATACACTAAGAGAAGTCATTTTTCTGAGCACTAGCTATGTGGTAGGGTTTAAAGAAGGGCAACGGTCAACCATACAGGGATGCGGAAAAGGTGAATCTACATTTTTAAATGTTATACTAATATCAAACATTAATTTAGTTATTGCAATCTCATAGATAGATAGATACCATAAATGTCAGAATGATGCAAATCCCACTTCTGGGAAGCACAGCATTTTCAAGAAATGGGGTCCTCCAGAACCATGTTTCGCTGTAAACAAAGAGATGGCCATACATGTGTATCTCTGACCATTCACTACTAAGGGTATTCAGAAGAAAGCCAAGCATACGTTATTGGCTATATTTGCAAGCCCATTTTCAGAACTTGCATACAAGTGAATGAACACAGCTACAAAAGCGTGGCTACTTCTTTATTCAAAGCGTTTACTAAATGGGGTTGTGGGACAATGGTCTCTAGACTGATGTGGGTTACAAATATAGGATATATTCTGCATCTATCAGTCATATGCCATTAATGTCAAAGATAGGGTCAACTCTTTTAAGGTATGTTCACATGGAGTTTTTTGAGGCTTCCAAAAACAACAAGTTTTTTCCAGGAAACGTTCTTTTTAGAAGAGTTTAGAGGATTTGGAGTTTTTTTTCTGGAAGTATTTCTGAAGTGGTTTTAAAGCAATGGGAAGAGTTTTTTTTTTCTGAAGTACTCTCACCACCTTTTGATTTGACAGCCCCATTCTGGGGAGGTTAACATCAGAATGCTCTTGAAAGAAATGACTTGCCCTTTCCTTATTTCCTACCAAGCATTTTTCAAAATTTGAAGTAGAAAAAAACATCAAAAATCTCTACATATGAAAGGGGAAGAATATGAACAATTTAAGCTGTCTTAGATTATTTCTGTGGCATTCTCAAAAACCAAAACTCTGTGCGGAGTATTTTGAATAATTTTTGGAGTGGATGTGCTACAAAAAAAGCAGAAATTTAAAAAAAAAAAATGCTAGACTCTACATATGAACATTTTTCAGTTTTTTTTCCAATGCCTGGTGGGAAAGAAAAGAAAGTATATGTTATCTATTTAACGCGGGTCCTGATGAAATTTGCTTCAAATTTGGCACATCAATTCAAAAGATAGCAAAAATATTTATGGTTTGTAAACATGGTATCTTTTCCAAGCGGATTCCTCCCAAAATCTGACAGAAAAACTGCTGTAAAAGTGCCCCATAAAATGAATATAAAGCAATGTCAAAACAACAGCACTGTGCAAGATCCATGGCATGTCTTTTAACCACTTCAGGGTTATTATTATTATTATTTATTATTATAGCACCATTTATTCCATGGCGCTTTACATGTGAGGAGGGGTATACATAATAAAAACAAGTACAATAATCTTGAACAATACAAGTCACAGCTGGTACAGGAGGAGAGAGGACCCTGCCTGCGAGGGCTCACAATCTACAAGGGATGGGTGAGAATACAGTAGGTGAGGATAGAGCTGGGCGTGCAGTGGTTTGGTCAATCGGTGGTTACTGCAGGTTGTAGGCTTGTCTGAAGAGGTGGGTCTTCAGGTTCTTTTTGAAGGTTTCGATGGTAGGCGAGAGTCTGATGTGTTGTGGTAGAGGGTTCCAGAGTAGGGGTGATACGCGAGAGAAATCTTGTATGCGATTGTGGGAAGAGGAGATAAGAGGGGAGTAGAGTAGAAGATCTTGTGAGGATCGGAGGTTGCGGGTAGGTAAGTACCGGGAGACAAGGTCACAGATGTATGGAGGAGACAGGTTGTGGATGGCTTTGTACGTCATGGTTAGGGCTTTGTAGTGGAGTCTCAGGGTATTGGGGAGCCAGTGAAGGGATTGACAGAGGGGAGAGGCCGGGGAATAGCGGGGGGACAGGTGGATTAGTCGGGCAGCACAGTTTAGAATAGATTGGAGGGGTGCGAGAGTGTTAGAGGGGAGGCCACAGAGCAGGAGGTTACAGTAGTCGAGGAGGGAGATGATGAGGGCATGGACTAGGGTTTTTGCAGATTCTTGGTTTAGGAATGTACGGATCCGTGAAATATTTTTGAGTTGAAGGCGGCAGGAAGTGGTAAGGGCTTGGATATGCAGTTTGAAGGAGAGATCAGAGTCAAGGATTACCCCGAGACAGCGAGCTTGTGGGACTGGGGAGAGTGGGCAGCCGTTTACTGTAATGGATAGGTTCGTTGGGGGGTCGCGTGAGATGGGGGAAAGACGATGAATTCTGTTTTGTCCATGTTAAGTTTTAGAAATCTAGTGGAGAAGGATGAAATAGCGGATAGACATTGAGGGATTCTGGTTAGTAGGGTGGTGATATCTGGTCCAGAGATGTAGATCTGTGTGTCAACAGCATTGAGATGATACTGAAAACCATGAGATTCTATGAGCTGTCCCAGGCCAAAAGTGTAAATGGAGAAGAGCAGGGGTCCTAGGACTGAACCTTGCGGGGCTCCAACAGATAGGTGGCGAGGTGAGAAGGTGGTGTGTGAGTGGGAGACGCTGAATGTCCGGTCAGTTAGGTATGAAGAGATCCAGGATAGGGCCAAGTCTGTGATGCCAAGGGATGAGAGGGTCCGCAGCAACAGGGAATGGTCCACTGTGTCAAAGGCAGATGACAGGTCCAGGAGGAGGAGGATAGTGTTGCTTGCTCTTGGCGGTTAATAGGTCATTGGTGACCTTAGTTAGGACAGTTTCAGTGGAGTGGTGTGACCGGAAGCTTGATTGTAAGCGGTCGAAGAGGGAGCAGGAAGATAGATGGGAGGACAGTTCAAGATGGACGTGTTGTTCCAGTAGTTTTGAGGCATAGGGAAGAAGTGATATAGGGTGAGAGCTAGATATAGAGGATGGGTCAAGAGAGGGCTTTTTGAGGATAGGTGTGATTGAGGCATGTTTAAAGCTTGAGGGGAAAACATCAGTTGATAGTGATAGGTTGAAGAGATGGGTTAGGGTTGGGATGAAGACTGTGGCGAGGTTTTGGATGAAGTGGGAAGGGATCGGGTCAAGCGCACAGGTGGTGAGATGCGATCTTGAGAGTAGAGTGGAGAGTCGATCTTCTGTAATGGTGGAGAAGTTGGTTTTGGAGGTGGAGGGCTGGGTACTTGGGAGAAAGCGATCTGAGGGTTGTCGACTAAAACTGTCTCTGATGTTCTCAATATTCTGCTTGAAAAATGAGGCTGAGATGAGTAGGGAGGGAGGAGGTGCGGGGGACGGAGGAGAGAGTTGAAGGTGCTGAATAACTGTTTAGGGTTGTGAGACAGGGAGGATATGAGAGATGAGAAGTAGGTTTGTTTTGCTGTGGCGAGTGTGGTCTTGAAAGTAGTGAGGGACTGTTTGAATGCGATGAAGTGCTCGTTGGAGTGGGATCTTTTCCATCTCCGCTCAGCAGCCCTGGAAGCTCGCTTCAGTTCTTTGACCAGGCTGGTGTGCCAGGGCTGTCGGTTGATTTTGCGAGCTTTGGTATGTGTGAGAAGGGCAAGAGATTCCAAAGGTACAGCTATTGTGGTGTTATATAGAGCGGCAGCGTCATCCGCATTTTGTAGGGAACTTATGTCTGTGAGAGGGAGGGATTCAGAGAGTGAGTGTAGATCAAGGTGTTTAAGATTTCTGCGAGGGTGTGCAAGTTTGTGGGGTGGGGATTGTAGACATGGAGTGGAGAGGGAAGAGAATGTGAGTAGATTGTGGTCAGAAAGAGAAAGAGGTGAGTTAGAGAGGTTAGATAGTGAGCAGAGGCGGGTGAAGATGAGGTCCAGTGTGTGACCATCTTTGTGAGTGGCTGCAGAAGACCATTGAGTGAGGCCGAAGGAGGAAGTGAGGGATAGAAGTTTAATGACAGCTGAGAGGGAAGTGTCAATGGGTATGTTGAAGTCGCCCATGATGATAGTGGGGATGTCCGCAGAAAGGAAATTAAGTAGCCAGGTGGTGAAGTGGTCAAAGAAGGTGGTGGCTGGCCCTAGGGGTAAATGACAGCCAGTTGGAGGTTGGAGTTGAGTGAATATGTTCGGATTTGGACGCCGAATATAAATTTGACATATTCGTGCCATATTGGTACCCTATTTGTGCCGAATTTATGTTAGATGATCGGTTCCAAACATATCCGGTATTTTCTACTCCCATTGACGCCAATTACGTTCGGCTATGTTCGGCAAATATTGCAAAACCAATATTCGCTGACAATCATAATCAGAACCGAATTTTGAAAAATTTGCTCAACTCTATTCGGAAACACATAAGCAGTTAAAAGAAATAACAAGTGGCTAGTGCCCCCTCTTTATACTTGAAAGTATAGAGTAAAAGACACCAGTGATAGAGTCAGTGCAAGAGCAAAACCGCTGGCAAAACCACTTCAGGAAAGCGACTGCTTGGAGATGCACTGGCATCCATGTCCACTCCAAAAACTCTTCAAAACTGGTTCAGGAAAATAAAAACTCATCCTGAGGCAATTTCAGCTTCAAAAACTCATGGTTTTTAAACGCATCAACTAAATCCTATGAATATGGCCTAAGTGCTCGTGCACACAACTGGTTATATCGGATGAGTGCTATCCATGGATAGCACTCATATCCATGTTATTTTGTGGGTCTGTGCGGTCTGTGCACATGTCCGATTTTGATCCAAGGGTCGGATCAAAATCAGCAATCCAAGTCTATGGGTTCGTGGACAACCGATCATGGTCCGATTTTCACAGACTGACATAATGGAGAAGGTGGAGAAACTTTTTTTTTTCTCTCCTCCTCTGAGAAAAACTGATCAGACTATGATGATCAAACCCTCATCAGTCTGTTCAGCATAATTGGACGTTTTTTCTTGGATGGAGAGAAAATGGTCTTGTGCACGTAACCTAAGGTTTGCTTTACACACAATTTTTGGAGAAAATTTCGAAGTTTGCCATGCGTTTTTTAAGCTAGAGCCAGTAGTGTAGTAAAAGGAATAGGAAAAATAAATGAAAGACTGCTTACTGCTGAATCATCTTCTGACTTCATCTCACATTCCTCTTTTTCCCATTTATGTAGTCTATGGTTGCTCAATGGACCAGTCAACTTACATTTACTTAGTTGTGATTTATAAAGTAGAACATGTAGGAAATTATATTGAGGGCCCTGAGCTTCTTAAGGCTCATATTACAATAGAAGCAATTCTTTAGAAATTGTAAACCTGTTCACTTGGTCAGTATGATTTGTGTTCATTTTGATAGCATTTAAATCAGAGTTATTACTGTTTAGGCACATAAATGTTAGAAGAATTATAGGAGGATGAGTTATAGGAGGAAATCAGAGAATGTTGGGTATTATAGGCTTATATTAGTAGGACGGAGACCACAGTGCTTAACATACCTGATTTTCTTCCGCAAAATACAATATTTGCTTTATTATAGTTTTGATTGTTTGATTTGACTTTTTGAAACACCAGTTACATTTTCAGGAAGTAGCTTTTCTATCTTCTAATCTACCTATAAATTGAAGCCAATTGACAGGGCAGACAATTTTTGGTGACATGTTTCATTCCAATATGCTATGCTTGCTATGTTAGTTATGTCTGTCTAAATGTATGTACTAATATAGAGACCTGCCACATACTCTTCCCTTGAGTGTAATTTGTGACACACGTATATGACATGAGACGTTTTAAAAAGTGTCGAAGATAAAGCTATTTTCACTGCCCTTTCAACTAAATCTAAACTTATACTACAGAGTATTCCACAAAAAGAAGTGTTTGTTACTGAACCAAACCATACTAATGTTCTTGTAATTAGTTATCTTTGCATAGCACTAATGCTGCATTCTGTGAAGGTGGCTCTTCTTTTTGTGCTCCCTTCCAACGCAGCAATATTAATTTTCATAATTTTTGCGCCATACCTTTAGTCTGTCCAGAGGGCATGTCTTTTCCCCCCAGACACAACTGTCTCCCAGCCATCAGTCAGCACCGGGCGCCGCCTCCTCTGTCTTCAGTAATGTACCCGGTGCCTGCGCTGTGCTTTTGTTTTTCGAGCATGTGCCGTTTGCGCTGCCCTTCGACTCACATCACCTGATAGAATTCATCTCGTGCCTGCGTGTACCCGAGGCCTGAGATCCCGCCCCACAGTGTGTTCTGACATTTGACACAGACAGACAAGACAGAGAAGACAGAGGAGGCGGCACCCGGCGCACGGAGGGGCTGACTGATGGTTGGGAAGCAGTTGTGTCCGGGAGAAAAGACGTGCCTCCCGGACAGACTAAAGGTATGGCGCTAAAATTCTGAAAAATTAATATTGCTGCGTTGGAAAGGAGCACAAAAAGAAGAGCCACCTTCACAGAATGCAGCATTAGTGCTGCACAAGGTGGCTCTTTTAGTTAAAAATGCCGGAGGGGGGTGACAGGTTCCTTTTAACTCTTGTTCAACTTACACTCAATATGGCTTCAGGTAAATCGATTTCAGTTCCTAAACTTTACAAGCTAATAGCTTCGCAACTGAGAGGAGCAATTAAAAAATGAAAATATTTTACTCAGATCCATGATGGGAACAGTTTGACATCCTCACACTAATGAAAGGTCTTCTTTAACGACAAAAGACAATAAAACATAGATTTTTATACTTCAATTAAACAAAGGACTAGAAACCAGATCACAAAGTTGTTGCAGAATAAGAAAAAATATAGTATCAAAACGCAAGGATTTTCATCAGATTCCTATGTTGCAGCTACCGTGTCCAAAGACCATGCACACAAACGCTGGAAAATGAGTGCATGAATTTGCAGGTAATGTAGTCTTTACCCCCTCTTTGTGCATGTGCTACAGCGACACCAGGCAGGTGCACTGTGAGCCTCTATCCTATAGGGTTTAGCACTGTTTTGCCAGGAAAAAGGGTGAGCAAAGCTTATTTTGTTATTTTGACACAACTTCTATGGGTTTATTTTTAACTACTGATCTCTAACTGCTCTATCTACATTAAAAGAAACCATTGAGCATAAAGCAATCCAAAGTGACCAGACCTGTGGTTTACACTTGTCACGGTATTTTTACACTAAAAGCAGGGTCAGGATATTGAAGGGAACCAGTCAACAGTTTTACTCCTTATAAACTCTGGCCATCAGCTTTTAAAGTATGTAAATGGGGTTCGTATAACCCCTTGTTAACTTCATAGGTGCCCACATACCTTTAAAAAAGTATTTTATGTGTGTCTGCATGCAAATTGTGCTATCTAGTCCAATGGCAAGCTCCATACAACTCTTGGTGCTACATCAGTCCCTGCAAATAACGCATCTTCTTTCATGATGGACGAGGACAACGTCTCTTACGTAATCCACACAGTGCTCAAAGTCTCATGACAATTGCTGGGATTCATCCTGTATAAAAGACTCCCTCTTACATCCTGACGGTCTTTGTCTAATGAAGTTTAAAAAACTTCAAAGCCTTGGGCCAATGGGAGTGGGAGAGACTGCCCATGTTGGGAGTATTCCCTCTCCACAGATGACTATGACTGTATCTGTGTCAAGTGGAGGCTTCGGTTTGGCAGAAAAGTTTGTACTGCAAGCCATGAAGAGTCGGTGTCAGATTCCAATCTGACAGCTCCAGAATTCAGTGAGAGTGTTGTCAAGTGAAAGATGAGCCCTACTCAGAAACAGTCAAGTCATGCTTTAACAACTTAAGCTCCAGATCAGAGAGTTAAACATGGAGAAGATCGCCTTCCATGTGCTGTCTGGTATTCCCATAGGACATCCAGAGCTGAGAACTCATGTGCCTATTCTAGCCTGGAGACCCCGTGTGGTGCTCCGTTGAGGACAATCAAGTCACAAGAGCTGTCTGGTCCCCATATGTTCAGGTAAATGAGCAGTGTCGCAGTCTTCTCCACCAGGTCTGCTAGTTGTCGAGTTGCTGTGTGCTGGTGTCTTTGAAGAAAGGGAAGTGGGGGTGATGTCCCCACACAGTCCGATTATGGTACCAATGATCTTCCCCCAGGAATCTCCGAGCCGCGTGGACGTGCTGTCTTGGAGACCAGGCTGAAGAGGAACCCAGAGAAGGTATCTTCAGTTTCTAGGTGGTCTGGTGAAAAGAACATCAAGGCAGTGGCCTTTGCCAAGTCTCTACTATCATGCAACCAGGCAGAGGAACTCAAGTTGGTCCTTGAATCCTGCGGGGTGGTAGCTGATCTCAACGAACAGAGAGAAACTTCCCAATGTCCAGTTCCTGGTACTACGCTCGCTCTGTCCTATGCTGTAGATGGCTTGATAGAGAAAAGCATCCTAGCAGTGATTATGGTGAGACGTGTCACTTCTCTTCTAGTGGACAGAAGGAGTCGTAGCCCTTTAGAGTGTCTATGAAGAGGTGTCAGCATCCAATTCTTCTGCAGAGAGTATTTGCGGGCTTGAAGAAGGGGCGTAATGCAGCTTACTGTACAGCTATGGCCAGTGCCTCTGCATGGTGTCCCCTTCCCCATCCAAGCCCAAGGACGGCAGCTTACTCACCACCCCAGCCCTCGGCATGGTCCCTGTCCTCTGCTGCTGTGTGTGCCACAGTTCCCAGCGTCCTGTCTAGTGTGCAATGCTTTCGTGCTTTTAAAAGGGCAGCACACACATATATTAATTGCCCTCAGCTTGTTGCTGAGGCATTTAGTATGATGTGTACACCATAAAGATGGATCCCAGCCAATTTCTGGGATTCATCCTATATGACAGATTCCCTCTCCCTTAGGGAGTCGCCAAGCAATGAGTTGAAGTATTAGGTAGTGTGGTGGTCTACCAGTGCAGATGTGAGATCCCCTGGTCCCAGTGCAGCCAGTGTCATGAACCCGAATCCCTGGTACCAGTGCGACAAGTGTCCTGAACGTTTTCCCCTGGTCCAAAGTTCCCTGGTTCCGATACGGCCAGTCCTGTTCCCGAAGTCCCCTTGTCCCACTGTGGTCAGTGACTGAACATTGTCCCCTGGTACCAGTGTGGTCAGTCCGATCCAGTATTCTAGACCAGTGTATCTGAACATAGCCCTAGTCATTGCCAGCGAACCTGACCCATGGGGTCAGTAGCTGCAGTACCAGAATCTGCCTAGGATTGGTACCTGGTGTCTACAGTGGGGCAAAAAAGTATTTAGTCAGTCAGCAATAGTGCAAGTTCCACCACTTAAAAAGATGACAGGCGTCTGTAATTTACATCATAGGTAGACCTCAACTATGGGAGACAAACTGAGAAAAAAAAATCCAGTAAATCACATTGTCTGTTTTTTTAACATTTTATTTGCATATTATGGTGGAAAATAAGTATTTGGTCAGAAACAAAATTTCATCTCAATACTTTGTAATATATCCTTTGTTGGCAATGACAGAGGTCAAACGTTTTCTGTAAGTCTTCACAAGGTTGCCACACCCTGTTGTTGGTATGTTGGCCCATTCCTCCATGCAGATCTCCTCTAGAGCAGTGATGTTTTTGGCTTTTCGCTTGGCAACACGGACTTTCAACTCCCTCCAAAGGTTTTCTATAGGGTTGAGATCTGGAGACTGGCTAGGCCACTCCAGGACCTTGAAATGCTTCTTACGAAGCCACTCCTTCGTTGCCCTGGCAGTGTGCTTTGGATCATTGTCATGTTGAAAGACCCAGCCACGTTTCATCTTCAATACCCTTGCTGATGGAAGGAGGTTTGCACTCAAAATCTCACGATACATGGCCCCATTCATTCTTTCATGTACCCGGATCAGTCGTCCTGGCCCCTTTGCAGAGAAACTGCCCCAAAGCATGATGTTTCCACCACCATGCTTTACAGTAGGTATGGTGTTTGATGGATGCAACTCAGTATTCTTTTTCCTCCAAACACGACAAGTTGTGTTTCTACCAAACAGTTCCAGTTTGGTTTCATCAGACCATAGGACATTCTCCCAAAACTCCTCTGGATCATCCAAATGCTCTCTAGCAAACTTCAGACGGGCCCGGATATGTACTGGCTTAAGCAGTGGGACACGTCTGGCACTGCAGGATCTGAGTCCATGGTGGCGTAGTGTGTTACTTATGGTAGGCCTTGTTACATTGGTCCCAGCTCTCTGCAGTTCATTCACTAGGTCCCCCCGCGTGGTTCTGGGATTTTTGCTCACCGTTCTTGTGATCATTCTGACCCCACGGGGTGGGATTTTGCGTGGAGCCCCAGATCGAGGGAGATTATCAGTGGTCTTGTATGTCTTCAATTTTCTAATTATTGCTCCCACTGTTGGTTTCTTCACTCCAAGCTGGTTGGCTATTGCAGATTCAGTCTTCCCAGCCTGGTGCAGGGCTACAATTTTGTTTTTGGTGTCCTTTGACAGCTCTTTGGTCTTCACCATAGTGGAGTTTGGAGTCAGACTGTTTGAGGGTGTGCACAGGTGTCTTTTTATACTGATAACAAGTTTAAACAGGTGCCATTACTACAGGTAATGAGTGGAGGAAAGAGGAGACTCTTAAAGACGAAGTTACAGGTCTGTGAGAGGCAGAAATCTTGATTGTTTGTTTCTGACCAAATACTTATTTTCCACCATAATATGCAAAAAAAAATGATAAAAAAACAGACAATGTGATTTTCTGGATTTTTTTTTCTCAGTTTGTCTCCCATAGTTTAGGTCTACCTATGATGTAAATTACAGACGCCTCTCATCTTTTTAAGTGGTGGAACTTGCACTATTGCTGACTGACTAAATACTTTTTTGCCCCACTGTACCTGCAACCCAGTCTGTCTCCACCATCAGGAGCTCCAGTGAACACCAGGTAGCCACTTAGTCACATCCCTTCCTGAGCAGTACCAGTCCTGTGGCACAGAGGGTCCACAAATTATGTGCGCCACCATTGGAAGTAACAATTTTACTGTCTAATACCTACAGTAAAATATGTAAAAAGGAATATTTTTATATAACCGACGGCTCTCATCTATTCCTTGGCCCAGTGTCTGGTTTCTAAGCAAATACCTGCCAAAACATAATTCTAGAATTTATTCATATTGTATTTTCTCATTGGACAGCGTATTTGCCATAGTACAGATTGGTTAGTGAATTTCCTGGTGAGAACAGACAGCTTTTGGCAATAATCATTACTCAGATGATGTAGACACTAGAGCCAAGGTCATTACGCCAACATATTAACACCACAGCCATCTGTCATATCATGAGTGGATGAATTAACTAGAAAACATGAGTATGTGCTGAACAATTTCATTATGGATAGTAAAGTATAAGAGGAGATGATGAATTTTCCTGCCGCCTTCATAAAGAAGTGAACAGCTCCAAGTGATACTGTGCTATATACTATTTCTTCCAAGAAACAATACTTTCATAATACAGTGCTATATGGAGTTACTAGTAGGCAGTAGAAAGAGTAAGAACTAGGTGCCACTGTGATAAACTCATACCTCGCCACCAGGGCTCAGGAGTCGGTAAACAAAACCTCCAACTCTTCAGTTTCCATGACACCGACTCCGACTCCAACTCCACCAAAATGGGCTCTGACTCAGATTCCACGACTCCGACTCCACAGCCCTGACAGAGTCGGAGGTTTGGCTTACCGACTCCACAGCCCTGACAGGGCTGTGGAGTTGGAGTCATGGAATCTGAGTCGGAGCCCATTTTGGTGGGGTTGGAGTTGGTGTCATGGAAATTGAGGAGTCAAAGTCGGAGGTTTGGCTTACTGACTCCACAGCCCTGACTCCTCAATTTCCATGCAAGTATCAAATATTAATAGTAAAGCCGCACCCTACAATGGCAATGTCTCTATGGACAGCAGAGTGCACGTCCTCACCAGGGGATCCATCCCAGTAGGTAAATCCAAAAGCACATGAAGAGAAGGACAGCACCACAGCAATTGTGAAAAAACAGCTCCCGTATTTATTCTGCCATCTGCAGATGGCAGAATAAATACGGGAGCTGTTTTTTCACAATTGCTGTGGTGCTGTCCTTCTCTTCATGTGCGCCTCAATTTCCATGACTCCGACTACACCAAAATGGTCTCCAACTCTACGACTCTGACTCCAAAACCCTGCTCGCCACCGTGCCTAATGTCACTATTAGGTCAGATGTATCACGTAATATGGTCTCCCCACTTTCACCAACGTGACGTTCTGCACCCTTTGGGGACACGTAAGGTCAGCTTGGTATAGTTTTACACACATGCCCCTTGTCCACTTGGGCCCAGGAAATGAGAAGATGAAGCCCATGCAGTCACTGACCAGTGTAACAGAGGGCTGCCAGCCCGCTAGGGCTGCCACCAGTTCCTCGTTAGATATAAACCCGGTCCTTTAAAAGGATTATATCGGGCCAGAAACCAGCCCCAGTAGCATGGAAAGTTAAACCGAGAAAAGGACGTGTGGATTCATGGATCGAGATAAAAGAGCAGCCCAAGGTTAAATTATATATGTAATCACCTTAAGGGCACACTAGACAATACACTATATACAATGGTCAGATATGCAAATACAATAGTGGTAAAAAAAAACATTTAAGCAGAAAAATCATGTCAATTACCTCGTTGATGTTCGAACATGTGTGTGCTGGGCCACAGGAGGAATGGGTTGCCAGCTGGTTCCTAGGTCCTTGATAGCATGTTACTCGCTGTACCCCCCTTTCAAAGTGGACTGCATGCATAACAAAGAGAAACACATGGGTTTACACCAGCCTTTATCCCCTTTGGGTCACTGGCATCCTGCCCTCAGGGCTGAACCCAAAGCCCCTCCCATTTCCTCTAGCAGCTAAAAACACCAAAACCTACGATGAGTCATAACTCTTTAATGGACAGTCCTAGGGAGGTGGGTTTGGTGCCATGGGATCCTGCTACTCATTGAGACTAAACTCATCTTTGCTATCTGGTTCCTACTGGCCATTCTACTTAACTCCCCTTCCTGTCATGCTAGAATGGATAAAGACCCTGGAAGACGTTTGCCAAGTTCTGGAGATCTCAGAAACATACACGATGTACAGCTGGGATATATAGTATCTCCATAACTCCTGAAGGGATTGTTTCTAGAATGTTCTTTGGTAGCTTCAGCATGACTCTATATTGCAAGCCTTTGTCCTGCTCTGAGCTGGCTCAAGGTGTGGAATCTGTCATTCACAGCCTTTGGAGGCTTGACCCCCATGCTGAGCTAGGTGCCAGCTTTCTTCTTGGGTCTTTGAGAATATTGCACTTAATGCTGAGTACCTGCTGGACAAAGGAAAGGGGGCTTTATAATCCCAGGCCAAATAGGATACAAATGATTGTCATGAAATCATATTTCCAATATTCTTCACAGCCACCAGAAAAAAGTTCCATGCATGCAGCTCTAATGTGTACATTAGGTTTCAAGGATTTTTCTGGGATTCATTTTTATTTCCACTTATGCTTGCACCGAATGTGACAGCTGCAATCACTACTTCAGTGGGTCTGACTGATGGGTTGGGTTAGTAGACCCATATCAAGCGCCGAGGTTGCTCCGTAACTGGCCATAGGACTATTCTGTGCCAATTATCTTAGAGATTTACAGGGAGAGTGATATTTGCCATTAATTGCTGCAGGTATGACAAGCTACAGTGTTGTAAGGGACTGAAAGTTAGAAACCTAAGTGACACCGACGGTGGTGGCAGCAGTTTAGATGCGGGAAATCTCGTGATTGGTTCTCTTTGAGCAATGGCAGGCATTTGGTGATGTGTTCCATATCTAATTGGATTGCACCAAAAGACTAGATAATGACTCTAGGAATACTCCACACTGGCAATAGAAGCAATAATAAAAAAAAGTAATTGCTTTACTCAAGAAATTATAACAATCACATTCCCCATGACTCCCTGCAATCAATTCATTTTTCTAACTGACACACCCACTGGGCAATGGAATACTCGGTACCGGATCCGGTCGCAAAGGGGGATGTTACGGTTGCTGCGACCCGGTCCGTGGCCCTGGCTACCAACGTTAAAGGAAGTTAAATGTTCAAAGTTTGTCGTGACGCCACCTGTGGGGTTTGGTCAATAGGGGGACCGACGCTGCATTAGAGGGGTCCCCTGGGGGATGTTGCGGCAGCCCAGATGTTACACTTCCCACAGGTGAAGCGGAGTCCCTAGGGGTCCTATGGTGTGTGGCGTAGATGGTAAGGCCGGTGAATAAATGGAGGAGACAAGCGATAAGTCTTTACCTAGTTTACTTGTGGGTGACAGGCCACAGTCCAGGGTACCAGGCACGAATGATGGTGGTCCGGCCGGCTCAGAGGCAAATTAGTTCTCTTTTCCCAGTAGAGGTCCATGAGCCTTTCCTACTTGCGCCTTTCTAAGTGAGGTCCCTGCTGCTTTAAGCTTCCTACAAGGTCCTCCAGTTTCCTCCTGTCCTGGGACAGGTACCTGCACGACGGGCAGCTTGAGCCTTTTTACAGGGACTCTCAGATGTCCCGGGCTCCTCCAGTGCTGCTGCGTCTCAGGCGTGATGTGGGCAGGTGACGTGTAGTGTTATGCTCTCCGGTTCTGCTCCATGTCCAAGAGTCCACTAAAGCCTCGGGCTCCCGGTACCCGGATTCTGCGCTTAAGCTCCGAGGGTGCCCTGCCACAGTTCCCCTCTGAGCTATGCCTCTCTTCTGTGCTCCTTCCCTTCTGACTGTTCCACATGCAACCCAACAGGTTACGCCTTCCCAGAGGCTGCATTTCCCACATGACTGCCAGGCCTCTCTGTCTGCACTTAGTTCCAGACTTCCTTCTTCTATCTCTCCCTCCTGGAGACCAACTAGCTCCTCCTCCAGGTCAGGATCTTTATACAGGGAAGCTCCCCTGAATCCGGGTGTTGAGCTCCCCCTCCTGGCATGGATTCAGAATGTGTTGCATGTGTGTGCCTTACCTGGTGAAGAGAACTCCTTTGCCTCTGAGCATGACATTACCTTCCCAGAAGGAAAAGCAACATCACTGCAGCAACCGGTAACCTGGGGTGCTGCATAACCATAGCGCCCACTCATTATCACTCAAACCAGCACAAGAAATTCCTGTATATGTGGTTCTTCTCATCTATTTGTGTTTATTGTTCCTATTATCGTCTATGTAATATCTGGGTATGGGTATTAAAGTGAACCATGTCACGTGGCACATGAAGTTCGATCTGTGGACAACACGGTACGGAGAATAAGCTGAACAGAATATTTATTTGTTAGAAAAGATTCAGTATTCTTTTCACACCTTTCAACGTCTCAAAATAGAATTTAACCTTCCAGAAATTTAATTTTATTCATACTTAGAACTTAGGAAACACTTAAGGAATAAACTCAGAATGAATTGAATCCTGCATTGAGCAGGGGGTTGGACTCAATGACCCTGGAGGTCCCTTCCAACTCTAACATTCTATGATTCTATGAAGCATTAAAGTTGATTAAGAACCCTGGGATGAAAGAATTATAGAAGAAAAAAAAATATATAACATATGTAACAGAGACACTTCTTTCCAGAAGCACAACTACACTATCAGTTGGGAAAAATACTTTGGTTCCCAATTTACATCAGGGAATTGGCAAAAAGCTTTAAAAACAACATAGTCACATACTATTAATGCAAATTGACACAAAATTCATCTCAAAACATTAATGAGATGGTACCAGACTTCAGCGACATTACACCAACTTTTCCCAGAACACTCTGATCAATGTTGGAGAGAGTGTGGTCACAAAGGAAATCTATTCCATATTCTGTGGGATTGTCCATTAACTACAAATGTATAGAAAGCATCTTTCAAAATAAAAAAGGTTTGTGATCAGGAAATTCCCATTTAACCACAACTAGCTTTGTTAACATTAAATTCAGAAATATTCTCACCAAAAACAATGCCTAAAGCCATTCATATTCCTTTAGTTAATAAAATGCTAATAATTTCCAAATGGAAGCAAATAATTATTAATTCCATATCTGAGGTTATCTATAAAGTCACATCAAATAATGTGTTTGAAGTTTCTTATGCAATAAGAAATAGTACAATTCCGAAATACAACTTAGGATGGTCTCTTTGGAACTTCATTTTTCCTTCTAATTTAAGTCTCTTCCATCTCTACTTACGTTTAAAGGGACACTGTCACCTGAATTTGGAGGGAACAATCTTCAGCCATGGAGGCGGGGTTTTTGATTCACCCTTTCCTTACCCGCTGGCTGCATGCTGGCTGCAATATTGGATTGATGTTCATTCTCTGTCCTCCATAGTACACGCCTGCGCAAGGCAAGATTACCTCGTGCAGGCGTGTACTACGGAGGACAGAGAATGAACTTCAATCCAATATTGCAGCCAGCGGGTAAGGAAAGGGTGAATCAAACACCTGAAAACCCCGCCTCTACGGCCGAAGATTGTTCCCTCCAAATTCAGGTGACAGAGTCCCTTTAAAATACCAAAACTAGTTGATTTTTAAAGAAATCCCTTTTGGAACTTCTCCTTTAAAATGGGTGTTTCAGGCTGAGTTGACCTTTTATCTTGTTTTTTTATTTTCTTGTTTTCTTCCCCCTGTATCTCTCTTCACTCCCCCCTTTCTTCCCATCTTTTGAGGTGTGTTTGATAGTTTTGTTATAAATCTCCCTTCGCGTGTATTGCATCCCCTCCCTAAAAAATGTTATAAAAACAATTTGATGAAAAGATTCTGTATAAATTGCATTTTATTAATTGAAATCACTAGTGTTTCTATATGTACAGTTGCGTGGAAACGTGTTTGCCACCTTCCGGATTTCCTATTCTTTTGCATGTTTATAACACTGAAATGTTTCAGATCACCAAATAAATGTAAATATTAGACAAAGATAACACAAAATGCAGTTAAATGAAGGTCTTTATTATTAGAGGAAAAAGAAATCCAAACCTACAGGGCCCTGTGTGAAAAAGTGATTGCCTCCCCCATTAAAACATAAATTAACTGTGGTTTATCACATCTTTGGGAATCTGAGTTCAATTTCCCTACACACATGCATGCCTGTTTATTGCCACACCTGTTCTCACTCAAGAAATCACTTAAATAAGACCTGCCTGCCAAAGTGAAGTAAGCCAAAAGATTCCTCAAAAGCTAGACATCATGCCGCAATCAAAGAAATCCTGGAACAAATGAGAAACAAAGTAATTGAGATATATCAATCTGGAAAATGTTATAAAGCCATTTCTAAACCTTTGGGACTCCAGTGAACCACAGTAAGAGCCATTATCCACAAATGCCAAAAACATGGAAGAGTGGAGAATCTTCTTAGGAATGTCCGGCCGACCTAAATTACCCCAAGAGTGCAGCAACGACTCATCCAAGAGGTCAAAAAAGACCACACAACAACATCCAAAGAACTCTCCAATGTGGCTGAATTACAACAATTCTGCAAAGATGAATGGGACAAAATCGCTCCAGAGTGTTGTAAAAGACTCATTTATTGCAAATGTCTGATTGCCGTTGTTGCTGCTGAGGATCGCCCAACCAGTTATTACGTTTGGGGGGCAATCACCTATTCACACAGGGCCCTGCAGGTTTGGATTTCTTTTTCCCTTAATAAAGACCTTCATGTAAAAACTGCATTTTGTGTTACTTGCAACATGCAAAAAAATAGGAAATCAGGAAGGGGGCAAACACTTTCACACAAATGTATAGGAGTCCAGTGGTCGTGAAGTCAACCCGGGAAGACTCTAAATCACTAGTCATACTGGACTCATATGCACACAAAAACCAGGGGTAGCCAAGACTAAAATGAAAGTTTTACTGAAACTTAACCCAACAAAATGCACATCTGATCAATTCCTGCTATATAACAGCCTTCCTGCAAATTAGATATAATTTTCAACATGACAGATTCCCTTCCTATAAGAAAGGGGATTTGGCACCCCCAGCACTTTTCTCCTAGACGTCAATGAAGTTCACAGGTGACCTCTCCTCCGGGTCCCTTGCATTATTTGCATTACTTTCCATGTTGCTGTAGCAGCTATTTTACTAGTGGATTGTGTGTAACCATGATTCAACTTTCAGAAATGTTAGGATTTTTCTTCTGATTACTTTTCCCTTGAAACCTAAGTGAAAGAAGAAACGTATCGCAGGCTAAAAGTGAAGTAGATGATCACCGCATCCAATCTGATCATGTCTTCAAGCGGAGACTTTTAAGCCTTGCAATGCTCCTCTGGGAAGTTATCGAATTTGGGTAACCGCCCCTGCTCTTCCCCCCACCTGTACCTGATGTCTACAGAATCCAGTTCTGTGGGACCCTTGGCGGTCCAGGGTTATGGCCATAATACTGTATAGGAAGCCCATACAGATCACATACATCCCAGCCCCCACCCATGGCCTCCAGGATCAGGCCCCTTCTGTCAGCCTGGATACTAATACACAGCTGCTCTGTCAGTAAACCCGTCTGACCCTACAACCAGTAACTTCCACAGCCCTGTGCATGCCACCAGTGGGGCACTGGCAGCAGGTGACAATGGATGGCTGCCAAACCAAACAAATGGAGTCCTAGCAACACAGCGCGCATTGCCGGCCAGCTAGCCCATGTGCTGAAGGTGTGGGTGCAGTGTGCGAGCCTGGGGGCTAGGGGGCGCCATGCCAGAGAGGCTACAGGACTGCACCAATAACAGACTCTGTCAGCTGGTACTTCTCGCTTCTCGGGCCCGCCCTTGTCTGCTATCGTCTGACAGCCATCTGATGATTAGACGCCGCCTCCTGCCACTTTAATTCTTAAAAACAAACGCCCTCCCGCACGGCTTTTTCTTGTTGATAGTCTGTGCATAGTGTGTCATGTCGCTGCTTAGCAACACTGCAGCCGCTCGCCAACGGTTGGTCACCAGCAGTCGCGTCTCCTCCTCCCGCTCCAGAGCGTGTGACCGCCGCCCGCCTCCGAGCCAGACAGGCAGTACGGCCTCGACAGCAGCACCAGCCGCCGCTCTGCCTGTCCGAGGGTCGGTGAGACGTGTGGGCGGTCAGTGTGTGGGAGTGGCCGCAGTGCGGGGGCGGGGCCTGGGTTCCCGGCTGCTCTCCTCCCACACTGACTCCCCTGGGTGATCGCCTGGGAGCGGAGGGCTGCTCGTGCCGTGAGTCGGTGCCGAGGTCGGGGATGCCGGGGCGCTGCCGCGCTGGTCGGAGACGAAGCCGGGGAGCGGAGGTCGCGGAGACGGTGGGGGATCAAGAGTCCGGCTGTACTCGCCCTGCTCAGCCGCCATGTTAACGAGGAAACCGTGTGCGGCTGCGGCGGTGCATCCGAGCGGTAAGAGCTGATCGGGGACAATGAAACGTGACTCCGGGGACAGTGCAGGTGACAGGCGGCGCCACATCGGTGGCCATTGCCTGTGCTGCCACCCTCTCCAGACATGTTCCTGCAGGCCTGGCACGGGCCCGACGGGGTTAACAGCCGCCTTCCGCTTTGTCTGCTCCGTGTACCTGGAGACGGAACCGGCGGTGACCGGGAGACCTGTCACTAGGGAAAGCCACTGCATGGGCCATCTACTGGGAAGCCCTAACAATGGCCGCATGTCTGGTCCTAGTGTGTTCTGCCCCATGTGTGCAGTCTGGGGCCAGCACATTATGTCAGTTATGTATGGCTGTGTCCTACGCCGGGCACGGCTGTGTGTGGCGGTGTCCTACGCCGGGCACGGCTGTGTGTGGCGGTGTCCTACGCCGGGCACGGCTTGTGTGTGGCTGTGTCCTGCTCCGGGCACGGCTTGTGTGTGGCTGTGTCCTGCGCCGGGCACGGCTTGTGTGTGGCGGTGTCCTACGCCGGGCACGGCTTGTGTGTGGCTGTGTCCTGCGCCGGGCACGGCTTGTGTGTGGCTGTTTCCTGCGCCGGGCACGGCTTGTGTGTGGCTGTGTCCTGCGCCGGGCACGGCTTGTGTGTGGCTGTGTCCTGCGCCGGGCACGGCTGTGAGTGGCTGTGTCCTGCTCCGGGCACGGCTTGTGTGTGGCTGTGTCCTGCGCCGGGCACGGCTTGTGTGTGGCTGTGTCCTGCGCCGGGCACGGCTGTGTGTGGCTGTGTCCTGCGCCGGGCACGGCTTGTGTGTGGCTGTGTCCTGCGCCGGGCACGGCTGTGAGTGGCTGTGTCCTGCTCCGGGCACGGCTTGTGTGTGGCTGTGTCCTGCTCCGGGCACGGCTTGTGTGTGGCTGTGTCCTGCGCCGGGCACGGCTTGTGTGTGGCTGTGTCCTGCGCCGGGCACGGCTTGTGTGTGGCGGTGTCCTGCGCCGGGCACGGCTTGTGTGTGGCTGTGTCCTGCGCCGGGCACGGCTTGTGTGTGGCTGTGTCCTGCTCCGGGCACGGCTTGTGTGTGGCTGTGTCCTGCGCCGGGCACGGCTTGTGTGTGGCTGTGTCCTGCGCCGGGCACGGCTTGTGTGTGGCTGTGTCCTGCGCCGGGCACGGCTTGTGTGTGGCTGTGTCCTGCGCCGGGCACGGCTTGTGTGTGGCTGTGTCCTGCGCCGGGCACGGCTTGTGTGTGGCTGTGTCCTGCGCCGGGCACGGCTTGTGTGTGGCTGTGTCCTGCGCCGGGCACGGCTTGTGTGTGGCTGTGTCCTGCGCCGGGCACGGCTTGTGTGTGGCTGTGTCCTGCGCCGGGCACGGCTGTGTGTGGCTGTGTCCTGCGCCGGGCACGGCTGTGTGTGGCTGTGTCCTGCGCCGGGCACGGCTGTGTGTGGCGGTGTCCTACGCCGGGCACGGCTGTGTGTGGCGGTGTCCTGCGCCGGGCACGGCTTGTGTGTGGCTGTGTCCTGCGCCGGGCACGGCTGTGAGTGGCTGTGTCCTGCTCCGGGCACGGCTTGTGTGTGGCTGTGTCCTGCTCCGGGCACGGCTTGTGTGTGGCTGTGTCCTGCGCCGGGCACGGCTTGTGTGTGGCTGTGTCCTGCGCCGGGCACGGCTTGTGTGTGGCTGTGTCCTGCGCCGGGCACGGCTTGTGTGTGGCTGTGTCCTGCGCCGGGCACGGCTTGTGTGTGGCTGTGTCCTGCGCCGGGCACGGCTTGTGTGTGGCTGTGTCCTGCGCCGGGCACGGCTTGTGTGTGGCTGTGTCCTGCGCCGGGCACGGCTTGTGTGTGGCTGTGTCCTGCGCCGGGCACGGCTTGTGTGTGGCTGTGTCCTGCGCCGGGCACGGCTTGTGTGTGGCTGTGTCCTGCGCCGGGCACGGCTTGTGTGTGGCTGTGTCCTGCGCCGGGCACGGCTTGTGTGTGGCTGTGTCCTGCGCCGGGCACGGCTTGTGTGTGGCTGTGTCCTGCGCCGGGCACGGCTTGTGTGTGGCTGTGTCCTGCGCCGGGCACGGCTTGTGTGTGGCTGTGTCCTGCGCCGGGCACGGCTTGTGTGTGGCTGTGTCCTGCGCCGGGCACGGCTTGTGTGTGGCTGTGTCCTGCGCCGGGCACGGCTTGTGTGTGGCTGTGTCCTGCGCCGGGCACGGCTTGTGTGTGGCTGTGTCCTGCGCCGGGCACGGCTTGTGTGTGGCTGTGTCCTGCGCCGGGCACGGCTTGTGTGTGGCTGTGTCCTGCGCCGGGCACGGCTTGTGTGTGGCTGTGTCCTGCGCCGGGCACGGCTTGTGTGTGGCTGTGTCCTGCGCCGGGCACGGCTTGTGTGTGGCTGTGTCCTGCGCCGGGCACGGCTTGTGTGTGGCTGTGTCCTGCGCCGGGCACGGCTTGTGTGTGGCTGTGTCCTGCGCCGGGCACGGCTTGTGTGTGGCTGTGTCCTGCGCCGGGCACGGCTTGTGTGTGGCTGTGTCCTGCGCCGGGCACGGCTTGTGTGTGGCTGTGTCCTGCGCCGGGCACGGCTTGTGTGTGGCTGTGTCCTGCGCCGGGCACGGCTTGTGTGTGGCTGTGTCCTGCGCCGGGCACGGCTTGTGTGTGGCTGTGTCCTGCGCCGGGCACGGCTTGTGTGTGGCTGTGTCCTGCGCCGGGCACGGCTTGTGTGTGGCTGTGTCCTGCGCCGGGCACGGCTTGTGTGTGGCTGTGTCCTGCGCCGGGCACGGCTTGTGTGTGGCTGTGTCCTGCGCCGGGCACGGCTTGTGTGTGGCTGTGTCCTGCGCCGGGCACGGCTTGTGTGTGGCTGTGTCCTGCGCCGGGCACGGCTTGTGTGTGGCTGTGTCCTGCGCCGGGCACGGCTTGTGTGTGGCTGTGTCCTGCGCCGGGCACGGCTTGTGTGTGGCTGTGTCCTGCGCCGGGCACGGCTTGTGTGTGGCTGTGTCCTGCGCCGGGCACGGCTTGTGTGTGGCTGTGTCCTGCGCCGGGCACGGCTTGTGTGTGGCTGTGTCCTGCGCCGGGCACGGCTTGTGTGTGGCTGTGTCCTGCGCCGGGCACGGCTTGTGTGTGGCTGTGTCCTGCGCCGGGCACGGCTTGTGTGTGGCTGTGTCCTGCGCCGGGCACGGCTTGTGTGTGGCTGTGTCCTGCGCCGGGCACGGCTTGTGTGTGGCTGTGTCCTGCGCCGGGCACGGCTTGTGTGTGGCTGTGTCCTGCGCCGGGCACGGCTTGTGTGTGGCTGTGTCCTGCGCCGGGCACGGCTTGTGTGTGGCTGTGTCCTGCGCCGGGCACGGCTTGTGTGTGGCTGTGTCCTGCGCCGGGCACGGCTTGTGTGTGGCTGTGTCCTGCGCCGGGCACGGCTTGTGTGTGGCTGTGTCCTGCGCCGGGCACGGCTTGTGTGTGGCTGTGTCCTGCGCCGGGCACGGCTTGTGTGTGGCTGTGTCCTGCGCCGGGCACGGCTTGTGTGTGGCTGTGTCCTGCGCCGGGCACGGCTTGTGTGTGGCTGTGTCCTGCGCCGGGCACGGCTTGTGTGTGGCTGTGTCCTGCGCCGGGCACGGCTTGTGTGTGGCTGTGTCCTGCGCCGGGCACGGCTTGTGTGTGGCTGTGTCCTGCGCCGGGCACGGCTTGTGTGTGGCTGTGTCCTGCGCCGGGCACGGCTTGTGTGTGGCTGTGTCCTGCGCCGGGCACGGCTTGTGTGTGGCTGTGTCCTGCGCCGGGCACGGCTTGTGTGTGGCTGTGTCCTGCGCCGGGCACGGCTTGTGTGTGGCTGTGTCCTGCGCCGGGCACGGCTTGTGTGTGGCTGTGTCCTGCGCCGGGCACGGCTTGTGTGTGGCTGTGTCCTGCGCCGGGCACGGCTTGTGTGTGGCTGTGTCCTGCGCCGGGCACGGCTTGTGTGTGGCTGTGTCCTGCGCCGGGCACGGCTTGTGTGTGGCTGTGTCCTGCGCCGGGCACGGCTTGTGTGTGGCTGTGTCCTGCGCCGGGCACGGCTTGTGTGTGGCTGTGTCCTGCGCCGGGCACGGCTTGTGTGTGGCTGTGTCCTGCGCCGGGCACGGCTTGTGTGTGGCTGTGTCCTGCGCCGGGCACGGCTTGTGTGTGGCTGTGTCCTGCGCCGGGCACGGCTTGTGTGTGGCTGTGTCCTGCGCCGGGCACGGCTTGCGTCCTGCGCCGGCTTGTGTGTGGCTATGGCTGGTGCTGGACATGGCCGGTGTGTGGCGATATTCTCTGTAGGGCATATTGGTGACTTATGGACCCTCTCTGTAGGGCCCGGCTGCTTGCGGCGATGTATGACCACACACTGCAGGGCACAGTGGTCTGTGTAGGGTACAGTAGGCCTGTGTCTTCTCTTGCTGAGCACCTTTTCCCCTCCATTTTATATATAGTACCATAGTAGAAGTTTATTGTGTTGTGTATCACGGCCATACATCTACCCTGCACTGGATGCTCGCAGTTTTCTATTACATTGGGTGTAGTCGGGATCTCACATGGTGCAGTGCGCTCGGCACCGGACATTAGCGGGATGTAATGGACATATTTGCTATAATGGTTTTGAATCATGTGTTTTTTGTTTTTTTTCCCCCTTGTATTTTAGGCAGAGGAAGTGAGGGTACTAGCCAACTGCAGCAGTCTCCGGCCTTGCCCCGTTCTGCAGCCGGTACAGTGCCATCATCACCGGTATCATTGCCGCCCTTAAGAACCAGCAACGCAACACACACGGTAAGTATCTCGGATGGCCAGTACATACATTAGCCTATTAGCCTTCTTAGATTGTCTGTTAATCGTCTTCTTGGCTTCTAAATTCAGCCAAGACATTGATATTTATAGAAATAAATGTGCGAGGTGCAGTCACGGTGACAGCCAAGCAGCAGAGGCATCTGTTTCATGTCTGCTGGAGAGGCTACATAGTTCCTGTACATTACCGGAGGAATGAATGGGCTTTTTCATTCTTAGTATTTTTATTCTAGTGCTTGTATATATTCGTGTTTGCATATATTGTGTGTTATTTCAGTGTTTGCATATATTGTGTGTTATTTCAGTGTTTGCATATATTGTGTGTTATTTCAGTGTTTGTATATATTGTGTGTTATTTCAGTGTTTGTATATATTGTGTGTTATTTCAGTATTTGTATGTTGTGTGTGTTATTTCAGCGGTTGGGTATATTGTGTGTTATTTCAGCGGTTGGGTATGTTGTGTGTTATTTCAGCGGTTGGGTATGTTGTGTGTTATTTCAGCGGTTGGGTATGTTGTGTGTTATTTCAGCGGTTGGGTATATATTGTGTTATTTCAGCGGTTGGGTATATATTGTGTTATTTCAGCGGTTGGGTATATTGTGTGTTATTTCAGCGGTTGGGTATGTTGTGTGTTATTTCAGCGGTTGGGTATGTTGTGTGTTATTTCAGCGGTTGGGTATGTTGTGTGTTATTTCAGCGGTTGGGTATATATTGTGTTATTTCAGCGGTTGGGTATATGTTGTGTTTTATTTCAGCGGTTGGGTATATGTTGTGTGTTATTTCAGCGGTTGGGTATATATTGTGTTATTTCAGCGGTTGGGTATATGTTGTGTTTTATTTCAGCGGTTGGGTATATGTTGTGTGTTATTTCAGCGGTTGGGTATATATTGTGTTATTTCAGCGGTTGGGTATATGTTGTGTTTTATTTCAGCGGTTGGGTATATGTTGTGTGTTATTTCAGCGGTTGGGTATATATTGTGTTATTTCAGCGGTTGGGTATATGTTGTGTTTTATTTCAGCGGTTGGGTATATGTTGTGTGTTATTTCAGCGGTTGGGTATGTTGTGTGTTATTTCAGCGGTTGGGTATGTTGTGTGTTATTTCAGCGGTTGGGTATATATTGTGTTATTTCAGCGGTTGGGTATATATTGTGTTATTTCAGCGGTTGGGTATGTTGTGTGTTATTTCAGCGGTTGGGTATATATTGTGTTATTTCAGTGGTTGGGTATGTTGTGTGTTATTTCAGCGGTTGGGTATATATTGTGTTATTTCAGCGGTTGGGTGTATTGTGTGTTATTTCCGCGGTTGTGTAGATATATCTTTCTTTCAGATTTAGACCCACCATTGAGATCCATTCCATTATTTTCCGTTTGAGTCTCCTTTTTGTCAGACTCTGGCTGTAGTCATCTGGTTTCTTCTTCACCTTCCCTGAACTTTCTCTAAGAGATACAAATGGCAGTTGATGTCTTTTTATAGTTGAGCCTTGTATTATTCATTAGAGGATGCAGAGTTTTTAGTGAATTATCTGTGCTGGGTCACATTCGGTCAGCTGGTGTGGCGCCTGTTGTACACCAGCTACATCTTTTCTGCTTTTTAGTGTATAGCAGCTGTTGGATGCTGTGGTATTGGGCAGACAGGTGGCGGACAGCTGCTCGGTATTGAAACATTTTAGGAATAAGATGTCAGTTCCCCGTTCTGCTGCTGTTCGGCGGTCGTGGTGTCACTGAGCCGTCCAGCAAACCTTTCCCTTATGATTCCCAGCTACAGTGTGAGGATTTGGTAGTAAATATCTATTTACTTCCTTGTTTTCTTCTGCTGCTATTCCGTTGCATACCTTTAAAGGGAAGGTGCCACCAGTTTTTTGTAGTTTGTTTTTGTGTGACATTAAGCTTAAAATAGTAAATAAAATGTATTAATGCAATGTTTGCACTGTTTACAAACATTTCTATATGAAAAATATTATATATTTTCTTAGAACTATATATATTGACCACTAGGGGGAGCATTTTCCGTTTTAGACCTCAAGCAGCTATAGTAAGACTTACCAGCATTACTGTTAGCAGCAAAATTGGGGCAGTAACTGCTGACATCACCATTTCCCTCCCCTTTTGGGTGGTCCAATATCCCTAGGGCAGAATGAAGAGCAGCATCACAGGGAAGCGCCATTTTGTGTGTGATTGCCCTGTGATCTGCTATCACCAGCAGTTACTGCATCAGAAACACAGCTACAGAGTTTACAAAAAAGCAGAACACAGTGGGCTCAGCAGCATGGTGGACTGGAGGAAAAGTGAAGACATGTGGTGTTTATGTATGGAGCAGCATTATCTGAGCAGAGCTGTCTGTGACTCATCCCTCAGTAAGATAAGGAGGAGATCCAGGTCCGCAGAGAATGGCCAGGCATTGTGGAGGGAGGGGAGAGATACATTGTATGGCAGAGAGAGAGGCAGGCTGTGAATGCAGCTTACCAGAGATGACAGGGTCTGTGTGTGAGGAGGCGGAGACAGAGCAGGAGAAGCACACAGGGAGGGCAGCGTGTGAGAGCAGAAGATGTCTGCCCAAGACATGCAGCATGGAGATAAATCACCCGCACTCCACATCCTCCGGTTCCAGTGAGTGCTTCTCTCCTGCGATAGAAAGTAAGTGGAGCTCGGCAGATAACACAGGGCTATTATAAAATGGCGGCCAGTCACACCTACAGCAGTGAGTTGTGCAGCCCACAGAGGCGTGCCCAGCTCACTGCTAATGCTGCTGCAATGTTACAGATAGGGTCAGCGCCAGTCTATTATCTCCTATGTCCATGGGGTGCCGTAATCTGACACTGATGGTGACCTGCTACTGCTGCAAAACCAAGATGTCAGCCCCCAGTGCCTTCTTTAAACTCATATTACACACGTAATCTGTTTCACATGCATTTCAAACTTGGTTAAAGCAGCATGTTATGCCACATTACAGTGATTTATTAATGATCTACAAACGCGGTACCTTCCCTTTAATATCTTCAAAAATGTCTTTGCTTGTTACACTTAAGATGGCCATACCCTTAGGTGAATGATACAGAGCTGTCGTGCCCTGCTTCCTTATAACCATACATGGATTTATTTTGATAGGCAGAGATGGATAAGTAGCTGGGGACCCCTCAAATGCTATTTATCTCCCAGAGAAACCAGGACTGGGAGAGCAACCAGTCTGATCTATGTCTGGGGGCACCTATTAAGCAGGCATAGTAAACATGACTGTCAGCCGATCCCTCTATTTGTGAGCTGCATATATTACACCAGGGGTGTCAAACTGCATTCCTCGAGGGCTGCATACAGGTCATGTTTTCAGGATTTCCTTGTACTGCACAGGTGATAAGTTAATCACCTACACACATAATGATTCCAGCACCTTGTGCAAAGCTAAGGAAATCTTGAAAACACGCATGGTTTGCGGCCCTCAAGGAATGCAGTTTGACACCCCTGTATTACACTGCAGTGGTAGATCCAGCTAGTATTCTAAATGATGGAAAACATTCCATCTTGGTGTACAGCATTGTCTTATCTGTTAATAGCTGTTACCTTGGAGACACCTTTAGATTCGAGAATTGTATAAGTTATGATGCCTAATAAGTTACGGGTATCAAAATTATCATATTTAGCAATGTTGCCAGAAATAAAGGCGAGTCTGATTTCCTGTTTACTGTGGATTCCAAAGCTAGCAGCTGAAGTCTTCGATGGGCTTGTCAGGCCAGTCTCCTTGATTATGGCACAAATGATGTAAACGCTCATTTGACAAGTATCTTTACTTCCACCAAATTTACCACAGATAAGTTACCCAGGTAAAAAAAAAGTACATTCAGTTCAAGTAAAATATTATATTTTATTGATAACTGTTAAAAAAATGTATTTAAAAAAGTAAATTTAACAAAGAAAGATGCTGGATAAAAAGAGGGACTCTGTTCACAGTATGTCACAGGATGTAAAAATGCAATTATATATTCTACCAATCCTAATCCGTTACAAAATCTGTCAATGGTAAGTAGTCAAGACTGAACTACCCAGGGACTGTACCAAAAGGCTGCTCGTATAGCATCCCTCAGTGATTAGATACTCTGCCTAACACTATGCCTATAAAAATACAAGAACCGATCTCTGATGGGTTGAAAACAATTGGTTGTATAAAGTGCAAATACGATATCAGTAAGGTATCACAGGAAAAACAGAGTAAAAAAACAAGTGTTTAATGGCTGCTATATAAGCATGCCTACGTGGAACGATTTGTAAGTCAGCTTGTTAGTGAACCAAATGTCTGCTAGCCGCAAGCAAAAGTGCAGTGCAATGATTTGTTAGGATGGTCCGATGTTAAAATAGCAGAAAAAGGTGGATGCATAGCTGTATTGCACAAATCCTGGTGGATACTATGGCATCCCTCTGCCCCAACGCGCGTTTTGCTCTGCTTCTAGCAAAATCATGGCACTGCACTTTTGTTTTCTACTTTCTGTTTGACTGACAACTTTTTGCCTGAAGTCACACAGCACAGAGGCTGACCTCAAAACCTAAGGAGGTGCTTGGCAGAGAATAGAGCTGGAGTGACAGACTTTAGATCTACAAATAGCTGTTCAGCCTCATTTGCATATCAAAATTGCTGATTTCTTAGTACCATAAGAATGGACTTATATAAACATATTGTTGGATTTATCTTTGAAAGATCTATAGTGTCTTTAAAAGGTATTTACGGTATACCCCCGTGAAGAACTTTTCCGCATTATTGCATGTCACACCCACAAACTTTAATGTATTTTTGGGGAGATATTTTTGTGATATACCAACACATATTACCAAGTATTTGTGAAATGTCTAGGAAACGATGCATTGTTCTACAAATATTTTAAAAGTGTAAATCTGAAAATGATGACGTGCATTTGTATTCTGTCCCCCCCCCCCCTTCCCCACTCACACTGAGTAAATACTTTTTAGAAATCCTTTCTCTGCAATTACTGCTGCAGCCCTTTTGAGGTACATCTCTACTAGTTTTGCACATCTAGAGGCTGACATTTTTGCCCATTATTCCTTGCAAACTAGCTCTCTCTCTGTGAAATTGGATGATGAGCATCTATGAACAGCAATTATCAAGTCTTGCCACAGATTGTCAATGGGCTTTAGGTCTGGACTGTGACATTGAAACACATGAATATACTTTGCTCTAAACCATTCCGTTGTAGCTCGGGCAGTATTTTTAGGGTTATTGTCCTGCTGGAAGGTGCATTTACACCCAAGTCTCAAGACTTTGGCAGCCTCTAACAGGTTTTCCTCCATAATTGCCCCGTATTTCACTCTATCCATCTTCTCATCAACTCTGACCACCTTTCTGTCCCTGCTGAAGAAAAGGCTCCCCACAGCATGATTCTGCCATCACCATGTTTTACTTTGGGGATGTTGTTTTCAGGCTAATGTTTTCTGCCACACATAGTGTTTACATAGCGTTTGCACTTTTGCCACATGCTAGCTGTGTCCCCTACATGACTTTTTTAATACTGCAAGCTGGACTCCTCAAGAAAGATCATGGCCTCTAGGCTGCTTCTCTAATTAGTGTTCTCCTTTCTTAGGATGTACGTTTTATGTGGACGGCCATGTCTTGGTAGGTTTGCAGTTGTGCCATATTCCTTCCATTTTTGGATGAGAGATTGAACAGTGTTCCGTGAGATGTTCAGAGATTGGACTATTTATTTTTTATAACTAAACCCTGCTGTCACAAATCATTAAGGGATTTGTGGCAACTCTGGGTCTGCTGAAATCAAAATGTTGTTTTTTTTTTCCCTTTTGGTCCAGCAAGAGTTAATGTCAGTCTCTTGCTGGCTGTTCTTTTAAGCTGGTCAGCTGATGTTGGTTGGTAGCCACTCCAATCTCCCTTTAAATAGTCACATAACCCATCAGCTGTTCATTGGTTATAGTGTTTTTGTTCTATGCAGACCACCTTGGTGTGTGGAACTCGAGTGTGACGGTGGTGTAGATGCTTTGGGAGTTCTGCTATACTACTGTCATTTTCTGTGCTGGTTTGGAGCTTGGCAGCTGAACAGGAGCTGGGTATTTCAATTTTTGACTGTTCCGTGTTTCTCTTCCCCTGTGTATTACCAGTGCACTAACCGGGGTACATTGCGGTGACCGTCAGAGACATGGCATGTGACATCAGGGTGGGAGAAGGACCTGCTTAGGGGATTAGGGAAGCTTAGGGATCCAGAGACACTGGTTGGTATCAGGAGATGGCCCTACCTTTAGTGCCTTCCTCTCCTTTTTCCACCCCGTCTTATTTGTATGCTGTGTTTTCGCCGGACTTACCCATGTTCCAAGCGCGATGCCTGCTTTATTCTTCTCCACAACTTTATCCCTGACCTGTCTGGTGTGTTCCTTGGTTTTCATGATGCTGCTTGAGCCCTAATATTATCCAACAAACCTCTGAGGCCTTCACAGAACAGCTGTAGTTATACTGAGAATAATTTACTCACAAGTGGACTCATTTTACAAATTATGTAACTTCTGGAGGCATTTTATTTAGAGGTGTCAGGCTACAGGGTGCTGAATACAATTGCACGTCACAGTTTTCAGATTTATATATTTTTTTAAATATTTATAAAGCAATGTATAGTTTCCTCTATACTTCACAATACTTGCTACTTTGTGTTGGTAAATCATATAAAATTGCAGAAAGACATAAGTTTGCTGATGTAATGTGAAAAAGTTCACAGGGATTGAATACTTTTTTCAGGCACTTTGCATGCACATATAAATAGTTTAGGTTTGAAATTTTCTGACCGATTCCATTTAAACAATAGGTCATTTTATGATGACTCCCCTTTATGGAATTGTTGTCCTAGTAGGACATCCCTTTTTAATGCTTTGGAAATTTGAAGAAAACACAATGGTGACAGTGACAGCAGTATGTGACTGTGTGAACAGATACGTAAAGTAAACAACATTATCATTTTGCCTGGTTGAGGTATGCAAGCAATGAGCCAGAGCAAGGTTCACGTCAATGCTGACATTTTCTGAGATTGTTAACATAATTGTTTCCTTTAAAGAATAAACTTAATACATGATGAAATTGTGTATTTCAGATTGGAGGCAATAAGCACACGATGAATGAACATCTGCACATTAGCAGCCATGGACAGATCCAGGTTCAGCAGCTGTTTGAAGACAATAGCAACAAAAGAACTGTTCTGACAACACAACCCAACGGACTCGCAGCTGTTAGTAAAACTGGATTGCCTGTTGTTTCCGATAGACAACTCGAAAGCACACACCGTAGACAAGGAAGTTCTAGCTCTTTGAAATCCTCAGATGGGACAACCAAAGTAAAGTCCTCTTCATTAACCCCAGAACAAGCAATGAAGCAATACATGCAAAAACTGACTGCTTTCGAGCACCATGAAATTTTCAACTATCCTGAAATTTACTTTTTGGGTCCAAATGCAAAGAAGCGTCAAGGTGTGATTGGTGGTTCAAATAATGGTGGTTACGATGATGTCCAGGGTTCTTATGTGCAGGTGCCACATGATCATGTTGCTTACCGTTACGAAGTTCTTAAGGTAATTGGCAAAGGAAGTTTTGGGCAAGTTGTGAAGGCTTATGATCACAAACTCCATCAGCACGTGGCCTTAAAAATGGTAAGGAATGAGAAACGTTTCCACCGTCAAGCCGCAGAAGAAATACGGATCTTGGAGCATCTAAAGAAGCAGGATAAAGACAACAACATGAACGTCATCCACATGTTGGAGAACTTTACATTCCGCAATCATATCTGCATGACGTTCGAGCTGCTGAGCATGAATCTCTATGAGCTCATAAAGAAAAACAAATTTCAAGGCTTCAGCCTGCCTTTAGTCCGCAAGTTTGCGCACTCAATTTTACAGTGCTTGGATGCTTTGCACAAAAACAGAATAATCCACTGTGACCTTAAACCGGAAAATATTTTATTGAAACAACAGGGTAGAAGTGGCATCAAAGTGATCGATTTTGGTTCCAGCTGTTATGAGCATCAGCGTGTGTACACATACATCCAGTCCCGCTTTTATCGAGCTCCAGAGGTAATACTTGGCGGTCGCTATGGCATGCCTATTGACATGTGGAGCTTGGGCTGCATTCTAGCAGAATTGTTGACTGGTTATCCACTTTTACCTGGTGAAGATGAAGGAGATCAATTGGCATGTATGATTGAATTACTGGGGATGCCGTCTCAAAAATTGCTTGATTCTTCAAAACGAGGCAAGAATTTTGTCAGCTCCAAAGGTTACCCTCGTTATTGCACTGTTACAACTCTGCCAGATGGGTCTGTGGTTCTGAACGGCAGCCGTTCTCGAAGAGGAAAGCTACGAGGCCCTCCTGGAAGTAGGGACTGGGTAACTGCATTGAAAGGCTGTGATGATCCCTTGTTTCTTGATTTTCTAGCACAGTGTTTAGAATGGGATCCTGCTTTGCGCATGACGCCCAGCCAGGCGTTACGACACCATTGGCTACGTAGACGCTTGCCAAAGCCTCCAACTGGAGAAAAGGCCTCTTCCAAAAGAATAACTGAAAGCTCTGGTGCTATAACATCCATTTCTAAGTTACCTCCCACATCAGGCTCAGCTGCAAAACTAAGAACTAATTTGGCCCAAATGACTGACGCCAATGGAAATATTCAGCAGAGGACTGTGTTGCCAAAGCTTGTTAGCTGATCTAATGAACAACTCTTCAAACACCTTGTTGAGCCTTATGCTTACAGCTCGCATTCAGAATATTTTTAATCACTCGGTTTGTACCAACTCTTTCTGTGCAGCCATTGTCATTTTTTTTAGTAATAATGCAATTTTGTATTTAAACATTGGGGACGATGCTTTAAGGTTTTATCATTTTTTTTTTAAGTATATAGTTTATAATTGGCTTTGTCTAGAAAGTGTCAAAATCAGTGGCTGGCCACTGACTTGGTGACTGTTAAACATAACTTATTGTCTTCAGATGGTTGAACTAGCATTGATGCATTTTTAAAGCCGTGACTGTCGTACTGCAACAATCTAGCCCTGTATTATTTCAACTACTTCGTACAGACGCACACAATGGTATGCATATACAGTGCACATTTGGAGTGAAAACATCCCTTGTGGAGTATGCATTTTGCATATTTTTTCATGTCTTTCAAAGATCTGATGGACAAGGTTTTTAAGCAAGTAAACTGGTATGAGGGAAAGTGAACCTTTTTAAAAGATTTCAATACATGTATTTATTATTTTTAGGTACTTAGGGATTGTCAGGTATACACTAACTTTTTTTTTTTTTTTTGTATGTGCCCAATCAACCCCACTACTTGTTCTGACCACAACAGAACGTTGATCATTATCAATCCACCATGTTATGCATAGGGCAGAGCATCATGGGTTGGGGTATGACATCGGGACCACTAAAGAGAATCCATGCACAAGGCACAAAAAAAAGAGAATGATAGTGTAGTAGTTAAACAATTGGAAAGTCGAAAAATGTAAGTTCATACACAAGTTCCAAAGTGGAAAAGCCGTAAGAAGAAAAGGGGGTCTTCCAGGTATCTTGTCTTCTTTTGAGATGGAAAGTGTAAAGGGCTGCAAAATCTTAACTCGGCGGTCCTTTAATAAAAATTGAGCTGGTGTTTCGCAAATACTAATTCCTTCCTCAGGAGAGGATCTGTTATGTACCGCCCCCTTTTAGGACCTGGACTAATCGTGGCAAGGTATACAGAATATAGGAATTACTTTAGGTTGTGGATGGGTATGGATTTCAGTACCTCATACTACTTAAGGTGCCCAAATGCCTTAAGTTTTTAGCCAACTGCTTTGTCCTCCATGCACATGAATGCTTAGCTGGGCCAAGTGTTCATGCATTCTCTATAGGGAGAGCAGAGTAGGCTGCTGCAAACTTGCATTGGTAAAGAACAAAATGGTCGGGTATTTTAAATTCAAAGTGCCCAACCCTTATCTCACCTAACATTACCGGGGGAGGCAGAGTCCGAGACCCCGGTACATACTAAATTGTCGGCTTTGGACAACTATAATCTAGTATGTATGGGGCCTTTAGTTGAGGCATTAAAAATATTTACACCATGACTTCCCTTCTCAGCATGGGTGTTCTAGGTAGTCTGACCTGCCAGAATTTGCTGGTCGGGGAGACCCTCTGTGACATGGATTATACAATTCAAAGTTGGGTATCTGCCCAATATTATCTTTCCCTGCTTTTATAGCACTGTCGGAATACCATTCAGTCCCAGGAGCAGTGAGCTTGAATTTAGTCACATTAATAATTAAAATAAATCTTTACTCTAAAAATCTATAAATCCCTCTCTAAAATTTCCACCATAGCACAATCTACCCAAATGGTAAAATCCTGAAAAGGCTGATCCTTTGAAGGAATGACTGTTAACCCTTTTTCTTTACTCCGCAAGCCTGCAGCTGTGTTTTTCTAGTTACACTTAAAGCATGGTCCCCCAATACCACTAGATCTGCTGGTGGTCCGTTTTCTTAAGCTTTCGATAAAGGCACAGTTCAGTCGGCACTGATGTGAGGCAACGTGAATTTTTTTAACACTTTATTTTACAGTGTTTGCCATCTTTTCACAGGTAAACTGTATTGATCCCTATTCTGAGTTAATATTCGTTAATATGAAGAATTCCTAGCCGTCTGCTCGAATTATAGGAATGTATTTATTATAGAAGGCTCTTTCTATATAGTTATCAGACTAAATATTCACACTGGTAATTTGCACATTGTGTTTAGTGAAGAAACACTGGCCGTCGCTGACTGTGCCAGCAGAATATGGACTATGTATTCTAAACTTTAATTTAATGATGACCCCATTAATATGTTGTATGTTTCCTGCGCCCACTGGGCATTGAATGCACTTATTTCGTCATCTATTTTGTGTCTGTAGCTTAGAGTGCCAGGACTTTTTTTATAGAGTTGTGTAATATTGGAAAAGCATGGGTGCCTTCTTTCAGAAGCAACGCCGCTCTTGTCCATGGGCAATGTATGGTAATGCAGCTCCGCCCCATTCAAGTAGATGGATAAGAGCTGTTGTACCAGTCCTAGCCTGAGGACTTAAGTGGCGCTATTACCCATTTTTTTCCAATCTAATTGAACACGTCTATTTTTACTTTTGAACTTACAGCCATGCAATGTCTCAGTTTATAGCTGCTCTCTTCTCTGAAGCCTTTTGTAGTGTAAAGCGGAAAACACTGAGCATGTGAAGTGCAAGTTTGTCATTACTTTCTTAAGGGCTGAGCTGCTATAAGTTGTCCTGGAAACAATATTGCGTCTCACAGGTTCCTATTGTCGAGGGACGTCTTGGACTATTCACAGCGGTCGTGATGGCACAATGCGTTGCTGTTTCTTTGGTTGCAGCTTTGTTTAGCTCAGTTTTATGAACCCTCTGGGGCTTATTTGGCTCGTAAGTATGTTTATAATTAAAGTGCAGCAACAGAAGGAGTTAACATTAACAACACCGGATATAAATTGTGCCCTTTGTGAACCACGTGCCTTTCTGACATTGATGCCAGGCTGGGCATGTTTTGGCCTCCTTTTACTCCTCGCGGTAAAGGCATCTTTATTACAGATTGTTCGGACTTGTCTTAATATCACCATCTTACGTTGAGGCCTTACAAAGAACGATAACAGTAGTATTGTTTTCTTCTCGCTGACCAGACTGCTGGAAATGACTTCGATACTATTGAAGGGTTGAGGAAGCTCTTGAGTCAATCTCCAGGTACAATCCATGATTTATTGGTTCCCTACGTTTGTACACCGATCCTTCTTTTTGTACAATGTTTTGTTATGCTACACTTGGTAGGAAATCTTACTTTTCTTTTTTTTCATTTTTGGAAGAATTACCTCAAACATTTTTTCAGTTTTTGTAGTGTGTTCAATCCCAGGGCATTTGGTAAGAACCAAAGTGCATTCCTTTTCTAATAACCTGGCCTCGTGAAGCCGGGGTCTTTTACTAGGTGCGAGGCATTTGAGCCTCTCTTCGTGTCTGACCTTGGAGTGCATATGCTCTTACGTTGGGCTCTACTGTAACCCAGAGGGACAGTCGGTAAGTCTCGTACCCTTATTAGAAGGGTTTCCGGCAGATTCCTGCTTTTCTCTAGATTACAGTGTAGCCCAGTGATCACGTTTATCATAAACATGACTGTGAGTGATCTTTTATTGAAGGTTTTTATTTTTTATTTTTTTACATCGTGGCAGATATCTTCTTATGAAGATTTGTATGTGAATTCTCACTATAGCTTATGTCTGTGGTTATTAATCCGAGTCCTCCAGCATCCTAAATGGAGAATGTTGAATGCCACATGAGGGATCGGATACATGAAACCTGCTCCTTACGAGGTCTTCAGAGCATTCTCGCTTTTGGGATTGATTGTAATAACCACGGCCTTAGGCTTTCGCTTTGCTTCATGAGCAACATCTTAGACATGTGACTGTAATATGCTGCAATTTTGTGTACTGATAATATGTGAAACCCTTGGATTGAATGTGGACTTGTGTATATTTTGTGTACATTTTCTGTGCGATGCTGCTGGCTCCACTTTTTACATTGGAGATGTTCTAGTGGACTAGAATCAGTGGCCAGTTTTATAATACTGTATGTATTGTACAGCAGATGAAAGTATGACTTTCCAGTGAATATTTGTTAAAATTTATTGTCGTGGCCAGAGATCATTTCAGAATAAAACGTATGTCCCTTTTGCCTTTATTTGCCTGTTTTATAAATTGGGCTGAGAGTTTTTTGCTTCTATGAAGATTCAGAAAAGCTCCTCATTCGTGTTTTGTCATATGAATGGTTGACCTTGTCTTTAACCCCTTTACCCCCAAGGGTGGTTTGCACGTTAATGACCGGGCCAATTTTTATAATTCTGACCACTGTCCCTTTATGAGGTTATAACTCTGGAACGCTTCAATGGATCCTGGTGATTCTGACATTGTTTTCTCGTGACATATTGTACTTCATGACAATGGTAAAAATTATTTGATAGTACCTGCGTTTATTTGTGAAAAAAACGGAAATTTGGCGAAAATTATGAAAATTTCGCAATTTTCCAACTTTGAATTTTTATGCAATTAAATCACAGAGATATGTCACACAAAATACTTAATAAGTAACATTTCCCACATGTCTACTTTACATCAGCACAATTTTGGAACCAAAATTTTTTTTTGTTAGGGAGTTATAAGGGTTAAAAGTTGACCAGCAATTTCTCATTTCTACAACACCATTTTATTTTAGGGACCACATCTCATTTGAAGTCATTTTGAGGGGTCTATATGATAGAAAATACCCAAGTGTGACACCATTCTAAAAACTACACCCCTCAAGGTGCTCAAAACCATATTCAAGAAGTTTATTAACCCTTCTGGTGCTTCACAGGAATTTTTTGAATGTTTAAATAAAAATGAACATTTAACTTTTTTTCACAAAAAATTTAATTCAGCTCCAATTTGTTTTATTTTACCAAGGGTAACAGGAGAAAATGGACCCCAAACATTGTTGTACAATTTGTCCTGAGTATGCCAATACCCCACATGTGGGGGTAAACCACTGTTTGGGCGCATGGCAGAGCTCGGAAGCGAAGGAGTGCCATTTGACTTTTCAATGCAAAATTGACTGGAATTGAGATGGGACGCCATGTTTCGTTTGGAGAGCCCCTGATGTGGCTAAACATTGAAACCCCCCACAAGTGACACCATTTTGGAAAGTAGACCCCCTAAGGAACTTATCTAGAGGTGTGGTGAGCACTTTGACCCACCAAGTGCTTCACAGAAGTTTATAATGCAGAGCCGTAAAAATAAAACAATTTTTTTCCCACAAAAATTATTTTTTTAGCCCCCAGTTTTGTATTTTCCTGAGGGTAACAGGAGAAATTGGACCCCAAAATTTGTTGCCCAATTTGTCCTGAGTGCGATGATACACCATATGTGGGGGGAACCACTGTTTGGGCACATGGGAGGGCTCAGAAGGGAAGGAGTGCCATTTGAA
Source organism: Ranitomeya imitator (assembly GCF_032444005.1). Classification (NCBI taxonomy): domain Eukaryota; kingdom Metazoa; phylum Chordata; class Amphibia; order Anura; family Dendrobatidae; genus Ranitomeya; species Ranitomeya imitator. Next base: position 277,246,109 of record NC_091285.1, on the reverse strand, counting down.
TGCAGACTTAGATGGAATGGTCTGCAGGTGTCACATTGCGTTTGCAGAGCCCCTAATGTACCTAAACAGTAGAAACCTCCCACAAGTGACACCATTTTGGAAAGTAGACCCCCTAAGGAACTCATCTAGATGTGTTGTGATAGCTTTGAACCCCCAAGTGTTTCACTACAGTTTGTAACGCAGAGCCGTGAAAATTAAAAAAAAAAAAATCTTTCCCCCCAAAATTATTTTTTAGCCCCCAGTTTTGTATTTTCCCGAGGGTAAGAGGAGAAATTCGACCCCAAAAGTTGTTGTCCAATTTGTCCTGAGTACGCTGATACCCCGTATGTTGGGGGAAACCAACGTTTGAGCGCATGGCAGAGCTCGGAAGGGAAGGAGCGCCATTTGGAATGCAGACTTAGATGGAATGGTCTGCAGACGTCACATTGCGTTTGCAGAACCCCTAATGTACCTAAACAGTAGAAACCCCCCACAAGTGACCCCATATTGGAAACTAGACCCCCCAGGGAACTAATCTAGATGTGTTGTGAGAACTTTGAACCCCCAAGTGTTTCACTACAGTTTATAACGCAGAGCCGTGAAAATAAAAAATCTTTTTTTTTCCCACAAAAAATATGTTTTAGCCCCGAGTTTTGTATTTTCCCAAGGGTAGCAGGAGAAATTGGACCCCAAAAGTTGTTGTCCTATTTGTCCTGAGTACGCTGATACCCCATATGTTGGGGTAAACCCCTGTTTGGGCACACGGGAGAGCTCGGAAGGGAAGAAGCACTGTTTTACTTTTTCAACGCAGAATTGGCTGGAATTGAGATCGGACGCCATGTCGCGTTTGGAGAGCCCCTGATGTGCCTAAACAGTGGAAACCCCCCAATTATAACTGAAACCCTAATCCAAACACATCCCTAACCCCAACAGTAACCCTAACCACACCTCTAACCCTGACACACCCCTAACCCTAATCCCAACCCTATTCCCAACCGTAAATGTAATCTAAACCCTAACTGTAACTTTAGCCCCAACCCAAACTGTAGCCCTAGCCCTAACCCTAGCCCTAACCCTAGCCCTAGCCCTAACCCTAGCCCTAACCCTAGCCCTAACCCTAGCCCTAACTCTAACCCTAGCCCTAATGGGAAAATGGAAATAAATACATTTTTTTAATTTTTCCCTAACTAAGGGGGTGATGAAGGGGGGTTTGATTTACTTTTATAGCGGGTTTTTTAGCGGATTTTTATGATTGGCAGCCGTCACACACTGAAAGACGCTTTTTATTGCAAAAAATATTTTTTGCGTTACCACATTTTGAGAGCTATAATTTTTCTATATTTTGGTCCACAGAGTCATGTGAGGTCTTGTTTTTTGCGGGACGAGTTGATGTTTTTATTGGTAACATTTTCGGGCACGTGACATTTTTTGATCGCTTTTTATTCCGATTTTTGTGAGGCAGAATGACCAAAAACCAGCTATTCATGAATTTCTTTTGGGGGAGGCGTTTATACCGTTCCGCGTTTGGTAAAATTGATGAAGCAGTTTTATTCTTCGGGTCAGTACGATTACAGCGACACCTCATTTATATCATTTTTTTATGTTTTGGCGCTTTTATACGATAAAAACTATTTTATAGAAAAAATAATTATTTTTGCATCGCTTTATTCTCAGGACTATAACTTTTTTATTTTTTTGCTGATGATGCTGTATGGCGGCTCGTTTTTTGCGGGACAAGATGACGTTTTCAGCGGTACCATGGTTAGTTATATCTGTCTTTTTGATCGCGTGTTATTCCACTTTTTGTTCGGCGGTATGATAATAAAGCGTTGTTTTTTGCCTCGTTTTTTTTCTTTTTTTCTTACGGTGTTTACTGAAGGGGTTAACTAGTGGGCCAGTTTTATAGGTCGGGCCGTTACGGACGCGGCGATACTAAATATGTGTACTTTTTATTGTTTTTTTTTTTTTTATTTAGATAAAGAAATGTATTTATGGGAATAATATTTTTATTTTTTTTTTCATTATTTTGGAATATTTTTTTTTATTTTTTTTTTACACATTTGAAATTTTTTTTTTTTTACTTTGTCCCAGGGGGGAACATCACAGATCAGTGATCTGACAGTTTGCACAGCACTCTGTCAGATCACTGATCTGACATGCAGCGCTGCAGGCTTCACAGTGCCTGCTCTGAGCAGGCTCTGTGAAGCCACCTCCCTCCCTGCAGGACCCGGATCCGCGGCCATCTTGGATCCGGAGCTGGACTGAGCAGGGAGGGAGGTGAGACCCTCGCAGCAACGCGATCACATCGCGTTGCTCCGGGGGTCTCAGGGAAGCCCGCAGGGAGCCCCCTCCCTGCGCGGTGCTTCCCTGCACCGCCGGCACATCGCGATCATCTTTGATCGCGGTGTGCCGGGGGTTAATGTGTCGGGGGCGGTCCGTGACCGCTCCTGGCACATAGTGCCGGATGTCAGCTGCGATAAACAGCTGACACCCGGCCGCGATCGGCGGCGCTCCCCCCGTGAGCGCTGCCGATCGCATATGACGTACTATTGCGTCCTTGGGAAGTAAAGCCCACCCCACATGGACGCAATAGTACGTCTAATGGCAGAAAGGGGTTAAAGGCTTTCCCACTATAAGATATTCATGGCTTACAGATTAGACATGCCATAAATGTCCAACGCCTACATTCCTGAAAATCAGGATGCCAGGTTCTGCTCTCTCGGGATTCAGCTCACATTATTTCACAAATGTTTAGGGTAAAATTGGTTTTCATTTTTATAATGCAAAATTCCAACTTAATGCCTATGTCATGTATTATAGATGTCACGTAGTCATGCAAGCAGTGGGTAGACACAGTCAAAAAGGTAACATTTCAAAACATGACATTGTGCGTATGAGAACTGTGCTCATGGCCTCTGCTTTCGGAAAGCATAAGTGTTATCCTTAGGTTCCATGGGTAATACATTACCATTAAATTGTCAGCCTCCTATAATACACCAGCGGGAGAAATGCGGGTGTGCAGCACTGACGGTACGGAGCTCACAGGATTCAGGTGAATAGAAATAGATTCTGGTTTATTTACAATGCGTTTTTAGGTTGAGCAGATGTCTTCCTCAGTGGAACCACAATAAAGCTCTAAATTGTGGTCCCCATAGGAAGAGGTCCGTTTGACCTAAAAACTCATTGGAAATTAACTACTATCTATCTTTATCTGAATCCTGTGAACTTCTTACCGTCAGTGCTGAACACCTGCATTTCTCCCTCTGGTACGTATTGGTTTATCCAACCAGTGGAGCAGCAGAAGCTGGGGTATTATCTAAAGGTACCGTCACATTTAGCGACGCTGCAGCGATATAGACAATGATGCTGATCGCTGCAGTGTCGCTGTTTAGGTCGTTGTGTGGTCGCTGGAGAGCTGTCAGACAGCTCTCCAGCGACCAATGATGCCGAAGTCGCCGGGTAACCAGGGTAACATTGGGTTACTAAGCGCAGGGCCACGCTTAGTAACCAGATGTTTACCCTGGTTACCATTGTAAAAGTAAAAAAAAAACAAAACAGTACATACTTGCATTCCGGTGTCTGTCACGTCCCCGGCGTCAGCTTCCCTGCACTGTCAGCGCCGGCCGGCCGTAAAGCAGAGCACAGCGGTGACAGCTGGTGATCAGCGACCAAAAAAAAGGTCCTGAACATTCCTAGCGACCAACGATCTCCCAGCAGGGGCCTGATCGTTGGTCGCTGTCACGCATAACTATTTCGTTAACGATATCGTTGCTACGTCACAAAAAGCAACGATATCGTTAACAAAATCATTATGTGTGAAGGTACCTTAAGGCTTTTAAATTGCTGTGGTTTCACAGCTTCTCAAGCTGAGCACAATAAAACCGCTTTCTATTTTGATAATGCCCTATGTGTGCTTTTTGTCAATCGGCTTCTTATAACTGCGTGCACAAAAGATATTAAAGGGGTTGTCCACTACTAGGACAACCACTACTCCTTCACCACGCTTGGCCCTGATAAAATAAATCTTATACTCCCCTCCCATGTTGGCGTCGTCACTGCGGTATCAGGGCTCTTGTACGGTTGCATGACACATGACCCCGGAGCCCAATCAGCACTGGTGTCACTGTCCCTTCGCCTTCAAATAAACTGAACATGAAGAGGAAAGCCAGGCTGCTACTGATCGTTCTTCCTCTTCATGTTCAAGTTGAAAGAAGGTGGGGACAGTGATGCCGGTGCTGATTGGGCGCCAGGCACCGTGTGTCATGCAACCGTACAAGACCCCTGGGACCGCGAGTGCTAACACTGCTGAAACTGGAGGGGAGTATAAGGTTTTTTTATTTTATCGGAGGCAAGCGTGGAGAATAAGTTCCATTTTTATATCCTTACTTTTAATTATAATGATTGGATTTCACTATGTTGAAATCCTATGTACACAAGTGGTCAAAATTGTTGGTACCCCTCGTTTAATGAAAGAAAAACCCACAATGGATACAGAAATAACTTGAATCTGATAAAAAAAATCTGTGAAAATGAACAAGTGAAAGTCAGACATTGCTTTTCAACCACGCTTCCACATAATTTTTTAAAAATATAATACTCATGAAATAGGCCTAGACAGAAATGATGGTACCCCTGAAAATGTCACAAAAGGGACATGTTAAATAAATGTGTGTCCACCAACTAGCATCACAGGTGTCTAAAATCTTGGAATCAGTGAGTGGGCCTGTATATAGGGCTACAGATACTCACTGTGCTGTTTGGTGACATGGTGTGTATCACACTCAACATGGACCAGAGGAAGCTAAGGAAAGAGTTGTGTCAGGAGATTAGAAAGAAAATATTAGACAAGCATGTTGAAGGTAAAAGTTATAAGACCATCTCCAAGTAGCTTTATGTTCCTGTGACTGCAGCTGCACATATTATTCAGAAATTTTAAGATGTATGGGACTGTAGCCAGCCTCCCTGGACGTGGTCGCAGGAGAAAAATTGATGACAAATCAAAGAGACTGATAATACGAATGGTAACAAAAGAGCCCGGAAAAACTTCTAATCAGATTAAAGGTGAATTTCAAGCTCAAGGAACATCAGTGTCCGATCGGACCATCCGTTATATGAGCCAAAGTGGACTTCATGGGAGACGACCAAGGAGGACACCATTGTTGAAAAAAAAAATCATAAAAAAGCCAGACTGGAATTTGCCAAGCTACATGTTGACAAGCCACAAAGCTTCTGAGAGAATGTCCTATGGACAGATGAGACAAAAATTGAACTTTTTGGCAAGGCACATCAGCACGGAAAAATGAAACATCAAGAAAAGAACACTGTCCCTACTGTGAAACATGGAGGAGGCTCTGTTATGTTCTAGGGCTGCTTTGCTGCATCTGGAACAGGGTGTCTAGAATCTGCACAGGGTACGATGAAATCTCAAGACTATCAAGGGATTCTAGAGAGAAATGTGCTGCCCAGTGTCAGAAAGCTTGGTCTCAGTCGCAGGTCATGGGTCTTGCAACAGGATAATGACCAAAAACACACAGCTAAAAACACCCAAGAATGGCTGAGAGGAAAACATTGGACTATTCTGAAGTGGCGATCTATGAGCCCTGACCTAAATCCTATTGAGCATCTTTGGAAAGAGCTGAAACATGCCGTCTGGAACAGGCAACCTTGAAACACGAGACAACTGGAGCAGTTTGCTCTATTCTTGAGTGGGCCAAAATACCTCTCGAGAGGTGCAGAAGTCTCATTAGCAGTTGCAGTGATTGCCTCAAAACGTTGTGCAACAAAATATTCAGTTAAGGGTACCATCATTTCTTTTCAGGACTATTTCATGAGTTTTATTTTTTTTAAATCCTGTGGAAGCATGGTTGAAAAGCAATGTCTGACTTTCATTTGTTCATTATCATAGATTTTTGTATGTATTACTTTTATCAGATTTAAGTTATTTCTGTGACCATTGTGGGTTTTTCTTTCATTATACGAGGGATTTCAACAATTTTGACCACGTGTGTATGCATGCAATTACTTAATCTAGGCTTTAACGATACTTCAGATGTAGAACTTAGAATGTTTCCCTACTCTAGTTTGGATGATACAATGTATAATCTGAATGGTGCTTTATACAAGACAGTCTACAACTTTATGATCTTTTTTGGCGTCATCATTTTATCATGTACACCATCTAAAAGCCACTTGTTTATGGAGGGCACATTATAATGCAATTGGCTTATTCCTTTGGCTGCAGCTGCATTGTCCGTCGGTTTTTGCCTGTCACAAGCGATCAGCTCTTGAATGTATAAGCTGAACAGCTGCTCCTGGAAAACATGTTCTATTGCTCTGGTGTTTCTATTAAATTTCATCCTCCACTTATTTTACTTCATGCTCATAGAATACTGTTCTTACAATGGAAACCAATTAATTCACCTATTGACTGTACACAGCAAAAAACCTTCAGGATACAAACAGTTTACCATTGATGAGAAGGCATTACTTTTGCTGTTCAATAGACGAGACCAACTTCCCTGTTATGTAAAAGTGATCAGTCTTGCTCCTGTATTCTGGGGATTCCCTGATCCGAGCATAAGGAATATTGGCAATTCTGGGCTATAATATAATCATAAAATCAGGTTAATTGCATCGATATTGATATACAGTCATGGCCGAGAGTGTTGGCACCCCTGAAGTTGGACAAAATTTCCAGCTGAGAGGTGTAAGAAATTTGTTGGTTATTGGAAACAATTTATTTCATTTATTATATAGGGTGTGTAGCCAAGTATTATGTTGAGGGTGACAAGAATTTTTTTGCAAGCCATTTTTGGTATTTTCTGTGAAATAATGTCTAATTTTTTTTTTCCCTCTGTTTTTTTTTTTTGTGTTGTTCCAGTACACACAAAGGAAATAAACGTGTGTGTATAGCAAAACGTGTAACCGGAATAATTTTCTGGAACAATTTCAAGGGTGCCAACACTTTCGGCAATTACTGTAGATGTTTAAGTCCAGTTAAGTTTGATGGAAATCTGGGCGAAATATGGTGCAATTATCACCTGTGCAATACTAAGGAAATCCTCAAAACATGACCTGTTGGTGGCTCTTAAGGAGCAGAGTTGTTGAACACTGGTCTAGAGCAACCACAGCCATTTTTCTGCACCCCAGTTCTTATGTTTTGTGGCTCTTGACTTTGTTTCCATGTTAAAGGTTTGACTTTTGGCTGCCATTCTTCAGCAGAACAGACAATGGATGTAGAGGCATCCCATTGGTTACTGCCAGTTCTGAGCTACAATGCTGGATATCTTATGATTTCAAAGACCAGTAAGCATGATGTGTTTTTCATCTCCTGCTCTGTTTCCTTGGCTGACCTCTACATCTATGGTCCTCAATGTTGTCCATTTCTTGGTGTCCTCAGTGCTGAGAAATACACACAGATACCTTTTCGTCATGCAATACCAGAAGAGAAGCATTTGATTGGCTCCAAATTTATTCTGCCGCAGCACAATTCCAAATTTGACCCAAAGCAAGCAGTCCTGGAACTGATAATATGGTCCCAACAAAACTCTGATCTCAACATTATCAAGGAATTATATTAAGAATAATTTTCATATACTGTAATTTTTTTTAAAACCGTGAGAAAAAGGAAACCCTTTAATATAAATGATGGTAATGAAATTGTGGAGTATGAAATTTTAACTTGAAATTTCGTATTGATCAAGGATTTGCGGGATGTGATTATCTGCTAACATCTTGAAGCAGATACAACAGGACAATATGAGTTCTGTTGGAGTCATTGCCTGGACAAGACATGGCTATTTTGGTTGTACGATGGTGATCAACACAGTATTAAACCCCATCAGATGTCTGTGTTACATACATGTTCTATCCATGTTTTTTTTCTGATAGAAAAAGTACCAATTAATCTATGATGCTATTCACATGTCAACGTTTTTTGGCAGACCGCATATCCGCCAACAAAATCAGGTAGACCTGTCCCATTTTTGATTGGAGTTGCACATTAAATTGCCCATGAAGGACAACAGGTCCGTAAAAATTCAGGATGGCAAATGAATGACATCAGTATGCAGTCCAGGTACTGATTGCGATTAACATTGCAATAAGTAAGAACAGCTTTATAATTAATTTTTTGACACGTAAAAATCACTAATGTAAAAGCTGACATCCCTGACTGGAAAAAAAAACAATTGACAATTCTTGATCTATTTATTTGGATATCTTGATGTTTGAACGAGGCCTTAAGCGGGTGGATAATTGATATATATCCATACACCACACTTTTATTTTTATTCCTGCTTTTATGTTTGATTTCAATGCTTGTCTCTCTAATATTTTTCATTTCATAATCGTCAAATGTTAATCTGGTCATCTAAGCAAGTACAGCATGAAAATCATTCTCATTTACTTTCCAATTTTGGAGGAGCATTCTAAATGAAATATCAATTTTTCTCCCATTGCAAGTAGTAGGCTTTAATAAATGACACTGTTCTTTGACTCACGGCCAACTAGCTGATGAGCTCTTGTTTTCTACTCTCCATCCCACTCTTCAAGATTTGGCAAATAAATTAGATGTAATAGGATTTTAATAAGCTATAACCATACAGTAGAAAGTAACCCTGAACTATAAATTTATGAATTTGTATTTACAGTTATATTGCCCTTCGCTTATTTATTCATCTTAATAAATTATGTCACCCCAAGATATACGGTAATATCTTGTAAAAAAGAAAAAAGAGAGAGAGGAAAGTGGTTACACTTAAAATCAAAGGTAGCAAATCTTTACTGTTAGGGTGCTTTCACTTTGCATTTAGTTACACGCTTGGTGGTCCCGACGGGGCATACTTACATATTCCCCTCACAAAACTGGATTCAATCGTCTACGGATCCATAGACCATAATGGTATCCGCAGAGCAAACATATAGTCTGCTACGTTTAAGTGTCCGCCTTCAGTAGACGTACACGCCTGACTATGATACACGGATCACTCTGCCAACACCGTTATAGTCTATGGCCCTGTCGGCGCATCTGCCTGACTCCCGTTTTTCGGGACTTAAGCTCAGGCGGGTGCCTGAACACTGAAAGCACCCTTAGAAGTGAGATTATGGGCCTTTCAGCCACATGAAGTTGTAATGGTTGATTAACTAAACAAGTTCAAGTAGGGCCTGGAGGCTTTTCTTGAAAAATATAATATTACTAGGTAGGTACTAGATTCTTTAATGGGATATTTATCCAGAGAACTTGTCTGTTTGCCGTATATGGAGTCGGGAAGTAATTTTATATGGGGCAATTGGCATCTGCCTTATAGGTTTTTTCCTTTCTCTGGTTCAACATGTCAGTCTATAGATTGATTTCAATGGACTTGCATCTACTTTAAACCTTAAAAACTGATGCAGAAAAAAAAAGATCCTACTAGCACAATGATGCTCTTACTATATATCCAAAGTAATCACCAATAAAGATATGCAACGATGATCAAATCTTCTCCCAATAGGGAGCCTTTATAACTACCAACAATTTTTGCAAATTGCATAATCACAGGGGTTATTTTTCATTTCAAATGTACATGTCCACTGGATTATATAGGTAACACAAAGCGTGAACCGAGAAAGCAAATTTTGGATCATGTTGGGGGTCAACAAACATACCCTTGAAACTCCTATTTGAAGAACTATTAAGGAAATGAATGAAAGGAGATTAGACACATTTAATTTCTCTGTAAATAGAGGTTATAACCACATTAAAAAGAGATCGAGATGGGAGCGTAATATTTTGCAAATCGAAGCTAAATGGATCTATCACATGGATACCATCAAGCCAAAAGGCTTGAACAATGAACATTGGCTCATTTCTTTAATTTTACTTCCCCTGTGCTCCAGTAAATTTACTGCTCAATTTCCCACTCTCCAACAAAATTGCATCTCCTGTTATGCATATGTGATATCCACTTATTAAAATTTCACATAATACCCCACCTATTCTATCAACTATCTTTTAAATATTGTGTTTGGTAGTGGTGCCAATATGCCATTGATGCCAACGTGCTGATGCTTTGGGAAAGAAAAACCTGACTAGACCCGTTGGTCTCTGTTGCATTGTTACTCTATATTTAGTAAATACAGCTTTGGCAAAAATTAAGAGGCCACTGCAAAATTTTCAGTTTGTCAGTTTTTCTCGTTATAGATATACTAGCTATTGAACCCGTTCTACGCCCGGGTGGCGAGCATTTATATTGGAATATGGTCTCCATCCTGATATGTGCTGCTCCATCCTGCATCCCCATCCTGTCATGTGCTGCTCCATCCTGCGTCCCCATCCTGTCATGTGCTGCTCCATCCTGCGTCCCCATCCTGTCATGTGCTGCACCCATCCTGTGTCCCCATCCTGTCATGTGCTGCTCCCATCCTGCACCCCCATTCTGACATGTGCTGCTCCCATCCTGCGCCCCCATTCTGACATGTGCTGCACCATCCTGCGCCTCCATTCTGACATGTGCTGCACCCATCCTGCGCTTCCATTCTGACATGTGCTGCACCCATCCTGCGCCCCCATCCTGTCATGTGCTGCTCCCATCCTGCGCCCCCGTCCTGTCATGTGCTGCTCCCATCCTGCGCCCCGGTTCTGTCATGTGCTGCTCCCATCCTGCGCCCCCATCCTGTCATGTGCTGCTCCCATCCTGCGCCCCGGTTCTGTCATGTGCTGCTCCCATCCTGCGCCACCGTCCTGTCATGTGCTGCTCCCATCCTGCGCCCCCATCCTGTCATGTGCTGCTCCCATCCTGCGCCCCCGTTCTGTCATGTGCTGCTCCCATCCTGCACCACCATTCTTTAATTTGCTGCTCCCATCCATATGCCCCACACGCTGCTCCATAAAGGTTTATGGCCCCCATAAGATGCTCCATAGTATATGCCCCGTACACTGCTCCATAAAGGTTGATGGCCCCCATAAGATGCTCCATAGTATATGCCCCCGTACACTGCTCCATAAAGGTTTATTGCCCCCATAAGATGCTCCATAGTGTATACCCCGTACGCTGTTCCATAAAGGTTTATGGCCCCCATAAGATGCTCCATGGTATATGCCCCCGTACACTGCTCCATTATGGTTTATGGCCCCATAAGATGCTCCATGGTATATGCCCCCCCGTACACTGCTCCATAAAGGTTTATGGCCCCCATAAGATGCTCCATGGTATATGCCCCCGTACACTGCTCCATAAAGGTTTATGGGCCCCATAAGATGCTCCATGGTATATGCCCCCGTACACTGCTCCATTATGGTTTATGGCCCCATAAGATGCTCCATACTATATGCCCCGTATGCTGCTGCAATATATAAAAAAAAATACCATACTCACCTATCGTCGCTGGGCGCAGAGTGCTGGGGGGCCTGAGCAGGCGGGGACACCGGTGCGCTGTGGGGGTCAGGTGCCGGTATCGCCGCCAGCTCAGGCCCCCCAGCACTTGCTATATTCACCTGGCCCCGTTCCACCGCTGCGCGCCGCCATCTTCCGGGTCCTCTGGCTGTGACTGAACGTCAGAGGCCGAGGACCGGGAGACGGAGCCACACGCAGCACTGGAAGGGGGACAGGTGATATAGCCGATACTTACCCTCCTGGCGGTCCCTGCTTCTCTGTTGGAGATCGCGGTGTGCATTCAGTGTTTACGCATACCGTGATCTCCTGGGAGCGTCACTCTGTGGGGTCCTTACTGCGTCAGCGCTTGCGCAGTCTATAAAGGCTACGTACAGAGTGACGCTCCCAGCGTTATATTATAGATTTTGGAGTAAAATGTAAATTGTTCTTTTATTCTATAAACTTCTGACAACATGTCTCAGAATTTTCAAGCAATACATTTTGTATTTTTATTCTGTAAAGGAGAAATGGTAAAAATTAAAGGGCCACTGTCACCCCCCTCCAGCCGTTATAAACTAAAAGAGCCACCTTGTGCAGCAATAATGCTGCATTCTAACAAGGTGGCGCTTTTAGTTTTTGGTTCATGTATTCCCAAAATAAAGTGTTTTGAAACTTATCCAAAATACCTGTCTTTCGCCAGGGAGGCGGGTCCTCACTCCCCAGCTTGAACCGCTACTCTGCCTCCTCCTAGCAATCGCCGGGAAAGAATTGCTAGGAGGCACGATCAGCTGAATATACAGACGCTGTAAGGCGGGGGACCTGGGTGAGTGGCTGACACACGCAGTGCGCATGCCCAGGAATCCTAGCCCCGCACTGTGCATAATGCATAACACACTGCGGGGCTGGGATTCCCAAGGTGGGTGGCCACACTGCCTGCACAGGTGCAGTCTGCAAGCCTGGCTGGGACGTCAGACGACCAGAGCTCACTGTGCCTGCACAACACAGTAGTACACAGCGCAGGCGCCGGTTTTGAAGCGAAAACAGCGCGGAGGGGGCGGTGCCGAAAGCCCCTGAAGATTTGAGTGATGGCAGAGTAGCGGTTCAAGCTGGGGAGTGAGGACCTGCCTCCCTGGATAAAGACAGGTATGTTGGATAAGTTTCAAAACGCTTTATTTTAATACATGAACCAAAAACTAAAAGAGCCACCTTGTTAGAATGCAGCATTACTGCTGCACAAGGTGGCTCTTTTAGTTTATAATGGCTGGAGGGGGGTGACAGTGGCCCTTTAAAAACAAAACCGTGCTTTCAGACCTCAAATAATGCAAAGAAAACAGGTTCATAATCATTTAGAAACAACAATACTAATGTTTTAGCTCAGGAAGAGTACAGAAATCAATATTTTGTGGAATAACTATGATTTTTAATCACAGCTTTCATGCGTCTTGGCATGCTTTCCACCAGTCTTTCACACTGAATCTGGCGCAAACATGTAAGCCGTTCTTCTTTGTTTGATGGCTTGTGACTATCCATCATCCTTTTGATTACATTCCAGAGGTTTTCAATGGGGTTCAGGTCTGGAGATTGGGCTGCCCCTGACTGGGTTTTGTTGCAGTGGTCTCACAATTTTTGCCAGAGCTGTATATACGATGGGGGAAATAAGTATTTGATCCCTTGCTGATTTTGTAAGTTTGCCCACTGACAAAGACATGAACAGTCTATAATTTTAAGGGTAGATTATTTTTAACATTGAGGGATAGAATATCAAATATAAAGTGCAGAAAGTCACATTGTATAAATTTATTTGTATTTTGCAGTGAGAAATAAATATTTGATCCCCTACCAACCATTAAGAGTTCTGGCTCCTACAGACCATTTAGACGGTCCTAATCAACTCATTACTTGCATTATAGACAGCTGTCTTACATAGTCACCTTTATAAAAAAAAAAAATAAAAAAGACTCCTGTCCACAGACTCAATCAGACTCTAATCTCTAAGGAGCTTTATAAGGATGTCAGGGACTGGATCATAGACCTACACAAAGCTGGAATGGGCTACAAAACCATAAGTAAGGCACTGGGTGAGAAGGAGACAACTGTTGGTCTGGGGCACCAAGCAAAATCTCACTTCATGAGCTACCCTTGATCATGAGGGAAGTGAGAGATCAACCTAAAACTACACAGGGGTGACTTGTTAACGATGTCAAGGCAGCTGGGACCAAAGTCACCAAGAAAACCATTGGTAACACATTAAACCGTAAAAGTTTAAAATCCTGCAGTGCCAGCAAGGTCCCCCTGCTCAAGAAGGCACATGTGCAGGCCCATCTGAAGTTTGCCAATGAACACCTGGATGATTTGTGAGTGGTTGGTAGAAGGTGCTGTGGTCAGATGAGATAAAAATTAAGGTCTTTGGCATTATCTCAACTCGCCGTGTTTAGAGGAAGAGAAATGCTACCTATGACCCAAAGAACAGCCATGTACAGAGCCATGTACCATAAAATCCTGATTGACCTCTTTCCCTCTACCAGGACATTAAAAATGGGTCGTGACTGTATCTTCTAGCAAGAGAATGACCCAAAACATACAGCTATGGCAACAAAGGAGTGGCTCAAAAAGAAGCACATTAAAGGGACACTGTCACCTGAATTTGGAGGGAACAATCTTCAGCCATGGAGGCGGGGTTTTGGGGTTTTTGATTCACCCTTTCCTTACCCGCTGGCTGCAATATTGGATTGAAGTTCATTCTCTGTCCTCCGTAGTACATGCCTGCACAAGGCAGTCTTTATTAGATGCTCACCTTATGTGAGCTTGCTGAGGGAAGATGGGCAGAATAGATTGTGTTGGAGCCAAAGAGAGAGTATCTAAACTGCACAGGCTGTGCTCACCAAAATACAAGTATTACGAGTTACTATGGAGGATGGCTGTTCTGTGGGTTTGAAATAGGACTAGATTAGTTGTGTCTAAAGTAGCCAATGACTATATCATTTAGTTAGTGCTAAGGTGTTGAATTTCAGAAGATTGAGGGTATGTGCACACGTTCGCGTTTTTTCGTGATAAAAACGCATTAGAAACCGCAGACATATGCATCCTATTATTTAGAATGCATTCTGCAATTTTTGTGCACATTATGCGTTTTTTTCCGCTAAAAAAACGCATTGTGGTAAAAAAAAGCAGCATGTTCATTAATTTTGCGTTTTTTTGCGTTTTTCCCGCTATTCTATGCATTGGGAAAAAACGCATCAAAAACTCTCAAAAAACGTGTCAAACGCGAAAAAAACGCATGCGGATTTCTGGCAGAAATGTCCGGTATTTGTCAGGAAATTTCTGCTAGAAAATCCTGACGTGTGCACATACCCTGAGGATGCTTGGAAAAAATCTTGGGACACTGTTGGGGGAGGAATGTATGACGGTGGAGGAAAGAAAGATGTCTTGTGAAGATTGAAGATTGCATGCAGCAAAGTATTAAATTAGTTTGTAGATGTATGGAGAAGACAGATTATGGATGGCCTTGTAAATCATTGGTTAGTAATTTAAATTCGATTTTCAGGAGAATTGGAAGCTAGTAAAGGGATTGGAGGAGTAGCGAAGGGAGAAGTTGATTAATTGGGCAACAGAATTTGCAGTGGTGCAAAAGTGTTCATGTCACGCTCGCGCCCTAACTGGGTGGCGCGAACGAGGGGATTGTGGCCCCACTGTGCCACCAACTATACTATCCTGGAAGGGGTGTGATTAAGCATCTACCTTAGTGTTCACTGGAGCCTCTGATGGTGAGGTCAGGCTTGTGCAGCAGGTATCTGCCAGGTACCACTCCAGGGTGGTGTCTGGCTGTAGCAGCTGATCCCACTGAGGGACAGAACACAAGTGACAGGTGCAAGCAAGTATGGATAGGCATAACTGGTTCTCAGGCGGGCACGGCTGGCACTCTGGAAGGCAGACTGGCACTCTTGGCAGGCGGGCACTCTTGGCAGGCAGGAGGGCACGGCTGGTAGGCAGGCAGGCATAAAACAGTGAAGGAATCGGGATGGTAATGGGTAGGGCAGGAACACAGGCAGGTACGAGTAGGGAACAGATAAGAACCAGTTCAGACTGGAGGGACAGGAACTGCTTCAGGAGACACGGGAACATGGGTGGGTAAGAGTAGGATAAGGGAGCAGGTAGGAACCAGTACAGACTAAAGGAGCCGAACCATGGGATGCAGAGCAGAACTGCAGGAATCTGGGCAGAGCATGACCGCAGGAGGCGGGGCAGAGCGGAGCCACAAGTTGCACAGCAAAGAACAGAGCCGCAAGGTGCGGAGCAAGGAGCAGAAGGAGTGAAAACAGCAGGATAGGAAAGGCTAAATACAGGGATACAAACACAGGATCAAGTACAGTACCGAGGATTCAGGCCAGGGAATGCAGCCTCCTGGGAGGCAGAAATCAGAGACACAAAATACAGGCATGGGGGCCAGGGTACAAAGCCCCCTGGGTGAAAGAGACAGGAGAAATTTGACAGCACCTGGCAAGTCAGTAGCCAAAGATAGACTGACAGAGATTGTTGTCGCCCTAAGCATGCAGCCAGGAAGTATGCAGCAAGCAAGGACATGAGGCACAGAGCATGGAGCCGGCAGAGGACAGAACTCACAGCATGGCCCGAAGTGGTAAGTAAGATGATGTATCTGCCTGATGGGAGATGGAAAGCCATGTACTGAAGCCGGCAGGGATGTTACAGTTAGTTGGAGACTATAGAGGAGGATATTGCAGTAGTCAAAGAGGAAGATGATAAAGGGCATGTACTACTATTTTTGTTTATTTGGTGTTGAGGAAAGGGTGGATTTTGGAAATATTTTAGCGTTGGAATCAGCTGGAGGGTGGTATGGGATTGGATGTGAAGAGTCAGAGTCAAGGGTTACATTGAGTCAGCCAACTTGTGATATTGAGGAGAGTGTGTGGTAAATTACTGTGATGATTAGGTGTGGTAAGTGGGTTAACTGACAGAGGATAGATGACTTCAGTTTTGTCCATGATGAGTTTTAGAAATTGTGGTTATTAGGAGGATATAGCAAATAGACACTCTGTGATTCTTGACAGTTGTTTGTTGACATCTGGCCTAGAAAGGTAGATTTGAGTGTCATCAGCATATAGGTAGTACTGGAGGCCGTGCAATTTTATGAGTTCTCCTGGGCTAAAGGTATAAGTGAATGAGTGATCTAAGGACAGATCCTTGAGGGACACCAATAGAGAGATGGCATGATGATGAAGTATTGTTGAACTCATGCCAAGGGAAGAGTATTTGTAGTAGGAGGAAAAGGTCCACTGAGTCAAAAGCAGAAGAGGAGTAGAGAGTATTGTCTACTAGCTTTGCAAGTAAGTAGTTTGAAACTGATTAGGGCTTTTTCAGTGAAGTGATGTGGATGGAAGCTATTATGTAGGTGTTGAGATGTAGGAGGAGAGTTCAATGATTGTCAAAACTTGTTGAATAGAACAAAAGGGAGTAATGAAATATAGCGAAAGCTGGATGTATACCATATATACTCGAGTATAAGCTTACCCAAGTATAAGCAGAGACCCCTTATTTTGCCACAAAAAACTGGGAAACCTTAATGACTCGAGTATAAGCCTAGGGTGGAAAATGCAGCAGCTACCAGTAAATTTCAAAAATAAAAATAGGTACCAATAAAAGTAAAATTGAGATATCAGTAGGTTGTGTTTTTGAATATCCATATTGAATCAGGAGCCTCATATAATGCTCCATACAGTTCATGATGGGCCCCATAAGATGCTCCATATTAAAATATTCCCCATATAATGCTGCACAAAGGTTAATAAGGGCCCCATAAGATACTCCATAGAGACATTTGCCCAATATAATGCTGCACAAATGTTGATTATGACCTCATAAGATGCTCCATAAAGATATTTGACCCATATGCTGTTGCTGCGATTGAAAAAAAAAAAAATGACATACTCACTTCTCGTCGCTCAGGCCTCAGACACTTGCAATATTCACCTGACCTTGTTCCGGCGCCGCTGTGTCTTCCGCGACCTCTGCACTAACTTTCAGGCAAAGGGCGCGGACTAACCACGTCATCGCGCCCTCTGACCTGAGCGTCACAGCAGAGGGCACGGAAGATGGAGCGGCGCCAGAATGAGGACAGGTGAATATCGCACAGTGCTCCCCCTCCCCATTATACTCACCTGCTCCTGGTGCGGTCCCTGCTTCTAGGGGTGCTGACAGCTTCTTCCTGTGTTGCACGGTCACATGGTACCGCACATTACAGTAATGAATATGCGGCTCCACCCTTATGGGAGTGGAGTCGGGTCCATATTCATTACTGTAATGAGAGGTACCATGTGACCGCTCAACGCTGGAAGAAGCTGCCAGCGCCCGGAGACCATCGGAGATGCAGGGACCGTGTCGGGAGTAGGTGAGTATGTCACAGCCGCCACTCCCCCTCGCCTGCCGACCCCCCTGGGACAATGACTCGAGTATAAGCCGAGAGGAGCACTTTCAGCCTAAAAAAATGGGCTGAAAATCTCAGATTATACTCGAGCATATACGGTAAGTTGTTAATAATGGGGAGAAAATGGAATGGTGATGAAGTAATTACATGTGACTTGAAGAAAATGTTAGCAAATTTTTACTTAGTGATGGTGGAAAGGAGGTTATGGGGTAAGGACATTTAATCTGTTATGCAGAGGGGTTGTGGGGGTTGTACATTAAATCTTTCTGCTGAAATAAGGCATGTAGGAGGGCAACAATGGATGGAGGAATTAAAAGTGTTGAATAACTGTTTGGGGTTATGGGATAGAGAAGATATGAAAGTTGTGAAGTTTTCCTGTTCAGCTAAAGTGAGGGCCTGCTTGAATTTGAAAACTTCATGAATATCGTTGCCTTCGTGTGAGTGCATTTTCTTTCAGCCCTGCTCTACAACCCTGGCCACTTGCCTCAGCTTTTTTGTAAAATTGGTGTGACAGGATTGTCTATTGATTCGTCGCATAATACTATGCACAAGAGGGACGACTTGAGTCAAGACTCAAGAGATGTGAGTAATTTTAGAAAATTGGAACGTCCCTTTTCATTTCAAAAAAGCTTTGGAGGCAGATTCTCATGGAGATCTGTGTCTGGCTCGTAGATTTAAACAGCTAATTTAAATATTAAGAAATATATGGATTTTCTGGAGTATGACAACAAATTGTAGATATCAAGGTATCAAGTATCATTTTATTCAGCTTCCTATGATCTGTGTGCCTATTTAGACAGCTTAGGAAGGTTGGTCTTACTAACAGATTCCCTTTAGTTTCCGTAGTTGGCCTGGACAACTCTGTAAGATGGTTGCAGTTCCAGCTTTGTAAAATTCTTGGATAACTTTTGGTTCAGTATTCTGTCTGCTTAAAGCTTTTCTGATCTTCTTATAACCTTCACCTTTCATATATAAAGAAGTTAGATTCTTTCTCAGGATTCGTGACATTTCTCTTCCAAGTGGCGCCATTGCTGACCACATGAAATGAGAAGGTGTTTTCTTTAAGGAATGACCTTTTGTAGTCAACTCTCTACTGGACACTTGTTTAATGAATAATTATACTTACCAGTGGCTTAATTTTAATTTACCATATAAACTAGAGTATAAGCCGAGATTTTCAGCCCATTTTTTTAGGCTGAAAGTGCCCCTCTTGGCTTATACTCGAGTCATTGTCCCAGGGCGTCAGGGGGAGGGGTAACAGCAGGAGTGGCGGCTGTCACATCATACTCATCCTCTCCTGGTGTGATCTCTGCATGTCCCTGCTTGGTGCAGCAGCTCTTCCTGTGTTCAGCGGTCACGTGGTACCGCTCATTAAAGTAAAGAATATGGATGTGTCTCCACTCCCATAGGCGTGGAGCGCATATTCATTACTTTAATGAGCGGTCACATGGTACCGCTGAACACGGGAACAAGCTGCCGGCGCCAGAGACCATTGGAGAAGCGGGGACATGCAGAGACCATGCCAGGAGTGTGAGTATGACGGGGGGAGGGTGAGCCATGCGATATTTACCTGTCCCTGTTCCACCGCTGGGCTCTGTCTTCCTTGTCCTCTGGCTGTGTCGTTCAGGTCAAAGGGCGCAATGATGTGTTTAGTGCACACTCTCTGCAGAGACCTGGAAGACACAGCGGCACGCGGTGGTGGAACGGGGACAGGTGAATTTCGCAAGTGTCGGGAGCCTGAGCCAGCGGCGACACTGGCACCTGGCCCCCATAGCGTGCCGATGTCTCCGCCTGCTCAGGACACTGGCACCTGGCCCCCAGCAACGAGAGGTGAGTATGTCATTTTTTTTTTTAATTGCAGCAGCGTTATATGGGGCATATTATTCTATGGAGCATCTTATGGGGCCCATCAACCTTTATGGCATATTATTCTATGGAACATCTTATGGGGCCATAATTAACCTTTTATGCAGCATTATATGGAGCATATTTTAATATGGAGCATCTTATGGGGCCATTATTAACCTTTGTGCAGCATTATATGAAGCATCTTATGGGTCCCATCATGAACTTTATGGAGAATTATATGGGGCTCCCGATTCAATATCGATATCCAAAAACACTTAACCTACTGATGTCTTGATTAATTTTACTTTTATTGGTATCTATTTTTATTTTTGAAATTTACCAGTAGCTGCTGCATTTCCCACCCTAGGCTTATACTCGAGTCAATAAGTTTTCCCAGGTTTTTTGTGGCAAAATTAGGGGTCTCTGCTTATACTCGGGTCGGCTTATACTCAAGTATATACGGTAATTCTTGTTAGAATTTTGTAGTTTAAACTTTAACTTTGTGCCAAAGACTCTAATTAGGGTGTACTCCTTTTTGCAACATTGTTTTGAATCAATTTGTTAGGAAAATTACTTTTTTTGGGTGTGCAAATTAACAAATCTTGTTTGCAATCAATTTACCACACTTGTGATAGATAGATAGATAGATAGATAGATAGATAGATAGATAGATAGATTGGAATTGCAACACCAAGTAGAAAAAGTTGTGGATTTATGGAAATTACAGGATGGATAAACATAAATAAAAGATGAAGAAAATTGATGCAAAATTTATAAAACATTTTGATTTATTAAGTATCTAGAATTAGCATGCCGTGCAGAAATCAGAAATACACTTACAGCCTTTGCATGCTATCAGTGAGGTTTTTAATTGTTGTCTGAGGAATGTCCTGCCACCTTGAATGCACTTGAGCACCCAAATCATCAAGATCTGCTGCTCGCATCACCATTTGCTACTGCCGACCAATGATGTCCCAGACGCATGATGGGAGACAAGTCCGGAGATGCTGCAGGGCATGGCAGCACATTTAGACCATGCAAGCTGCTTGCAGTGGGATGACAAATCACATTGTATAATTTTTACATGATTAATTTGCATTTTATTGCATGAAAGAAGTATTAGATACAATAGAAAAACTGAACAGAATATTTGGTACAGGACTCTTTATTTGCAATTACAGAGGTCAGACGTTTCCTGTTGTTCTTTACCAAGTTTACATACACTGCAGCAGGGATTTTGGCCCACTCCACTATACAGATCTTCTCCAGATCTTTCAGGTTTCTGGGCTGTCTTTGGGCAACATTGAGTTTCAACTCTGTACAAATATTTTCTATTGGGTTCAGGTCTGGAGACTGGCTAGGCCACTCCAGGATCTTAAAATGCTTCTTACGGAGCCACTCCTTAGTTGCCATGGCTGTGTTTCAGATCATTGTCATGCTGGAAGATCCAGTCACGACCTTTCTTTAATTCTGTTACTGAGGGAAGGAGGTTGTTGGCCAAAATCTTGCAATACTTGACCTCATCCATCCTCCCTTCAATACAATGCAGTCATCCTGTCCTCTATTATTTTTGGATTCTGTCTCGCACAGTTGAAGTGTACCTACGAGAAAAATTACAGACCTCTCCATTCTTTCTAGGTGGGAAAACTTGCAAAATGCTTATTTTCCCCACTGTATAATACTCTAAAGATACAAAGTCTTCAAACGACATAGCCATCTTCATAGACTTATAATTAGACATTTCTTTGAGAATACTTCTTCAAGGTGTTTATTTTTAACATTGCTGCCAGTACAAGAGGATATACAGGCATGTAATCACATAGGGGTATTCAGCTTTAAAACATAATTTATTATTGCCATTTTCCCCTAGGTAGCTGCAGGACATGCCTTAGAGACAAAAGTTTGTTTAACTTCAGCTGCTTAGATACAAAGACTAAAGGTGAAAATTTCTTTTAATATCGGCTACGGAATGTTGCAAATCACATGCAGAACATATTAGAGTTGAAGTGCTCCAAATGGCACAAATTACTTGCCATCTGACCTGCTATCTATCTATCTATCTGTCTATCTATGTGTGTGTATATAGAGAGATAGATAGAATGCAGGTCAGCTGAGAATATATATATATATATTAGTTACGTCCATATATATTTGGACAGAGACAACATTTTTATAATTTTGGTTATAGACATTACCACAGTGAATTTTAAACAAAACAATTCAGATGCAGTTGAAGTTCAGACTTTCAGCTTTCATTTGAGGGTATCCACATTAAAACTTGATGAAGGGTTTAGGAGTTTCAGCTCCTTAACATGTGGCACAAATATATATGGACATAACTGTATGTATGTCTGTGTATGTATGTACAGTGGGGCAAAAAAGTATTTAGTCAGTCAGCAATAGTGCAAGTTCCACCACTTAAAAAGATGAGAGGCGTCTGTAATTTACATCATAGGTAGACCTCAACTATGGGAGACAAACTGAGAAAAAAAAATCCGGAAAATCACATTGTCTGTTTTTTTATCATTTTTTTTTTTGCATATTATGGTGGAAAATAAGTATTTGGTCAGAAACAAACAATCAAGATTTCTGGCTCTCACAGACCTGTAACTTCTTCAAGAGTCTCCTCTTTCCTCCACTCATTACCTGTAGTAATGGCACCTGTTTAAACTTGTTATCAGTATAAAAAGACACCTGTGCACACCCTCAAACAGTCTGACTCCAAACTCCACTATGGTGAAGACCAAAGAGCTGTCAAAGGACACCAGAAACAAAATTGTAGCCCTGCACCAGGCTGGGAAGACTGAATCTGCAATAGCCAACCAGCTTGGAGTGAAGAAATCAACAGTGGGAGCAATTATTAGAAAATGGAAGACATACAAGACCACTGATAATCTCCCTCGATCTGGGGCTCCACGCAAAATCCCACCCCGTGGGGTCAGAATGATCACAAGAACGGTGAGCAAAAATCCCAGAACCACGCGGGGGGACCTAGTGAATGAACTGCAGAGAGCTGGGACCAATGTAACAAGGCCTACCATAAGTAACACACTACGCCACCATGGACTCAGATCCTGCAGTGCCAGACGTGTCCCACTGCTTAAGCCAGTACAGGTCCGGGCCCGTCTGAAGTTTGCTAGAGAGCATTTGGATGATCCAGAGGAGTTTTGGGAGAATGTTCTATGGTCTGATGAAACCAAACTGGAACTGTTTGGTAGAAACACAACTTGTCGTGTTTGGAGGAAAAAGAATACTGAGTTGCATCCATCAAACACCATACCTACTGTAAAGCATGGTGGTGGAAACATCATGCTTTGGGGCTGTTTCTCTGCAAAGGGCCCAGGACGACTGACCGGGTACATGAAAGAATGAATGGGGCCATGTATCGTGAGATTTTGAGTGCAAACCTCCTTCCATCAGCAAGGGCATTGAAGATGAAACGTGGCTGGGTCTTTCAACATGACAAAGATCCAAAGCACACCGCCAGGGAAACGAAGGAGTGGCTTCGTAAGAAGCATTTCAAGGTCCTGGAGTGGCCTAGCCAGTCTCCAGATCTCAACCCTATAGAAAACCTTTGGAGGGAGTTGAAAGTCCGTGTTGCCAAGCGAAAAGCCAAAAACATCACTGCTCTAGAGGAGATCTGCATGGAGGAATGGGCCAACATACCAACAAAAGTGTGTGGCAACCTTGTGAAGACTTACAGAAAACGTTTGACCTCTGTCATTGCCAACAAAGGATATATTACAAAATATTGAGATGAAATTTTGTTTCTGACCAAATACTTATTTTTCACCATAATATGCAAATAAAATGATAAAAAAACAGACAATGTGATTTTCTGGATTTTTTTTTTTCTCAGTTTGTCTCCCATAGTTGAGGTCTACCTATGATGTAAATTACAGACGCCTCTCATCTTTTTAAGTGGTGGAACTTGCACTATTGCTGACTGACTAAATACTTTTTTGCCCCACTGTATGTGTATATATATAAATATATATACACATACATACAGTTGTGGCCAAAAGTATTGACACCCCTGCAAATCTGTCAGATAATACTCAGTTTCTTCCTGAAAATGATTGCAAACACAAATTCTTTGGTATTATTATCTTCATTTAATTTGTCTTAAATGAAAAAACACAAAAGAGAATGAAGCAAAAAGCAAAACATTGATCATTTCACACAAAACTCCAATAATGGGCCAGACAAAAGTATTGGCACCCTCAGCCTAATACTTGGTTGCACAACCTTTAGCCAAAATAACTGCAACCAACCGCTTCCGGTAACCATCAATGAGTTTCTTACAACGCTCTGCTGGAATTTTAGACCATTCTTCTTTGGCAAACTGCTCCAGGTCCCTGATATTTGAAGGGTGCCTTCTCCAAACTGCCATTTTTAGATCTCTCCACAGGTGTTCTATGGGATTCAGGTCTGGACTCATTGCTGGCCACCTTAGAAGTCTCCAGTGCTTTCTCTCAAACCATTTTCTAGTGCTTTTTGAAGTGTGTTTTGGTTCATTGTCTTGCTGGAAGACCCATGACCTCTGAGGGAGACCCAGCTTTCTCACACTGGGCCCTACATTATACTGCAAAATTTGTTGGTAGTCTTCAGACTTCAAAGTGCCATGCACGCGGTCAAGCAGTCCAGTGCCAGAGGCAGCAAAGCAACCCCAAAACATCAGGGAACCTCTGCCATGTTTGACTGTAGGGACGTCTTCTTTCATTGAATGCCTCTTTTTTTCTCCTGTAAACTCTATGTTGATGCCTTTGCCCCAAAAGCTCTACTTTTGTCTCATCTGACCAGAGAACATTCTTCCAAAACGTTTTAGGCTTTTTCAGGTAAGTTTTGGCAACCTCCAGCCTGGCTTTTTTTATGTCTCGGGGTAAGAAGTGGGGTATTCCTGGGTCTCCTACCATGCAGAGCAGCTTGAACTTGTTTGGATGTTAGTCGAGGTTCTTTATCCAACATCCACACAATCTTGCGTTGAAATCTCTTGTCAATTTTTCTTTTCTGTCCACATCTAGGGAGGTTAGCCACAGTGCCGTGGGCTTTAAACTTCTTGATGACACTGCGCACGGCAGACACAGGAACATTCAGGTCTTTGGAGATGGACTTGTAGCCTTGAGATTGCTCATGCTTCCTCACACTTTGGTTTCTCAAGTCCTCAGACAGTTCTATGGTCTTCTTTCTTTTCTCCATACCTCAATGTGGTACACACAAGGACACAGGACAGAGGTTGAGTCAACTTTAATCCATGTCAACAGGCTGCAAGTGTGATTTAGTTATTGCCAACACCTGTTAGGTGCCACAGGTAAAGGTACCGTCACACATAGCGACGCTGCAGCGATACCGACAACGATCCGGATCGCTGCAGCGTCGCTATTTGGTCGCTGGAGAGCTGTCACACAGACAGCTCTCCAGCGACCAACGATCCCGAGGTCCCCGGTAACCAGGGTAAACATCGGGTAACTAAGCGCAGGGCCGCGCTTAGTAACCCGATGTTTACCCTGGTTACCATCCTAAAAAGTAAAAAAAACAAACGCTACATACTTACCTACAGCCGTCTGTCCTCGGCGCTCTGCTTCTCTGGTCTGGCTGTGAGCGCCGGGCAGCCAGAAAGCAGAGCGGTGACGTCACCGCTCTGCATTCCGGCTGACCGACGCTCACAGCCAGAGCAGGAGGAGTGCAGAGCACAGCGCTGGAGGACAGACGGCTGTAGGTAAGTATGTAGTGTTTGTTTTTTTTTACTTTTAGGATGGTAACCAGGGTAAACATCGGGTTACTAAGCGCGGCCCTGCGCTTAGTTACCCGATGTTTACCGTGGTTACCAGCGAAGACATCGCTGAATCGGTGTCACACACGCCGATTCAGCGATGTCTACGGGGAGTCCAGCGACCAAATAAAGTTCTGGACTTTCTTCCCCGACCAGCGATCTCCCAGCAGGGGCCTGATCGCTGCTGCCTGTCACACTGGACGATATCGCTAGCGAGGACGCTGCAACGTCACGGATCGCTAGCGATATCGTCTAGTGTGACAGTACCTTAAGTTACAGGTGCTGTTAATTACACAAATTAGAGAAGCATCACATGATTTTTCGAACAGTGCCAATACTTTTGTCCACCCCCTTTTTTATGTTTGGTGTGGAATTATATCCAATTTGGCTTTAGGACAATTCTTTTTGTGTTTTTTCATTTAAGACAAATTAAATGAAGATAATAATAACAAAAAATCATTTTCAGGAAGAAACTGAGTATTATCTGACAGAATTGCAGAGGTGTCAATACTTTTGGCCACAACTGTGTGTATATATATATATATATATATACAGTGAGGCAAAAAAGTATTTAGTCAGTCAGCAATAGTGCAAGCTCCACCACTTAAAAAGATGAGAGGCGTCTGTAATTTACATCATAGGTAGACCTCAACTGTGGGAGACAAACTGAGAAAAAAAAAATCCAGAAAATCACATTGTCTGTTTTTTTAACATTTTATTTGCATATTATGGTGGAAAATAAGTATTTGGTCAGAAACAAAATTTCATCTCAATACTTTGTAATATATCCTTTGTTGGCAATGACAGAGGTCAAACGTTTTCTGTAAGTCTTCACAAGGTTGCCACACACTGTTGTTGGTATGTTGGCCCATTCCTCCATGCAGATCTCCTCTAGAGCAGTGATGTTTTTGGCTTTTCGCTTGGCAACACGGACTTTCAACTCCCTCCAAAGGTTTTCTATGGGGTTGAGATCTGGAGACTGGCTAGGCCACTCCAGGACCTTAAAATGCTTCTTACGAAGCCACTCCTTCGTTGCCCTGGCGGTGTGCTTTGGATCATTGTCATGTTGAAAGACCCAGCCACGTTTCATCTTCAATGCCCTTGCTGATGGAAGGAGGTTTGCACTCAAAATCTCACGATACATGGCCCCATTCATTCTTTCATGTACCCGGATCAGTCGTCCTGGCCCCTTTGCAGAGAAACAGCCCCAAAGCATGATGTTTCCACCACCATGCTTTACAGTAGGTATGGTGTTTGATGGATGCAACTCAGTATTCTTTTTCCTCCAAACACGACAAGTTGTGTTTCTACCAAACAGTTCCAGTTTGGTTTCATCAGACCATAGGACATTCTCCCAAAACTCCTCTGGATCATCCAAATGCTCTCTAGCAAACTTCAGACGGGCCCGGACATGTACTGGCTTAAGCAGTGGGACACGTGTGGCACTGCAGGATCTGAGTCCATGGTGGCGTAGTGTGTTACTTATGGTAGGCCTTGTTACATTGGTCCCAGCTCTCTGAAGTTCATTCACTAGGTCCCCCCGTGTGGTTCTGGGATTTTTGCTCACCGTTCTTGTGATCATTCTGACCCCACGGGGTGGGATTTTGCGTGGAGCCCCAGATCGAGGGAGATTATCAGTGGTCTTGTATGTCTTCCATTTTCTAATTATTGCTCCCACTGTTGATTTCTTCACTCCAAGCTGGTTGGCTATTGTAGATTCAGTCTTCCCAGCCTGGTGCAGGGCTACAATTTTGTTTCTGGTGTCCTTTGACAGCTCTTTGGTCTTCACCATAGTGGAGTTTGGAGTCAGACTGTTTGAGGGTGTGCACAGGTGTCTTTTTATGCTGATAACAAGTTTAAACAGGTGCCATTACTACAGGTAATGAGTGGAGGAAAGAGGAGACTCTTAAAGAAGAAGTTACAGGTCTGTGAGAGCCAGAAATCTTGATTGTTTGTTTCTGACCAAATACTTATTTTCCACCATAATATGCAAAAAAAATTATAAAAAAACAGACAATGTGATATTCTGGATTTTTTTTTCTCAGTTTGTCTCCCATAGTTGAGGTCTACCTATGATGTAAATTACAGACGCCTCTCATCTTTTTAAGTGGTGGAACTTGCACTATTGCTGACTGACTAAATACTTTTTTGCCCCACTGTATATATATATATATATATATATATATATATATATATATATATATATATATATATATATATATATATATATATATATTTTTTTTTTTACTTAAAGGGGTTATCCACTGCCTGAACTGGTGCTATTTCAACGATGTTGGCACAGAGACTTGTATCACATTTACACGTGAGCCCTGCTGTCAATAATGGGTTGCAGTGCTGATGTGACAAAGCAGTGTCACGCAAACTCTGATAGATCTGGTATGGGAGGTGGGATATATATTATTTCTATTTAACAGGGGGAACTATTTCATTTAAAAAGGTGACAACCTTTTTAACCACTTGTCTAAAATGAGCCATCAGATCTTGTGTCAATTGCTTCTCCTAATCAATATCTTCTTCTCTGCTAATTCTACACCACTAAATGTGTCCCATTTTATCCTTTACCTATGAGGAATGCTTCTGTAAACTGTCAGTGCTGATCTTCATCTGTTTCTCACCATGGATACTGCTTCATGTAAAGTGGTTAGTGTGACAAAAGGGGGAGAATAAATATAGGGTGAGGACCACAACCCTTGTTCTCTGGGTGCACTGTAATCGTCTGAATCCCATTGGCGGTCTTGCTCTGCCTTACAAGGGATGTGTGAAATGGAGATTGGGAGTTTGGTACACACAGCATGGACTCCTGTCAATTAGGAGAACTGCATCTATATTTAGAAGGCAACACATGGGAAAGCAGCCTGATTGCGGGGCGTGTGTGGCGCTAACATAGCCACTTATTGTGCTTCGCCTGCATTCAGTGCTGTCTCCGAGCGGCTGCTGCTGCGCTATTGTCAGCGAGAATGACTCCTGCTTAGATGACACCACTTGTAATCATAGTTATGCAACCACACTGTGCCGGATAGCTGGCATAAGAGCTCGTTCTATGCGAGAAACGGCTTTTACATCCTGTGCAGTACTGTGCGCACACGTATGGTGCCTGACACAGCCTAACATAGCATTCAGGAAGGTTGGATAAATTATGCAGAAAAGTCTAAGTCGCCGATCTCTGGAATAATTGGACCGGAGACCATTAATAATACCTGTGGTTTGCCGTAGTGCATTGATTCCTGTGAGATCTTTGCTGCTATTTGCATTGATGAATGACTAACAGTCCTGCAAAGTAAAATCATGATATCAGGGTATATTGGCTAGTATGGCTACATGAGGTTTCCTTCTTCTGTCTTAGGGCTTATTCAGACGTTTGGTGATTTTCATTTTTTTTTCTTGCGCGTAAAAACACAGATAATTGTTCATCAGTATTTTGTATCCAATCTTCATCATTTTGTCCGTGTCAGTTTACACCATCAGTGTTTTTCACTGATAAATAAATTGCAAAGCTTCTCCTATTCATTACCGTGTTAGTCACTGCATGCTGATGCCGTCCGTCTAATGACCGTGATTGTCACCGGCTCACAGAGTTGTATGGGTAATTTGAATCCATGGTTCGGAGCAAAGACTAACATGTTGCCAGATTTTTGCACTTGGTCCTCCTAAATACACGGACACGTGACTAGCCCCACAGAATATAAAGGATATGTGTTCTATCCGTGGCTAATGTGGATAGAAGCAGTATGTGGCTCATGGATGTCTGAATGAGGCCTTACACTGTGTTTTGGACAGGGTGGTAAAAGCGAGTTTAGAGATAATTGCAACTTTGAAACCTGTCTCTTCTTCTCTCCACATATTATAGTTATTCAGGGGTGATTTCATGATAGCAGATTCTCCTTAAAGGGGTTGTTCACTATGACTGCTTCATAATACCTATGTGTCCCCCCCCACAGTAAAATAACGCCTATACTCATCTCCGGTGCCACTGCAGTACTAGCCGTGTTGGCATTGGCTCGTGTGATATAACAAGGTCACCAATCCTTGCGGCCAATCAATGCTGACTTTACTCTCCCTTCTGATGGACAAGTCAGACATCCGGAGAAAGTGAGAGAGCAGTGACCGCTTTCAGTTCCTCTGGATCTCAATTACGTCTGAAAGAGAGAAGAATAAAGCCAGCACTGATTGGCCGCAGGGAATGTCAAGCAAGCTTCGGGAGAGCCAGTGCCGATACCGCTAGAACAGCGCCGCCAATGGAGGAGGCTATATGTGCTATTATTTTACTGGGGAAAAACAGAGATTGAGGAGCTGCTGTCCGAGTACTGGACAACGCCTTTAAAGCTGCTTAATTTTCTTTAAAGGGAATCTGTCACCTGAATTTGGAGGGAACAATTTTCAGCCATGGAGGCGGGGTTTTCGGGTGTTTGACTCACCCTTTCCTTACCCGCTGGCTGCATGCTGGCTGCAGTATTGGATTGAAGTTCATTCTCTGTCCTCCGTAGTACATGCCTGCACAAGGCAATCTTAAAGGAAACCTGTCACCAAAAAAATGCTATTATCCTGTAGATATGGGGATATTCCCCAGGTTAATAGCGTTTCTTTCTGGTGACAGGTTCCCTTTAGGTTCTTTTGAAGTTGTGCATTTATCTACGTTTGTAGGTTACTAACACGCCCAGCACATGCACTAAGCCGAACGCTGTGGGGAGAAAATTATCTATCTTCTCCCCGGGAGCGTTCTGTTTCAGTCACAGGATGGCACCGGTGCTAGTGTAAGGGGTTACAGGGACTATGTGCTGCCCCCCTTATCCCTTAAGCCATGTGTAATGTTTTAATTACAGTCTCCATTTTTCGTGATCTCTGGTTGAACGAGGGCTTATTTTTTGCATGCCAAGCTGGCATTTTTAATTATACCATTTTGGTGTAGATACGACCTATTGATAGCCCATTAGTGCACTTTATTGCAATGTAGCGGCAACCAAAAAAACGAAATTCTGGCGTTTTGAATTTTTTTCTCATTACACCGTTTAGCAGTCGGGTTGATTATTTTTATATATTGTTGAATCGGGCGATTTTCAACATGATATCAAATATGTGTATATTTGACTTTTATTGCTTTATTTTGAATGGGGCAAAAGGGGGGTGATTTGAACTTTTATTTTTTAAATATTTTTAAAAACAATTTTTTTTACTTTTTCCATGCTTTAATAGTCTTCATGGAAGACTAGAAGCTGCAGAACTTTGATTACGCCTGCTACACACAGGCGATGATCAGATCGCCTGTGTGTAGCAAGAATGCTCAGTTATTAGGCATGCTGACCACGAGGCGGCGCTCATAGCAATCTTGCAATGACAACCATAGAGGTCTTCTGCAGACCTCTGATTGTCATGCCAACCCATCAGTGACCCGTGACCATGTAATGGGGTCACCGATGGGCTGGATTAGTGATTCACTTCCTGTAAGCGTGAGTTAAATGCGCTGTCAGAGATTGACAGCGGCATTTAACTAGTTAATAGCCATGGGTGGATCATCATTCCACCCGCGGCTGTTGCGGGCACACGTCAGCTGTACAGATCAGCAGTCATGTGACTGGAAAGGTGCGGGCTCAGCGTCGGAGCCCGCACCAAACAGGGAAAGTCCAACATGTGCGTACTAATATGCCATATGTGGGAACGGGGTTAATAGCTAGAAATCACGAGTTGTAACAAAACACTCAAGCAAAAAAAGTAGAGACCTATATGTTTTAAACTTTCAAGCAGTGTAATAAAGTCCTGGGGTCGCCCACCAAACACCCAGATACTTCTGACATTAGCCACCAGCCATGGTTTGTCTGTACCTGCATGTTATGTTCCATTTACAACCCACAATATAAATAGTTTACTTGAAGACAACATATATAAAGCCATCATATGTTATCAGTATGCTCGTTAGTTGTTTGGGATGAAAGCCATCTGTTCGCACATCTGTTAGGTAAAAGACGGATGCACATCGTGGGAAACATTGTGAATTCTCAAATAAAAAGTGAATGCTGAAACTTTTTATGGCACCTGCTTCAAACTGCAGGATATTACCAATGATATAGTCAAAAGGGTAACGAAAGGCTCCCAGGCCTCAATGTGAATTGTAATAAGACCTCCATTTACCACTTATTAGGGTCTAGTTGCTGTAGACTCGCAATGTATGTTGGCAATATTTCAGGAAAACTGGTTGATATATACCTCTGGTGAAAGCATCTGAAGGATGCCACTCGATCTTCTTATATTCCCGATATTCATTTTTGTGAGATACTTTTGTATAGAATAGCACTATGCTATCTTATACAGATAGAAAAAAGATATAGGAATGCAAACCTCCCTGACGTGCCAAAAAGGACACACTTCTATGCCTGAGAGATGGGAGCATTTATATGTACAGCTCTGGAAAAGATTAAGAGACCATGGCAAAATGTTCAGTTTGTCTGATTTTTCTCTTTCTAGGTATATTTTTGAGTAAAATGTAAATTGTTCATTTATTCTATAAACTTCTGGCAATATGTCTCCGAATTTCCAAGCAATAAATTTTGTATTTTTTTTCTGACAAAGAAAAATGGGCAAAATTAAAAAAAAATGGCTTTCAGACTTCAAATAATGCAAAGAAAACAAGTTTCACAATCATTTAGAAGCAACAATACTAATGTTTTAACTCAGGAATACAGTAGTTCAGAAATCAATATTTTGTGGAATAACCATGATTTTTAATCACAGCTTTCATGCATCTTGGCATGCTTTCCACCAGTCGTTCACACTGCTCTGGAGCAAAAATTTAAGCAGTTCTTTGTTTGATGGCTAGTGACTATCCATCATCCTCTTGATTACATTCCAGAGGTTTTCAATGGGGTTCAGGTCTGGAGATCGGGCTGCCCATGACAGGGTTTTGATGTGGTGGTCTCTTTATTTTTGCCAGAGCTGTATATGCTTAATACATACAGGTGTTTCTCACAAAGTTAGAATATCATCAAAAAGTTAATTTATTTCAGTTCTTCAATACAAAAGTGAATCTCATATCTAATTTACGTTCATTACAAGCAGTGATCTATTTCAAGTGTTTATTTCTGTTAATGTTGATGATTATGGCTTACAGCCAATGAAAACCCAAAAGTCAATATCTCAGTAAATTAGAATAATTAACAAAAACACCTGCAAAGGCAAATGCGTCCTAAGTATTCAGTAGGCTCCCCAATCAGACTGCTGACTTGACAGATGTCCAGAAGGCACTCATTGACAAACTCCACAAGGAGGGTAAGCCACAAAAGGTCATTGATAAAGACGCTGGCTGTTCACAGAGTGCTGCATCTAAGCATATTAATTGAAAGTTGAGTGGAAGGAAAAGTGTGGTAGAAAAAGGTGCACATGCAACTGGAATAACAACAGCCTTGAAAGGATTGTTAAGAAGAGGCCATTCAAAAATTTGGGGGAGATTCACAAGGAGAGGACTGCTGCTGGAGTCATTACTTCAAGACCCACCACATACAGGTGTATCCAGGACATGGGTTACTAGTGTCGCATTTCTTGTGTCAAGCCACTTATGATCAATAGACAACGCCAGAATGTCTTACCTGGGCCAAGGAGAAAAAGAACTGGACTGTTGCTCAGTGGTCCAAGGTGTTCTTTTCAGAGGAAAGTAAATTTTTCATTTCATTTGGAAATCAAGGTCCCAGAGTCTGTAGCAAGAGTGGAGAGACAGACAATCCCAGCTGCTTGAGGTCTAATGTGACGTTTCCACAATCATTGATGGTTTGGGGAGCCATGTCGTATGTTGGTGGAGGTCCATTGTGTTTTATCAAGACCAAAGTCAGTGCAGCCATCTACCTGGAAATTTCAGAGCACTTCATGCTACCTCTGCCGACAAGCATTTTGTAGATGGAAATTTCATTCTCCATTAGGACTTGGCACCTGTCCAGAGTGCTAAAAGTACCAATATCTGGTTTAAAAACAACAGTATCACTGTGCTTGACTGGCCAGCAAACTCGCCTGACCTTAACCCCATAGAGAATCTATGGGGTATTGTCAAGAGGAAGATGAGAGACACCAGACCCAACAATGCAGACGAGCTGAAGGCTGCTAACAAGGCAAATGAGGCTTCCATAACTCCTCATCAGTGCCACAGGCTGATTGCTTCCATCCCACACCTCATTGATGCAAAAGGAGCCCCGACCATTTATTGAATGCATGTACTGAACATACATTTCAGTAGGCCAACATTTCGGATTTTAAATTTTTTTTCAAGCTCGTGTTATAAAGTATTCTAATTTACTGAGATAATGACTTTGGGGTTTTAATTGGCTGTAATTCATAATCATCAACATTAACAGAAATAAACACTTGAAATAGATCACTATATTTGTAATGACTCAATATATGAGATTCACTTTCTGTATTGAAGAACTGAAATAAATTACGGTAACTTTTTGATGATATTCTAATTTTGTGAGAAGCACCTGTGTATTGTATAATCATCCGCTGGACACTTTAGGGATCATTACTAGATAACAAATTATTGAAGCATATATGACGCTGTTGAGTTATGGTAAAGAGACCCGTGGTCCGTACACAAACTGTGAAATACAGTACTATGAACCTGGCTTAACCCTTCTCTGCCATCCGACAGTACTATTCCATCCATGTGACCTGGGACTTAATTCCCATGGACGGAATAGTGCGTCACATGCAATCAGCCGCGCTCACGGAGGGATTATCACAGCTGACACCCGGTACTAAGAGTCAGGAGCGGTCACAGACCGTTCCCGGCACTTTATCCAACCGGAACACTGCGATCAAACAAGATCGCAGCATTCCGGTGGCATAGAGAAGCATCGCGCAGGGAGGGGGCTCCCTGCGTGCTTCCCTGAGACCCTAAGAAAAACACGATATTATCACATTGTTCCGAGGGTCTCCTCCTTGCAGGACACCAGATCCAAGATGGCCACGGGGTCCTGCAGGGAGGCGGCTTGTCAATGCCTGCTAAGAGTAGGCGCCGGCAAGATTCCTTCACTGCCTGTCAGATCGCTGACAGTGCTGTGCAAAGTGTCAGATCAGCGATCTGACTTTATACAGTGTCCCACCCTAAGACAATGTAAAAAAGTTAAAAAAAATAAAATAAACAGTGTAAAAATATATTTTTTTAAATTCCTAAATAAAGGAAAAATGTGTTCCCATAAATGCATTTCTTAATGTAAAAAAAAGTGCACATATTTAGTATCGCCGCGTCTCTAATGACCCGACCTAAAAAACTATCCCACTAATTAACCCCTTCAGTGAACACCGTAAAAAATAAATACAAAACTAGGCAAAAAACAAT
The DNA here is from genome assembly GCF_032444005.1 of Ranitomeya imitator. NCBI lineage: Eukaryota > Metazoa > Chordata > Amphibia > Anura > Dendrobatidae > Ranitomeya > Ranitomeya imitator. Next base: position 277,211,379 of record NC_091285.1, on the reverse strand, counting down.
GCTTTATCATCATACCGCCAAACAAAAAGTGGAATAACACACGATCAAAAAGACGGATATAAATAAACATGGTACCAGTGAAAACGTCATCTCGTCCTGCAAAAAATGAGCCACCATACAGCATCATCAGTGAAAAAATAAAAATGTTATCGCTCTCAGAATAGAGATGCAAAAACAATTATTTTTTTATCTAAAAGTTTTTATTGTGTAAAAGCGCCAAAACATAAAAAATTATATAAATGAGGTATCACTGCAATCGTACTGACCCGAAGAATAAAACTGCTTTATCAATTTTACCACACGCAGAACGGTATAAACGCCCCACCCTAAAGATATTCATGAATTGCTGGTTTTTGTTAATTCTGCCTCACAAAAATCGTAATAAAAAGCGATTCAAAAATTGTCATGTGCCCGAAAATGGTACCAATAAAAACGTCAACTCGTCCCGCAAAAAAACAAGACCCCACATGACTGTGGGCCAAAATATGGAAAAATTATAGCTCTCAAAATGTGGTGATGCAATAAAAAGCGTCTTTTAGCATGTGACAGCTGCCAAACATAAAACCCCTCTATAAAAACCTGCTATAAATAGTAAATCAAACACCCTTTATCACCCCCTTAGTTAGGGAAAAATAAAAAAAATCAAAAAATGTATTTATTTCTGTTTTCCCGTTAGGATTGGGGCTAAAGTTAGGGCTAGGGTTGGGGCTAAAGTTAGGGTTGGGGCTAAAGTTAGGGTTGAGGCTAAAGTTAATGTTAGGGTTTGGGTTAGGGTTGGCGTTTACAGTTGGGATTAGGGTTAGGGGTGTGTTAGGGTTAGGGGTGTGGTTAGAGTTGGGATTAGGGTTAGAGGTGTGTTGGGGTTAGGGGTATGTTGGGTTTAGGGTTGTGGTTAGGGTTGGGATTAGGGTTAGGGGTGTGTTGAGGTTAGGTGTATGTTGGGCTTAGGGTTGTGGTTGGGGTTAAGGTTAGGGGTGTGTTCAGGTTAGGCGTGTGGTTAGGGTTGGGATTAGGGTTAGGGTTGTGTTCAGGTTAGGGTTGGAGGTAGAAATGGGGGGTTTCCACTGTTTAGGCACATCAGTGGCTTTCCAAACGCGACATGGTGTCCGATCTTAAGACTGCGGAGACCTTCGTGTCGTAAATAGTGCCTTCCCCCCTACCACAAATCACGAAAAGACAACACAAACAGGCTTAGATGGGTTGAACTAGTCAGTCACAGTTTATTAATTTGATAAGCAGGGAGGGGCAAATTACATTTCGCAACGGGCTCACAGCTGTGGGCCCAGTCTGCGACCGACAGGCGGCCAGCCAATGAGCTGCTACGAAGCTTCGCCCCTCCCTCCACTTCCGCTGTGACTTAAAAATAACAGTATTATTATCATCAGCTTTAAGGTTCAAGTATTGAAAACATTTTTAAATGGCACAAAAACATTAGTAAATATGTAGGGGAGGGAGGGTGGGACAATTGCTTCCAGAGGGTCAGCCGGGGAGAAAGAGGAAGGAACTGACCCCGGCACCTGGATTTAACCTTTGTGGGTGTGGCAGGACGCCCCTTCCTCTCTCTTTCCGTTGGTCAGCTGGGCGTCCCAATTAGTGCATCACCTGGGGGAGTAGTGTGAGGGGGGAATAGGCACTGCATGGTGTTTCCTGTTAGCTTTTTCCATAAGGGGCTCCGTGTGTCATAAATAGTGCCTTTCCCCCCTACCACCAATCCCGAAAAGACAACACGAACAGGCTTAGATGGGTTGAACTAGTCGGTCACAGTTTATTAATTTGATAAGCAGGGAGGGGCAAATTACATTTCGCAATGGGTTCACAGCCGTGGGCCCAGTCTGCGACCGACGGGTGGCCAGCCAATGAGCGGCTACGAAGCTTCGCCTCTCCCTCCACTTCCGCCACAGAGGATCATGTGTACTACCTACATGTGACTCCGACCCCCACCCATCAGCATTAGGGCCTGGTCAACTCCATCCTGCAAACCTGATAGAAATATGAGGAGACCAATGTCCATGAAGTGAATTCCATCTGGTCTCAATAGTGCCGAGTTATTTCCTTCCAGCCGGTCAACGATGATGCCATATTTTCCCTTTACAGATTTTGCTATCCGTGCGTTGATCTTTCTTCTTGATTTCTCTATGGCTTTTGCTTCCTTAGCTCTGTGCCTGATGGCTTGTGGCACTATCTCCGACCACACCAATATCATATCCGGTAATAAAAAGATAAAACGCTCTATGTCTGTTGACATTACTGTACAGAGCTCAGCAATCTTTCGCTTGCCCATATCATTGCCACTGGCATGTAACACTGATATCACCAGCCCTTTGGCCCTCTTAGCGATGTTGACTATTTCTGGGAACACATGTTGACATTGGAGACCTCTGATACCTCTACAGCTGAACGTTAGACCAAGGCAGCCTAGATCTTTTCCGCCTGGCCGTAGTTCGGCTCTTTTGCTCGCACCTTAGACATAAGAATGGACATAAGAATGGCTTAATACCCAAACTGTGGGCTTACAGACCCTGTAAGAGACAAGATATGTTACTTGAGGAAGTCAGGTGATTTATTTGGGAGTATAGAGGCCATATTGGTCCCTTGGATGAGTTAACCGAGACCCAGGTAACTCTATCAGCGAGATCGCATTACTTGAGTGCGCAGAGCGTCGCTGCAAATTACTAATTCCTCATTGATTAAACCGCCTTCCGACTCTGACTCTTTTGACCGCTGTAACAAATCACTAATGCGCAGTGCGCTGCAAACGAAGAGATCGCGAGGGCTGCTGATACGAGTGACTTGCCACTGATAAGGAGATTGTGATCTTGTGATAATATCGAAGGAATAGTCTCAAATATATAGAGCGAAGGCATTCCTGACTTGGTTGAAGCCTTCTCCAGCCTTTTACAGCTTGTTTGATAAGAGGGGAGGGGCGGGGTCTAGTATTGTCCGCCCAGCCCATTAATTGAAATAGAAAGGGGAGGGGTGTTCGTCCTGATAAATGCTGTTGCGCTGATGTACCCGATCCTCCTTTCCTGAGCTGATTCAGATATTCTACGCAAGCCTCGTAACTCGCTAGCGCACTTATTGATCGGCCTACCTTGAATTAGAGAGTGCCACACTCCTCACGCCTTACCGTAGACCTACCCGGTAGCTGGTGTAACCGAACCATCGACACCCGATGCTTGCGCCTTGGGGAGACAGACTTTGAAGGCCTGCTAATCAGAAGATAAAATTTGAGTTAACAAGATGATTATCTACGTTCCACGTTACTCTGGCTCGCTCGACACCGGATGTTGTTATTCAAGAATAGTGGCGCTAGTCGGCGTCAAAGAGCGAATAAAGGCGGGGATACAGAAGACATATTGGTTGAGGTTTTTTAGGTTCGGACCTTTTGTTAAAATCGGATGTTTGTGTTATCTTACAGAGTACCTCATAGCTCCACGCAGAAGATATTATTGCAAAAATAATAATAATAATGGATCACAATCCCAGCTTGCTGTGGTCCATAATTACGGCTAGCTGTTTTTGTTTTTTTTGGGTAGATTGAGGCAAAACCACTTTTGATTCTTCCCCCTACCGCGAGCCCTAGGTCCTTGCATGGCGTCTCTTGTACTATGATAGAATTATGTCCATTGTAGGATTGAAGGAATGTTTTCCAGGCTAGCAAGTCTGTTTTCAGGAAGCAACTGCTTCTAATGATAAGGCCCATCTGGGCAATGCCCTTTGTTGCCAGAGATAATCAGCGAGAGAAGGCTCTGCCGATGTCAGCAAACACAGTAAGGCCGTCCTCACACTCAGCGTATAAAAATACGGTCCGTATTTTATGGCTGTAATATGCCACAAAATTAAAAAAATTGTGATCCGTGAGTACTCCGTAGGCAGGGTGTGTCAGCGTATTTTGCGCATGGCATCCTCCGTATGTAATCCATATGGCATCCGTACTGCGAGATTTTCTCACAGGCTTGCAAAACCGACATACGGACATACAATAGATGTCCATCTATCCATGGGCTCAATTGATCCATGGGCTCAAATAATCGTAAGAACATATATACTGTATATATATATATATATATATATATATATATATGTCAGTGAGACACACATATATATATATATATATATATATATATATATATATACATATTTATATATTAATATATCATGCAGTGCTAGATAGCTTAGAAGCCGGTAATTCAATTGCCGGCTTTTCCTATCTCCTTCTCAAAAAAGACATGATATGAGACATGGTTTACATACAGTAAACCATCTCATATCCCTTTTTTTTTGCATATTCCACACTACTAATGTTAGTAGTGTGTATGTGCAAAATTTGGGCGCTCTAGCTATTAAATTAAAGGGTTAAATCGCGGAAAAAATTGGCGTGGGCTCCCGCGCAATTTTCTCCGCCAGAATGGTAAAGCCAGTGACTGAGGGCAGATAATAATAGCCTGGAGAGGGTCCATGGTTATTGGCCCCCCCTGGCTAAAAACATCTGCCCCCAGCCACCCCAGAAAAGGCACATCGGGAAGATGCGCCTATTCTGGCACTTGGCCACTCTCTTCCCATTCCCATGTAGCAGTGGGATATGGGGTAATGAAGGGTTAATGTCACCTTGCTATTGTAAGGTGACATTAAGCCAGATTAATAATGGAGAGGTGTCAATTATGACACCTATCCATTATTAATCCAATAGTATGAAATGGTTAAAAAACACACACACAAACACACACACATTATTACAAAGTATTTTAATGAAATAAATACAGAGGTTTTTGTAATATTTTATTATACTGGTAATCCACCTGAAGACCCTCGTTCTGTAAAAAAGGTAAAATAAAAAAACAAGAATATCCCATACCTTCCGATGATCAGTCTCGTCCCACGCTGTAAATCCATCTGAAGGGGTTAACTAATTTTACAAGCAGAAGCCTGCTAGTGCAGCTGTGCTCCTGCCTGTAAAACCCTGGGGAATGAATGGAATGTAGGTCAATGACCTGTAGTTACCTCGAGTTGCGGTGATGCGCCCTCTGCTGGATGTCCTCATATGAACTCGAGCCTGGGAAAATATTCTGAAAGTTCCCAGGCTCGAGTTCATATGTTGTATGGTGGCTGGGCACCTTTCTCTCGATATTAACCTACACATAAATTCTATGCCTGCAGGTTAGTAGAGTTATTTGATGTGTCAGGTTCACTTTAAGATGTTACATGGGTACATGAATAACAATTATTGTCACGGTGCATGATACAGACCGATTTAAGTAGCCCTATGTGTGAGTTTAATTGGTGTCTGAGAAGACTCAGTCACACATCATTTATAAATGAGGTATACATTTTTAATGTTCCTTACCATTTTGTTACTTCTTCAGTTGGCTAAAGATGGCTTAATGATATAGAAATCGTTATTATCTGGAAGTTATTCTGGAAGTTATGATGTATTTACCCGAACCACATAGACACATATATTTCATAAAAAGTAAGTAATGATCAAAAGACTGAAAGACAACCCTACACCAAAGCGTAGAAGCTAGATGCAGCTGTCAGTCATATGAATAATATATGACCAGTCACACTTCCCATTACATCGGCTATTGAACCAGGGCTACAGTTAGCATTTGCTTATCATAAATAACACTAATAGCATTGATTATCTATTTGTTGTCAGCCTGACACTGTATAATGAACAGATGTTGAATTTAAGTCAATAATTCTGAATCAGAATTTAAATATCTTCAATCACATTGATAAACTTGTTCCACAGAAAACTCAGAAGCCTTTTTCTCTTTATGAATTTTTTGTTGCCGTTATTTATTTCGTACACTTCAGGGCTACATGACTTTGCTCACAGAGCTCAGACAAAGCACCTCACTTTACAGAAGAAATAAAGATCTTAGGCTACGTTCACACTAGCATTCTGCTAGTGTGCGTCGCCTTAGCGTCGGGCGACGCAGCGGCGACGCACGCGTCATGCGCCCCTATGTTTAACATGGGGGACGCATGCGTTTTTGTGTGTTGCGTTTTGCAACACTTGCGTCTTTTTTGCCGCTAGCATCGGACCAAGAAAACGCAGCAAGTTGCATATTTCTTGCGTCCGATTTTCGGCAAAAAACGACGCACGCGTCGCAAAACGCAGCGTTTTTGAGTGCGTTTTGCCGCGTTTTTGTGTGCGTCGTGCGTTGCGTCGCCGACGCAGCGGCGCGCAATGCTAGTCTGAACGTAGCCTTAAATTGTAAAGAATGTTCAGTTTTGAATCTAGCATTGATCTTTGCAAAGTCCCGATTTACATTTAGCTTTTTGTAGGAATAATACGTTTACGGAGATGGCAGATCTGAGGGCTATTTTTTAGGCTGCCAAGATGCCCAGTGATGGGGGTGTTTGGGATGGACTGATGGAGAAAGCCCTCTCCATCTGCAATACCTACATGGCATGGACACTTTTGAGTTGGCTCCGATCATGGTCACTGCACCTATAGTTCTGCTGAGTATTACATCTAGTTCTACTGCAGATCGTTTGGGCACAGTGACAGGGCCCATGGTTTCAAACACACATAATAGTTTAACAACGGTCTTGTACAGGGATGTAGGGTGACACAAGAGCCCTCTATTAAGACCTTGGGTAATCACTTCCTGATGACTTTACTGTGGGTGTATCATACTGTGTGTGTGGTGGTGGTGGTGCGAAATCTTTGGGAGAAGCAAACTTTATGGGAGCAATGAAAGAAGTATCGTAGTGGGTGAGAGCACTAAAAGTCTTTAGTAGAGGTATAATTGCCGTGTTCGTGCTACAATACATGTCCCACTGGCCTGTCTTTAAAAGTTAGGAGGTATGCCCCTCTGTGACTGCACCTATGCCTACATTGTCAACGTTTTTTTTATAGGGTAAGAGAAGGTGCTCAATTAGGAATTTCTATGTACACCCCTGGTTATCTGATATAGGAAATGAGCTATTGGACATATATAGGTGAATTTTTGTATGCCGGTATTGATCTGAAGTCTCCTGGAGTAAAATGCACCAAATTCAATAAGAGAAGTGTGTACGCTCTTAAAGGGACTCTGTCAGCACAGAATGACTGCTTAAACTAAGTACAGGTACACGGTGCACCGTGGCGTGGACAAATATCTAAATACATCTTCCCACCTACTTGTTTTCCCTCCGTCTCCCACAGCCTTATTTGATTGACAGCTACTGCTTTATAGAGCCAGAGATGGGTGGCGATAGAGGGAAAATAAGCAGGTGAGGTGTATATAAATGATTGGTCCCGTCATGAGGCTCCGAGTGCCTGTACGTGGTTTGAACTGTCATTCTGTGCTGACAGTCCCTTTATTGAATTTCATGCATCCATCAGCTGCGCATCAGAAATGTAATAAAATAATTGACTGTTGTACAATTCTGTTATAATTGATGCCACTTTAGTGGTGTAAATTACATCATCTGGAACTGGGCCAAGATCTGTGTCAGAGAACACTGCCACTGTTCTTTGTACATTATATGACTTTGCTATGTTATCAATATGAAACACTGCTATTTTCATGCTTGTATGGCTTCATTATTTGTATTTGTATTACATTATTGTTTAGCAAAGATACCAGACAGGCTGTTTGCCACTGTAATAAACAATATAAAGTGCATGGCATTGCTATTTGTACACTATGTAGCACTGCTATTAGTCAACTGCATTAGCTTAGAGCAGGAGTCTCAAACTCGGTTGGGCATATGGGCCGCATATAGAAAAAATTTGAATTTGGGGGTCCGCATTCTTTGAAGAACAAAGTGACATTTTTAGTGATACAATTTTTTTTTCTAGACACCTTTTGAACATTTTTGCCTTGTTTTTTTATTTTATTTTTTAGAGCTTGTGTCGTTATGGATGTGGTGACAACAAATGTGCACTCATATTGTAGTTAGATCCCTATACTGTAGTTATGTCCTTATTTTGTAGTTATGTCCCCATCTAAGTTCATATTGTAGTTATGTCCCCATATTGTAGTTATGTCCCCATCCAGGTCCCCATATTGTAGATATGTCCCTATCTAGGTACTCATATTGTAGTTATGTCCCCATATTGTTATGTCCCCATCCAGGTCCCCATATTGTAAATATGTCCCCATCCATGTCCTCATATTGTATTTATGTCCCCATATTGTAGTTATGTCCACATATTGTAGAAATGGGATGCACGTCACTCCCTGTAAAAATAGGTGCCTTTATAGGATACCACTTAGTGATGGGCGAGCACTAAAATGCTCTGGAGCTTATTGCTCGGGTCGAGCAAATTGGAATGCTCGGGTGCTCGACCCGAGCAACGAGCCCAATGTAAGTCTATGGGAAACTCGAGCATTTTTCCGGTGCCCCCCCGGCGGTCTGCAGCAGAGGGACTAGAAGTTGCAGAAATCGATGGAAACAGTGCTCAGACATGGGAATAGCATGGGGAAGACCCCTGGAAGCATTTCTGACTCCCAGGTCACTGCTGTGAACAATGTTGTCAGAGTCTCATGCCACTTTTACAGACTCACAATAATACATACATAAACTAAACCAAGATTAATTTTCCTGGGAAATATATAAATGAACATTCTTTCCACGGTAATGACTTGTACAGTGGGGCAAAAAAGTATTTAGTCAGTCAGCAATAGTGCAATTTCCACCACTTAAAAAGATGAGAGGCGTCTGTAATTTACATCATAGGTAGACCTCAACTATGGGAACTGAGAAAAAAAAATCCAGAAAATCACATTGTCTGTTTTTTTAACAATTTATTTGCATATTATAGTGGAAAATAAGTATTTGGTCAGAAACAAAATTTCATCTCAATACTTTGTAATATATCCTTTGTTGGCAATGACAGAGGTCAAACGTTTTCTGTAAGTCTTCACAAGGTTGCCACACACTGTTGTTGGTATGTTGGCCCATTCCTCCATGCAGATCTCCTCTAGAGCAGTGATGTTTTTGGCTTTTCGCTTGGCAACACGGACGTCAGACGCCGGCGACCTGCACGCTGCAGCTGGCGGCTGTTAACTATTGACGTGCGGGCGCGGGCCCGCACGTCAATAGCGTTAAACAGCTGTAGCACCGGCCGCCGCTAAGGGCCCGGTTCAGCCTGCGGCTGCCGGTAGGGGCCCGGTGAGCAGGTAAGATAAGGTAAGATGCGGGCCCCCTCTGCTCACCGGGCCCCATAAGCCAGTCACGGCTGTAATGCCCTGATGGCGGCCCTGCCCACTGTATATAAGGCAAAATAAATAGCCAAAAACAAAAATGCTCCTCCACACTTTGGGCTATGTTCACATCTTTGGACAGACATACAGGAGGGCCTCCTGAATGCAAGGTTCCCATTATTAGGTAGTGGGTCTCAAATACTGTTTGCCAATGCAGTGAATGCAAGGGCTGCCATAAATTTGGAGGCACTCCAATGCCCCTTTGAAGAGACATAGAGGAGGGCCTCATAAAAAAATGTTCCCATTATTAGGAAGTGAGTCTCCCATTGTGTTTGCCGATGCAGTGAATGCAAGGGCTGCCAAAAAATTGGAGGCACTCCAATGCCCTTTTGAAGAGAGGTGGAGGAGGGCCTCATAATTTTTTTTACCATTAGAAAGGAGTAGGTCTCCTATACTTGTAATGCCCATGCGCTAAGTGTATGGGCTGACAAACATTTACCCCTAGGGGTATACATGAACATACTGTTTAACAAATTTTTTTTACGGGCATCATAAACACCCTTTAAAAAAATTATGTGGGTGTTGCATCACGGGCCACGGTCACCCTGGTGATATGGTGGTGGAGGATGAGGAGAGGACAACAGCAAATAGCCAAAATCAGGAAGCGTATACCCATGTGTGGGTGTGAAGAGGTGCATGGGACACTGGATTTGAGTTTGTTACACTGCAATCATTTGGTGGTCTAGCTCAATCCATCCCTTGTTCATTTTTATAAGAATCAGCCTGTCAGCATTTTCAGATGACAGGCGGATGCGCTTATCAGTTATAATTCCACCAGCAGCACTAAAAACTTGCTCTGACAAAACGCTAGTGGCAGGGCAGGCCAGGACCTCCAAGGCATTGAGAGCCCATTCATGCCACGTGTCCAGCTTGGATACCCAATAATTATAAGGCACAGATGAATCACGGAGGACGTTGGTACGGTCAGCAAGGTACTCCCTCAGCATCTTCCCAAACTTTGCACTCCTTGTGAGAGTACCCCGCGCCTCAGGGCTTGTGCGATGGGAGGGTCTGAGAAAACTCTCTCAAAACTTTGACAGTGTTCCCCTACTTCTGCTGAATTGGAGTTGTTTCACTTCTTGGTTGTCCAACAACGAACTGTGACCTCTGCCGCCAGCATTTTTAGATGGAAATTTTTTAAATAATTCCGGCACAAGGGCCTTCTGGTACTGCCCCATTTTAGTAGACCTGTCTGCCTCGGGAATAAGAGATAGAAAGTTCTTCTTGTAGCATGGGTCTAGAAGTGTCATCAACCAGTAATGACTGTCACCCAAAATTTTGAGAATGCGAGGGTCACGGGAAAGGCAGCAAAACATAAACTCAGCCATGCGTGGCAGACTGCTAGCAGTCAAGGCTTCCATGTCCTCACCAAGAGGAAGACTGACCATGCATTCCTCCTCCTCCTCTTCCTTCCTGTCCTCAGGCCATCCACGCTGAACAGATGGTATGACGGCCATGTTGATGCTGGTAGTCAACAGCTGCCCTCTTCTGCTCACAAATCCATCCCAACATCTAAAGTGTAGAGTTCCAATGCATGGGGACATCACACACCAGTCAGTGAACCGGAAGCTGCAAACAGTGCTGAAGCATGGCAAGGGCGGCGGGAGCTGTAGCTGACTTTCTAAAATGGGCACACAGGCAACGTACTTTGACAAGCAGATTTGGCATCTCTGGGTAGGTTTTGAGAAACTGCTGAACCATGAGGTTAAGCACATGGGCCACGCATGGTACTTGTGTGAGCTCACCTCACCTCAGAGCTGCCACCAGGTTCCTGCCATTGTCACACACAACCATGCCTGGCTGTAGGTTCAGTGGTGTCACCCACAGATCTGCCTGCTCTTTCAGAGCTGTCCACAATTATTCAGCATTGTGCAGTTTGTCATCTAAGCATATTAGCTTGAGCACAGCCTGTTGTCGCTTGGCTGAAGCAGTGCTGCAGTGCTTCCAGCTTGTGACTGATATGGTCATTTCGGAGAAGGAGGCCGAGGAGGAGGAGGGGGATGAGGAGCAGGAGCTGTAGACTATGGGGGCAACCTTGATTGACCTAGGGCCTGCACTCCTCGGTGTCGGGAGGATGTGTTCAATCCCAAGGTCTGACTGGGTCCTGGCTTTCACTATGTTAACCCAGAAAGCCGTCAGTGAGATGTACCATCCTGCCCACAAGCACTTGTCCACATGTCCGTCGTTAGGTGGACTTTCCCAGTAAGTGCATAGTTGAGGGCACCTCTAATGTTGGGGGACACATGCTTGTGTAATGCAGAAACGGCACACTGGGAGAAATAGTAGCAGCTGGGGACCAAGTACCGAGAGACGGCTACCGCCATCAGGTTGCAGAAAGCTTCTGTCTCCACGAGTCTAAAAGGCAACATTTCGAATGCAAGCAGTCGTGAAATGTGTGAATTTAATAGTGAGGCCTGTGGGGCATTGGCTGCGTATTTGCGCTTGTGTTCCAAGGACTGGGGTATGGACAACTGTACGCTGCACTGGGACAAGGACATGGACGTGCTTGCTGATGGTGCTAGTTGAGTGTGTGCAATGACAGGTGCAGGGCAGGAGGCATCTTTGCATGCACAATGGACAGGGGATTGGCATTCATGCACAACAGCGGAAGAAGCAGTGGTGTCACCCACAGACACTGTTTCTGAACCCTGGGGTTAAGCATACCATACATAAAGTCGGGTGCTTTGCTGCCATGTGCCTGATCATGCTGGTGGTGGTCAGGCTGGTAGTTTTGCTACCCCTGCTGATGCTGGTCTGGCAGGTGGTGCAAATGGCCTTTTTGGGGTTATTGGCAGAGTCTTTAAAAAACAACCAGACTCGGCAAGACCTAACAATTGTACTTGTAACTTCCGTCGTGTTGGTGTTACGGGGAACGGTTGCCCACCTTCTGTCTGCGGCCACCATGCTGCTTCTTCCTTAATGTTGGGGTGCTGCGCCTCCCTCTCCGTGTGCTGCTGTCCTCACTCTGCATGTCTTCCTGCCAGGTTGGGTCAGTTACTATATCATCCACCACCTCATCTTCCACTTCCGCACCCTGGTCCTCCTCCTGACTTTCTGGCAATTGTGTCTCATTATCGTCCATCTCTTGTGACACTTTCCCACTGTCGCCTTCATGTGACCGTGGCTGCTCAAATATTTATGCATCGCTACATGCGATCACTTCTTGCGCCGGCTTCAAGGGGACTGGGCGAGAGGCCTGAATCTATAAATGGAAAAGTGAACAGCTCTTTGGAGTGTCCAAGTGTGGGATCAGTTGTCTCCGGGCACTCGGCATGGTGGGAGGAAGCAGGATCAGGTTGAGGAATATGTGGTTCAGACTCATGGCTACTGAGACTTGACCGTGTGGAAGACAGGGTGGTGGTGGCAAAGTAACTGGAAGCATTACCTGCTATCCAACCAACAACCTTTTGACACTGATCTGGGTTCAATAGTGGTGTGCTGCGGTCCCCTAGTAATTGGGCGAGAAGGTGTGGGTGTTTGTTGTGGCAAATTTCAGCTTGCCCACAGCCTCAGCCTTGGACTCTTCATACACCATCACCATCACATCCAGTTCCTCATCCCTTGCCATGCGCCTTGCCCATTGTAAATGGAGGACAATATTTTACATGTTCACTACAAATGACTAAATTTGGAGCAAACTTATTTGTGATCCGTGTGCTGGATAGCCAGAGGTTTAAATAGCTGTCCTGTAGGTAACTATTTTTAACAGCAAACTGGTGCCAATAACTTCACTAACACACTGCAAAAAAATTTAAATGGAAGCCAGAAATGGCAGAATTTTGAGTGCACTTATATGTGATCCGTGTAATGGACAAACCATGTGCTATGTGCGCATGTTGCGGATTTTTTGCAGATCCGCAGTGTTTTTTCCACTCTGAAATGTTATAAATCCGCAATGGATTATTAAAGCAATGTTAATCAATGGCATTCCTGAATTGTTGTGCACATGCTGTGGAAATTTCTGTCCTTATTTGCACCGTTTTATTTTCCGCAGCATGTCAATTCTTTTTGCAGATCTGCAGCGTTTCTGCACCTATTGACTTCCATTGAGTCAGTCAAATTAGCAGCAAAGCCGCAGCTGTAAAAAGGTTTGCGGATTTGCTGCGGAGTTGCGTGCCAAAAACACTGCAGAAAGGAAATGATGTCAGAAGGAGGAAGTGTGTATGGGCGGAGAATATGTATGTGTGGGCGGAGACTATGTGTGAGTGGAGAATATGTGCTGGTCTATCTGTGTCTGTCTGTAGCTGTCTGTGGGTGTCAGCGGGTGTCTGTGTGTGTACCCATATGACGTGTGTATCCAGGCATCGTCTGATGGGACTACTACTCCCATCCGTCTATGTCTGCTGTCACATATAACAGAGACAGCATGAGCTGATGATGGGAGCAAAGTGCCATCATCTAGCGCCTGTTTTCAGATGTAAGAGAATAATTTTTTTTTTTACATAATTATGTACTCAATTCATACTCACCGAACACCTAATCCCCGATGCCCATGTGTCCTGCAACAAAATTAAAATAATAAACCAACATATAATACTCCCTGTCCACCGTAGTCCTTTTAATTCTGAGTGTCCCACAATGATCTGACGTGTAGAACAGTCACATCGGGAGATGTGACCCCTCTACCAGGCTGCCGGCGATGCACTGTCAGGAGATAATAGCTCCTGCAGTATATCACTGCGTCGCTGTGAGAGTTCACTAGCTGATGAGCTCCGGTGCTCTCACTTACGGCACCATTGCATGGCAAAGTTCTCATGCAGCGGTGCCATGACAGCACCAGAGCTGATGAACTCTGGTGAAATCTCAGTGAAATACTGCAGGAGCGATTACCTTATGTCAGTGTATCAACGGCAACTGCGTAGATTGGTCACATCTCCCAATGTGACTGTTCTACACTTGAGATCATCATGGGACACTCAGTATTAAATGGACTACGTCAGATAGGGAGTATTATATGTTGGCTCATTATTTTATTTTTGTTGCAGGAGACGACGCATAGGGGATTAGGCATTTAGTAAGTATCGTTAATTAAGATTCAATAAAGGAGTCTTTGTGATTATTTCAAATAAAGAACTTTATTCTGGCCGTGTCTCTATTTACCATGTAACTAAGGGGTTAGTAATGGATAGGTGTTTTATAGACGCCTCTCCATTACTAACCTGTGGGTTTGATGTCACCTGACAATACAAAGGCGACATCAACCCCACAAATATAAACCCCACTTGCCACCATTATAGGGCAAGTGGGAAGAGCGAGGCTAAGTGCCAGAATTGGTGCATCTATAAGATGCACCATTTCTCGGACGGGCTGATGTTTTAGCCTGGGGGTGCCAATATCCATGGCCCCTTCCCAGGCTAATAATATCAGCCCACAGCTGTCTGCATAGCCTTTGCTGGTTTGATTTTATAAGGGGGCCCTATGTCAATTTTTTTCTGGGGTTCTTCTGTAAAATAGCTAGTAAAGGCTAAGCAAACATCTGTGAGCTGATATTAATAACCTGGGATCATTTATGGCTATTGGCTCCTTCCCAGAATATTAACATCTACCCTTAGATGTCGGCTTTCCCTCTGCTAGTTATGAAAATTATGCGGGAGTCCACGCATTTTTTTTTTAAATAAACATCATGCATTTCATGCAGATTTCTGACAGTTGCATTTTTGTTACAGCATTTGTAGGTTAATTATATTATTGCTCCTACATAGGCTGGTGTGTGTGTATATATTTAATATTAATGAGGATATCTGGCTGAAGAGGTTGAATAAGGAAATGACATCACAATTTTTTTTTAATAATATATCTTTATTTAGCTCTATGGATCTACAAAAACGCATGAAAATCCGCATCAAAACCGCATAAAAAATGCACCGAATTTACACTGCGTTTTTTGCCAAGAGATGCAGAATCTGCGCATTTCCCCAAGCATATCTGCAACTTGCGCACATAGCCTTAAATAGCTGTCCTGTAGGTAACTAATTTTAACAACAAACTGGTGTCAATAACTTTGGTAACACACTGCAACATAATTTAAACGGAGGCCAGAATTTTGAGCGCACTTATATGTGATCCGTGTGACAGACAAACCAGTTTTAAATAGCTGGCCTGTAGGTAACTATTTTTAACATCAACTGGTGTTAATAACTTTTAGAGGTCAGGACATCCTTGCCATGTAGGATGTATCACTGTTTGGTGCTCTGATCTCCCATTCAAGTCCAGCTGCTGGGTCTGCTGCTTAGCGCAGACGTTGGTCCCAGCATCTTGTTCAGGCTCCTGTTATACGTGTGGTTACTGCTGGCTCTCCAGCTAAAATCTATGGTAACCAGTGGTATATAGAGGCAGTCCGATGTGGCGCTTTGTCATTGGTGCTCGGATGCTTTCTGCGCTGGTGATGTGGCAGCTTCAGGTTGGCCCACGGGTGATGCCCAGTCAGACTGGGCGTGAGTGTTTGGGGTGGAGTCTAGCGCATAAAGGGCTTTCAGCGAGGCACCTGGGCGTGTCATTTGTGTTTGGTGCATGTGTGGGTGGATATGCTACCACTCTGTCTGTGCATTTTGTGTGTTTAGCACTGTATCAGCTACCAGTGGGACGTCAGTGATCTGTGTCAGCATGTGTTCAGGGCTGGCCCAGTGTCATTAGAATTCCGGCACCTCTAGAGAGGAGGTTTGCTGCTTGTTCTCACTGACTGTGAGTTTTTGCTATCTTTTACTGTCCCGTGTGTATGCTATACTTCCCTGTGGGGTTAGCAGGGTATTGGATTGCAGAGCAAGTTCAGCCCACGTGTTCTTTTTCAGTGCTTTTAACGTGGTATTGCACACTTCCTATTTTCCCTGTACCCCTTGGTGGTTAGCTGAGCTGGTACTTTACTTTCCCTGCACTTCTCGGTGGTTAGCTGAGTTGGCACTCCTCTTCCTGTACATCTCTGAGTAATATCTGGGTTTAGATTTCTGCTTTCCATTAACACTGTGTGGAGTTATATCAGTGTGTTTAAAGGGAACCTGTCACCCCTAAAATCGAAGGTGAGCTAAGCCCACCAGCATCAGGGGCTTATCTACAGCATTCTGTAATGCTGTAAATAAGCCCCCGATGTATCCTGAAAGATGAGAAAAAGAGGTTAGATTATACTCACCCAGGGGCGGTCCCAGTACAATGGGCATCGCGGTCTGGTCCGGGGCCTCCCATCTTCTTACAATGACGTCCTCTTCTTGTATTCATGCTGCAGCTTCGGCGCAGGCGTACTCTGTCTGCCCTATTGAGGGCAGAGCAAAGTACTGCAGTGCGCTGGGCCTTTCTGACCTTTCCTGTAATCTGCACACTGCAATACTTTGCTCTGCCCTCAACAGGGCAGACAAAGTACGCCTGCGCCGGAGCCACAGCATGACCCTGATGCTGGTGGTCTTAGCTCACCTTCGATTTTGGGGATGACAGGTTCCCTTTAAGGAGGAACGTTCACTAGTTTTTTTATCCGTCTTTGTTCACGCTAGCAGCAGTTTACTGCACGGTGGACCCCGGGTTGCGATTGCACGTTATGTATTTCTACTTTTTATTTCGTGCAATCCGCCAATCCTGACAATAAGATCTCTTTCACACTTCCATTTTTACCATCTGCACAGGATCCGTCAAAGTGTTGAAAACACAGGTCCTGTGCTGATTGTAAAAAACAGATGCACTGGAGCCGTTTTTTTGATGGTTCCAGTGCATCCTAGAAGACTATGTATACACTTGTGTATGCGTCTTCGCCATGGTTTTTCGCTGCAAAAACGCATACACGACACAACCCATGATAAAAATAATTAAAAAAACGAAAAAAATTGTGATATTCTTACCTTCCGGCACCCAACATGGCTGCGGCATTACAGTGTGTGGCAGACAATAACTGCATGCTCATTGGCTTTCTAAAGAGCGTCAAACATACATGGAGGGGACCCGAGCTCCCGCCGAGCAACCCCAGAAATACACAGCGAGCTCGCAGCATCTTGAGCAGTGAGATGCTCAGGCGAGTACCGAATACTGGCGAGCATGCCCGCTCCTCACTAGATACCGCCTCTTATTCAATTAAGTGCAAAAATCTGCCACTCTTTTAGATGCAAAGAATTAGTGTTTATTCAAATGAAGCAATCCCACAAAAAATAAGTCTAATGTTTTGGTCACATAGCTTGGACCTAGATTAATTAGGAAACTTGTGACTACTGGTTCAAAGGAAGATTGTATCATAGATCAGAGGACTCAAGAGTTTCTTGCAAAATCAGATCCCATTATTCCAGTATTCTATGTACTTCCAAAAATTCACAAAAGAACAGGCAGACACTGAGGGAGACCTATAGTGGCTTCAACAGATTCTATCCCCTTTATCTATCTTACTTGAGAAAGAACTGACCTCTCTCATTAAGGATACAATGTTCATTTATCTTAGATACAGGGGCCTTCTTAACCCCTTTCTGCCATTAGACGTACTATTGCGTCCATGTGGGGTGGGCTTTACTTCCCAAGGACGCAATAGTACGTCATATGCGATCGGCAGCGCTCACGGGGGGAGCGCCGCCGATCGCGGCCGGGTGTCAGCTGTTTATCGCAGCTGACATCCGGCACTATGTGCCAGGAGCGGTCACGGACCGCCCCCGGCACATTAACCCCCGGCACACCGCGATCAAAGATGATCGCGATGTGCCGGCGGTACAGGGAAGCACCGCGCAGGGAGGGGGCTCCCTGCGGGCTTCCCTGAGCCCCCCGCAGCAACGCGATGTGATCGCGTTGCTGCGAGGGTCTCACCTCCCTCCCTGCTCCCTCCAGCCCCGGATCCAAGATGGCCGCGGATCCGGGTCCTGCAGGGAGGGAGGTGGCTTCACAGAGCCTGCTCAGAGCAGGCACTGTGAAGCAGCCTGCACTCCTATCAGATCAGTGATCTGACAGAGTGCTGTGCAAACTGTCAGATCACTGATCTGTGATGTCCCCCCCTGGGACAAAGTAAAAAAGTAAAAAAAAAAAATTTCAAATGTGTAAAAAAAATTAAAAAAAATATTCCAAAATAATGAAAAAAAAAAAAAATATTATTCCCATAAATACATTTCTTTATCTAAATAAAAAAAAAAAAACAATAAAAGTACACATATTTAGTATCGCCGCGTCCGTAACGGCCCGACCTATAAAACTGGCCCACTAGTTAACCCCTTCAGTAAACACCGTAAGAAAAAAAAAAAAAAAAACGAGGCAAAAAACAACGCTTTATTATCATACCGCCGAACAAAAAGTGGAATAACACGCGATCAAAAAGACAGATATAACTAACCATGGTACCGCTGAAAGCGTCATCTTGTCCCGCAAAAAACGAGCCGCCATACAGCATCATCAGCAAAAAAATAAAAAAGTTATAGTCCTTAGAATAAAGTGATGCAAAAATAATTATTTTTTCTATAAAATAGTTTTTATCGTATAAAAGCGCCAAAACATAAAAAAATGATATAAATGAGGTATCGCTGTAATCGTACTGACCCGAAGAATAAAACTGCTTCATCAATTTTACCAAACGCGGAACGGTATAAACGCCTCCCCCAAAAGAAATTCATGAATAGCTGGTTTTTGGTCATTCTGCCTCACAAAAATCGGAATAAAAAGCGATTAAAAAATGTCACGTGCCCGAAAATGTTACCAATAAAAACATCAACTCGTCCCGCAAAAAACAAGACCTCACATGACTCTGTGGACCAAAATATAGAAAAATTATAGCTCTCAAAATGTGGTAACGCAAAAAATATTTTTTGCAATAAAAAGCGTCTTTCAGTGTGTGACGGCTGCCAATCATAAAAATCCGCTAGAAAACCCGCTATAAAAGTAAATCAAACCCCCCTTCATCACCCCCTTAGTTAGGGAAAAATTTAAAAAATGTATTTATTTCCATTTTCCCATTAGGGCTAGGGTTAGAGTTAGGGCTAGGGTTAGGGCTAGGGCTAGGGTTAGGGCTAGGGTTAGGGCTAGGGTTAGGGTTAGGGCTAGGGTTAGGGTTAGGGCTAGGGTTAGGGCTAGGGTTAGGGTTAGGGCTAGGGTTAGGGCTAGGGTTAGGGCTAGGGTTAGGGTTAGGGTTAGGGCTAGGGTTAGGGCTAGGGTTAGGGCTAGGGTTAGGGTTAGGGCTAGGGTTAGGGCTAGGGTTAGGGCTAGGGTTAGGGTTAGGGCTAGGGTTAGGGCTAGGGTTAGGATTAGGGTTAGGGCTAGGGCTAGGGCTACAGTTTGGGTTGGGGCTAAAGTTACAGTTAGGGTTTAGATTACATTTACGGTTGGGAATAGGGTTGGGATTAGGGTTAGGGGTGTGTCAGGGTTAGAGGTGTGGTTAGGGTTACTGTTGGGATTAGGGTTAGGGGTGTGTTTGGATTAGGGTTTCAGTTATAATTGGGGGGTTTCCACTGTTTAGGCACATCAGGGGCTCTCCAAACGCGACATGGCGTCCGATCTCAATTCCAGCCAATTCTGCGTTGAAAAAGTAAAACAGTGCTTCTTCCCTTCCGAGCTCTCCCGTGTGCCCAAACAGGGGTTTACCCCAACATATGGGGTATCAGCGTACTCAGGACAAATAGGACAACAACTTTTGGGGTCCAATTTCTCTTGTTACCCTTGGGAAAATACAAAACTCGGGGCTAAAACATATTTTTTGTGGGAAAAAAAAGATTTTTTATTTTCACGGCTCTGCGTTATAAACTGTAGTGAAACACTTGG
Source organism: Ranitomeya imitator (assembly GCF_032444005.1). NCBI lineage: Eukaryota > Metazoa > Chordata > Amphibia > Anura > Dendrobatidae > Ranitomeya > Ranitomeya imitator. The sequence goes on along the minus strand of NC_091285.1, from coordinate 277,191,475 downwards.
GGGTTCAAAGTTCTCACAACACATCTAGATTAGTTCCCTGGGGGGTCTAGTTTCCAATATGGGGTCACTTGTGGGGGGTTTCTACTGTTTAGGTACATTAGGGGTTCTGCAAACGCAATGTGACGTCTGCAGACCATTCCATCTAAGTCTGCATTCCAAATGGCGCTC